>NC_071505.1:38960991-39594026 GCF_027887155.1 Malaclemys terrapin pileata
CGTGAATAAAATTGCAGCTTGGCACATTTTTATTAAATAGCAATGTACATCAACGCCACCAGCTGACAGCCATTAGAGATCCCCTGGAAAGATGGACATTTCTGTTATATTGTTTCCATTCCATTATATTTAATAGCTTTCAAGTGTTGTGTGGTCAAACTAAGATCAGCAGATCTGTTAAAGAGATTAAAAACTATTAACTGAAGCCCAGGGTTTAGCATTCAGTGACAGTCATAGAAGCATTTCAAATCAGTTCAAAACATGAAGGAAGAATGATCCTGGCAATTACCATGGCATAAACTTTTATCCCTTGTAAAATGATTGAAGAGGAGGAAAAAGACACTGAACATTTAAAATACAACAGACCCAGCACAATAAAGAGTGTTTACAAAATCAGTGTTGCCAGACAAACTTCAGTGAGTTTTTGGGTGGAGAAGGAAGGGGACTAAAATGACAAAATAAGTGGAAGAAACAGAACACAGCTGATGTAACACATTGAACGTTAGCAAGACATTTGATACTGTCTCACAAAGTCTTACTTGAAAATTCAGTTCAAATTGGCTAGGATAGGAATACTGTCATGTGGAATGAAAACTCTCTTTAAAGCTGTAAACAAAGGGCCATACACTGAGTTAGGTGTTTAGTGGGTAGAAATGTTAGAACTAGCATCATGTAACATCTGCATTAGTGATCTGGAAGCGGGAGTAAACAACAAAATAGTGAAATTCTTAAATGACATGAAATGAGGTGGTGTTGCAAACTCCAGTGAATAGAAGGGAATAATAAAATAGGACCAAAAGAAATTAGGAATGTGTGCAGAAAATAGCAAAGTGAAACTCAACTTGGAAAACAGCAAAGCTAATATATCTGTGAAAAGTTATCTGACATGCACTCAGTGCGAGGAAGAAACCAGGCAGCAGTAACTCTGAAAAGAACCCATGGTAGCAGCGGAAAGGGACCTAACATGAGTTTGCAAAGCAATATGGGGGTGAAAGAAAGCCAGTGTAATTTTGGGTTGTATGAACAAATCATCGTGTCATGGAGCAGGGAAGTAAACAATCCCTTTCTGTATGTCTCTAGCGCAGCATGACCTGGAACCTCATATTAAATTCTGAGCAATGCATTCCAAGGAAGGTATGGACAATTTGGATTGAGTTCAGAGAACAGCAACAAAATACTCAAAAGGGCTGAAACAATTGACTTCTGAGGAAAGATTAAATTCAGGTAGTTTGGCTAAGTGAAAATAAAGGGTGGTGATGGTGGTGAGGAACATGGAAACAGTCTAAACAGTTTACAAATATCTGAAGGTTGTAAACACCAAGGATGGAGGAGGAATTTAGTACTTGGGGGGTACACAATGGAAGGCAGCGTGCAGGGTATAGCTAGGAGTAATTGGATTAAAAGAAAGACAATTCAGGCAAACTACCAGGAGAAGTTTCCTGAGAGTGCACTGCATTAAGACGGACAGCAGTTTCCTAAGGACAGTAGTGAAAGCCCTATTACTTGAGGCTTTTAGAACTATAGTGAACAAGCTGTACAGAAGGAAAGCGCTCTGAATTAGTGTGACATTACCAGCTGGAAAGTCTCTAGTGCCATTCCCATCAAACAAGATCAGGCAAAAACGATATTGTCTATTTGTGCATTTTGTCTTAAACTCCCTTGGAGGCATAAAGAAACCCTATTGTACTTACTTTCCCCTGGGCCATCTTGCTGATTATCCTCTGGCTGCTGGGAAATTCCTATTTTTGACAAGATAAGTGTGGCACCATCTCGGACCTTCAAGAACATAAACATAGGGAAATCATTCCATAATACATGACTGCGAGAAGCAGGCTTAAACCTCACTATTTTGGAGTCTTTCCCCACCTAACCAGGCTTTTGAAGATACCCACCAATGTTCTTATTCTCCAGTATAAGGCCTGGATCTTGAGAAGTGCTGTGCAAACTTTAACTTCTAGCCATCAGGCCCTTCATCCCCAATACCCCCTCTCCTGCAGAAGGGCTCAAGCTCTGATACTTGCTAGATAAGCTGGCACAGGTAGAGCTTCCTCCAAGGTTGATAATGATGTTCGAAGTGTGAGAGTTCAGTGGCACACAGGCAGTTTGCATGAACCTTCTGCACAAGGGTTAAATTCCCCATAAAGGAGCAGAGCTACCTGCCTTCTTAGGGAGCTGTTCTGGACCACCTAACTGGCAGGATATTTGCTGTCAGGAAAGGGTTAGATAGTGTAAAGGGGAAAATAAATAAGGGTATCACAAGTGCTTGCATACCCATGACGATGAGCGCAGCATGAAACCTAGATAGATTACATAAACAAAAATTTCAACACCCCTCCCTCCCCTGACCCTGCCAATTCCCCCCCCCCCCCATGTCATACATAACCTGAAATATCATGTTAAGATTGGTTACTTAACTGGGTGTATCAGGGGTTTATACACAGGGTAAAATAGAGCAAGTGGTTCTTTTAAAAAAAAAAAGTGCCTTTGTTCCACCTCAGGGTTTAGGGTTCTTAAACACATCAGTGAAGCAGAGAGAGTGACAAATGAAGAAAGGTCCAGAGAGCTTGGGGAGAATAAAGAAGAGACAACTCTCTGATGGAGGGATGGGGGAAGAGAAGCAGCTTCCAAAATGGGACGGGTGGAGTGAGAAAAAAAGAGTAAGTAGGTAAGACGTCAGAAGTCCATACCTCCCAAAATCTGTAGTAGCTAAAGAGGGATGGGTCCTGTCCCCCACAGTGGGGTGAGTAGGTGGGGTGCTGCACACAGGAGCGGGGAGGCCTGGCAGGGAGGAGTTGTGGAGCAAGCCTCATCTCATCTCGTAGTGGTGGCTCCTGCGGCTCCTGTTCCGAAGGGCCGGCTGGGCTCAGCTCCCCTTTCTGGGCATTGAGACCTGGCCCCTGGTACCTGCCCATCATGGGCTGGCCATGTCAAATTTGAGTGAGTGGCATTATGACCCGGCCATGGAGTTGCAGTGGTACTCACTCAAATTTGGCCTGGCTGCCTCCACCCATGAGGGGGGCCAGGTTGGGCCAACCCAGAGTGGTGCTATGACCTTGTGCACCAGAGGCCAGATTGCAATGCCTGGAAAGAATAGCTGAGCCTAACAGCCCCATGGGACAGGAGCCACTGGGACAGGATTTTGGGAACTAAAACAGGACAATCCCACGAACCTGGGACTGCTGAGAGATATGGAAATATAGTCTATATAGGGGCAATTTGGAATTGTATCCAGTGATGGAGAGGAAACCAGTGAGAGTACTAGAATTTGATACATACATTCTCACTTTCCAGAATTAGAAAGTAACATAGCTACATGTCCCAGCCCCCTTATTAGATGGTACAAGCCAATTTTCTCTAAAAGGTAATAAAAGTTTATTTATTACTGAAAAACAATTAACAGATGTCAGCAATCCTCCTTACGTTAT
Source organism: Malaclemys terrapin pileata (assembly GCF_027887155.1). Classification (NCBI taxonomy): domain Eukaryota; kingdom Metazoa; phylum Chordata; order Testudines; family Emydidae; genus Malaclemys; species Malaclemys terrapin. The sequence goes on from NC_071505.1 coordinate 38,964,417, forward strand.
AATGCATCAGAGTATTCATACGTTTCCACCTGCCATCTCTTTGGGATGTTAAATCCAAATCTGAGAGGATCTGGGCAGTAGAACCTGGACGCCACTCTATGGAGTAATTAAAATGAGAAAAGAAACAGGTTTTATCCTTGGGCAACTAAGACAGTATACTACTAATGTGTTTACATTTAAAGAACCAATGAAACATCATAAAATATCTTTGAAATATTCCGTTTCAAAACACTTGGACTTTCCTCCTTTCCCTTTTATTTCCTATTAGGGAACTTTGTGCAAGTTTTGCTTAAAAATTCATGTGATTTTTCTGTTTATTTTCCAACTGAAATCAAAATCCACAGTTTAGGACACCACAATTAGTTGCTGTAGAAATTGCTGTGATATCCAAAACTAGGGTTGCCAAATTTCTAATGGCACAAAACCAAACACCCCTTCCCCGAGGCCCCGCCCCTTCTCTGAGGCCCCACCCTCACTCGCTCCATCCCCCCTCCCTCCATTGCTCACTCTCACGCACTTTCACTGGGCTGGGGCAGGGGGTTGGGGTACGGGAGGGGTTCCCAGCCAATGAGATCTACGGATTCAGCAGTTGGGGTGGGGGCAGCACGTAGAGCTTCCCTGGCCACCCATGCGCCTAGGGGCCGCAAGGAGCTGGTGGCTGCTTCTGGGAGCTGTGCAAAGCTAGGACAGGCCGGGAGGCTGCCTTAGCCCCGGGCCCCAGCTGTGCTGCCAATAGAAGTTTTAACAGCCTGGTCGGGACCCCGCCAGGGTCCCTTTTCGACCAGGCATTCTGGTCGAAAACCGGATGCCTGGCAACCCTATCCAAAATGGAGGATTAAGGACTTCATGTGGTATAGATAAACAAAAATTTGTTTTTAGGCAAATGCACCAAAGGGAAAAAAAAAAAAGTAATAAACACCACTTTATCCCCTTAAATTATGGAATTAGTGGACATGTCACAAAACTATTTTCCTTTAATAAGGCAGCAGTTGGTGTTTAAAACTTTAAAGACAACATTTTCAGAAGTGACTAGTAATTTTGGAGGCATCAGTCTTTGGGTGCCCAACTGGAGATACCTTAAAGGGGTCTCATTTTCAGAGAGTGAGTGCTCTGCACTTTCTGAAAGTCAGGTCCCTTTAAGTTGCTTCAATTTGGGCAATCAAAAATGGACCGACCCAAAGTCACAGGACACTTCTGAAAATTTGTATCCTTACTTTTACATCAATTAATTGTTCATGTTATCACTGTCGCATGAATTAGTACCGGAAACAATCAATATTTCATTGGTTCTGATAACAGGTTTTACCGAGAGTTGTTAATGTGGTCTGTGCATTAATATGAGACTGGGCAAACAACAAAGGTTAGGAATTTTATAATATGGACATGCTTTATTTCACAATATAGTAAGTACTAGAGCATCATGCTTAGCGGTGGATTCAGCTTAATAGTTCAAGAACTAAACCTTTGATTTATTTTGTTTGTTTCAATAATCACTTTTACTGAAACATTTTGGGAAAGGTAAGAGCATCAAATTAGTGTTTTCGATATTATTACAACAGCCCCAAAAATAACTACTTACCAAGAACAACACTGTCAGCTTTTGGCCATTGTGAACAAGGCAGATTTCGGTAGACTTGGTCTATTATCTTTTCCTTTACTTGAGAAATAGTATCACAGTTCAGCACTTTCACAGGTACAGAATCAGTACCTCCATCTTGTACATACACATTTACTGTCTATGAAAGAAAAAAATATGCAAAACTATTCAAAAATATCAGTTTCAATCTCTGTTTTTCTGGATGATTAGAATCCAAGCAGTGCCCAAGATACATTGTGCAGTCTTACTGCCATGCAGCAATGTACGTTTGCAATTGCAATGTGGATTATCTGCACAGTTCTTCACTAATATCCAGCCAGCTAGCTACTTTAGATTCCAGCCCATTCTTTCTATTATGATAAAATAGAAAAGGCACAGATTGGATTTTCCCCTTCTTCGCTGATATCTAATATGACATCTCTACTGTGTCTTGGGAACTTATTAAAGGGAAGTTTTAAATAAGCGATGGTCACATCAATACCACCCTATACCGGAAACCTACTGACCGCTACACTTACCTACATGCCTCCAGCTTCCATCCAGGACACACCACACGATCCATTGTCTACAGCCAAGCTCTAAGATATAACCGCATTTGCTCCAATCCCTCGGATAGAGACAAGCACCTACAAGATCTCTATCAAGCATTCTTAAAACTACAATACCCACCTGCTGAAGTGAAAAAACAGATTGACAGAGCCAGACGAGTACCCAGAAGTCACCTCCTACAAGACAGGCCCAACAAAGAAAATAACAGAACACCACTAGCTGTCACCTTCAGCCCCCAACTAAAACCTCTCCAGCGCATCATCAGAGATCTACAACCTATCCTGAAAGATGATCCTTTACTCTCACAGATCTTGGGAGACAGACCTGTCCTCGCTTACAGACAACCCCCCAACCTAAAGCAAATACTCACCAGCAACCACACATCACTGAACAAAACCACTAACCCAGGAACCTATCCTTGTAACAAACCCCGATGCCAACTCTGTCCACATATCTATTCAAGTGACATCATCATAGGACCTAATCACATCAGCCATACCATCAGGGGCTCGTTCACCTGCACATCTACCAATGTGATCTATGCCATCATGTGCCAGCAATGCCCCTCTGCCATGTACATTGGCCAAACCGGACAGTCTCTACGCAAAAGAATTAATGGACACAAATCTGACATCAGGAATCAAAATACTCAAAAACCAGTGGGAGAACACTTTAACCTGTCTGGTCATTCAGTGACAGACCTGCGGGTGGCTATATTACAACAGAAAAACTTCAAAAACAGACTCCAAAGAGAGACTGCAGAGCTAGAATTGATATGCAAACTAGACACAATCAACTCCGGTTTGAATAAGGACTGGGAATGGCTGAGCCATTACAAACGTTGACTATCTCCCCTTGTAAGTACTCTCACACTTCTTATCACACTGTCTGTACTCGGCTAGCTTGATTATCACTTCAAAAGTTTTTTTTCTTTTTCTCTTAATTAATTGGCCTCTCAGAGTTAGTAAGACAACTCCCACCTGTTTATGCTCTCTGTATGTGTGTATATATATCTCCTCATTATATGTTCCATTCTATATGCATCCGAAGAAGTGGGCTGTAGTCCACGAAAGCTTATGCTCTAATAAATTTGTTAGTCTCTAAGGTGCCACAAGTACTCCTGTTCTTCTTTTTTAAATAGAGACAGGCATGTATTAAAATACCTGGACCATCCAATGTCTGTGTACCACTTAAATTATCCAATAACGCAATATTGGGGGAGGGATAGCTCAGTGGTTTGAGCATTGGCCTGCTAAACCCAGGATTGTCAGTTCAATCCTTGAGGGGGCCATTTAGGGAACTGGGGTAAAAATCTGTCTGGGGATTGGTCCTGCTTTGAGCAGGGGGTTGGACTAGATGACCTCCTGAGGTCCCTTCCAATCCTGATATTCTGTGATTCTGTGAATACCCAAAGAAGAGTCAATTTACTATTTATTACTCGTCACAATAACCCTCAACTACAGAGGGCACACTTGAGTAGTTTATTCTGGTTCTCAAGATACCATTGGTTCTGTAGGTATTCCTCCATTTTATTTATACAGGAGAAAATCTCCAAACCCAGAATGAACTTTAAATGTGCCCACAGCATAGAGATGATAATCTCAGTCCAGGTAAAATAAAAAGGAAGGATAATGTTCTACAAGGGGAAAGTATTTTGAGAAAGAGGCGGAGACTGTGACCTCACCCTCTATGGAGGGTACCTGATCTCCAATGGTCAAGGTGGTGCAAAAATCTTGGAATCTTCATGGACTCTGCTATACAGGCATACTTTGATAGCAGAAATGTCTAGCCATGGCTTCTTTCCCCTTTAATTGGCTAGCAGAACTTCCCTCTCTCTCAGATATGGTCTTGGTAGAAATGATCCCTGCACTTCATGTATTATTTTATGTAGTTAAACTGTGCTGCAATGCAGTGAAATTAAACACGTTTTCATTTTCCCTAGACAGAATTTGCAGGCTAATTGTGTTTCTTCTTCCTTTCCCTATTTATTATGTTAATTATATATGATTTTGCTGTCAGTTGAAAATGTAGTGTGTCAGTGAAACAACTGATGAACATACCAAATTTTTAAACAAAAATAATGACTGTAAAATGGATAAATACCATGTACCATATAGTTCACCTCCGAGTTTCAGGTAGAGGTGTGCAAATTAAATTTTGCATTTATCTACCTAAGGCAGTAAGTGCTCCATAAATGTCTATCCAAACTCAGACACTGGCATAATTAGCACAAGATTTTTTTAAAAATCATAAAACAGGCATATAATCCCAATATTGTAAGCAATATTAACCTACTTTTTTGTGAAGGATATGCAATTTTTTTGTTATATGTACAATTGGTGAATGCAATGAAATCTGGGCCAAATCTGGTCTAATGTTCACAATAAATATCTATGAGAATTATTCTTATTTGTCTCAGATTTGATTGCATTCACACATCTCTCTTTGATACTGCATTCATAAATCTTAATTGTAAAAGCCATTTTTTGAGTTAAAAAGATCCTAACTTAGAAGAATTATTCCAGTAAGTCACAAATGACGTACGATACAAAAATATCTTGCTCATTAAACACATGAGACAATGTAAACCATGTTGTCCAGTCTGGAACTATTAGGTATACTCTTCAGGTCAGACAAACATGGAAGCCTCATTAAGCCCAAAAATCTACATTTAAAAAGTTACATTTTTCATTTATCCATCCCCCACCCCCAAGCAGTCTGTTAACTATAGTTGCTGTAGGTTGTTGTAAGAACAATTCATAAAGCAAGCTTCCCATGCTGCCCCCTCCCACTCAAATCCCTTAGGAATATATCAAAAATGCGCTTTTAACCAACACTTAATAAAGGCTTTTATTAAGTTTCAGCCACACCACAGATTTGTCATTGCATGTCTCACACTCAGAGACAAATGAAAAAGGTTGCTAGCTGTGTCAATAATAAACCCAGAGTAATCACATCAGAGTGACTTTCAAGGCAAAGAAAATCCTGTGCTGCTCTTCTGAGGACAGTTCTGAGCATTATGTACGTTTATTAGACCATGTGCAAAACAAACAAGCCAAGATTCTCAAAAACAGATGACTAGATTTAGACACTTATTTCCATCTTTAGATGCCTAAAGAAGTAGCCTGATACAGGCCATTAGAGCTAGGGACTATTCAGAGTCTGATTCTTGTCTCACTGATACTGGTGTAAACCAGAAGTAACTCCACTGAAATCAATAGAATTAAACCAATATAAAATGGTTGAGAGAGAGAGAGAGAATGATAATCAGGCTCATGGAATTTTCCCTCAAACTTATTCAGAGATTGGGGTTGCTCATATCTGGGACTTGCTTCTAAACCCTTCTATATAGTTCTTAATTATTCACCTATTGCCCATGTTAATGGCTCATCTGGGCTCTCATTAATTATTACAGAAAGAGTGTACTGATATAAATTTAAATTCCACAGTGTTCAAGAGGAAATTTCTGGATATAAAATTAATGACTGAGCAGATGAGCTGCTTACCAGCGGTGTATACTCTACATCATCTCCCAGTAACCCTGTGTCATTCAATGTATATTTGGCTTTCATCAGCACAGCATCCACTGGGCCTTTTTCCACCTGATGTTTGATAGCCTTGAACAATTTATAAAGAGGCTCTCCAGCATTGTCCTGTTTAAAAGAAAAAAGAAAAAGAAAAAATGGAAGAGATCAATGCAATATGTTTAAGTACTTAATGAAGGAGAAGTTTATGCATAGCTTTCATCCCTTACCTTCAGATATTGATATAAACAAATAGCCATCCAATTAGACAACATCCTCTCCACAACAGTTTCTGATCTAAAAAAATATGAATATTGAAAATGTTTGCTGACAAGAAGGCAATTTTCTTTTAAAGTGTTGCCTGAAATAAAATATTTCTACATTAACAGCACTTGTTCTAATGCAATAATTTTACATAGATTCTTTAAAGCGTGCACCTGCATTAGATAATGCTTTGAACTGTTCAACATTCTTAGATACTTTCAGCTCATTACTTTTACTTAAAGGTACATATCATATATCCAAAATCAGAAGTTTGTTTCTAAGTTGTAAGAATGAATGCTTAAAAGAAACCTACACTTTAGTTACTGGGGAACAAACTACCGGTAACCAAAACAAAACATGCAGAGCAAAGATGAAATTCTGTAATGTATTTAGGAGTAAGAATCGGACCTATCTAATTGAAGGAGATGCATCAGAAAATTGTTTAAGTGTATTCATTATGGAGATGATGATATAAAATTAGATAAGCAGCATACAAATATTTCAATATTGCATTTTCTTCATGGATAGATGTCTGAGCAAGTTTGTTCCAAGCTCTAAATTAAATTATTTGGACGGGACAAATGGCTCTAGCTGCTCTTAAAAAAAGTAACTCCTATCCATTTTTGCTTCCTAATGTGTTTGGACGTGTCATCATCATGATGATTTCTAGACAGTCTATAGCATGACACACACACTCTGAAAAACACCACACTGTAAATGTAACAATGTTGCAAAAAACAAAGGACTATGGAAAACAAGACAATCATTCAAACCTTCTGAGCATCAGCTTTGGGTTTTTGGCCACAACATACTGCTCCATCAGCTCTAAGAACAATGTCCTCATGATGTCAGTATAGTATTCTAGCTTTCCATGTAAAGCAACAGTCAATAGGGATGCAAAATAAACTTTTTCTCGGGCAGAGAACTCCCTCTGCTTCTCCAATGTATGAATAAACTAAAACAGAAAAAGCAGATTTAGCTTTGAGTCTAAACGATTCATGACAAGTTTCAAGAGCAGCTCAAAACATACCTGGCATGATAGGAGGGGAAAAAAACCAAAACACTTACTGTCTTAATGTTAGTCTTCTAAGTACAGCATGAAAAAAACACTCAAAGTTTTGAACAAACTACATATAAATAAGCACTATCTACAACTCCTCTCTCTCTCTGTGTGTGTGAGAGAGAGAGTTTTAAACACTGTCTTCAGGGCTAACTCAATTAATACTTCTATGTCTTCAATAAAGTATGAAGTAATATATAATGAAGGATGTTTTTGTTTAAAAAAAACTTCTGCACCGTAAGTTTAACCTCCCCCTTCCTCCCCTCCCCAAAAACACCCCAACCAAACAAAAAATAAACCCTTCCACTTGAATTACAAGGACTGCGAGCTGAATAAGTACATTGTAAGTTTCGGAACATGTTTTCCTCTGCCTCAGAATGTAACACTATTTTTAAGTAATGAGCATTAGGGTCATGCTTAAAAAAAAAAATAAAAATAGGTGCCTGCAATTAGCTTCTCACTCCGTATTTAGCCACCTAAAAAAGCAGCTTGATTTACAAGAGTACCAAGATTTAGCACTTTTGTGGGAGAGCTGGGTGCTCATCAATCTTGAAATCAGGCCACTTTTTTAGGCGCCTAAATATGGACTTAAGAGCTGAACTGTAGGCTCATCTGTGCTTAAAAATGTATGTGTGACTCTACATGCACATACATACCAGGAAAAAAGGCTTTTCTGAAAAATACAGGGTGAGCTCAAAGTGACTTTCATTTCAATACTCACATTGATGAGAAATGATTTGCTATTCAGTAGATTGGAGAACTGATTTAAAGCCTGCTCCACAGTTTGCTTTCTAGCCTCTGGAATATCCAGTTTCCCAGTAATCATTACATCTTTCTCTCCATCTTTTGAGGGCAAGAAGAAGACTCTGTCTGTGTACATTTTATAGTCCAGCACAGGAATTCCTGCTTCACTGACATCATTGGTCTGATCTTCCATCTCTATCATTAGATCTAGAACATACAATATTTCTAGTTTTAGAGTTAGTTTTAGAAACCACAGTACCTTTTGTTTTCATCTAACAATGAAAGCATTTTATACTAGGGGGGAAAAAATGATCAAACATATTCAGAATCCTTTCCCCTGCCATATCCATTCTGCTTTTTCCATACCATGTTTACCAATTGCCAAAGCATGTTCCCTACAACCCAGAGTTTCTTCCCAGATAATCCTATTGAGACACTGACAGTGCTATCTTTGAGGAACCACAGCGTGTATCTACTCACCAATTTGGAGCTTGCGACAGCAAGTCTCAGAGTCTGGGTCTACAGACTGCTTCTGGGGCTCGTGCTAAGGTAATAGCTGTGCAGACTTCAGAAGTCTAGGGAAGGGGGTGTGCTTCAGAGCCAGAGCCCAAATGTCTACATGGCTATTTTTAGCACCATAGCAGGAGCCTGAGTCTGTCAGCCTGGGCTCTGAGCCAGGCTGCCACAGGCTGCTGCTTGCTGCGAAGATGTACCTATAGTTACCTAGACTGGGGAAGGGACAATCTCATTGTTTTCTGTTTGTACCATGAGCAGGCACAAGCAGGGTTCCTGCACAGCATCATTATACATATGCTAATAATCATCCTCACCACCACAATATTTTCTTACCAGATATTGTAATGTGATAAGTGGAGAGTCATGAATTTACTGTTGGATCAGTATTGAACGCTGGGGTTTATGCAGAGAGCTCTTCTTCACACACACACACACACACACACACACACACACACAAGCAAAGGATTAAAAAGAAATTGTGGCCAACTACTTTTCTTGTGTTTATATATTTTCTTTTCCTTTAAGTCTACATCGTTGTGAAATTGCCTTTTAATTCTTTTCATGATAGTTGGGATGTTGAGCCAAGGAGCAAGATCAACAGGAAGCACAAAGAATAATCATTTTATTAGGAGAAGGGCAGAAAGGAAGAAGGTAAAATAATTCACTGAAAATGATGAAAACACTTCTGTGAGCCCCCAAAGCTTTCAAGTTCTTGACACAAAAAGCAATTAGGAGGTCATCTTTCCACAAAGTGGTCATTTCAGCTGGAGGCTTTCCAGTTGCCTGATATTGCTGACTGACTAGAATACCATGTTAATTAATATAATGGCTTGTCATCTCAGGAATTTTTATTGACCACATAATTTATCCTGGTTCTCTTTATTTTATTACACTCAGCCAATTCTAAGAAAGAAAACATCTCATGGTTTCAAGCTTCATGCTGTGTGTGTTGTTCTACCCTAATCACCACTTCCTTTACTATGACTGCTCTGATGCACGCAGGAAGACTCCTCTTCCTGCATTTGCCATTATCAATATTATAGGCATCTAGAAACTACTTTCATTTAAGTGCTTTACATTACTATTAGCCAAGACGACGTGTATCTTATGTGCTAGATGACACTGCTAGAGACAATTTGTGTTCCTCCTGAGCCCAGAGAGGCAGCTGTGCTGGAGTAGGAGATTAACCCCACACTCCAGCAGGCAGCAGTACTCCCCTGGCAGGGGACGGGCAGCTTCACATTCCAGAAACAGCTCTGAGAAACCAAGGACAGAAAAGAAGAGGGATTACAAAGGCCAGTTGGTGAGGGAGACTAATAAGCAGAGATGGCTCCAAACGGGAACCTTGATCTTTAGCCCTTCAAATTTCAGAGTGGCCTTTGAAGCTGAATCCCTCAATCTAAACAGTTGCTACTGAGGTTTGGTATTGGGTAGGGTCCAAAATTGAAACATGCCAATTTTCCAGATGTGACTCAAGTATAATGGGAAAAAACTATTCTGAGACAATTTCAACTCCAATGGCAGAAATCTCAGGGTAACAGTAGATTTTGAGAGATTTCCACTATTCAAGATTGCAAAAATCTTGTCAGATTATCTATAGAGTCAATTCTAAACCCTAACCCTGAATTCCCAAAGCTAAATCTAAGCCAAATTCAGATTCAACCACCACTTTTTCAGCCCATCTGTGTTAATAAGAGACAAGTAATTTCTCTTTAGGAAAAAAACATGCTTTGTTATAGAAGCAAAGATAGGTTATTTCAGTATAAACAAATAGTGTATTTTAGATAGTGATATTACAGGTCAAGGTAATCACTTAGGCCAAAGTTTTCAAACATAGGTGCCTGAATTAGACACCAAAATAAGTAGCCTGATATTCAGAGGTGCTGTGCCCTTACAGCTCCCATTGATTTCCCTCAGGTGAAGTCTCTTTACATAAGTAAAGAATGAACCAGCCTCAGATCAGGTTCCATTATTTCCTATTACAAAGAGGTAAATTTTCTTCTTCTCTCTGATTTTCCCGGACTTAAAAGATATTGCAGTCTATCTTCATAAATTCATAGCTTACCAATTCATATATTTTGTGGCTTTCCTAACATTATATTTTTATTGAAATAAATGTGTCATATTTTATCAACAGCATAAATACAGACTACACTTACTTACTGGGAAAAAAAGTGACTTTTCAGTACCAATAAAAGCTTTTTAATAGTAGTAATAAAAAACCTAGTTTCTATTTCCATTTACTGATTTAATTCCTCGTGCTTATTTTATCTTTACCCTAAAAACCTGTTGTTTCCTTTAATCACTTTCACTATATTTAATCTTATTTATGGTCTTAATTGTAAGAAGACTATGTACTGTACATTGATGTCTGTAATCAAGAGTAGTTATACTGGCTTGTAGTTACAACCAAGAAACAGTTTCAGTAAGATAGTGCAGTAGTTTTAGCCCAATTTAGTATTTCTCATTAGGGTCCATAAGAAATCTAACATAAATCATACCTGTGAATTCCTTTTTGCATCGATCTCTGACACTTTCTTCCAAACCTTCAAGCTGTGACTTGATTTTTTCATATTCACGTTCTGCTTGTTGGCTTTTTCGTCTTTAAAGAATAAAGGTAAAGTTATTAATGGTAAAAGTACAGCATTTTGCAATTGCATCAAATGGAAAGGCTGAGGGATCATAGGAAGCCTGTTTCTTTTCCTCTTTACTTTTAATAACGAAAGTGGAGAAGATAGCGGGTCAGATCTTCAGCTAATGTAAATCAATGTAGCTCTATAACGAAGCTGCTTAAACAGACCGGTTGAAGATCTGGCCCAATGATTTTAAACTTATTAGACTACATTTGTGAGCACATTTTAAGCACAGCTACTTCACTTGTGCAAGCTGGACAGACAATGCAATAAGCACTCAGAGCACATTCCACAACGGCTGCTGAGTCATGACTAAGGCTTGTCTACACTTAAGATAGCGTCGTAACTATGTCGACCTCACGGATGTGAAAAATTCAGACCCCTGAGTGTCAGAGTTAAGATGACCTAACCCCAGGTGTAGACGTGGCTAGATCAATAGAAGACTTCTTCTGTTGACTTAGCTACTTCCACTTGGGGAGGTGGATTAGCTACATTGCCAGAAATACCCCTTCAGTTGCTGTAAGAAGCGTCTACACTACAGTAACATAGCTGTAGTGTTGTAGCTGTGCTGCTGTAACATCCAGAGCACAGACATGGCTTAAGTAAGTACATGCACAGGATCATACTGAGCAGGTTATGGGAGATCTAAGGGAGTTTCAACGTTGTACAGGTGCAAATACTATAAGACACTGCATCTCAGTTGTACAGCTTTGCATCATTACAGTGAAATCCACCCAGCACAAAGCTGATACACTACTTACATCCCACTTAAGACCTCAAAATAGGCCTCAAGTAGGACTTAAGTGGTGTATAGTCCTGGTACTGGCACTCCACAAAGGGGTGAATTTCACCAATAGTGATAAAATGTGTGTGTGGTAATACGTGGCTCAGCTGTAAAGACCAGAATATCCACTCAGACAGATCCAACCATCTCAGGTCTACAGAGTGTTGACATAGGAAGCTTAAACATTGACTAATACACATGCAAAACAAGCAATATTTTCACTTGCATGAAGGCACTTCAGCTGCAATTTCAAGACTGTGTGTGTGCACCTTACCCTCTCAGTGAGGGGTGTGAAAACCTGGGCCAATTTGTTTGTGCTTACAGCAGAGAAAGAACACTGGGCTGACAGGCACCAAGAAATACCACTGAAAGGGTCTATGTTAGGGGAATTATTGGTATAAACGTTTTCCAGCTACTTCCTTTAAAATGTTTAGTTTATTAAGTGATCAAGATTGTTCCTCTTTGCAGATGAGAATAGTTTGCTCTTCTGCCCCATCAGCCTTCTCCTTCAGAGCTTTGGGACAGCCATAGCATCTGACTATCTTACCTGTAACAGTAGATAGAGATGATGATAATGGCCACCATAGGAAAAATTACGGATGGCAAAATCACATCCAGGGGTATGTCACTCACACGTGTGTCATATTCCACTCTTCCTAGGATCCATTCTCTGAGGCCAAATTTCACCTAAAGAATTAAATACATACTTATACCTGCCTCAAAAAATGTAACAAGAAGATTATTCAATAATTTAGCTGCCATGCTTTAGTTTCTTAGTAATCTTTATAATCTATAGAATTCCTAGTCCAGATTGCCAAACAGATATAAGATTCAGATACAATATTTTTGCTGGCATAAATTGGCATAGCTCCACTGAAGTTAATGAATTAATGGAGCAGCACCTTTGTATTCTAGCACGTAATTTAGCCCTTATTACATAAAAGGAAAAGAAAAAGTTATTACTATACAAAGGAATTTAAGACCCAATCCTATAAACACTTACTACCCAGAATAGTGATTGACTGCAATGGGACTTGTAAAGATAGAAAACCCTATGCCTAGTTGTGAGTATACATAGGACCTGACCCCTTAATAAAAGTGGCAATCAACATCTTGGGACATTCTATCTATCTGCAATCCTTTTATAGATAGCAAGCAGAATCTGGAAGTGGAGTGGAGTCACAAGATCGTTTCCTTTATATAATGCGCCACTGAAAAATAAACCCATGCAAATAGGAAGCTACTTTATCAGTGTCACAAACACAGTACTCCATACCCTCCTCTCTACATACATGCTATTAAAGACAACAGGCAGGAAAGGTGACATACAATGAATTCAGGCAAGTTATTGATTGTATCCCTCTTCTGCCTTCTCTTTGGCTGAGGTTGTACTTCTGGTGGTTCACAATATAAATCCTTTTCAGTCAGTGTTTTTATGTTGCAGGGTTCTGCTCCTACAAAAGCTTGAGCCTCCTCTATCGTCATGGCTTTGTTCAGATTACTGCCCTAGACAGAAAATATAAGGCTAAGTCATTTAAGCCACAAAGCCACGGGTGAAGCAATCCACAAGTTACACAACCTTTTGAACAGTTCATTTTCAACACAGGATGTAGTGACATCAGTGCGAAGGGGGAGGAAAAAATATCCCCAGGCTTTTACACACAGAGGAAATCTATTAATTCTATGGGAACACAGCTCATATGGAAATTCCAGATTCCAGCAGTGGAGGGCAGCACACGTTTTTTTAAGGATGAAAGGAAAATCTCACATCTACATATTTATTACAACAATAAAACTACAACCAGCCATGTCTTGTCAAGTTTACCTTTGCATGAATAAGTTTGTTGACTTGTTTTTTGATGCCATCAGTGAAGTTTTCAAATGTTGGATCCGCAACGTATTTAAAGAGGTCATTGTCGGCGTTTAAAACGAAACTGTAACCATCCATTTTAATAAGTGTAGTAATCCTATAGTTTTCTGGATCCTCTAGTATTGGTGGAGAAGAGAAGACTATTGTGCTTTCATTGATTTTTGCAATATCTTTTCCTAGAAACTAAAAAGCAAACAAAACATTTTGGGTTTTGATTAGATCATGTTATTTGCTGCTGAACATTTAGCACCTAAAAATAGAAGGCAGAGCCTGTGAACTAGGCCTTCCACAACACAACCAAGGTTAAATAAAAATGTGAGATTCTCAGATACTTTTGGAAAAGAAAAAAATCACTGCACAAAAATAAATCATTGCTTCAGTGTGGGTTAGTATTCACGTCCAAAGCAAAATCCTAAGGTCTGAACACTCCCGAAGTTGACAGAAAGTTTGTGTCATTATCTGAATTTTGTGGGTTTGAACTATTTTAGGGCGATTTAATGTTGAGAACACAGGATTGATGGGGGTGGGATGGTAACTCCTTAGCTTTAATCCAGACTATTTTTGACTCTTCTGAAACCTTGGGCACATCACTTGTATTCAAGGCATTTATAAGTAACAGAGACGTTATCAGCTTAATATAAATAAATAATGAAGATATCCCATCTCCTAGAACTGGAAGGGACCTTGAAAGGTCATTGAGTCCAGCCCCCTGCCTTCACTAGCAGGACCAAGTACTGATTTTGCCCCAGATCCCCAAGTGGCCCCCTCAAGGATTGAACTCACAACCCTGGGTTTAGCAGGCCAATGCTCAAACCACTGAGCTATCCCTCCCCACATAAATGCTCAGTACCATTTATGAATAAAATACATTAAACACCAACTAATTAACTCACAACAAACCTTATCTTCCACCACAATGAATGTTTATTTCTAAGGGCTGGTCCACACTAACCCCCCCAGTTCGAACTAAGATACGCAACTTCAGCTACGTGAATAACGTAGCTGAAGTCGAAGTACCTTAGTTCGAACTACAAGGTACTTACCGCGGGTCCACACGTGGCAGGCAGGCTCCCCCGTCGACTCTGCGTACTCCTCTCGCGGAGCAGGAGTACCGGCATCGACGGCGAGCACTTCCGGGATCAATTTATCGCATCTAGACAAGACGCGATAAATCGATCCCAGAAGATCGATTGCTTACCGCCGAACCCGGAGGTAAGTATAGACATACCCTAAGGCACCTCATGCTTGAAAATGTCTGGATCCTAACAGTATAATTTATGTATGTATGTTTATTTCCCCCTCCCCATCCCAATCCTTTGCACTAGGTGTTCCTTGGCACATTTAAAAAGTACAATTATACAAATAGTTTACTCTAGGAACCCTCTTCAATCATTAACATAAATCACAACCCAAAAAACAGCAGCTATCTTTATGACTTCCCATGATACAGTCTTCCCAGTCTCTTTCATCACAAACGTGATTGTACCATTCCTAGTACATTCTGGATACTACGATAATATAATGAAATGAAAATAAAATAATAAAGTGAACTAAAAAGGAAAAACGGTTGACCAGGATCAGGCCCAGTTTAGACATCACACTGCTGATGAAGATAGCTTGTCTGACAATAAAATAAATAAATAAATAAATACATACCTGTTTTGAGGCTAGACTGCGTATTTGCCTCTTCTTCTTTCTGGAAGACCCATGAAGGTCAGCAGTTACAACTATGGAGAAACTCTGGATGATATCAAACCCAGCTCCTGTTACAGTAATATTTCTCCCTCCACTGAAAAAAAAGACACAAATCAAACATCAGTAAAGTTCTACAACCATACCTTAGCTCCATCTAGGACTTTTTCCACTTAAAATATTTTGTGCACAGCTTTGCATGCAGGTACTTGTACAATAGTTAGGTATCAAATGTAAGAACTTCCAGTAAACCAAATATGGGTATAAAATTTTGAAGTGATACAGCTGTTCCAAACCCTGTGGCCTAGTTGTGATTTTTATAATCACATTTTTAAATTATTTAAAATGTTTTCCCGTGCCTTTATCACTCTTGGGGTGGGGAGCACTACACAAACAGGGGAACCTAACGTAATGGTTGGTGGTTCCTACCAAAATGGCTCAGTGCTTGGATGAGATCAGCTCATGGATTAAGAATAGCTGGCTGAAAGCGAAGCTGAGCAAGACAGAGGTTATGCTGGTGGGCAGAGGAAAGCATTTTGAAGAATTTGTAGCCATGGAGCATTCTTCTTTGGTTGAAAATACACACCACAACTGGTCAATACAGTCTGCAGTATTCTTGGATTCCTCACTGAGGCTAAGCTCTCACAGAGCAGCATCTGTGAGTAACGTTTTCCATCATTTCCAGGTAGCTAGGAGACTCTACCCTATCATGGCAGACAGTGATCTGGCCTCAGTTATTCATGCCTTCATGACCTCTTGGCTGGACTACAGCAAGGCAGTGTGCCTGGGGATGAAGTACCTTTAGCACTTAGCAAACTCCCACTTGTTCAGAAGGCTGCAGTGCATCTCTACAGTAATGCTGGCTACCAAGCACATCACACCTGTCCTCTGCTCCCTACCCTGGCTTCCTATAGAATCAAGTCAAGTTAAAAGTCTTAGACCTCATCTTCAAGGTGCTCCATTGCCTGGCACCAGGATATTTCAAAGACCCTCTAAAGCTCTGGGACAAAGACCATACTCATCAACTTTGCTTCTCTAGCTCAGTGGAACTCCCTACAACAGAAGATAAAGCTTTCTAAGGGGCTGGTTCGAGACTGTGGAATGAACCTCACCAGGAATTAAGGATCGCCACAAACCTCACCATCTTCCACTCCAAGTGCAAGATGTACTTCTTCGACCTTACCTTCTCTGACCTAAATACATAGCAACAGGCATATTAAAAGAGCCCCTACCAAAACAGGACACTCCACTGCAAGCACATCTCCCCTGAGAGAGGATGAGAGCATAAACACATGACATATTAGTCATGTTGCTTACAGCATTCCTGGAAGGTGCTCTGATAGTGTGGTAATGAGTGTGTTATAAGAACCTATACAGAAAGGAATGGAAGTCACACGGTGCTGGCTCTCCTTGTTGCTTTCAGTTGATAGATACATTAACAGTTAAGAAAGGACTTAGCATACATTTCCAACCACCAACAATCCCAATAATCATTACTGGGAGGGAAGGTGATCCACAAAATAATCCAATAAAATGAATTCCACTTTATCAAAAGTTTTGAGAATCCCTGGAGTGATTGACTATAAAGAGGGAAAAATTAGACTGATTACAAAGGGTTTACAAATGTACCAAGTAAACAAAAAGAAAAATACATCTATTGTCCCTCTTAACTCTTAAATGGGAATAATCTTACGTATTACTTTATTTATATAAAAGGCCGTGTTGAAGGAGCCTGGTAAGTCACAGGTGACTTAACTTTTAAGATCCTGTTCAGGTCATCATCTCATGTTGGTTTTTTTGGTAGAAAGTGACAGAATTTGAGATTTGGCTCGTTCCCTCTGATCTCTCAGAATATGAAAATACCAAATTGTCCTCTACTAGGCAGCAAGATTCAGATATTAGGAAGCTGAAGCCCATGAGTAAAGATCACAGTTTTTGTCCCCAGCCCCTGAAATGAGGAGTATTCTGGGAGGACTTCTATACAGGTACACTGTCAAATAGTTCAAAGTATCATGTTGGGATTTCCTGTTTGCTTTTATGTTTAGGCTATTGGTATTTTTCTTTTCAGAAAGAACTGAATTCTCAGAGAGAAACCACCAGTCTGGCTACAGATTAAAAAAAACAAACACACACACACACACACACACACACACTCACTTGCTGAACTCCAGTTGCGTTTTTAGCCAGCTACTACTTGCCCTACTGGAACAAAGCTGGCAAGTCATAATTCTTTTTTATTTCCATCATACCAACTCTTACTAGCTGAGCTAGACATGTTTCAGAAATGGATGGACACAGACATTTTGACAGCTTTATGTTATCTGCAGGTGATGACTTCTGCTTTAATGGGAATAAGATTAATTTTAAAAAGCAAAGTAAAACTAGTGTTGATTGACATTCTCCTTAAATACGTCTCAATCTATTTTCTTTTTCCTTTAAGAAATCTGTATTTTAAAAGAAGTTAATTACTTTTCTTATTTCAAGATTTAGCTTTGAAAAAGGTATTATTAAGGTTTTGAGGTAAACAGAATACATTATTAATGTGTGTCAATAGTTTGGGGGAAAAATGTACAAGCTCATATACTTAAACTTTCTGCAGAGACACAGTATAGTGACTTTCATTTAAATAGTTTCATATGAAGAAAAACTACCACACACCCACATCTATTAAGAATGAACATGGTTATAATAGAAACATTTCATTACCTGCTGAAGCTATTTTTTGGAAAGATTTTAGTGACAGTAGGATTTTCGCTATATGTAAACCATGTATTGTTTAATTTGTTCTCTCTGTCTCCGTGATGCACGGTTACATGAACTTCTTCAACTTTGTCATGTTGTCCTGTGATGCAAACTATTTGTTCACCAAAATCAATGCTGGAAATTGGAGGAAAAAGAAAAGGGGAAACAAGGCTCAAATTACTAGCATTATTATTAATCATCATCTTTATTACGGTAGAGCCTAAGAGCTGACCAAGAATGGGGTCCCACTGTGCTAGGCATTGAACAAATGGTAGCAGACAGTCCTGGCCCCAAAAAGTTTACAATCTAAATAGACAAGATCGACATGGGGGAAGGGGAGAGGGGTGGGGGAAACACAAGCCTAGTGAACAAAGTGATCACTGCAAACATGTTAGTTCCAAAATTTTGGGGTTTTGGGTGGGTTTAGTTAGAAGGGGATCAGCTACATGGAAAGAGGACGGGAAGGGAAGAGTGGTGAGGTGGACGGGGCAGTGGAGAAGAGACTAAGAGGGGTGTGGTGGAGTGACCTGAGATGAAGAGATTGTGAGGAGGGGATGGAAAGGGTTGGAGCAAACAGCCAATCAGTATAGGGCAGAGAAAGTCCAGTCAAAACTGCAGAAAGTTTTCCGACTATCTGAAGGTTCCTGTTCTGACTGCTTCTGCAGCTATTCCTACCTGCTGGATTCTCTGTCTGGTTCCTCGCTGCAGTTTACTCTCATGGCCATGTGGCTGGGAATGGTCGGGGGCTGAGGGAAGGCTTTATACTACTCTGTATTACGGTCACAAAGTGAAAAGTCTTAATAAGGGCAAAGCTTCATTAAAAAAAAAAAAAAAAAAAAAAAAAAAACGACAAGTGCTTCCTTCCCTCTCCCCACCCCATCCCTTAATGCCTTCTTATAGCTAATGCCCTCCTACCTTCCATCCTCCCCCACCTGTCCCCTGTGATTCACAGAATAAATACAACCAACCAAAAACCTACCCAAAAATTAATGAACAAACAAAATCATGGCACCAACTAAATGTTCACAAACCACCACTCTATATTTGCACTGCTTCTGTGTTCTATCCCTTTCTCTCACTCTATGTCAGTCTTATCCATTTAAAGATGGTAAACCGTTGGGGGCAGGGATCTCCTCTCACAATAGATTTGCACAATGCCTCGCACAGATGGGCTCTGATCTTGGTTGGTGCTAGTGGAGTACAAGTCAATATTATGAAAGTTAAGTGCTGCCTACGTACATGTTGCAGGGTACACCACCGAGGAAAACTCCAACATCTTTCTGGGAGCCAGTTTCCAGATTTTCCCCAGTGATTGTAAGGATGGTCCCACCAGCTTGGGGGCCTTTGGTTGGACTTATTCCTGTAGGATGAGGTTGCTGTAAGGAAGAAATGGCAACAAACTCATTAAACACATGGATTTAAGTTTTTACTTTACATAGGAATTATTTATATTTCTAGTGATTACAGACTAAGTTTTCAACAATGACTAGTATTTTTGGATGCCTAACTTGAACCACGTAAATGGATGCCCGATTTTTAGAAAGAGTTTCTCTGAAAAATCAGTCCCTATTTAAGGGGTCTCAATTTGAGGCAATTTTGTAAAGGACAGCATCAATATGGATGTGAAGACTAAAAAAAACCCACGAGAATAATAGGGTTAGGAACCGATCTTCCACAACAGATTTTCCTTCATTAGAGAACGAGGTGATGAACAGATAATGTGGATTTACTCACGTGCAAGATTTCACACTAGAGCATCCTCAGGCTTCCTCCAGATTTAAAGACCCTAACGGCAATTTGTAGACTACCTGCTAATTAGCAGTCTTAAAATTTCCCTTTGGATTTCCTATTTTCATTTTTATTTCATGCTAAACTAGTTTAATAAACTGAAATAAAGAAAATATTTTCTTTCTGCATCTGCAGAAGAGGCTTCTGTTTTCAAAAGCTGGTTTAGCACTTCAACAAACCCTGGTTCCAAGCAATTAGCCAGTGACTTTCACAAGTTTAGCAGTCTGACTTTCCTTAAAGCTTGCCAGCAAACATGTACTGCTTGATATTTTTTAAAATTAATTTAAACGATTTTACTAGATTATAGTAGACCTGAAAAAGAATTCTGCGTAAGCTCGAAAGCTTGTCTTTCTCACCAACAGAAGATGGCCCAATAAAAGATATTACCTCATCCACCCTGCTTTACTAGATTATAGTAAGATTAGGCCTAAGCACAGATTTAATTTGAAACCTGAAATTAACAAAGGTTTTTTATTTGAACCTGTATTTAAATAAAAAAAATCAAATTGAAATATAAAATTTGATCTTTTATTTAAAAAAAAATATGTTTTCTACCCTGAGTTAGACCAACACTATAAACAGACAGACAAAACCTCATCAAAAAGCAAACATTTTAAACACACTTCAGAATGTGAAACACAGACATCATCCTTTCTTGGGAGACAGAAGCTCTCTACTTTTGCCCTTGGGGCTCACAGTGCATTTGAAATAGAGCATTATTCACATATATTGATCACCTTGCTGTGCTTTATTGCTTCAAGTACTTATCAAATGATATTTAGAGAAACCTTCTCCCCTCCCACACCTCTCCTCTGAGCAGAGTGAACCACCATTGCTGGGAGGCAACACACTTCTCACTTTATTCCATTCAGGAAGAGACTCCCACACTGTATGTAACTTGCATCATAATGTTACATCATATTTTAGCTCAAAGGAAAATGAGAAGTTTTGAAAGTCCTTACAAGTTGCTGGAATCAGTAAGAATAGATTCAGTTGACCTTGAATTTCTTGAATTTGTGGTTACTTCATGAATTTGTTCTAGTGCAGCACTGATTTTACAGAACCCCAAAGAACTATCAGATGCTCTGCCGAAATTTACTTAAATGTCTGGGAGGCTTCTCTGAGAATGAATGCAACCTAGTTCAATGCAATTCACAATTCAAATTATAATAATTGTACTTTGATACTTGGGAGCACAGTACATTTATAATGCGTGTGCCCAGGGGTTCTTTGTTAACAGTAATTGAGTGTTTGATTGCTTTCCTCTCACATGAAAAATCTGCATTAAAAAAACCAAACCAAAAAAACCAAAACCTGGCATTTCTTTAGCATGCGGCTATATCAGAGCATGTAGCTATAAAGACTTCACATAGAGATGTGACCTAAGATCATTTCTAAGACCTGCTCTACCACAAGAAAGTTGTATTTGTTTAACTTAAGGTGTGATTTTAAACCAATATATTTAAACCTGTACAAAACCCTCTGCATGGGCACTCTTATTTTGGTTTAAAAATGGCTTCTTTTGTCTTATTTTAAATCTGTTCCTTATCAACCTAGCTAAACTGAAATAAACCACTTAAACTCTTCAACTTTTCACACATACAGAATTGGAAGAGACTGTCTAGGAAGGAGTATGGCAGAAAGGGATCTAGGGGTTATAGTGGACCACCAGCTAAATATGAGTCAACAGTGTGATGCTGTTGCAAAAAAAGCAAACGTGATTCTGGGATGCATTAACAGGTGTATTGTGAGCAAGAAACGAGAAGTCATTCTTGCGCTCTACTCTGCGCTGGTTAGGCCTCAGCTGGAGTATTGTGACCAGTTCTGGGCACCGCACTTCAAGAAAGACGTGGAGAAATCAGGGCCGCCCAGAGATTCAGGGGGCCTGGGGCAAAGCAATTTTGGGGGCCCCTTACATAAAAAAAAAGTTGCAATACTGTAGAATACTATATTCTCGTGGGGGCCCCTGTGGGGCCCGGGGCAAATTGCCCCACTTGCCCTTCCTCCCTTCGGGAGAAATTGGAGAGGGTCCAGAGAAGAGCAACAAGAATGATTAAAGGTCTAGAGAACATGACCTATGAAGGAAGGCTGAAAGAACTGGCACTGTTTAGTTTGGAAAAGAGAAGACTGAGAGGGGACATGATAGCAATTTTCAGGTATCAAAAAGGGGTGTCATGAGGTGGGAGAAAACTTGTTCATCTTAGCCTCTAAGGATAGAACAAGAAGCAATGGGCTTAAACTGCAGCAAGGGCGGTTTAGGTTGGACATTTGGAAAAAGTTCCTAACTGTCAGGGTGGTTAAACATTGGAATAAACTGCCTAGGGAGGTTGTGGAATCTCCATCTCTGGAGATATTTAAGAGTAGGTTAGATAAATGTCTATCAGGGATGGTCTAGACAGTATTTGGTCCTGCCTGAGGGCAGGGGACTGGACTCGATGACCTCTTGAGGTTCCTTCTAGTCCTAGAGTCTATGAATCTATGAAATAAGGAGTTTGGAGCTGCTTAACTAAATCATATTAAAAATCACACTTCAAGTTAGACGGCTGCACTCTGGTGCAGATACAGTCCTTAGTTTCACAAAAGTCCAGCTCTATGAAGCTATGTTGTATGGCTTTGAACTTGCATTGCGCAAAGCCATATTCTGACTGGGCCTCTTAGATGTCATACCTACATTTATATCCACATAAAGCAACAATATATCTAGAGAAGTTAAATACCCAAGGAAATCAAGCATCAATCCTTTCCTCAGCAGTAAAGGGTGGCTTTTTGTTAGAAAGACAGATTCAGAGTCTACTGAGAGATGAGATTAAAGTTTTTAACAAATAAACAGAATTTAAGTGGAAGTGTCTCAACCTGAAAAGTACTGCTAAGTACAGCAATTTCAGTGGGAAAATATGCCACAAAACTCTCTGAAACACATTGACAATATGAGCTCAATACATTTTAACTTCATTTGGGACAGAATTAAAAGTTAATGGTACCTAGGAATCCCCGTTGGAGCTGCTGTAGGTGGCAGCAAAGAAGGAGACAGAACTTGGACAGAAGTTGCATTTTAATCCCTATTTTTCTAAAGCTCAACCTCATTTACGAACAGCTCCTCACAGGACTAATTTAAAGACAGATAAAATGGAGAGGCTGAACATGAATACTCTATACTAAATTATTAAAAATAATGTTCTAAACACTATGAAACCTAAAAATATAAGTACTTACCAGAGATGGTGTAACAGCATGTACTGAACTGCGTATCTGAGATTCTTTGAGGTGATCTCTAATAAGTGGGCATTGCTTGTCCAGGGTTCATTATACTAAACCAGGCAGGAAAATGGGTGCCTTGATTTTTCCTTGCTTTCCCCCCACACTGTCTCTTTTAGGTAGATGTAGATTTGAGATGTCCAGAAAAAATGAATGTTTTAAATTAAGTGTCTATTTAAAATTTTTTAATAACCATGTTTATAGCAAAATTAAGGCACTTCTAAGTGGTTTTTTCCCATTCCTTTAATATGTTTACGGGTGATTCAAGGAACAAAGCTGCCTCAGCACACCTGAGGTGTTTCTTAATGGACCAATAAAACACACACCCCAGGGTGTCTTAATGGTTTGATGAAAAGCACTTTTCAGAAATGCAATCACGTGGGCTGGTGTAGTACAAGATCTTTTAAACCTCTTGCTGAATGTTGAGATGGTTTCAATATGTACTTTCAATATTAACTGTGCTAGCCTTGTTTGATAGCAATAAGCATCAAATTATCTGAAAAGAAGGCAGCCTGATACCACAGATGATAGCAAAATGAACTACCAACAGGGGAGAGAGGTTAGATACTTAGTAAATGCACAACACTTTTGCTTTGGGGATCTTGGCACACTTTCCAAACATTGCGAGGGCTGGCTTGCTGTAATGCTGGTTCTATGGTCCCTTTAATTCCCAATTCCCAGCCCACCCCCTTCCCAGGGTATTCATGTCTGATCCAAAATTTAAAGATGCAAACGGATTGATAATGGCTCACACTACTGCATGTGTGCCAAGCAGGTATTATCAATGCAGCCTACAAAGGCATGTGGATGCAGAATCAGGAGTGGAACATGCAATAGTCACAGTATACTTTTTCTCACATTAGCACTAGCATTTTCAAAGGTAGCCTCAATCTTTACAAATGGCACTGGCCCAGGAGATAAGTCCACTGCATGGTCTATGCTGGTATTAAGTCCAGCGACTGCCTTTACATAAGATGCTACTTGGAGGCTCAGCTTGTCTCTATAGATCCAGTATTCTTGAGAGAAAGGGGAGTCTTCTCCCCTGGCGTAGGGCCATGCTGACAGAATGACAGACATAAGCACTTGTGGTTTATTCTCAGATTCTTTCCAGTCTCCGCCTTGAAACTAGCACATAACTGGCTTGGTTGATTCTTTATCTTTCTTTGTTTTCTAGATTTCTGTCATGTTCTCATAATCTTTTCAGTTACCATATTTTTCATGCTGCCAGGCAGCTCTGGATAAAGAGTCAATTATGTACATCTAAACTGTAGCACTGCAGTTTCAGTAGCAAGCATTGAAGGTGTTTTGGAGCTGCTAGCAGTGTTTTTAAAAAAAAATGTTTAGCGGTTTAGGGTCATTTTCTACTCCAATGGTTTTCCATCCTTAAACATATGAACATAGAACTT
This sequence comes from Malaclemys terrapin pileata, assembly GCF_027887155.1. Classification (NCBI taxonomy): domain Eukaryota; kingdom Metazoa; phylum Chordata; order Testudines; family Emydidae; genus Malaclemys; species Malaclemys terrapin. The sequence goes on from NC_071505.1 coordinate 38,988,841, forward strand.
TTCACATATGAAAACGATTGAAAGACACTGCATTTCAATTTGAGTCTCTTTTTTCCATTGGTGACTTGACCTTCTTATCTCTTTTATATGAGGGCTACCCCGAGCCCCACCTCACTGGCATTGTATAGTAGCCTCTTCACAACATAGTATTTCAGGATTGGATACTTGGTCACCAGCCTTCTGATACACGTGATGGCTGTCATGATGAAGTAACCATCACGCAACTTTGTCTAGTAGTTGCCTAAAGTGTTGTCACGCATGTGAGAGGCTTGGAAGAAACTATCAGTTTGCATATCTTAATAATCTCTGAACTGATTTAATATCTGTAGGTTGGGCAGCCACTGTATTGCTTTTATGTTTTCAGGGTCAGGTCTTAGAATTTGCGAGGTCAGCAAATGTCTTGTGTATGGTAGAGCAGTCAATCTTCTTTTATTGAATTTTAGGTTTACTTCCTTGGCTCTGTAGCAGATAGATGAGGTTGTGGTTGTGAGTGGTTTGAGCACTGGCCTGCTAAACCCAGGGTTGTGAGTTCAATCCTTGAGGGGGCCATTTAGGGATCTGGGGCAAAAATCTGTCTGAGGATTGGTCCTGCTTTGAGCAGGGGGTTGGACTAAATGACCTCCTGAGGTCCCTCCCAACCCTGATATTCTATGATCACATTTCCTCTATGCTCTACCACAGCTACTGCCAGGTCATCTCCATTTCTGTACACTGGAACGTCTTCAGCTATGATGCTGAGCCTGAAAATCCTGTTAGTACATCTTATTGGCAGCGTCAATATTCATTTGCCGCCAAGTTAAAGAAGTATGGGCTGGATGAATGGACTGTAAGGTGGATAGAAAGCTGGTTAGATTGTTGGGCTCAACGGGTAGTGATCAATGGCTCGATGTCTAGTTGGCAGCCGGTTTCAAGCGGAGTGCCTCAAGGGTCGGTCCTGGGGCCGGTTTTGTTTAATGATCTGGAGGATGGTGTGGACTGCACTCTCAGCAAGTTTGCAGATGACACTAAACTGGGAAGCGTGGTAGATACGCTGGAGGGTAGGGATCAGATACAGAGGGACCTAGACAAATTAGAGGATTGGGCTAAAAGAAACCTGGTTCAACAGGTTCAACAAGGACAAGTGCAGAGTCCTGCACTTAGGATGGAAGAATCCTATGCACTGCTACAGACTAGGGACCGAATGGCTAGGTAGCAGTTCTGCAGAAAAGGACCTAGGGGTCACAGTGGACGAGAAGCTGGATATGAGTCAACAGTGTGCCCTTGTTGCCAAGAAAGCTAACGGCGTTTTCGGCTTTATAAGTAGGGGCATTGCCAGCAGATTGAGGGATGTGATCATTCCCCTCTATTCGACATTAGTGAGGCCTCATCTGGAGTACTGTGTCCAGTTTTGGGTCCCACATTACAAGAAGGATGTGGAAAAATTGGAGAGTCCAGCGGAGGGCACCAAAATGATTAGAAGGCTGGAACACGTGACTTATGAGAGGCTGAGGGAACTGGGATTTTTTTAGTCTGCAGAAGAAAAGAATGAGGGGGGATTTGATAGCTGCTTTCAAGTACCTGAAAGGGGGTTCCAAAGAGGATGGATCTAGACTGTTCTCAGTGGTAGCAGATGACAGAACAAGGAGCAATGGTCTCAAGTTGCAGTGGAGGAGGTTTAGGTTGGGTATTAGGAAAAACTTTTTCACTAGGAGGGTGGTGAAGCACTGGAATGGGTTACCTAGGGAGGTGGTGGAATCTCCTTCCTTAGAGGTTTTTAAAGGTCAGGCTTGACAAAGCCCTGGCTGCGATGATTTAGTTGGGAATTGGTCCTGCTTTGAGCAGTGGGTTGGACTAGATGATCTCCTGAGGTCCCTTCCAACCCTGATACTCTATGATTCTAGGAAGAGCAGATCTATGACTAGCAAGAGGAGGAGCTGTGCTGGAAATAGTGAGCTGACTTGCTCACTATTTCTCTCTACAAGGACCATACCCTGCTCCACTGTCTGCCTTTCTAGACTTTCCCCATCTTTCACTGCTGGGTCCCACGTCTTCCCTCACATTTGTTGTTCTGGGGTTCTTAAGAGTTAATAGCATGGAAGTTAAAACTGCATGGGGGAAGAGGGGGAAGGACAGGAGTAAAACCCAACCCTCACATGCTGTGTTTTATAGGCTTTACTTTTAACCTATCAAATCTGATAATGGGATTATTTAAACCTCTCCCTTATAACAGATCCATATTATCTTCTAGTGACCACACATATACAACTAAAGCCACTAGAATCTACAACACAGGTTACTAAAGCCCTAGGCTGCAACAACTGCAACTAAGCACCACACTGGGGCACAGCAATTAAGATGCAGTTGAGGACTTTCCTTCAGTATAGTGACAATCAAAGCAAATCGCATGTGTAACGTGCTGCACCTCATGCTGTCTGTGGCACTGTTTATTTCTGAGCACGCCGTGCTTTTGAACTAAATAATTGGTTGAAAAATATTAAATTAAAATGTGCAACGTCATTACTTATTCTTCAGTGGCTACACATTAATTGTCATGATTAAGAATACTGGCTAATCTAAATACACTGATGAAAAAAACTAGTGCAATTACCATGTCTAAAGAATGCCTAATTTTTCAACGTTGAGTTTTTTGTTCGGCAGTGACACAGTACCTAGGTTCATTACGGATGCTTTTTCTCTACCATAGTTTTTGTCATTTGAACTGTAGATAGCATTGCCCTATTTCAAGGCTCTGTATCTGCTGTTCAGAGGGATCTTCATTGCGTCTATTGTACATTAAAATCTTTGAGTGTGTTTTCCAACACACTTGAATAAACAAAGACCAATATTTCTGTTTCTGAAATAAAGTCTACAAAATACAATCACTTCTGTTTGTCCGAATGGTAAAAAAACAAGAAACACGTAGAACGCTTATAAAACATACTTACTTGGTATTCAAATTGTATTTCACTTGTTGAGCTACCTTGTTTTCCATTTATATCAACTTCAATTTCACCTTGTCTGGGTTCTGAGACGCTTCCAACTTGACACACAATCCTAATCAGAAATAATGCAAGTGTACCAGTAAGTTTATAACTTTCTCCATTTCAACTGTTGAAAAAAGTGGATCTTAATGCACACATAAGGCATCACTCTGTCAGCACTAGAATCTGAAGTCTGTAGCTACCATATGGAGCACAAGCAGAAGTGCAAGCTTCCTCACCATATCTCACTGTACCTCAACCCTGTCATGAAGAGACCATCTCCTAAGGGTGAGAGAGGATAGCTCAGTTCTCTATCCATTAAGACCAAAGCTGTGGACCGCCAACTCTACACAGTGGCTGCTAAACAGCTATTGAATGGCAGTGACTTTTGATCACTATTGACAGATCAAACTCACACTAGTAATCAAGTAGCACAGTAAAGAGCATTTCTTGGTGAGTTTCTCTTTTTTTTTGGCTCTTTCAGTCTTGGATGATTGCTATTCTTCTTTAAACAATGTACTATTGTCTATTAAGAAAGAATTAAATATGAAAATCACTCTCCCCAGTATAATGTACTTAAATTAGGACCTAAATAAACGGTTGTCAAGTCCCACTGCAGATCACTTCAGAATTATCTGTCGGAGTCCTGGCACATGGACAAAATTTTCCAAATTCTTGTAAACCTTGGCCTATGTATTGCTGCTGGAGCCTGCACTCAGTTCCTCATAATTTTGACTGTATCCTTGAAAGCTATGTCTTCTTGTCAGGCACAGACAGGAAATGTTACCTTCAGAAGAATTTGCAAAATGTGTCAACTGCCAGAAGTTGACAGGGAGAAGTGGTCATTATAATATAAAATATGCAGTGGTGCTGTAGCAGTGGCAGGATAACAGGGATTTTTTTTTAAATGGATTTGTATTGGTGTATAATAGTGCCTTTAATCTGAGAATCAGTAAGCCATTTCCAGAGGTAGGTAAGTAGGAGTATCCCTCTATATTACACATGCGGAAACTGAGACAGAGAGACAAAGAAAGTGTGTTGTCCAAGGTCACACATTAAGTCAATAGCGGAGCTAGAAAGAGAACCCAGGTCTCCCGATTCTCTCTTCTTCTCTACTAAATAGACAATATTGACTCCTAAAATATCAAACATTTTACTAAAGAAAAGGTGAAGTAAAACACTAAAAAATGTGCTAAGCAAATGGAAAGTGGCACAAAAAGAAAGTTACAGGCATGTGTTCTAAATTGCTTTTGGAATACCTTATTTTCCTCAACCCTTAGACACACCTAGATTTATAAATAAATTACAGTATGCAAGTTGTATACATTCATTCCTTTTACCACACTGGTAGAGCTAAACAAAGTAGAAACATTGCTGAGAGACAAGGATACAATCCCCTAAAATCTGGCTTCTCTCCATGTGTTTAAATCAAAGTTTTAGAAAAGGCACAAAACCAACGACATTGGGGGAATTCTTGTATGGCTATACTGTGCTTGTGATGCTTCTGCAAATGCTTTGGGATGGGAAAGAAAGAGGTGCATCTGAGGATGATGTTGCATGTATGGATAAGTGTAAAAACAGCCACTGAGAAACTGGTGTATACAGATATTTCTGTTCTGACCAAAAATTATTCTCAAGATTCTTGGGACATAGGGCATGTCTACATTGCCTGACATTCAGACTATGGGTGTGTGAATAGCAGTGCCCACCCCAACAGTTGGAACTGTGGGGCAGTGTAGAAAAGCCCTGGAACTTCTGAATCCATCAACTGAGTTCTCAAAAACTAGCCACTACCTAAACATCTCAAAAGTTCCTTTTAAACAGATTAAAAAATGAAGAGTTACTGTAATACAGTTAAAATAATCCAAAAGAGTCAAAGTTCAACTGCATAGTTTTAAATATAAAAAGTCATCAGTCATCTCTGTTCAATTGTATTGCTTGCTTCCACTAATATCACCTCCTATTCCTTACATAGAACTTTTCATCAGCTCATCTCAAAACTGACTTAATCTTGAAATTATTTGTTTGATAAGACCTGGGCTAAATGGCTATGATGCCTTTAATTTAAACAACAAACAAACAGTTTTGAGACATATGTAGTAAATATTTAGGACAGCTTTTTAAACAAAATAATCTATTACAAGCTTGAGAAAGCACTCTTAAGTGGGACAAATCTGTTTCTGTATATAAGTGGTTATATAACAGGGGTGGCCAAAATTACTGACCCTCTGAGCCGCATACAACAATCTTCAGAAGTTCGAGAGCCAGGGCACACCTACCAGGAGCTGGGGCTCGGGGCTTCAGTCCCACTCCAGCTGGAGGCCCAAGCCCTGGCAGGTGCACCCTGGAGGACTGAAACCCCGAGACTCCCCTCTCCGCTGGACAGAAGACCTTACTCCACCCCACTGCAAGGCAGAGGTCCTGAGCTCCCCCCCGTCCAGTCTGGTAGGCAGAGGTTGGGGAAGAGTGGGGGGCTTGCAAGCCACACTTTAATGGTAAAAGATGCGGCTCTTGAGCCATAGTTTGGCTACCCGTTATATAACGTGGTTTTGTATAAATCCTGAAAGATGTCAGTACTAACAATTTTAGGTAACACTGTATTACTGCCTCTTGTATGAATACTTCCTGATAATTGCACAGAAATCTTTTTTCTAAAATCTCTCTCAGAAATCAGCAGCACGTACCTGGTGGAAACAGAGTAGAACTCCTCTCTGAAAAGGCATTCTGTGCCTGCCACGGTTATACTTTTGACATCTTCAGCTTTTATACCCAAATTAGATCCCATTATGGTCAAAAGGATTCCACCACTTAGTGGCCCAGTCTTTGGTTCAATCTGTGAGGGGGGAAAAAGAAAGCAAATTTGAAAATTACAATGATGGTGCTGCTCTTATATATGCTCTTACATACATTTAAATCCACCTCATCTTACAGTCTACACCTTTGTGTTAAAAATACAGGGGTTGTTTGTTTACATAGGCCTCATAAAAAAGAGGCTAAGAAACCTCTTAAATCACATGCTTAGTTAGAAGTACAGAATCAATTGTAATCTGTTGTAGATTTCAAATCTCCAATAGCAGTAACGTTCTATGAGAGAGACAAGGTGGGTGAGGTAATATCTTTTATTGGACCAACTTCTGTTGGTAAAAGCGACAAGCTTTGGCACTTACATGGAACCTCACCCAACTTGTTTCTCTAATAATCTGGGACCAACACAGCTATATCACTGCAAACATGGAGTTCTATAACAGTTTATTACAACAAAGCCCCCGACAGACTGTACCTATTATTTACAAAATTCCTGGCTCGTGTTTTATCCTTTTTATAATTTTGTTGTGCTTATTTTTCAAAATATCACATTCTTTAAATGATGTATTGAGACTTATTAGGCACCACTTGGGGGAGTATTTCTAGCTAATTCAAGAGCATTTGCATTTATCCTTCCTATTGTTTGCATGTGCACATGTATCTGTTTTGTTTTGTAATCATTTCTGCTTGGAGGATCGTATCAGATGCACAATAGACTCTGGGACACAAAGAATGGTGCACAGAGGCCTATCACAGATGCTTCTGCTAATCTGCTATCCCTCCCTACTGTATCAGATGAGAGGAGGCAACATTATTGATCATATTTGTGATTGAAAATACGGACCAAAAGGGTAGAGGTGGATTTCCACAGCTCAGAAAAGCATCTGAATTTGAAACTTAACTGAACCTTCCAACATTTTGATAGTTCACCTATCTACCAGTTTCTGTGTAGTAGTTCCAGAAAGCCCTTTCAGCTTTTTAACCTTAGAGTCCTGGAGCCTATTGTACTGCATTTCAGACAGATGCCCTGGAGGGGGAAGGCATTTAATACTTTGTTGAAGTACCATCACTGAGAACAACTAGGACTATCAACTTTGAATGACAACTACTAGCCCATCCTCATGCAACAATGGTCTTTCTACATGGGGAGATGCATGCCTGGTGGAGATGGACCTTCACCATTGGAACCCACAGTGCAGAGACTTAGGCCCTACATAAGTGCAGAGTTCTGCTCTGTGCAGGGAGGCGACATATAGGAACTTACTACATATTGGAACTTGCAGGAAGTGGAGGGCAGGAGGGACTCAGTCTGGCCTGAAACACTGTTTCATAGAAGGGGTGAGCACAGTCTAAGGGAGGGTGTCTCTCCCGGCTTTTTGTTCATTTCAAAGATCTGCAACTCTTGAGTGCTTCAACAGTAAAGTCAATGTGGATAAGAAATTCCTTTGCTAAGCCTGTGTTCCTTGCTTTCATGACAGGTTTTCCCTGAAGGAGTTAACTGAGAAACCGAAGCACCCAAGCCTAGGTGCAGCTCTCTGGGAGCATGTGTAAGCAACTCTGGGGTGGGAGAGTTCTTGGGAGGTCTCAGATGCTGATTTCAGGGTCTAGAATGGGTGAACGGAGGAGTTCCAGATCCCAAAAAAGGCATCAGAGAAGAGGTCTGTGCCCAGAATCGTGCTCTGGGCTCCCAGAACTAGAAAGAGTGACTAGACCCAGATGGCTTGGAAGCATGTGACCCAGTGATCGGATCTGCTTCAACAGACTGATGACAATTATAGTTCAGGCTACAGGAGCAGTTTGAAACACACATTGTGACAGAGATGACAATATCCTGGACAAACCTTCTGGAATTAAGATAAACATACTGAATTAAGTTTAATACCTTTGCGGTTCATTGTATTAAAAATGTAATTGTGTATATGTTATTGTGGAATTGTATGTAATTTCTCTAGGATACTGATTAATGCAATTGCTGGGAGATCATGTGAACTTCAAAAAGACTTTGTTGAACAATACAGCAGACACAATTGATCTTTTGGGACAATATGTGTGAAGTAGAATTCCTAGGAAGTACTGGGAGGAGGGGATTGCAAACCCCACCTGTGGATTCAGTCTTTGAAGCTTCACCTTGGCGATTGGGGTGGGGCGGGACTTTTGTCTGCTGATCACCTGTCATGGACAAACAATTCAAAGATACCCCTCACCCCCGGATTCTCCACAGAAAAAAGAAAGGAATTTTGAATAAATAGCCTGAATTTAAGCTGTCTCAGGGCCTTCCTCCTGATCCAGCAAATAAACAGGACCTCTGATCCATGGAAGGGCTTAATCCTTAAAGGAAGGGTGAGAAAGACTTGGCATACTGAGGTGCTACAAGATTGGGTCCTTGTTCTGAGCTGAGGTTATGACCTTGTGACCACAAAAGAGATTCCTCTCAGAGGTTTGAGGGATTCACTTGACAGAGCCCATGCTGGAGACAGTTTTAGGGGCCATGGGAATCTCTTAGCATGAGTGTAGATTCTTTTACTATTTTTAATATGTTTTCTCTGTAATACTTTTACCCTAATAATAAAGAGACATACTCAGAAAGTGCTATGTACTAATTTATAACTGGAGGGAATCACACTGTGTACTGTCTCTGAGGAGAGAAGCAAGCAGGCCTGTTGAGGCAGTCTGTCTTTTTCTGGGAATAACACAGTGAAGGTGGGGAACTGTTCAGCATGGAAATACCCTGGTCAGGAGGGAGAGACACCTGGGTCTCCACCAGGGCCGGCTCCAGCATTTCTGCTGCCCCAAGCAAAAAAGCCGCAATCGTCAGCGGCAGGTCCTTTGCTCCCAGAGGGAGTAAGAGACTTGCTGCCCCCAAATTGCCGCTCATGCTGCCCCTCTCCCTTGGCCGTCCCAAGCACCTGCTTGTTAAGCTGGTGCCTGGAGCTGGCCCTGGTCTCAACCCAAGAAAGTCAACAGCTAGGGAGCCAGGAGCCTCTCTGCAAGCACCGCCCCTGCAGTGCCCATTGGCTGGGAACGGGAAGCTGTGGCCAATGGGCACTGCAGGGGCAGTGCTTGCAGAGAGGGGCAGTGCATGGAGCCATGTGAAAGTGAGTGAGGGTGAGGGAGAGCGAGTGACGGAGGGAGGGAGATACGGCGTGAATGGGGCGGGCTTTAGGGAAGGGGCGGGGTACATCCTGGGTTGTCCTTAAATTCAAAAAGTGGTCTTGGGTGTAAAAATGCTCGAGACCACTGATCTAGGGTGTGCTCTACAGCATGCTTGGTTAGCACAGAGCTCAGATAAGAATAAATCCATACTGGTCAAGTAACCTGTGCTAACTCCCTGGTACCAACCACCATGTTTAAGTAAGTACTGCTAGCATGGTTTCAACCACATTGTGATAGATCTCTCTTGTTGGCAAGCTTTGCAGACACACCATGCCAATACCATCTCCTGGCAGCTAATTTAGAAGCTTACTTAAATGCCTTGAGAAAGCCTTCTTTCAGTGTGCAATGTTTTCAGAGACATCTTCATGAAAAGATAATACATTGGTAGGCAGAAAAACAATCATCTTACCCGAGTAATGACTGGATGAGGGCATGTGTTCGTATGAGAAGTTTTACACAGGTTCTCATAAATGCATTTGCTTGGCTTGTCTTCTTCTTCACACCAGACGCATTTGTAGACCGGATCAGCCGCAAGACACAAGCTGCAGTCACTTCGGCCATAAGAGCAGTTGTATAAAGTCACTAAAATGACAATTACAAAAAGACGTACAAGTTCAGTGTCAAGTCAATTATTGTTTCAAGGACATATTCTCTTTTAACAAGATGATGGGGAAGAAAAACCGTAATGCTGGGGCCAGAGTCTTCCCATTCAATAGGTCAATCCTGCCCAGAGCACAGTGTATTTAGCTACATAAAAGGTATTTATTGAGAACCAAGAAGCTCTATTTACATATTTACTTTCTGCCAATTTAGCACAATAAAAGTTTCCATGCACAGGCTTTGAACAACCTACCAATTATTTAAAATTAGAAATCCAAATACAGCTAAATCTGTTCACCCATTGTACAAGGGAGTAGCTCTTCAAATACTACAGCCCTCGTACATCAACCATTAATTTTAGACAGGAGAAGAAAGGAGGGTATTCCAGAGTCCAAAGTCCCAAGAAGAAGGCCCCCTCTATTGTACTGAGGGTGATCTAGCATCAGCACCCCTGCTGATCACAGGCATATCAGTGTATCACTGAGAGAGAGAGAGAGAGAGAGAGAGAGAGAGAGTCTCTCAAGTAGGGTGCTCCCAGGTCATTTAGGACTTTCTAGGCCAAAACCAACACTTTAAAAATCTCCCTGGAAGTATTCAGGAAATCTAGTGGTTTCTGTATACCAAGGCAGTACTCCTTAATTTATTCCTGGCCTTTTATTATTCACTTTCAGTAAGTGAACTGTCTCATGGTTTTCAATTCTTTTTCTCCTGAGTTGCCACCCCTTAAGTATGCACTGTCCCTTCCGCAAAAAATGCAGTTAAATCACAGTGGGTAACCTAGCAACTAACAGAGCCAATCATCCCATAGAGACTGTAGCACAACTGTCATGCTGGCTAGCTACTGAACAGTGCTCCTTTTATTGAGCCATGCACCAACATTCCCAGAGAACCACAGCTTACCTTGGACCTTAGGGTTGTCTATGTGGTACAGCAAAACACATTAGAGGGGTGTGATCTGTAAACTGCTCTAACTGCTCTGTGTAGACCTGCTGGCATGAACTAAAATGTGCCTAGTTTATGTTAAAGTGCACAGTGTGCTCGACAAATCATACCCCTTCAATGGGCTTTGCCAAGACCATGGAGATAGGCCCTTAGTCTGTTATGATACATTATCACCATGCAAAATCACGCTTAGTAGGTAAAACTCAAGCCTAGCTATGCAGCCAAGCATTACAGCACCATGAGAAAAGCCCAGATTTGGAAAAGAACTTTTGGACATGCACTTGATAGCTACTATAGTGGAAACTGGACCGGCTGAAGAGGTGCCACACCATCTCAGGACAGAAGGGGTATATAAATAGTACAAGCAGCCCTGTAGCTGTCTTTCTTCTTGCTAGTCAGTTTACCAAGTGATATTAATGAAAGCACTGGAGGAAGGTTCTTCCTTAGAGTGAAATGCAGCAAGTAAACATTGCTGAGTGGAGGCTGAGGAAGGGGGTTTGGGAGGGAGAGGAGAACGGCTGCTTTTGGAATGCGTAGGTTAAGTCCATCATCAAAACGTCTGACTGAAAAGGGCATGCACCGGCCTTTCTTTAGCTAGAGGATTAGAACGCTGTGTAGAGCACCAGATAAATCACTCTCCAACTTCTACCATTTCAGTGCACTTTTATATACTGGAGAAGAATAATAGAAGATACTTAATTTAATAGTAAGCAATTAGGCATTGAAGTAACAGCAATAGGTTTTTAATGCTAATTCCAAGAGGCAACCATGTCAGATTACTTTTCTAACTGAATAGTAATATAAACACATTTTCTCCATCTCTGTCCTCAGCAGTTTTGTGATTTCTTTGTTAGGCATGCACAGTATAGTGGTGCCCAGTAGAGCCAGTCTCTCTGCAACACACACATGTTATTGAATGACTTCAGTCTGGTTCTTCCTTGGAGAGCGTGTTTTTAAAAACAGCACCTTCTAAACAGCAGATGTGCTTGCTGTGTGTATTCAGAGCCCCAGCTGGTGACTTTAATGACACAGTTTTTATTTTCATTACTGTGCAGTGTTAATACAGTTGAGAGTGAAAGACCTGGATTTTACTCCTTCTTATGCATGATCAATGATAGTTTCTAAAATTCAACAAGTTGTACCAGTGTGAACCCATTCAAGGTAATTGGGTTGCATTGGTGGCTGCAGGGTGCCTATGGTGGGCTGCAGGACCCTTGTTACTACTAATGATGAAACAGTAGGAAAAGATCGAACTTGACTGAGATTCCATGTTGAGTTTGCAGTATTAAGAGTTATGGGAGGGGTGAGGAGAGTCTCTTTTCACTTGTACATGAAGCTAATTTGATCTGAAAACCACTTAGACATGGAGCCTCTCAGTCACTGAGTCATTTTAAACAGAGTATTTATTTACTCATTCATTCTGCAATTAAAAAAAAAAAGAAGCAAATTTAGTGCTGGGTAAAAGGTGCCAGACTGACAACCCTACTTTATCAAGAGAGTTAACATTTCCCTTTATCCTTGGAACAGACAGCACAGACTGCAGCAGGGAAAGCTTTTCCCACATCTACAAACATGAACATAATTTAAAAGATGTAACAGATTGCTTTCCTAATCCAGCCCTCAAACTGGTAATGGACTGTTCTTGCACAGGAACTTTAACAAGCACGGTTGTTAAATCCTCCCTTTGCTGCCACACATCCTACAATCTCTACCCACATCACCACATGACAACATGACAAAGCAAAGAAACATTTACTGAATTACTTTGTCATCAGTAAATATCACTGGCTCGAACAGAAGTCTCACTCCCTTTCTCTGCAAACAAAGTCAGCACAGCAACATCTTGAAGTCGTCTCTCACACCCAGAGGCGTGAAAGGGACAGGGAAAGATAGAGTCTTAAAGTGTTAAACAATCCTTCACTCTCTGACCAACTCGTTAAATATAAAAATGACGATGAGTCCTTGTGACACCTTAGAGACTAACACATTTATTTGGACATAAGCTTTCATGGGCTATAACCCACTTCATCAGATGCCTGGAGTGGAAAATACAGTAAGCAGGTATAAATATACAGCACATGAAAAGATGGGTATATTTATACCTGCTTACTGTATTTTCCACTCCAGGCATCTGATGAAGTGGGTTATAGCCCACAAAAGCTTATGCCCAATAAACGTGTTAGTCTCTAAGATGCCACAAGGACTCCTCGTTGTTTTTACTGATACAGACTAACATGGCTACCCCTCTGAAACCTCTCACTAAATACAGGAGCAGCAAGCCACTCAGATTCAGACTTATCCATTGCCTTTAGATCCGAGCCGTGAAGTAATTGATAACAAGGACAAAAGATAAAAGGGATAGATATATTGGATTTCATACTGTTCAAATCCCCCCAGTGGTCTGAGATTTAAAATGCTATCATAACTTAGTATTCACTTGTGTTGTACAAAGAAGAGGTTTCTTTACTGGAGAGTTCAAAAGTGTTGGAATTGAAATAATTGAGTACCTTCTGAGCAAAGTCCATTCCTCCAAAGTCAGTTCCTTTCAAGGTGAAGTGTGAGGTTTAAAGACCATTATGCTATGGACTTTACATGGTATGGAAATTTTAAAGCAAGGGAGAATTTGGATAAAAACATTCATACAAAAGAGGGGAAAAAAGGCATTTTGCCAGTATTTTCCAGCCTTTTCTTTGTGATCATTGTAGATTTGTATTTGAATAAGCGCTTTCCTTTAATAACAACACTGCTTCCTTTTTTCTTTCTTTTGCACCAGATCCTGTAAGATTCTGGATTTATAACATCACAATTCTTTGGAATGGAAATGTTGATGCTGCACTGTTACAATGTGGTTTCCCCATAAGAGGAGAAGAAATGGCATGAGTTAACAAGTGCTCTCAGCCATGCAGAAGCAACATAGGGAAATTCCTCAAACTCCACTGCTTCTGTGTTGCCTATACAAAATTAAACGGTTTAAATATTATTATATACCAGGAATAATGTATAAAGATTTTTATCTGAGTGGGGACATTACTTATGAGTGACATTAGTCTCATTCATATGGACTCATAGTAATATGCACGATATCTGATAAAAAGTGTTTGCAGGATCTTAATCCTGAGAACTGTTACATGGGGGGCGGGGTATTATGGCACCCACATGGAGCCCATTGTTTTCACTGGGGCTCTGCCAGCACATAGTAGCTTACAAGACTAGGACCACAGATTTAATTGTCATTTTTTGTGCCATTATAAATTGGAATAAATAAATGAATACATATAACTAAATGAAAAAGCAATTTATGGCAGGGATCATGACTTTGCATACTTTTTGTTGCCACAGAATACTTCTCTGGCTTTTCATTGTCAACCAAACTGAAGACTGCAGAATCTATCAATCATTGATGCCGATGTATGAGCCAGAACACAGTTTTAGACTTCAGATCCCTGGTGAGGTTTGTAGAGATGACAGTAAGAAAAGCCACCCTTTTACCCATGAAGGGAGTAAGTTTGCTATCATATTACTGAGATATAACAAGGGACCCTCACAATGCCATTTTTAAGAGTTGCTTTTCAGAGCAGAATCAGATTTAAAGATATTTTCTATATAAAACTTTAAATATATAAAGTTTTAAAGATGTTCTCAACATTGACATTTAATTCATGCAGTTGTATTAACACTTTTGCCCTGTCAGATTTAATTACATGCTTTACCAAAACCAGTAAAACTTGAGAAGGTAACATTCTTTATTATGGGAATAAATCTCAATTTACTATAATTTCACACCCCGAGTCCCATAATTCATACTTACCCATGAGTTTACTGTCAATCTTGACCTTATCTGTTTTAATGAACAGATTAAGTGGTAGAGTTTCATTTGCGCCATAGGAAAACTGGAAAAGATGACACAGGAAGACATTTGCATCTGCTTATTTTAATTCTGGAAGGTTAATTTTTGTGCCCCATAATTCTTAATAACCTGATCTATGAGGATTCAGAAAGCATCTAAAACATTTCAAATCTATGCTCTGTTTCTGTTCTTCACCAAATGTATTCAGGGAAACTTTTGGTAATGAATTTAATCCATAGCAATCAGAACCTAGAAGGGTCAATGGAGAACAGTACTGAATTTACATTGGATTATCAATTTTCATAATCTGATTTATATTTAGTGGTAAGTATCCAAGTAGCTAGCATATTGTATTTAGAGAGTTTCAGTAACTGCTTGAAATTGCCAGCTCTAGACTTACTAAACTCTTCCTTCCCAAACCAGCAGGATGTATTATTCCTGACAATATAGCATAATCGCTCAATTTGCTAAGGAAAGGTCTGATGTTTCTTCAGCAGTGTAGCACCCTCCCTCTCCCTAACTACACATACACTCTGGCTAAACAAGGATTAGCATTCAGAGGCTCTGAAACACATATTTCTTGTATTTAAAAGAAGATGGCCATAATATGAGGCCTCAAAAAGTGGGGGAGACAAAGAAGAAAACACTTATATAAATCAATGCAACAGTTGCATAGACATTAATCAACTCTCAACAACAAAAATCTTGTGAGGTGAGATAGTAGGCCTTCAAGCTTATTTACTCAGGCTTTATCCTGAGCAGGATAAAATCTATAAACCTAATTTGTAACTGGTAAACAGAATAATAGATCTTTGTATAAATTTTCTCTTTTCTGAAAAGGCACCCAACAACTGATTCCAGTGAATGGTCAATGAGTCAGTGGCAGGGAAGAACTCAGGAGTCCTGTCTCTTAGTCCAATATTCAATCAGTCTGAATCAAAAAGATATGGCCCAGAGTTTCCACAGGCATAGTTTGATGAATGTATGAGCTGCATAACTGCTGAAATCAAGGCTATCAGGAAGAAAAAAAAAGACTAGGGAATTAAGGAACTACGATTCCAAAAGCTGTAGGCTTTTGCCTTTGGGAGGAGGAGAAGAATCTCCATTACAGCTCTGTAATTAGGGTTTATCTCCTTTGAGGGCCAGCCACACGCTCACATATCCTGTATTACAACAGGACAAAAAATGTTGTATATTTTTTAAAACAAACATTTTTTTTTAACATTTACCTCTTTGCTTTGGAATGAGAAAGTTCCATCTGATTTGTCAACAGGAGCCTCAAATTCAAACTGGTCATTTCCAATCTTAAAAGATCTACCCTATATAAGAGAAATGTTCAGCTTAGAATTTTTACAGTACAGAATTTTTTGAGTTTAATAAAAAGTAAATAAGCATTATACTGTTCAGTACTGATAGGGATAAGATCAGATGTCAAAAGCTAACCAATTAAATCATCACCTGAAAACAAAAGCTAAAGACGGTGTTAACATCATCTGTTACTTGCTCCAACATCCATTTAAGGCCAAGCTTCAGAGCAGCACAAATAAAGTAGGAGATTGTCTAGCACTCATTTTTAGCAGGTAAGAACAAAGTTAAAAGTTATCTAGCATATGCCTTCCCACATTAGCTGTGTTGTGAACAAAGCTGTGTGAATCCCATTCTCTAGGCTCATGGGAGTTTTATGAACCAAAGCAGGCAGGTTCCGTCTGCACGGTGATCATGGGACTACATGAACCTGACCTGAGAGTTCCAAGTGAAGCTGGAGCCAACCTTTCCTAGCTTTGTGTGAAACCAGAAAGTTTCACTACCCCCTTTGCTTCAGCAGGGAGTGGCCCGCCCTTACTTTTGATGCCTTTGGAGAACTTTGAGACCTTATTCAATGGCCTGCTCCTCCTTTAACTCAGGATCTTCATGATGCACTGGGAGGAGGCTCTGCTCCCAGAGGTACATGGCAAGATGGATGCTTCCCTATGTTTTAATAAGATTTTGTGTTACTCAACTCTCCAGTCCTGTTGCAAGGGTAGGTAAACCACCTTCTCTAGCTGCTGCCATCTATATAATTTGAGGCCTGAGAGATGCCCAAATTTGTTTTATATGTAGTTGTGGCTCAAAAGCAGGAGTGATAGCTCTCCCTGGGGGCCACAAGGCTTATGTAATTAATAGCAGTAGCAAGAGGCAGCAATGGTTTTCTCTTCCTGTTGTCCTTTATCCATGCAAAAATGGGGAGAGGATAGTCTTTCATCCACCAAAAGATTCATGGAAGAGCTGGGCATGAGGACAGACACAGGAGGCAAGGCCCTCCACTGCAAGTCCCAAGAGTATTATAATATTATTAAGGGAGAAGGACCTTTTCCTCCAGATAACAAGATCTTACGGGATACCAAGGGAGGAAAATGGGCTACCAAGCTCCAAAAAGGCTTCTCCTGAAGCTTTAAATAAATAAATAAAGGCAGTGGGCAGGAGAATGTCCCAGGACTTCACTGCTGAATATGTCAAAATGTCTTCATTATAGCTAACTAGATTTATTTACAGAAACTAAAAACAAGGTGCCCTGACCAATGCATTTAAACACCAAAGCCATGAAGACAAGGCCTCTAGGGTGGTCTAAATTTTTCTGTTAAAACTGGGTTTTTTAATGGAAAATTGGATTTTTGACAAAATGAATTTTCATTAAAAGTGTCTGCTTTTCACTGACTGTATTTTTTTAACAAAAAACAAAAACAAATTGCACCAGAATCTTCTGAAGAATATTCCAACTCAAAAATATTTCCTCAAATATTTCACTACAGGAAATTTTGAGGAAAGCAAAAATTTCCTGACTAGCTCTAAAAACCACCCTTTCATCTCAGACACCATTCAACACTCCCCCAGTCCCAACACACACAAAGGATTGCCTCACTCCAAGTTGTACGAGGTTTTTATAATCATCCAATTTCTAAATTTTGTCAGAGGTCTTCTTTCTGAAGGAATATTGCCTGACTTTTTCCTTACTCATCTCCACTTTATACTAGAATAATTTTTTCAATAATCTTCAAATAACGTTGCTGAAGCTGTATTTCAGCCTCTCACATTCCAGATAGAACAACCCAGGAAAGGGTGCGTATTTACATATGTGCAAAGACTGCTATCTTGGTTGACACAAAGGACTTGAACTAGGCACCTCCAGAACTAAAATGCATCTCTCCAGTTTGAGGTAGTCCTCAGGCAGCTTGGTTGTTTATCAGAGACTCGAATCCTCTGTGAATTGGGCACATAGGACAACATACACTGACCAGTGCTTTACATATACTTGTTTATAGCAGAGGATGGCACATAAAGATAGGAGAATCTTGTATCCAAGATTCCGATGTGGAAAAACAAATTGAACCGTATGTGAGGGCTATTTAGCACACCTTGAAGGCTGGGACTTCAGTTCTTCACATTGAGTCCTCAAAAGCCAGGCAGGTTTTCACAGATTAAATTTTCTCTTAGAATTTAAAAGTAAAACAACTGACCAGCATTCAACTCCCAATTCAGTGCCTCTGTCAGCTGCTTGTTCTGGTAGCAGTTTTCCCCTGAAGTACTGTAATAGCTTGGATTTACTTTAACATCCTACTGAATTTTTTCAAAGGGAGAGACAGAAAAACAGCAGTTTCCCCTATTTAAAGCAACCTAAAGATCCATTGTTTGCTCTTGAACAAACTCCTCCACCAGGAGCTCCATTTAGTGAGAAGCATTTGTCCCCAGGTCAAGAACTTTTCTGGTATAGATAAGAATCCAAACTAGAAATCTTATGGGGTGTGATTCATCCATTCCCAGCCTATTACAACAATCATGAATAGCATTTTCAAAACTATCCTCTCTCCTCACTCACTGGGAGATAAACAGGCATCAGCCATAAGAACTAAAGAGATCCCAAATCTTCATCCCTCTTCTGAATGCACCTCTCTTCCATTCTTGTTTTAATGGAGATATTAAAACTCACTATGATGAGTACCTCACTATGATGAATACCACAAAAAAGGGAAAACTTCCTTCACCCTTGGGGGACCTGTCATTTGTCACTGCAGAGAGACCTCAAATAGGCAAGCCAGGAGAAATATAATGGATATCCATTGGGGTACTAACCAACAAGAAAAAGGTTTAAAAAGTTCTGGTAGCTGCCAGATCCCCCACACTGAAATTTTCATCATTCCAGGCACCCCCTATGGCAGAGGTATCAAACTCATTCTGCACAAGTGGCCAAATTATCATCTGTGGGCCATGTCTACAAAACTAGGATCACACACTACCCATGATCCATCCTGACATCAATGGGAGGTTTACGCCAAGATCACAGTAGAATATGGTCCCTATTTAGTAACTGAACTTTTAGTGAATAAAGTTTCTCCTTCATCCAGCTTCATTCCTACTTCACTCGGTAGGAATAAATAATGCCAGCCACCTTTAGGATCACTGCTATTTTTGGCCCTTGCTTAACCTTTGGGCTTAACTTTTATAGTACTAGCACTTTCAAATTACTAGCCAAATGGATGCTTGGGGCACATATTTATATTCCAAGACCATTTACATATAGAGTTATAAATCAGTACACACAAATATAATCAGTGCACAATTTAAAAGTCTAGATTCTTCTGTTATATAAAGAGGTAAATAACATTTCCCTATTCACTTTCTCCACACTATTCATGTTTTTATAGACCTCAATTATGTCCCCCCATCCCTTAGTTGCCTCTTTTCTACGCTGAACAGTCCCAGTCTTGTTAATCTCTCCTCACGTGGAAGCTGTTCCATACCCCTCATCATTTTTGTTGCCCTTCTCTGCACTTTTTCTAATACCAATATTAGAAATGAGATGGGTGAACAGAACTGCACACAATATTCAAAGTATGGCCGAACTATGGATTTATATAGTGTCATTATGAGGCTTTCCCCTGGCCCTAGTTTAAAAAATCCTCTATAAATGTTTTAATTTTAAAGCAGTCTGGTTGCATTTTGGCTTAGGTGGAGCCCATCTATATACACTCCTCCTCTCCCAAAAGGTCCACCAGCTCCTAATAAACTTAAACCTGTCCCCCTAAACCATCCTCTCATCCACGCATTGAGACCCTGCAGTTCTACCTCTCTTACTGGCCCTGTGTGTGGAACTGGGATCATTTCAGAGAATTCTACCATGGAGATCCTGGACTTCAATCTCTTACTTAGTAGCATATATTTGGTCTCCAGGACATCTCTCCTACCTTTCCCTATGGCATTGGTACCTACAGGTACCACAACCACCAGCTCCTCCTCCCCAGGCATTGCACATAAATCTGTCTAGATGTCTCATGAGATCTGCAACCTTAGTACTCACCAGGCAATTTACCATGTAGTTCTCCTAGTCATCATAAATCCAACTATCTATATTATTAATACTCAAATCCCCCATTACTATAATCTGGCTTTTCCTAGTAACTGGGGTTCCCTCCCCAGGATGGGTATCCTCAGTGAAAGAGTCACGGTCTCCTCTTGCATAACAATTGTTAAGCTTGCTCATTAATAATGTAATACAGATATTCTTGAGGCAAAATAAATTTGTTCGGTTTTTTTTTTCCTTCTTAATAGGGCTGTCAAACAATTAAAAAAAACACGATTTATCACGAGATCAAAAAATAGACATAATTAATTGCAGTTTTCATCACCCTGAATCAATAATAGAATACCATTTATTTAAATATTTGTGGTGTTGGGGGAAGTGTGTGTGGGGAGGGAAGTGGGAGAGAGTGTGTGTGTGTTGGGGGCACACTGTCTCTTTAAGTAGAGCACTTGGGAGCCTGAACGCTTTTTCAGCCAGCAGCAGCTGCTGTCAGCAGCACTCACGCCTGAGCCAGCAGCAGACAGGCTCCCCCTGTTCCCTGACCCCATCTCAGCAGTGACCTCTTACATGGGCAGGGGGACACCCCGACATCAGCCCTCCCATCCGCATTCTGCGCAGGAGGCAGGCTCCCAGTCCGGAACAACTTGGCCAGGAGTGGATCCATTTGGGGAGGAGAGGCAGGGGGAACAGACGGGAGCTGCTGTGGAGCAGGGCAGCGGGAGGAGAGGCACCCCTTCCCCAGAGGCACACCGTGTAGCCTCCCTGAGCATGGCGCCCTGGTGCATGATTAACGCTCATTAAAAATATATGTTAATTTGTTTTGAGTTAATTGTATGCATTAATTGCAATTGACAGACCTAATTATTATTTTTTATTACAAATATTTGCACTGTAAAAAAGATTAAGAAAGAGCATAAAGGAGCGTACAAAAGTTTGGCATACCTGGCACATAGCCAGCGTTACAAGATATTTACAACAGTGCCATGCGAACGCCTGTTCTCACTTTCAGGTGATACTGTAAATAAGAAGCCGTCAGCATTCTCTCCCGTAAATGTAAACAAACTTTTTCTCTTAGCGATTGGCTGAACAAGAAGTAGGACTGAGTGGACTTGTAGGCTCTAAAGTTTTACATTGTTTTGTTTTAGGAGTGCAGTTATGTAAAATAAATGCTACATTTGTAAATTGCACTTTCACAATAAAGAGGTTGCACTACAGTACTTATCTGAGGGGAATTAAAAATACTATTTCTTCTAACTTTTTTACACTGCAAATATTTGTAATAAAAATAATATAGTGAGCACTGTATACATTGTATTCTGTGTTGTAACTGATATCAATATATTTGAAAATGTAGAAAAACATCCAAAAATATTTATAATAAATTTAAATTGGTATTCTATTAGTATTTAACAGTATTAAAACTGTGATTAATCGTGTCTAATGTTTTAATCTAGTTAATTTGTTTTGCATTAATTTCTTGAGTTAACTGCAAATAGCTGACAGCCTTACTTATTAATACAATTTAAATGCTCAAGATGAAATTCTAACTTCACTGAAGACAATATGAGCTTTGCTATTGACTTCAGTGAGGTCAGGAGCTGACCCTTGATTTCTGAAAGCAAGTACAGAGAAAAAAAAAATGCATCCTGGCAGTGCAAGGGTTTCTCGTTTATGGGCAGCCTACAATAATTAATAGTTACACACACATTTTAAATGGGAGGGGTTTGAAAGCAGTAACATTACCTAGAGGAAACACATACCATTGTCTTAGGAATTTAGGATGAACTCTGAAATTAAACTGCAAGTCAAATGACTACTTGGAATTAATTCATTTACCTGATAATTGTTTAGATTCTTTCCTTCAAAATGAACTATTGTTGGGAACTCCATTGGTATTATTGGAGGGTTGGGATTTAGAAACTGTGGGCAATCTTCCTCCTAGGGTGATAAACATTTAAAATAAAAATCTTCCATCACAACAAATCTCAACAGCCTTTGGACAATGGCATTCTTGTTCTGAAGAACTCCATGCTTAAAATAAAGTGACAGATTTGATTATACCCTTTCAAATTAGACATACTAAAAATGACTACAGCATATGCCAAAGCTGTAGATGATTATCTTTCCCAGCCCTGAAATCTTATTCCTCCCATTAAAGCAAAACAGTAAAATGAACAAAAATATCCCCTAAGAAATTATTCTATCACACCTCTACATTCCCACCCCCACTTAAAGTCACAAAAAAAAAAAATCTGAAGTTAACTTTAGAATCCTGATTTTTATTAAAACTTGAGTCCAACCAACTGATCTGGAAGCAATGCTAAAGAAAATATGTAAGTGTTCAAATAAAACCAGTTTATTCTAATTTAAAAATTTTACCATATTTTGTTTAATCACATCCTCTTCCGAAGACGAGTCTTCACAGATATGTTTCTTCCAGTCCCACTGGCAATTCCATCTACTGCTTGCACAGGAATAGCATCTACAAATATAATGTGATGGGTCATGACAAAATTTTTTTTTTTGTTTTGGTCCTAAACATTCCAATTTCATTGTCAAAAAATAAAAGTAAAACAAACTCCATTTTTAGTCATACAAAGTAGAACAATTTGCTACAAAATCCTTACTATGTTGAGTTCACAATTTCATAGTGAGAATAATTAAAGAACCTAGTCTGGTAACTTGCTTCTCCTGAACAGCAGCATGCATGAAAAAGCCATAATATGGATCATAGGAACTTTGGGCCTGAATCTGTGAGGTCTGAAAGCCCTAGACTCCCAGGTAGGTCAAGTTTGTGCTTGCAAATCAGATAATTTAGATGTCTGAGTCTATAGTTTGAGAGTTCGTTCTGCAAGTTGGATGCCAACAGACTTATCAGGGAATGCTGACTGTGCCAGATGGTTTACTATAGAAGGATTCAGCTGCCTTAAGTAAACAGTTCAGTTACCTGAACACATACAGCATAATGCAACAACTCATGTTAAGAAGATAAAATACTCACGGCAGATTTTCAGAAAGATTCATTGCTTCTTCACAGTCATAGAAAGGATATGTAGCCGATGCAAAAAAGATAGTCTTTTTCTCTCCAAAGGTTAATATTAGTGAAACTGAAACATGATCTACCAAAAAAAGGAAATAAGTTGTTGAATACTTTAGCTCTTGTGTAGAATGGTGCAATGACGTTTTTATTATTTGTTCAGGATGTAAAACAAACACCTAACTGGAATCACAAGGTTAAAACTATCACACTCATGATATAACTAATTTTATTTGTTCTTAACGTTTACTAAATTTTCATAACTGATGGTACAAAGACAGAATGGGATACATAAAGAGAAATGGTAAATAAGCAACATTACAGAATAGTATTATAGTATGGAAATGCCTTAAGAAGGTACTAGAATGATGAAAACTGAGGTAATAAGGAAAATGAGAATTGAATACAGAAGAACAATTGATAGACTTATTTTTAAGAAAATATTTTCATAATTAATGGATATTTCTTCCTGTAAAATTGCTTGTACTACTTGTGCATCAAACTCTATAAACTCATATGAATTAGAACAAGTCAACCTTGTACAAGTTATTCAGTAACCATAGTAATGCCTGAAATATTAAACTAGAACTTTGGACTTTTGGCTTGTTGTAAATAACTTCCCCATGAATGTATTTCTAATCTGGATCATTACTGAACTAAGAATGGAAAAACCTATCTTTAGAAATCGGGGCTTTCTCCAATGAGGATATTTACAACTCCTCTTGCAGAAATCATTAAACTCCTGTGACAAGCTATTTCACAAGCTATTGAGCAATTGCAAACTGTGCTTTCTGCAAATAATTTCTTGAAAGGGTGATGGCAGCTTGGCTGTAAGATCACTTTGTCTACCACTGGTTTGGTGGAAAATTTCAGTTAGGTTTGTATCCAACTCATACTGCAGGGACAACTTAAAATGAGATCTGCAAATAGGTGTCCTTCAATTTAGAATGTATCCTAGTCCCTTTGGAATTTTTCACAACTAAAGCAGTGTGGATGATTTCAACTTGGTGGAGCTTCTCAAGACTAAATGGTTGTGTCTGGATTTTTGTCACGTTCTACCAGCAATCATTCTGTTGCCATTGGTGGTTACAGTTTGCCTTCCGCTGCGGTGCCTGGGAGGGTTTTGAACATCTTCATAGTGGTTCTGAAGGCTCTCTCAGATGGATTTGTTTGTGAGAAATTCAGAGGCCTCTATTATTTCTAGATGGTTTGATTACTCGGATGCTCCTCCTGATAGACTTCCCATATCACTTTATGTGCCGAATGAAGTCAAACTACATCAACTTTATCAACATGGACAAGGACTTAAGTCTCTTCACATATTCTGCACTACAGAAGATATAGAAAAAGTGGATTGGCTACTAAATAATGAAGTATTATGTTATTCTTTGTACTTGGTATAATCTAAGTACCTGAACATATCTCTCAGCAGCTTGATACTTCTGTTCAGAGAGGGTAATTAATTTACATTGCTCTTCTCTCTGTAACTAAACCTAATTGTCATCAGCTGAGCACTATGACTTCTAGTGTGCTTGCACACTGAAATTTTGTTGTGCCAGATATCAAGAAAGCCACGTTCATGGGTATCAGCATCTGAATACTTTAAATACTAGTATGTAATAATTAATGCAACGTTATGCATGTAGAATAGAAATCACACATAGAAAAATATATAAAACCGTTACTTACCTTTCATAACATTCTTTGAGATGTGTTGCTCATTTCCTTTCCATTCACGTGAGCCCACGTGAGCAGCCGTTGGGAGATTTTTGCCTTAGCGGTACCCATAGGACCAGTTGTGGCACCCTTTGGAGTGCTAAAAAGCAACAGAGGGTCCTGTGGCACCTTTGAGACTAACAGAAGTACTGGGAGCATAAGCTTTCGTGGGTAAGAACCTCACTTCTTCAGATGCAAGTACCTGAAGAAGTGAGGTTCTTACCCACGAAAGCTTATGCTCCCAGTACTTCTGTTAGTCTCAAAGGTGCCACAGGACCCTCTGTTGCTTTTTACAGATTCAGACTAACACGGCTACCCCTCTGATACTTTGGAGTGCTGTACTTATGCCGCGGTATATCAGATGCTGCCGGCCCTACACCCTCTCAGTTCTTTCTTGCCGACAACTCCGACAGAGGGGCAGGAGGATGGGTAATGGAATGAACATGAGCAACATCTCGAAGAACAACAGTTACAAAAGGTAGGTAACCGTTTTTCCTTCTTGGAGTGCTCGTTCATGTCGATTCCATTCTAGGTGACTCATAAGCAGAATCAATGGAGGTGGTCTCTGAGTTCACAGTCTTGCAGCACAGCTCTGCCAAAACAAGCATCGTCTCGAGCCTGCTGGGTCAGCGCATAGTGTGATGCGAACGTGTGGATGGACGATCAGGTGGTGGCCCAACAGATGTCATGGACCAGCACCTGCGCTAGGAAGGCTGCTGTCGCCTGTGCCGTAGTTGAATAAGCCGTCATGATTGCCGGCAGGGGCACCTTTGCCACCTGATAGCAGTAGAGGATGCAGGCCGTGATCCAAGACAAGATTCTCTGGGCTGACACTGGGCAACCTTTCATTCTGTCAGCAAATCAGCAAGGAAAAACTGCATTGAGTTATGGAATGGCTTCGTTCTACCAATGTAGAAGGCCAGCACCTGTCTGATGTCTAGGGTATGCAGTCTGCATTCCTCATCCGTCGCATGAGGCTTTGGATGAAGGACTGGTAAGTAAATGTCTTGACCAGATGACCTTGGACAGAAAAGCCGGGTGTGGACGCAGTTGGACCTTATCCTTATAGAAGGCCGTATAGGGCAGCTCCTATGGGCCGAAGTTACAGAGACCAAGAAGGAGACCCTTCAGGAGAGAAGCACGAGGGAGCAGGAAGCCAAGGGTTCGAAGGGGGGACCCATGAGCCTCGACTGCACAAGATTCAGGTCCCAAGCGGAGATTGGGTCCTAGACGTGCGGGTAAAGGTGCTCCAGACCTTTCAGAAACCGCGCCGTCATGGGATGGGCAAAGATCGACCGGCCTTGAAATGGAGGGTGGAATGGTAAAATGGCCGCCAGGTGTAGCTTGATCAAAGATAGTGACAGGCCCTGGAACTTAAGGTGCAGTAAATAGTCCAGGACATCCTGCAGCTCTTCCACAAATGTGTCGGTCCAAGGCCCAATATGTGAACCGCTTCCACTTTGCCACATAGATAGCCCTGGTGGAAGGTTTCCTGCTGCCCAGCAGGACCTGTTGTATGCCAGAGAAGCACTTCTGTTTGTCCATACTCAGCCATGCAACAGCCAGGCCGTTAAGTGCAGCGACACCAGGTTCAGGTGCAGCAGGTTGCCGTGGCTCTGGGACAGCAGGTCCAGCCGAAGAGGTAGCTGCAGTGGGGTGGCTGCATGCAGCATGCCGAACCAATGTTGACAAGGCCACACTGAAGCTATGAGGATAACAGACGCTTTGTCTTGATTCACCTTAGCAATACCTTGTGGATCAACAGTACCGGCAGGAAGGCATACATCAGCGCTCCTGACCACGGAATCAGGAAGGCGTCTGTCCCTACCCTGCAGAGAACAGAACACGAGGCATTTTCTGTTCTGCCTGGATGCAAACAGATCCAACTGGGGAGTCCCCCACCTGCGGAAGATGAGGCTGACCACCTCCGGATGAAGCGACCATTTGTGGCGAGACGAGAAGATCCTGCTGAGGTGATCCGCCAGGATATTCCTGATTTCAGGCAGGTGGGTGGTTACCAGATGAATGGCATGCTGCACACAAAAGTCCCAGAGGCTGAGTGCCTCCTGATTAAGGGCCCAAGACCTGGTGCCACCCTGCCAGTTGATGTAACACATTGCGGCTGTATTGTCTATCAGGACCTGCACTACCTTACCTTCCAGGTGGGGCAAGAACACCTGGCAGGCCAGGTGAACTGTTCTGAACTCCCTGATGTTGGTATGAAGGGCTAGATTGTTTTGTAGCCAGCGGCGCTGGGCATTGAGCTTGCCCAGGTGGGCTCCTCAGCCCAGGTCTGACACGTCCGAGACCAGAGTGAGCGACGGAGACAGGGTCACGAAGGGAACCCCTGCAGCGACTAGGGATCCAGCCACCAGTCCAAGGATGAGAGAACATGGCTTGGTACCATGACCACCTCGGTCCAGGGCATGCCTGCTGGGGATATAGACTGAGGCCAACCATGCCTGCAGATGCTGCAGATGAAGTCGGGTATGGCTGACTAAGTACGTGCACATGGCCATGTAACCAATCAGTCTCAGGCAAGCATGGGCCATGGTGAGCGGATGGCTCTTTAAGTGGGTGATGAAGTCCGACATGGCCTGAAAACTTGCTTCCGGAAGGAAGGTGCTGGTCCATGTGAAGTTGAGAACTGCTCCGATAAACTCTATGCGTTCAACTGGCGTTAACGTGGACTTCTCTGTGTGTGACAGACCCAGACCAGTGGGGTACAGGATTCTGGTAGAGGGCAAATATACTGATCACTAGATGAGTAGTTTTCTGTTCCCTGAGTGACCAGAGCAGGGGCTGCACTAGAGTAATCAGGAACCTGCTAGAATCAGTTAAGACAGGCAGGCTAATTAGGACACCTGGGTTTTAAAAGGAGCTCACTTCAGTTTGTGGTGGGAGTGTGAGGAGCTGGGAGCAAGAGGCGCAAGGAGCGGAGAGTGAGAGGGTGTGCTGCTGGAGGACTGAGGAGCACAAGCGTTATCAGACACCAGGAGGAAGGTCCTGTGGTGAGACTAAGGAAGGTGTTTGGAGGAGGCCATGGGAAAGTAGCCCAGGGAGTTGTAGCTGTCATGCAGCTGTTACAGGAGGCACTATAGACAGTTGCAGTCCACAGGGCCCTGGGCTGGAACTCGGAGTAGAGGGCGGGTCCGGGTTCCCCCCAAACCTCCCAATTGACCTGGACTGTGGGTTCTTCCAGAGGGGAAGGTCTCTGGGCTGTTCCCCAACCCACATGGTGAATCTCTGCGGCAAGAAAATCCACCAATAAGCGCAGGACCCACCAAGATAGAGGAGGAACTTTGTCACATGTGTTTATTAACAGGCCCACATCGTTCCAGATGGACTGCAGAGCAGGTGTAACAGAGCCTCGATCTGGTGCAGACCTGCCCTTGATGAGTCAGTTGTCGAGATACGGGAAGATCTGGACCCCTCAACATCTCAGGTAAACCATTACTGGCGCCATGCATTTTGTGAACATCCTGGGGCCAAGGACAGGCCAAAGGATAGTGCCATGAACTGGAAGTGGTGCTTGGCCACTATGAAACGCAGGGAACGCCTGTGTCCTGAGAATATGGAGACATGAAAATAAGTGTCCTTTAAGTTGAGAGCGGTGTACCAGTCTCCAGGATCCAGGGAAAGAATGATGGAGGCCAGGGAGGCCATATGGAACATCAACTTATTGAGAGACTTGTTGAGGCCCGCAGGATGGGTCTTCAGATTAGGTCTTCGGGATTAGGAAGTAACTGGAGTAGGATCCTCTTCCTTAAATGTCCTGAGGAACTACCTCCAAAGCCCCCGAGTCCAGGAGCTTCTCGACCTCCTGAATGAGGAGTTGCTCATGAGAAGAGTCCCTGAAGAGGGATGGGAAAGTGGGTGGGTGGTAAAAAGGGGTGGCCAAGCATTGTAGGGTATAGCCCTGACCTATTATGTCCAGGACCCAGTAGTCCGACATAACTGGCGACCAGGCCGAGTGGTAGGGAGAGAGGCGGTTGAGGAAAAGGTGGGTAGGATCCGGTTGAATGACTGGGGCGTCGCTTTCAGGCACACTCTCAAAAAGATTGTTTCTGGGCCCCTGGGTGTTTGGCGGGCCCAGGCTGGGCTGGCGAGCAGGAGGAAGGAGGGAGATGAAGACTAAAACTAGCTTCCCTTCTCCTTGTAGATCCCTGACAGGGTTGCCAGGTTCTTGGCAGCAGTGGTGGCCAGAAGAGCTTCCTGGCTGATTGTGGCGTGTGCATGCCCAATGAACGAAGGGTAGCCCTGGTGTCCTTCAACCTGTGCAGTCTGGCGTCTGTTTGATCAGAGAACAGACCAAATCCATCAAAGGGGAGGTCCTGGATCGAGGCCTGCATCTCCAGGGAGAGGCCCGCTGTTTGAAGCCAGGAGCTGTGTTGCATGACCACCACTCATGAAACCACCCTTGCCGCCGAGTTCCATGCCATCTGCAGGGAACATCTGGCCACCACAGTACCTTCCTGCACCAGGGTGCCAAACTTTGGGCCAGATGCTGAGGGAGGGATTCCTTGAACTTCTTAAGACTGTCCCGGCCTAGCAGGGCCCGATGGTCCGCCACCCGGAATTGCAAGCTGGTGGTTGAATACATTTTTCTCCCAAATAAACAGAGCGTTTTGGCCTCTTTGTTTTTGGGAGTCGAGGAGGTGGGAACCTGCTTGTCCTTCTCGTTGCCCACTGAAACCTTTGGCTGGCATGAAGTACTTTTTCTTGGCCTGTTTCGAGGTGGGAGGGATGGAGGAGGGGGTTTGCCACAGGGTCTTGGCTATCTTGAGGACCCAATCATGTACGGGCAAGGCGACCCGGGCAGGCATAGAGGCCGAGCGGACATTGAAGAGGGTGTTCTCCTGCTCTGCTATCTCCTGCACCTCAAGCCTCAAGTTCTTGGCCACGCGCCAGAGAAGGGCTTGATGCTCCCTAAAGTCATCCAGCGGGCTAGCTCTGGAAGGTCCCACGACCACCTTGTCTGGGGATGACGAGGAAGACTGGACTGCTGGTGGAGGTGCTGGGGTCTCGAGCACCTTCGGAGAAGGAGGCTTAGGGATGGGCAAAGGTTCCTCTGCCCCAACCTCGGAAAGGGCTTCTGGTACTCACCGACTGATGCTCCAATACAGCCACCAAGGAGTGCTGGGAAGGGGACATCACCACAACTGGTACGCCCGATGCATTCCAATATGGCCACCACATTGGCCACTGGCTGTGGTGCCACTGAAGTGCCGCAGACAAGGGAGCGAGCTCCGGTGCCCAATCATGCTGATGGGACCTGGAGGAACCACCTTCCGGCGACCAGGGAGGAGCCATCGATGCCTATGTTTGCTTACTCGTCATGGCTACTGGTGACTATTGTATAGGCATAATTGACTGATGATTGTACCGGGAAGAGCAGTGCCGGTGCTGGGGA
This sequence comes from Malaclemys terrapin pileata, assembly GCF_027887155.1. Classification (NCBI taxonomy): domain Eukaryota; kingdom Metazoa; phylum Chordata; order Testudines; family Emydidae; genus Malaclemys; species Malaclemys terrapin. The sequence continues at coordinate 39,018,649 of NC_071505.1, forward strand.
GACCAGTGCCAAGACAGGGAACATTCCCACTGCTGGGAGCCCCAACCGGGGAGGAATGATCACATGGCTCTGCAGTAGCTGGGCAGGCAGGCCCAGGCCCCTTGTTAGGTAAATAAATAAAATTAGTTAATTAATGGAGATACCCCATCTCCTAGAACTGGAAGGGACCTTGAAAGGTCATCGAGTCCAGCCCCCTGCCTTCACTAGCAGGACCAAGTACTGATTTTGCCCCAGATCCCTAAGTAGCCCCCTCAAGGATTGAACTCACAACCCTGGGTTTAGCCGGCCAGTGTTCAAACCCCTGACCCTTCATGTTCAGTGCTGGGGAGCACTTCTTGGCCTTCTTCTTCGGCACCGGCGAAGGTGAGCAGTGACAAGAGGAGCCGGGTGCCAGCGGTGTGCTGCACTGTGTGGTGCGACCTGCATGGATGGCTTAGAATCCACCCTCCACCCAGCTTCCATCAGGAGAGCCCTGAAGTGGATATCCCACTCCTTTTGGGTGCGGGGCCAAAAGTTTTTGCAGATCCGGTACTGCTCCCTAACTTGTGACTCCCCCAAGCACTTAAGGCAGCTGCTATGGGGGTCACTCACAGGCATAGACGTGTTGCAGTCCAAGCAGGATTTAAACCCGGGAGACAGGGGCATGCCCCGCCTGGGGCGAAGTCCCCGCTGGGACCCTAACTACTAACAAGCACACACTTAACTACTTAACACTACTATATGCAAACTATATACACAAAGGCCCTAAGGCACAAAGTTCAAAAGGAGAAACTGCTAGCTCTTGCTAAGCAAGAAAAACTCGGACCACCACGGGAGGTAAGAAGGAACTGAGAGGGCGTAGGGATGGTGGTGCCTGATATACTGCGGCATAAGTGCGGCACTCCAGAGGGTGCCACAGCCAGCCCTATGGGTACTGTTAAGGCAAAAACCTGCAACGGCCGCACACGTGGTCCAGGGCCGGCTCTAGGCACCAGCTTAGCAAGCAGGTGCTTGGGGTGGCCACTCCCAAGGGGGGCGGCATGTCCAAGTATTCGGGGGATCCTTCACTCCGACTTGGGAAGTTTTTTTTTTTTGGGCTGCTTGGGGCGGCAAAAACCCTGGAGCCGGCCCTGACGTGGTCGCGTGAACACCCAGAATGAAATCAACATGAGCAAGCACTCAACAAAAAATAGATGTTAGAGGAACACTGCTATGAAGTTAAGCACTCAATAGCTAGGAAACACTAGAAGAACCATGATTGCTCATGGAAATTGAATGCATACAAACAGGGATGCAGAATTAGGATAGCATCTTTAATTACATGACATACTATTTTTTCCTGCAGGACCCCTATCTAGTTTGTTACAGAATTTGAAAGGTGTATAGAGAATAAGGCAGGGAACTGCCAGATGAGAAAGCATGGTCTGTGGTGCAGGGAAACAGGCAGGCACACTTTGGAAATTCACAAAATTTAGAAGCAAGTGCTGAACAAGCTCTACTGCACATGTGCAAATGTCAATTTCGGGGGGACTGATAAGTCAATCAAATCTAGACAGATTTTCATGAGTACAGGAAAAGGCACATCTCTGATCCCGTCTGCCTCATTTCAAGTTCCTGCTGCAAACATTGGAAGTGCTAGAGCTGTTCAAAAAATAGCTGGAAAAAATTAACTTTGACTGAACCATTTTTCCACTAACCTCATGCATGGAAATGACTGCACTGTTTTTTGCTGAAACTAGGAAGAGATCAAGAAAAAATTCAGCCCAATAGGTTGAACTTGGAAAAACTTATAAGCAAATGACAGATAATGGAGGATTACAATGGTAGTGATCATCCCACATAAAATAAATGGGAGGCAGCACAGTGTCCTTACCTTGACCTTTTGGAGTGGGAGGAATTGTAGTGGGAGGATCACAAATAATAGTCCCATCTCTCAACTCTGCAATATTGGTTGTTTCACCAAACTGACACCAAAGCGTGTCACTTTCAGTTAACTCTGGCAACGGACTTACAGTCAGTTCTACCTGTAAACACAAAGACATAATTCTACTTTAGAAAAAATGTCACAAAAAACAACCACCACTCAAACAAAAATGAGCAAGGTCAGAGACAGATTAAGATGGAGACTGATTAAGATGGCGACCGAGTGCTTTTATGGATTTTGATGCTCCAGGACACTGGTGTGTTAATTACTGGTTCTGTTTTTATAGTTTCTCATTGTCCCCTTTTTCCACAGCCACCGGTACTACAGTCAGTAATTAGATAGCCTCTTTTCCCCCCTCTGAGACAGCTTACTTTAGAAATTACAGCATTTCTGTGGTGAATAGATGGACCACAATGAAAGCTTGGATGTATCACAGGAAAGAGTAAATTAAATGGAGGATAGTGATTTCCATGTTCTTTTCACAGTTTTGATTGTGACTTTTTTCCAGACAGATGATTTTCTTTTAGATTATTCTCCTGCAATGGATTTATTAAAATGGTCAGTTCCCTATGGACACTCACACCTTGCTTATCTCCTGATTGGGTTATCACAAGGCATTCTAGAATAGAGCTAGAGTCAAAGACCACTCGGGAAGTCTCAGCTAGAGCAGAATGTATCTGCCTGCTTGCTTTAGTGTATTGCCCATAGAGAATACATAAAACCAGAGGGAGACCTGGCTTTCTGTTCACCTTCAGGTACGATTCAAGTCACAGATTTTTATCTAATAGAGCTCAATATGGTTTGAGTGTCTTCTCTCGTTCTCTCTGTTCTCCACCATATCAGTCCTGATCAAATGGGACACTTTCACTAATAGTTTTCAGATCTGAACATCTGGGGATATTGACAGGTATTATCAGTGGTCCCAACTCAGCAGCTTGCTTCCACTGGTCCATTAGAGCCTGACTTTCAAGACTTCAGCAGGATTCAAAAAGGGATTAGATATTTATATGAATGAGGAGGAATACCCAGAGTTGTAACAGTAAAGACTAAAACAAAATGCAAGGGTTTTGGAACAGATATGAACTCTCATGCTTCAGGGCTTAAAAGCTAAACTCTAATTGGGGTCATACTGGTTTAGTGCTGAGCTTTTTGCACCTTCCTCTGAGGCACCTGGTATCTGCCACTCCCAGAGACAGAACACTGAACTAGACGGACCACTAGTCTGACCCAATGTGACAATTCCTGTGTTCCTACTACTAGTTGACTTTCAAAGCATGGTTTAAGGCTCAACTGTTGACTCAAATTTCTGCCTAAGTGAGCTGCAAGTGGGTACTGAGAGGGAATGGAACCCTCTTGGAGATGGCCCATTTAATTAACATTAATGTGCTGTGTATTATTTTAACGTTTCATACATGTGCTTATAGAACAGACTGGATAAGTGCATTTAATAAACTGAAAAATAAACAAAAGCTACACAAGTTTAATCAATGATCTTCAACTTAAAAAAACTATTCCCCATAATACAGACAAACGTAGCCTAGACTCAAACAGAAGCATTTTGACAACCATAACAGCATGTGCCACTTTTATTTACAGCTAAAAAGTTAAAAAACAAGCAAAACAAATAAAAAAACACTCTTCTTTGTAATTGCAGCCTGCAAATATGGCAGCTAAAAGAGTAGTTGTAGGCATCTTTCAATACTATTTCAAATTACCACTGCAAACAAATAGATATCGATAAGTATTTTTCTGATATGCTACTTATAGCAACTGTATGTGTACTTTAAGCATACAATAGGCAAAACGTTTATTTTTCATACCTTGACAGGGGCTTTGCGACTCATATTTTGAGGATGCGCACTAGTAATATTCATGCATACACCATCTGGACTCCACAGCCAATGGTTCGGCATATTAGCTCTTTCACAGTCTATCTTCCTTGTGCAGCTGATAAAAAGACAACACAATATAAATATCTAATGCAAAGCTGATTAAGATCAGTGTTCCCTGTTTTAAATGACTTCTTCAAAAAAAATTAGGTATTGACAATTTCACTTTCAGTTAGAAGAGGTTTTTAATGATAACACAATAGCTGCTTGTAAGACATCTGAATGATAAAACAAAACACAAATATTTACCTATAAGCCATTTTGCATTCCATAAAAATAGACAATCCTGCTTGAAAGATTCCCCTCCAGGTCCATCTTCTGGCTTTTTTAGCTACTATAGGAGGCAGGGGTATCAGGGGCTGTGGAGTCTCACTAATAGGTAAGGGGGATTGTCACAGATGGAAGACAGGAGGCAAACAGGGAAGGTGTCATTGGTTCTAAGAGGTGACAGACCTCGTTATAGGAGGGAAGTTAGCTGAATAGGCCCCACAAAACTTTGGGTCAGCCTTGTACACCATTTACACCTCTTGTATGGTGCCTAGCACAATGGAGTCCAATCCTGATTAATGCCTCCAGACATTTACTCAAATATGAATATTAAAACAACAGCATTCAAGTAACAATAAAATCATTGTACTGTTCTAATAGGCACACTACCTTCTGAATATTGTAGATATATAAACTGAGTGTGTATGGGTACACACATATATACCTACACACACAATTGGTGAAGTGCTGTGTCTAATCATGGGTTATAATTTGGTGTAATGAAGTAAAACTTCAAAAATGAGTTCTAGATTTTCCTTGTAAATTAATAAAATACTAGAAAATGCAAATTTATATGAATGCATGTTTGCCCGTGTCTCACAGAGACCATTAATACTTTGCAATATTGAGGTCAGAGGTTATATCAGAAATCTGAAGGGAAATCTAGGGAAAACTGCCATTTGTATGATATATGACACAGCCTTCAGCCCCAGTAGCCTAAGAGGAGTTCAAGTTGAACTTGCTCATATACTCTGAATCCCCAGGTTTATATATATGCTAACCGACATACAGACTGATAAAGCTATAGTGTATTACACAAACCTGCATGGAATGCATAACCTTGGCTGGCGTATTCTGTGTTCTGCTTCACATCAAGCTTGTAACTTAATGTGATGGTTCAAATTTTTAGACAGGAAGCAAGAGGCCTGAAATTTATCTGCATACCATAATTAAATAATGCCTTTGTGTGGACAGCAAGCACTCTTACCATGAAATCCCAATGGCTCATGACAAGGGGCTAATTAACCTAGCAGTCAGAAGCAGAGCTATAAGGCTGTAGCCCCCTATTTTGACTCCATCAATGCAGTGTAAAAACAAGAGACATTCCAAGATTGTTCAGCACATTCATAGATAACGAAGTTACTTACCTGTAACTAGAGGTTCTTCGAGATGGGTGGTCCCTATCCATACTCCACTGAGGGTTGTACGCATGCACCATATACCCAGAGCCATAGCTTTTGAAAGTAGTGTTGTTCAGTGGTCTGAACACCCGCAGCACCTCGTGGTTTCACCTGAGGCGATAAAGGGCATGGTGGGCCACCGGCATCTCCAGTTCCTGCTCTACCGCAGATCTGTTGGAGGATGGATAGGGACCACACATCTCGAAGGCCTTCCTGTTATAGGTAAGCAACTTGGTTTTCTTCTTTGAGTGATAGTCCCTACTGTATTCCACTGAAGGTGAGTAGCAAGCAGTGCCTATGTGGGAGGATGGTGTGAGGAGACTGTGGAACGGAGGACTGCTGCTCTGGGGAGGAAAAGAGTGTCCATGCGGAATCATGCACTAGAGCAAGGGTTCTCAACCTTTTTCTTTCTGAGGCCCACCCATCATGCTATAAAAACTCCACAGCCCACCTGTGCCACAACAGCTGTTTTTCTCCATATAAAAGCTAGGGCCAGCATGGACAAGCAGGACAGTTGCCTGGGGCACCATGCCACAGGGGGCACTGAGAAGTTAAGTTGCTCAGGCTTCAGCTTCAGCCCCAGGTATTGGGGCTCGGCTCCAGCATGCAGTCCTGCATAGCGGGGCTTCGGCTTTCTGCCTTAGTGAGTTTAATGCTGGCCATGCTTAGCGGCCCCCCTGAAACCTGCTCGCAGCCCCCCCAGGGGGCCCTGGATCCCTGATTGAGAACCACTGCACTAGAGCATAATGTGTGGAAAAAGTGTGTACAGAACTCCATGTGGCCATCTTGCATATGTCTGCAAGGAGCACATTGTGGAGTGTGGCTGTGGTTGATGCTTGCACTCCCATGGAATGGCCTGAATCCCTTCAGGTAGGGATCATCCTGGTAATTGATAGTGTGTAATGCACCCTGAGACTCTTGGAAATTCTCTGGGTGGAAATGACTTGCCCTTTCATTCTCTCTGCTATGGCTACAAAAATCCTAGGAGATTTCTGAAATGGCTTTATCTGCTCAAGATAAAAAGCCAACACCCTGTGAACATCTCATGAGTCAAGTCTCCATTCCTCATTAGAGGCATGAGGGTTGGCGAAGAAGGTAGGAAAGCGTATGGGTAGACTGAGGTTGAATTGGGAAACCATCTTGGATAGGTACTTGGGGGGAAGGCATAAAGAGACCTTGTCTTTATGGAAAATGGTGAAAGAGGGGTTCGCCATCATGGCTCCCAGTTCACCACCCCCCCAGCCAATGTAATAGCAACAAGGAAAGTGACTTTCATGGACAGGAGAGACAGCAAGCAGGAGGCCATAGGTTCAAAGGGAATGGTTGTCAATGAGGAGAGGACTAGGTTAACGTCCCATTGGAGGGCAATAGGCTGAGTATTTTCACAGGGTATTTTCACAGAAGGCCCTTCCAGAATAGTACAGTTAGCAGGTGGGTAAAAATGGAATGTCCATCCACCGGTGGGTGAAAAGCACTAATGGCAGCTGTATGCACCTTAAATGGAACTGAGGGCAAGTCCTGAGTTCTTCAGATAGAGGAAATATTCCAAGAATAGCAGGATGCCCACAGTTTCAGGGACAAGGCCCTGTTGTGCAGCCCAGGAAGTGAAGCACATCTATTTGGCTTGATACAAGTGTCTTGTGGAGCCTTTCTGATCTTTGAAAGGACATCTTGAACATCCAGAGAGCATTCCTGTGCTATTGGAGGTGTCCATCCAAAAACCAAGCAGTCAGTGGAAGTGTGTGGGGTTGGGATGTCTGAGTCTGCTGTTGTGTTGGGTCAGTAGCTTTGTGAACATCCAAAGTGTGAGTGGAGGGTGCTTTGACATGCAGAGGAGAAGCAGGAGCCAGAATTGGCAAGACCAGAAGGGGGTGATTAAGATAGTTGTTGTTTTCTCTCGCCTGATCTTGTGGATTACTCGTGGTAGGAGAGATAAGTGGGGGAAGGTGTAGTTCATCCAGTCCGACCAATCGATGAATAGGGCATCCCCCTTTGAGTGAGTTCAATTCCTCCCCTTGAACAATATTTGGTGCATTTGGTGTTGTGGTGGAATGCCAAAAGATCCCTCACTAGGGGGTCCCCACCAACCAAAGGTGTCGGTGGTTACCAAGTCGTGCAATTCCCATTTGTGGTCAGTTGCAAAGTTTCTGCTGAGACTGTTGGTAATCATGTTCTGGGTGACCGGTAGGTAGGCGACTGTCAAAAGGATATCATACTGAAGCTAACCCCCGGGGAGGAGAGGACTTAAAGCAGCTGTGATGTTGATTTCTAGGCCTCTTCCTTGGACTGTGCTACTATCAGCTAGTCATCTAGATAGGGAAAAACGAGGATACTCTGACATCTGAGATGAGCTACCACCACCAAGAAAACTTTTGTGAACACTTGTGGGGCAGTGGTAAGTCCAAATGGGAGAACGCTCTATTAAAGATGTCGAGGTCCCACCTTGAACCTCAGGAACGTTCTGTGTGTTGGGTGTATATACCAGTATGGAAGTAGGCATCCTACATATCGAGAGTTGTAAACCACATGCCTTTTTCTGGGGAGGGAATGATTGTTGCAAGCATGACCAGGTGGAATCTCGGTTTGGAAATTGAATGGTTGAGGTGTCAAGATTAAATATTGGTCTCCATCCTCCATTCTTTTTGGGTACTAAGACATAGCTCAAGTAGAACCTTGTTCTCTGAAAGGGGTCTGGGATTAACTCCACAGCTCCCCACAGCAAAAGGGTGATCCGTGTGTGGACTGAGGTGGAGGGTGAGATGGGGGCATCGCTGTAAACTCTAGGATGCAGCTGCTCTGAATAATATCTAGGACTCACTTGTCCATTGTTATTGTTTTCCATGATGGTAGAAAGCTTTTGAGGCACCCCCGAAGGAGATAGGCAGGGTGTACAGAGAGTGGTTGACAGCTCTCTAAGGACACTCAGAAATACGGCTTATGCAACGAATGGGTGTGTTGCGTGGATGACTGGCAGTCGATATAGGCAGATGGGGTCTGTGTACCTTAGGGCATTTTGATTGTGGTTGAGTGGTAGAATTTCCTCTTGGGTGCTGGTATGTAGCTACCCAAAGGTCTTAAAGTGGCTCTAGAATCCTTTAGGGAGTGCTGGGTCTCAGCTGTCTTCTGATTGAAGAGATGCCATTCGTTGAATGAAAGGTCCTCTACAATGCTCTGCACTTCCATAGGGAAGCCAGAGGAGTGTAACCAGGATTCCCTCCTCATGAGACTATCCATTGCCCAGACATGGGAAGCCATGTCTGCAGAATCCACTGCGACCTGTAGGATGGACGTGGTGAATAACCTGCCTTCTTGCAAAACTGCCTGGAATTGACTGCGAACCTGTGAGGGTAGCTTGTCTGCGAACACTGCCAATCGCCCATAGTAAATAAAATCATATTTGTTCATCAGGGCTAAGTAATTTGAAATATGAAATTGGAGCCCTGCCAAGGAGACCTTTATGCCCATGAGGTCTAACCTCTTAGCCTTTCTATTGGATGGGGTGGAGCGGGGGTGTTGCTGCTTGAATTTTTTGATGCTGCCTGGATGACCAATGAGTTCGATGAAGGATGAGAGAATAGGAACTTTGACCCCTTGGGGGCAGAGGAGAGGGGAACATAATACGTTGTTTTAGCCCCTTTCAGGGTGGGTGTACACATTGCCAGGGTGTGTGCTGACTGGAGGATGGCGTCGTTGATAGGTAGGGTCACCCTCACTGGTACTGAAATGTGCAACATGTCAAGCAGCTGGTGTTGACTGTTCTGTACTTCGTTGAGTGGATCCCTAGCGCATTGGCTCTTCTCCGCAGCAGTTCCTGGAACTGTCAATAGTCATCCAGTGGGGAGGAGGGGATTGAAGATGTGGCCACGTCTGGAGAAGATGAGGGATGCCTCTCCGGATCCGCTGGTACCATCGGAGTTGAACTAATCAGTGCATCGTCCAACGCTATATCAGAGTGCCTACCCGACTACGGTTGTGGCCAATGGGAAGCAGGCCTGTTCAAAGGGTGAATTTTGGGGCCACAAGCTCCAGAATGGCCAATCTGGTTGACCCTGCTGTTGACTGACCCATAGCCTGTAACTACGGAGCCAGATGCCAGCTCTGCAAGTAAAGCAAGATGGAGAACTGCCATGGTGCCATCAAAACCTTCCGGTAGTCATGCTTCTGAAACAGAATCAGTGGACTGACATCCATATCATCCTAATCAGAGGAGCTGGAAACCTCTCCAAATGATGGTGCCTTCAGAACCACTAGAATGGGAGGTGGTGGGAAGAATCAGAGGACAAATCACTGCAAGCTGGTGATCAGATCAGGGCATGTGGAGCCCACAGCCCTTCTAGTGCAAACAAGTTGTGGGGACCCAGAGCACTTATGAGTCTCCCAGGGGTCAATGGTCCGTTCTGCAGGAGGAGCTGGCACCAGTAAAAAAACATTTACTCACCTTTGTAACTGTTGTTCTTCGAGATGAGTTGCTCATATCCATTCCAATTAGGTGTGCATGCACCGCGTGCACGATCGTCGGAGAATTTTCTACCCTAGCAACACCTGGTGGGTCGGGTGTGGAGCCCTCTGGAGTGGCGCCTTCATGGCGCTGGATATATACCCCAACCGACCCTGCGCCCACTCAGTTCCTTCTTGCTGGCTACTCCGACAGTGAGGAAAGGAGGCGGGTTTGGAATGGATATGAGCAACACATCTTGAAGAACAACAGTTACAAAGGTGAGTAACCGTTTTTTCTTCTTCGAGTGCTTGCTCATATCGATTCCAATTAGGTGACTACCAAGCCCTACCTAGGCCGTGGGGTCGGAGTGAGACAACGCTGAGTGCAAAACCGCTGATCCGAATGCAGCATCGTCTCTGGACTGCTGTACAAGCGCATAGTGAGTGGTGAAGGTGTGGATCGATGACCAAACCGCCGCTCTACAAATGTCCTGGATCAGGACGTGAGCCAGGAAGGCAGTTGAGGAGGCTTGGGCCCTTGTGGAGCGGGCAGTGAGGTGTGGCGTCGGGGCACCGGCCAGGTCGTAGCAAGCACGAATGCAGGACATGATCCAAGAGGAGAGACATTGTGAGGAGACCGGTAAACCTTTCATCTGGTCGGCCACTGCAACGAAGAGTTGCGTCGTCTTCCTAAACGGTTTCATACGCTCAATATAGAAAGCAAGGGCCCTGCGTACGTCCAAGGAGTGCATACACTGGTCTTGACGGGTGGCGTGCGGCTTAGGATGGAAGACCGGGAGAAATATATCTTGGTTCACATGAAAAGCTGATACCACCTTAGGAAGAAAGGCAGGGTGGGGGCGAAGCTGCACCTTGTCTTTATGAAGACCGTGTATGGAGGCTCAGACGTGAGCGCCCTGATTTCAGAAACACGTCTCGCTGAAGTGATGGCTATAAGGCAGGCTGTCTTCCAAGATAGGTAAAGGAGTGAGCAGGTAGCCAATGGCTCGAATGTGGTCCCTGTGAGCTTGGAGAGAACCAGGTTAAAATCCCAGGTTAACGTGGCTGTGGGTATAGCCGGTCTAAGCCCTTGAGGAATCTGACAACCATCGGGTTAGAGAAGACTGAGGAAGCATGTTCTTCTGGGCGGAACACCGATATAGCGGCCAGGTAAACCCTGACTGAAGATATCGCCAAGCCCTGCTGTTTTAGAGATAGGAGATATTTAAGTATAAGTGGAATAGACGCCTGCAAAGGGGGCGTGGCCCGCTGCTCACACCAACAGGAGAAACGTTTCCACTTGGCTAAGTAAGTGGTCCATGTAGAGGGCTTTCTACTTCCCAGTAGAATCTGTTGCATGGGATGTGAGCATCGTAGCTCTGTCCGATTCAGCCATACAGCATCCACGCTGTAAGGTGGAGCGATTGCAGGTCGGGGTGACAGAGTCTGCCGTGGTCCTGAGAGATCAAGTCTGGGCACAAGGGAGGCGTGATCGGAGTTTGTACTGATAGCTCCAGAAGCGTGGTGTACCAGTGCTGTCTTGGCCAAGCTGGAGTGACTAGAATCATACGTGCCTTGTCTCTGCGTAGCTTGAGCAGTACCCTGTGGACCAGTGGAAATGGAGGGAAAGCGTAGAACAGCTGGTCTCTCCACGATAGTAGGAAAGCATCCGACAGGGAGCCTGGAGATTGCCCTTGGAGGGAGCAGAACACGTGGCACTTCCTGTTGGCTAGTGAGGTGAACAGGTCGACCTGGGGAAATCTCCACATCTGGAAGATGGAATGGATGATATCCAGGCGAATCGACCACTCGTGCGTCTGGAAGGATCTGCTCAGACGGTCCGCTAGAGTGTTCTGGACTCCAGGGAGGAACGATGCCATGAGATGTATCGAGTGGGCAATACAGAACTCCCACTGGCGAATGGCCTCTTGGCATAGGAGAGACAACCGGGCTACTCCTTGCTTATTGATGTAGAACATGGCTGTGGCGTTGTCTGTGAGGACTGACACGCAACGGCCATGTAGGAGACCGAGAAATGCTTGACAGGCTAGGCGCACCGCCATCAGCTCTCGAACATTGATGTGCAGAGCTAGTTGGGATGCAGTCCACAGGCCCTGGGTATGGTGCTCCCCACAGTGAGCGCCCCAACCTAGAGATGAAGCATCTGTGACCAGGTGTAGGGAGGGTTGTGGGGCGTGAAACGGCACTCCTGCGCAAACCGCCTTGTGATCCAGCCACCAGGTGAGAGAGGTCAAGACCGAGTTCGGAACCGTGACCACCATGTTCAGGTTGTCCCGATAAGGACGGTACAACAATGATACTCAGGCCTGAAGTGGGCGAAGCCGAAGTCTGGCATGCCTGGTTACGTAAGTGCAAGAGGCCATGTGTCCCAACAGGCTGAGTCATGTCCTTATTGTAGTGATCAGGAAGACCTGGGAGTCCGTGGATAATGTTTGTGATGGTGTGAAACAGTGTCTGGCAGAAGAGCTCGGGCAAGTCTGGAGTCTAAGACTGCCCCGATAAACTCTATTCTCTGGGTTGGCTCCAGAGTAGACTTTTCTTTGTTGAGTAAAATGCCTAACTCGTGGAATGTTTGTAGTATTATCTGGGCGTGAGTTTGAACTTGCTCCCTGGTGCGGTCGCGCACCAGCCAGTCATCTTGATACAGGAACACCTGTATCCTTTGTCGATGAAGGTATGCTGCCACGACAGCCATACATTTGGTGAACACTCTCGGAGCCACGGACAAGCTGAAGGGAAGGACGGCAAATTGGTAGAGTACATTGTCTACTACAAATCGAAGAAAGTGCCTATGTGGGGGGGTAGATTGTTATATGAAAATATGCGTCCTTCATGTCAAGGGCAGCGTACCAGTCTCCAGGATCCAGGGAAGGGATGATGGTCCCCAAGGAGACCATGCGGAACTTCAACTTTACTATGAATTTGTTGAGTCCACGTAAATTTAAAATGGGTCGCAAACCCCCTTTTGCTTTGGGGATCAGGAAGTAGCAGGAGTAAAACCCCCTGCCCCTTAACTCTGGCGGAACCTCCTCTATGGCCCCCATAGAGAGGAGCCCAAAAACCTCCTGTATAAGGAGACGCTCGTGAGAAGGGTCCCTGAAGAGGGACGGGGAGGAGGGATGGGGGGGGGAGAAACGAAGAAAACTGGAGAGCGTATCCCCTCTCTACCGTGCGAAGGACCAAATGGTCCGAGGTTATAAGGGACCAAGCACGGTGGAAACGGAAGAGGCGATCCCGAAAGAAAGGGAATGGATCCTGGGTAGTGGCTGGCACGCCGTCCTCGAGCACACCTTCAAAAATTTTGCCTAGGTCCTGAAGGTGGTCTAGGATGGCCTTGGTTCTGACTGGGTTGGGGGCCGGTCGACCTCCGTCTACCACCTCGCTCCCGCCTTCTGGGGAAGTCTTGTCTTGGACGAGGAGAAGGAGGGTAGAACCTTTGTGGCTGGGGCCTAAAGCCCTGCGCTGGGATCCTGGGACATGCATCCCCAGGGAGCGCATGATGGTTCTGGAGTCCTTGAGGCTCTGCAACCGAGAGTCCGTCTTGTCAGAGAAAACCCCCTGGCCCTCGAACGGCAGATCTTGCAGGGTCTGCTGCAGTTCTGGCGGTAACCCCGATACCTGGAGCCAGGAGACGCATCTCATGGCTATCCCAGACGCTAGTGTCCTGGTGGCAGAGTCCGCTATGTCCAGGGAGGCCTGCAAGGAGATCCTAGCCACCTTTTTACCTTCCTCCACTAGGGCCCCGAACTCTTCTCTTGAGTCCTGGGGAACCAACTCTTTAAATTTACCCATGGAATTCCATGAGTTGTAATTGTACCGACTCAAGAGTGCCTGTTGGTTTGCGGCTCTGAGCTGTAGACCCTCCCGATGAGTAAACCTTATGCCCAAACAAATCGAAGCGTTTGGCATCCTTCGATTTGGGCGCTGCCGCCTGCTGACCATGACACGCTCTTGCGTTTACTGAGACTACTAGTGAACACGGCGGAGGAGGTGTATAGAGGTACTCATGGTCTTTAGAGGGGACAAAGTACTTCCTCTCTACACCTCTGGCAGTGGGAGGGATGGAGGCCGGGGTTTGCCATATGCCATTAGCGTTCGCTTGGATCGTACGAATAATGGACAACGCCACCCGGGATGGGGCATCAACTGAGAGGATGCTCACCACCAGGTCCTCCACCTCCACTATCTCCTCAGCCTGTAGGTCCATGTTCCGTGCCACCCTACGCAACAAGTCTTGGTGGGTCTGAGGCTGTTGTACTCACCACCGCCTCATCTGGGGAGGATGAGGACGACGCCTCACGGGGTAAAGGATCCAGATGAGGGTCCGGCTCCAAGGGTCCCTGATGTGCAGGATCCCCTGCACCAGGATCTGGGGCCTGCATGGGTGTCGGCACTGGAGCCTCCACGCCCCCTGGAGGAGGACGGGAGATGGTGGCCTCAGGTACCCTGGGCTCAGAGTGTGCCGAGCGAGAGGCCGCTGGTGGAGCTCCTTGAGCTTGGTGATATGCCCATGGGGTCCAGAAAGACCAATGTGCAGGGTCCTGTCTAGGGTCCTCTGCCCCCTCCTACCAATGACCCAAGTCGTCTGCAGCCTGACCCTGAGCAGGGTATGCTGATTGGGAAGCCCCTTCCGACGAGCGAGACGCCGATCTTGAGGGCCAGGGTGGTGCCGAGCATGATTGCAGGGGCTCGTCCTGGCACAGTGCTGAGCGGTGCCGGTCCACAGGCGAGCCGTCTCTGTGCGGTGCTGGTGAGCGGTACCGGGATCGAGAATGGTGCCAATGGCCATGCCGGTACCGGGATCCAGATCTGGATCGTGAAGACGAAGACCGCCTGTAGTCTCGGTGCCGGGAGCGGCCTCGCGAACGGGAACGGCACTCATACTGGTGCCGGGAACTGCGTCTGGACTCCGACCGGTACCGATGCTCAGGTTGATGGTGAGAAGTAGACGGGAGCCGGGAGGAAGATCTTGGCCGCGAGTACGACCGGCGCAGAGATGAAGATCGGTGCCGGGACTGCGAGCGGCATCAGGACCTGCTCCGAGACCGGGAGCAGTGCCCCAAGTCCACGCTCAGAGATGGAGGGCGTATCAGGGCAGGCTTGCCCCTGGATTGCACCGTGCGAAGGGGATGCGGTGCCGCGGGCTGAGATGGCGCTGGCTCCGTAAGGGCAGTAAGGTCTTTCGCCGTTGCAAAAGTCTCCGGCGTAGAAGGGAGACAAGGCTCAACCACAGGATGAGGCGGTGAGCCAGTCCGCACCGGACTCAACGGCCCTACACCCGGTGCCGGAGTCAACGGTGTTCACGATGCCTGTTGGACGGCAGCGTCCTGGGTCTTGCAGGGTCTTTTATATCCCGGAGACAGGGAACGGCGCCGAGGGGCTTGCAGTGGACACGGTGCCGTGGGGCCTTATCCACGTCTGCTCATGGTGCAGTACCGGAGGGTGCCGCTGGGGCACTGCACACCGAGGTGCTCGGTGCCGGAACTTGGCACACCGAAGGGAGATCTGGGCTAGGTGCCGCCTCCATAAGGAACTGCTTAAGTCTAAAGTCCCGCTCCTTTTTGGTCCTGGGCCTGAAAGCCTTGCAGATCTTACACTTGTCCATCTGGTGAGACTCCCCTAAACACTTCAGACAAGAGTCGTGAGGGTCTCCCGTTGGCATAGGCTTAGCATAGGTCGCGCACGGCTTAAAGCCAGGAGCCTTGGGCATGAGCCCGGCTGCACGCCAGGGGGAAAAGGGGAGATAATAGCCCCCTTAGCCCCCGCTAACTATTTATAACTACTCTACAAAACTATTAACAACAAACTACTAATCTAAAAGTATATAACCAACAACTATCTACAAGAATGAACAAGTAAAGCTAGGGAGAGTGGAGAACAGCTATGCCGCGCTCTACAGTTTCAACGACCGTCACAGGCGGTAAGAAGGAACTGAAGGGGCGCTGGGTCGGCTGGGGTATATATCCAGCACCTTGAAGGTGCCACTCCAGGGGGCTCCACAGCCGACCCACCGGGTGTTGCTAGGGTAGAAAATTCTCCGACGATCATGCACGCCGCACGCGCACACCTAATTGGAATCGATCTGAGCAAGCACTCGAAGAAGAACTGCATCTGTCTGGAGACTGACTGCTCCCGTGGCACTGATGGAGCTGGAGGAGTTGCAGGATCCGTAATCGGTACCGATGGATCCGGCAATCAGTGTGATAGTTTTTTGGTCTTGTGAGTCTTGGAATGCTTGGTTCCTCTGTGGCTTGAACTCGTGGATAGTGCCAAGTCCTTCTTAGACTTGGAGGACGATATACTGCCATGCTTATGTGCATGTTTCCTTGGTTCACAGCTAGGCCTGGCACGGGGTCCTTAGCACTGGTACTGGTGGAGCCCAATGGAGGGTCCACAGTAGGGGGAGGGCTTTTCACCTGTTCAGGCCGATGTACTGGGGGGTTCCATGGCCAGGATCCCATGCCGGTTCTAAGGCAAACTCCATGATGTGTTTCCTGAGATGGAGAGCCCAGTTTTCTTGAGTATGGACAGAGAAATAGAGGCAGATACTGCATCTGGATGCAATGTGGGATTCCCCCAAGCAGTACAAACAGTGTTGGTGCTCATCGCAGATGGAAAAGTAGCAGGGAGCACAGATTTTGAACCCATAAATAATCTTCTTCGGCATAATCTAGTACCTAAGCCTGGGTACTGGATGGTGTGGGGTGGGAGGGAAGTTTGGCTGGAAACCCTGCCAAATTGGCATCCCAAGTCCTAAATCTACTATGAAGAAGGAAAAATCTAACAAAAAATACAAAATAATAAATCTAAACTATAAACAGTACTAAGAGTCTTCTTGTAAAGTTTTGGAAAGTACATCACAAGGAGATAGAGTAGAATCTCTGACTGGGACCATGCGGCGATGAGAAGGAACTGGAGATGCCAGCCATCCACTGTGTCCTTTATTGCCTTGGGCAAAACCACGAGGCAGCGCAGGCGCATAGTCCCTATTGTATTCCACTGAGGGTTATCACTCAAAGAAGAATACATATTTCTAATTAATAATTTAGTTGCTTACATAGATGGCAGTCAAGTGTCAATTCCTATGCTCCTGTGATTAGCTGTGAGCTCAGCATACAATGCCTTGCACTATAAAGCAATTCATAATAAAACTGTGTTTGACTGATTTATATTTTATGGGATTAGCAGTTCTCTTCCTTGCTGTCTTATTTGCTTGCCTGCTACACCCAGCCATATAAGGACTTTCTCTATGAACAGTGTCAACCCACCCCACACACCACCTGCAAAATATCAACAATACTTACTTCCCCTCTATTACACACCAGCCGCAGTAAGGATCCTGTGCTTGAGTACACAGCGCACAGTTTGAGTAACTAGCACATTCCTGGACAGGAAGACGAAACACCTGGAGAATGAAGATGAAAAAAATCCAAACACAATATGAACAAAGAAAATAAGGACCAATTTAGCTCAACTTCATTTCTGAAGAAAGTATACCACTTGGTTTCACCATGGCCACACAGAGACATATCAATCACTTTCCTAATCCTTGACTTGTTGACGCTGTGACTGGAGTCCAATTTCACATTTTTTTCTGCTCTATTGCATTGCAAGTCTCATCTAATTTTCTGTCCAATATAATGCGATATTTTGGATAGTCAACATGTAATCTGGCCTTTACGGGAAATGAACCCTTCCATCATTTTTCCCAGATTAGGCAGGTGCCTTCTGGAAATCCCCATTACAATGACAACAGTAGGGCAGAAACATTAGACACTGCACAAACGGCTTTCCACTTCTGAAAAGAACAGCTGCTGTAGGATGGGCATTTCCACATGTCTAACTTTGAACTGATTGGCAAACACAGCCATTCCAGTTCCTTTTATGACTAGAATGCCCTTACATTTTAGTTGGTGCTATCACCCAGTGCTTGGAAATGCATCCAGAAGTGTTATTTCTATCCGGCAGCAGTTCAGCATGTTCAAAAGCAAGAAAATTTTGAAATGTCCAGAGGTATCTCAGTTCTCTATTCATATCCCTTGTTGCCATACAACAAATTCAAGTGGAGAAATTGAAATAAGCAATGTAAAACTATCAAACGAAGCACTAGGGGAGAAAATAGCAGCCATGCTACTCATATCCCCAGCAACCACACTGCCTCTGCTTTTGATTTCCTGTAGTGATGGGTGTAAATAACCTTGTTTTCCTTTGTTTTATGACAAACTGAGCCAAGGCACAGTCAGTCTTTTTTTTTTTTTTTTTTTTTTTTTAAATTATGATATTGAAATTGCATAAAAGCTCTTGAAGGAAATAGGACATTCTTCTTTCTACTGACCATTAAGATTTTCTTCTGAAGACTACAAAAACTTTGGCAATCATAACTCAGTCTTTTTTTTTTAAGCAACTGGCAGGTAGCTAAAAAATTACTCTGAAAATCCAAAACATGGTTCTTACTTTGCACATTAGCAATTAAAAAAAAAAGCTTCAGTATCTGACAGTTCCCATCTATTGAGATGTGTCCTTGTCCCCATTTTTTCTTTTTCATACTGTTTTTACATTTAGATTTTTACTTAAATGGAGTTCAGATCCTGGAACACTTTCTCGCTAATTGGTACTATGGTCATGAGTAACATAATATTAAAAGGGATGATGCTCTCGCTCTCCCTTATGACAAAGTATTTGTTTCATAATCCTGGCAGGCAGGAACAAGCCCTAAGAGATATTATATTGTCTCTACAAGTTTGATGTAAACTTAATGGATTAAAAAAAAAAGCTGCTCCGTTTAGATTGTGAGATTCAGCTTTAAAAGTCAAACAAGCTCATTTTACAGATTTTCTGACACTTGTAATCAAAGAGATTGGTAAAAGCTAAACAGGAAACAAGCCAAGAATAATGGCATGTAACTGCCACAGGTTGCTGTTTTATTCCCAATATGGGAGTTAGCTACCATGCCAAATTTGGGAGCCTACCAGTTCTGTACACTTTGAATAAACCAAAATAGGTATGGCAGGGGTGATGCAGTCTTTTCCAATTTCCCAGTGAAGCTGCAGGGGACTTCTCCTGATCTCTGCATGAGCTCTGGGAATCAGGTGGGAGGTGGCTAGACTTTAAAAAAATGTTTGCTCCAAACCACCCACTGCTTATTTACACAACAGAAGAAAACACTGAACAGATGGGAGGAGAAGTGAATCAGGAAAGCAGGAAACTCTTTCACTCTCTGACTTTACTCTCTATTTGCTTCTTTACCATCTTTCCACCAGTTCTAATGTTTTAAATTAGATACACCAAAATATCTTCCAGCACAATACTACCTAGTATGTCTGCCTTCACTCTGCTATAATGTCCCTGCTGTGGTAACCACATAAGACCCAGCACTTGTTCTCTGAGTGACAAGGTTCATTGCATCTGACAGTAACCGTTTAGCACTGAGTACCTGTATCAGCACAGATAGAGTCCTTAAGTTGTTTACTTTAGTTTAAATTGGTCTTACATTTGCAACTCTGCACTAGATTCTCTGACATATCAATATCTGATCCCATATCCACATGGTACACTAGGAATAGAAGTACAATTTTCAACATTTGTTTTCCCCTCCCTTCAATTATGCTGTTTTATTTCTTCGCGCTCTTAAGACTTTTAGTCTCCGTCAAGTTATGTAGTTACTAAAAGTAAGTGAGGGGGGGTTTGACTGTTCATTGCGATTAATGGAATTACATTGCTTCCATCTTCCATATTTATACAGCACCTACTGTTAAATAACAATAGTATCGAAGCAGAATACATATTTTATGGAAGAAAACTAAGGTTAGGTCTATCCTGCAACAAGCAGTGTGCAATTTGCAGCTTGTGTAGATGTACCCACACTAGCTGTAATCTAGCTAGTTTATTAAAAATAGCAGTGAGGACATGGCAATGTGGGCTGTACAAGCCTGCCTGGCTCCCTGGCTATGTTATCCCCTTGCTACACTACACTGAAGCTGGTACCACTGCATCCCCACTATTTTTAGTGAGATAGTTAGAAAAAAGCTAAAACCAACTCCAAATTAGAGCGCCCGTTAGAGTTTAGACTGACAGATTCACAGCATTCAGAATTTGTAGTCTACACTACAATCCAATCTTCTGATTTGTTGAAATTGAAATGCCCTGCGGAGACAGTGTAATAGAGTTTTTGACAGAGTTTCTCCAGAAACCAGGCAGGGACCTGACAGAACCTAGTCTACCATGCAACTTTTGAAATCTGGTTGTTTTCCTGCCTCCTTGCCTGCCTGGCTACTCCGCAGCCCTCCTGGATGGCTACTAGGGACGCCAGGGCTTTCCGGTTTCATGATTCTGGGCGGCCTGCCAGATGGCCTGTCCCAGAGCCTGGGCACCTTTCCCAGTTTGAAGAAGTTTGAAATTTTGCGGGTTTGTTTTGAATCAGAATGGAACCAGATTTTGAAATATTGCAATCTTCTGAAAAACAACTACCTTCGTAGTATCTAGTCTACACAATACGTACTTTATCATTCATTGAACTGATTCATTTCCCCCTATGGCATCTCATGTTAAAGCCATTATTCTCAAGACAAGATTTCCACAGACACTCCCTTACCCCTCCCCACCACCGTAGTCCTTTTGTCACCCACCCAAAGTGTCCATCCTTCCCCATAGCTGTAGTGGCACTACACTTCACCTCAGCCTTCTGCCCATCATTAGTACCTCTGGAACATTCCTCACCCACCACTCTACCAGTGAGTCTGTTGATGTTAGTGACTGGCAAAAGTGGCTTCCCCTGCCTGTACAGGTGAACCAACATCTGTTGCTCCCAGGCTGGCTGCTCCAACAACCACCAAGAGAAGTGGGGGGAAAGGGGAAGCAGGTAGGATGATTTAGTTGGTGTTGGCCCTGCTTTGAGTAGGGGATTGGACTAGATGACCTGCTGAGGTCTCTTCCAACCCTAATGTTCTATGATTCTAGTAGCCAGGTGCTGTGAAGGAGCTGCCAGAAATTTGGCATCCCTTCCTGCCCCCTACTGGTTCTCCCTTCTCTCTGACGGAGCGCCACCCTGCCAGACAAGACGGGGGGAATCCCTTAACTTGGAACTGACTGTTCCCTCTATAATAGAGGCAGCTCCTCTACTGCTGACTGGATTCCTTGTGCCCCAAGCAGTACAGGGACTCCTGGAACATTTGGGGTATTGCCACCTTCAACTGTTCTAAAAACATGCATCTGGCCTCTGAAAGTAATTAAAAAAATAATCATCTGGGTGTTTTTTAATTTACTGTTTTGTTTTTCAGCCTTTAGGGTGCCCTTGCTTCACGTTTTCAAGCTTTTCTCTGTACCTTGAGGACCAGAAACCTTTTTTTTTTTTAAGTGAAAACTAATATTCTTGCATTCTCTTTTGACTCCAGCAGTTGGGACTTTGAGACCAAATATCCCGAGACTCACCATTAAAATCATGAGAACCGTCAACACCAGGCATTTGATTTACACCCACTGTCCTTGGTTTTACAGTCACCCACCTTCCACTTGCCCAGCTGCTCCTCCCTGCTGGCATGAATGCAAAGTAAAGAGAAGCTGAAGCAGGCAAAAGAAGGAGCAGACAGTAGCCACCTTCTCTCTGCTCTGCCTTATGCCCTGAAACACATTTTTCATTTGTTGGCTACTAACTGTGCCCTCGTTAGCTGTAAAGGCACGTATATAGACATAAATGGAGAGGTAGCCGAAATCATACCAAATGTGAAGGCTCATGAAAATAATTGTGAATTATAAGGATCTTTTCAGATATAGTCGCACACCTCAAGTTTTATAGACACCTTCCCCAAAAGAAAGATACTGTACCTTGGTTGTGGTCATCACGTACAGGTTCTCTTGGGTAGCATCAAGGACAAGGTCATTCTTTACAGGTTTGTCTATTTCAATGGGAACAGAGCTGTATTCATTTGCAGGAGTCCTCAGGAACACCTGTTTAATGAAAGACGGGTGCTTAATGCTGCTATTTATTATTTTGATTTACTTTTAATGAAAATCCTGTGTTTACTTGAGTCTCTCAAATGTGTGTGTTTGGGGAAAACATTCTAATTTAACAAAATCTATTTCAAAAACAGTAAACAGATCATGAGGCATGAAAAGAAACCTCCCTCCATTCTATGTATTTCACACTTGTATTGATTTTTTAACCAACTTATATTATTTAGACCAGTCAACTTAATAGAGTCTCTACTTCATGCCTTCGCACCTGAAACACGTTCATGTTGGTTATTTACTCTTATATTATCCAATGGAGTTTGCTATATTTCAAACTATATGATATATGTGGTTATCCATTAACATTCAAGCAAAATAATTTTGCAGGGCTTCCTAAGTTAAGATGATCCATAATGCTATATGTAGAAATGAAGGCTCACCCCTCACCCCAAACCCAACAACCTACAGTCACAATTTACAAGAGCCTTGTCTATAGCCCTCATATTGCCTTTCAGATTTCTACAGTCACTGGAGGGGCAGATTATTATAGGATGAGAATGGAGAATTAAGAACTGTTCTTAAAGTAACTGGCCTTGAATGGAGATAAGACTAAAGATCTTTGCTGTGCTCACCATACAAAGTGCTAATTAAATATATATGGTAGGCACACTATTTATTGCCCTTACTAATGTCTTATGAATGAATGCAGTCTGAAATAGCCAAAACCTGATGACCTTTCTGTGCATTCTGCAAAAGCCATGCATTTGGCAGGACTTTGGGGGAAAGCTGAAGGTGTATCTATGCGGAGTGGTAGGAAGAATTAAAAGGGATAGTTTCCTGCTTTGATTTGATTTGATTGGCAGGACTAGTTCATTCATTGTTTGTACAAGTTTTTGTGTGTGTGATATAGGGTGGTTATAATTTGTAATTGTATGTTTAATTGTTACAGCGCCTAGTGCTGTTTGTGTTTTCTAACAGTTATTTTTTCTTCTTTTTTCCACTACTTTAAATTATGTCATATGTGTGATACTAAATTAAACAGTACATTGCAGAAGCTGGAGAAGTAATTCAGAAATAGCCTATGTACTCTTTAAAATTAAGAAAGGGAAGTGCAGAAAGAATCTACACCTGAAACTCTGCTTTACCTTTTAAAAGCTAATTGTCTTTAAACATGCTACTGCCACAACTTGAAACATTTTAAATGTGTTCTAGTCCTTTAAAAGTCGGAAACATTACCTTAAGAATTCTACCAAGCGAAGTTCCTAAAAATGCCACCGTATGCCCATTTTCCACTGTCACGGTAACTGCTGTTAGATTCATCCCCTCTTTCTGTAACAGCGGCTTCCCAACAATGTTTTTTGTGCTTCCCAAAGGGTATGGTAAGTGTTCAGAACCACAAAGGAAATTTTTGCTTGCACCCTAATAATGAATGGAGATATAGAATGATGTTAAACATTCAGATCAGTAACTCCTAACTCAGAGCACAATGCAACACTATCATCACAATATTACCCTATACAAGGATGATTAGTTGAGAATTGTCGCTGTTTCTGTATCTTATTTGAAGGACATGGAGTGACAGGAAGAAAAGCAGAAGCATAGCTCTTCTCCTCAGGACAACAGCAAAGCAGATTGATAATTACAACTGGTCCAATACATCCCACTTTGTAGGAGCCGTTTCAGATTGAAAAAAACCAAACCAAACCTTTGTTCCTATTTCCTTAAGAAGATATAAAAAGATATTAAAAACTAACCAGTTTGTACAATAAAATAAATAGGCTTTAGGTATTTTTTGAACCAAAAATACCCGCCATTTAAAAATGTGACTGATCTGTTCACACTATAAAATGATATATTTAAACCAGATTTTGGTTTGTCAACTTAGTGCTGTTGGCAGAAGAGGTACAGTATAGGCAGATGCTGTGCAAGCTTCCCCACATCATCCTGCCAATGCACTTTAACCCTGACCTGGAGAGACTACCTCTAGAAGAAGGATGTTTTTTCCTCTCTGACTGTTCACACATTAGCCTTCCTACTTAATCTGGTATCACAAGGTTGCCAGATAGTCACCTTTTAATCTTTAATCCACTCCTTCCCCTCCTTAAGTGATGCCAAGTCCTGATCACCATGCAAAATTCCAACATTTCATTCTCATTCTCACAAATTCAGACACCACAATAATCAATACCTCAACTCAGATGATCTTTTTTGCTTCCTAAGCAAACAAAGCTGGGAGTGTCACAGAGGCATCACCCTAAACCGCAAGAGCAGGGGGAAAGGAGGAAGGGAATATTTTGGCTAGCTAGATTGAAGCCTCTCCAGACAGTGAAGCAGTGTTATTGACAGGCTCTGAAAGTAAAGGGTGACCACCCTTTTATGGAAATATTTGGGGCCAAAACATGGTGGTCATGGCCTGGGCAGAAAAAATATGCAGACCTCCTTACACTCAAAAATTAGAGTCCAGTTGAAAAACAACATTAAAAATGCTAGACCACCCAAAAAAAACAGTCTCAAGGTTTTTAAATAGCATTTGAAAATTCATAGATTCATGGATTTTAAGGTTAGATGGGAGGAGAGGGATAGCTCACTGGTTTGAGCATTGGCCTGCTAAACCTAGGATTGTGAGTTCAATCCTTGAGGGGGCCACTAAGGAATCTGGGGCAAAATCAGTACTTGGTCCTGCTAGTGAAGGCAGGGGGCTGGACTCAGATGACCTTTCAAGGTCCCTTCCAGTTCTATGAGATAGGTATATCTCCATATATTTATATTCACTATGATCATCTATAGCCTGATCTTGTGCATTACACCAGCTATGGAATTTCACCCAATAGTTTCTACATCGGAAGTAATACTTCCGTACTGCATAAAATAACTTTGTTGAGCGCAATAGCTTGTGACTGAATTAGAATGGACCTTTCAGGAAAACATCCAACATCAGTTTAAAGGCTCCAAGTGATAATGGCTTTACCACTTCTCTTTGGTGAGCTATTCCAATGTCTAATCTCTTTAAAAATTGCATCTCATTTCCAATTTGATTTTAATCAAACTTCAACTTCCAGTCCCATGATCTGATTATGCCTTTGCCCAATATATCAAACAGCTACCCAGTATCAGATGCTTTATTAGATTTCATTTCCCATCACAGTAAGTCTTAGACAGAGCCTACAGTTGAGGTTCACATTACCTCTGGATGTGATCCACACGGTTCTGATCCTTCTGCTAAAAAGGGTTTATAAAACTCTTTTTTTTTATCTGGTTTAGTGTAGCATTCCTCCCGACATTCTTCCATCTTTTCATTGAGGTGTCTCAAGGAAAACATACACATGGCTGATTTGAGAGAGCCATTGTCTTTGTTGAATTTGCTGAAGAGCGCAAGAAGCACTTTGTCACCTGATGGGACACTACTATTCTCCTGTCCCGGTTGGGCTATGCTCTCAGCCAACTTTTCTCCTGGGGTAGTGACATAGGCAGAATGACAGTGGTCATATGTGCCATCATCATCTGGACAGCCTAAGTCCATTTCAAAGTAAGAATAGTAGTGGGGATCATTTTTGCACAGACGTGCAATTAGTGTTCGATTTTTAAGGGGCTGTTTCTCCTGCTGATTAAAGATAAAATAAACATATTGATCATATTCAAAGACCGCCACAAACTGCTGCGTGTTTGAGGAGTGATATACTGACTTAATAGCTGTAGAGTCTGTATAGGTTTCAAAAATGTCTTTCCCATCCTCACTGTAAAGCTGCCTAGTGCTAATTATTATCCCATTATCATTTGGTCCATTCCCTTTTCCAACAAAGAGCAGTCGTTTTTTATTCAGGGAGGTGATTAGTCCCACAGTTGATACAGTCTCATCGTTGCTTGCCACAAAGGACTTTTCCCCACCGCTATCAACATAATAGGTTATATTTTTAATGTTCTCCAGCTCCCTGATAGCACAGATTCCCTTAAAAAGGCTCCCACACACAACAATTTCTCTTTCTAGTTTATCCAGCAAAAGTAACTTGTTGAAATTGTCAGTCAATTTTGCTTCACTGCACTGATTTTCAATGGGAGGAGTGCACTTTTTGTGATCGTCTTTTGGACCCGTTTCCACAGATATCTGTTTCTTCAGGTCTTTTGTAAGTTGATGCAGGTAATTTACTGCTCCTAAATAGACAGTCCCGGTATCATTATTCACTGTAAGGTGGTTTAACTCTGTGGGACTTTCAAAATGCAGTTTCTTAACCTTGGATCCACAGCTGACACAAAAACAGCTCAAAATGCTCAATGTCCAGATCCATAAAGCCATTTCTATGTAATACCTAAAAGGAAAAGAGAGAAAATGTAAGACATCGGGAAAATAAAGTTTAACCTAACTTTAGTAACCTAAGCTTTAAAAATATCGATTTATAACCAAACCTCTGAGAATTACTGGGGTTTTCTGAAGTGTCAAATGAGGTCAATTGTCTTGTGGGAAAATATGAAGGTGAGTGAGTATGGTCACAGAAATGACTGGTAATCCAAAGGCCATCAATGAAGTCAGGATGTGCAATAGGGTGGGAGGAAGGAGAAGTGACGATGCTTTGGAAGGTTTTATGTTCTCTATGTCCTTTTACTGGCTTGTGAACATAAGCCAAGAGCTTCGGATAGATGCTGTTTGGTGTGGGGTTTAATTTAGATCAAAATCTAAACAAATACAAAATTTAAGAATTCAGAGTTATTAAACAGCAGAATTATGGGAGCTTTCTGAAAGTTTAAGTGCCTGCCAGCTAAAAATCATATGGCAATTTCTCTGAAAGTATAAAAAAGGATCAATCTTTTTACATATCCAGTAACTCTAAATGCAGTATAACACAAAGGATTTAATTTTTTCCATTACATATTAGCAATGATCTTTCTAGCTAAAATGTTCACACTGAAAGCTACTGGATTTTATTGATTCCGTGATGCCCTTCCAGACATTTGTTAGTTGAGGAGCTGGTGAGTTGGAGAAGGAAAGGAAAGAGAACTGGAATACCTGCATTAATCCAAAGAGCAACAATCGCGGTCATGCCAGGAAATCCTTCTAATGGATTAAAAGTTATAGCAATCATGCTAAATTGCTTGGGAAAAAACTAATCCATTAGCTTCATTAATTTTCAGTAAAGTAGATTGGTGTTTCAGCATATAGAAATTAGACAGTATCCTGTTAAGTAGTTTGTGAGCCCTCTAGTGGTGTGCACTGTGTTGTAGGTTCTAGAAACCATCCAGACTACCGGTATCTAAACAGTTAGGCTTTGCTTGTTTGTAAACAGTAAACAGTTATTTGGGACCCAATTCTGCCTGTGTGATATCTTCATATTATTACCGTTGTCAAAGAGCAACAAGTATGTATCTCTTTTCAGAACTAGATTTTCAAGAGCTAGTTTTATTCATTCCTAACTGCATGAAAAGCAAATGCTCTGTAGATATGTCCAGCTTATCTTCCAATAACTTTGAGAGCTAGATATTTGTTACAGCAACTCCTAGGGTGCAGCGCTCCTGGAAGCCAAAAGCCAAGCCACCTTTCTTAAGATGGCCTGCTGGGGGAGGGAATGTCGGAGGCTTGTGTGTGGTTTGGTTTTGTTTTGTTTTTTTTTAAAACCCCTCTTACTCTGTCTCCCTTTCCCCAGTCCACCTGCTTGCAACCCTGCTCTTGCAACCCATTCCTGCCTTAACAGTGACTTGGGAACCAGCTATTTGTATGCACACTGGAACCTAGCCATCAGCCTATCTGCCTGCTTAATGAATTCAAGCACACTACAGCTACAATGGAGCCTGAGGTGTTTCAGGGACAGCCTATACTCCATTGCTTATCACAGCACACAAATTCAGCAGGAAAGCAGAATGACAGATTACACTTAGGCAGTGTTGAAGCCCAGCACAGAGGCAGGAAGGGGGTGGGGATCTCTACAGCAGGTAGGGAGGGACTGGGAAGTATTATGGGACCCACAGAAGGTTAATCAGGGAGAATCGCTCTGGGTGATTTTGGCGCCAATCTACACACAAGATGCCACCAAAATAAAAAAAATGGTTTGAATTCACACTTCTGTTTATTAAAGTGCCAGTCTGTATGTGATTTTTATTTTGATTTGCCTTAATGGCTTTAAAAAGGGTGAAAAAAGGAATTTAAGGCATTCTTAATCCAAAACAAGAGACTGGCCACACAGAGCCTTGTACCAACACAAAAAGCATGAATTAAAAACTGATGTAGGTAGTTGGTGACAGTTTGCACAGACAAGTCCCTAGTGCTTATATGTCAGTCGTCGCCCCCCCCCCCCCCCCAATTTAGCAGGAAGAGCAGAAAGCCAAACACAAGGAGGGTATGTAAATCTGGAAGAGATGTATGGGGGACACTGGCAGAGCAAATGGGAGTGTGAGGGCAGTACTGTGAAGCTCAAGCACTCCGAAATCGAGAATCAGGCCCTAGAAAGTCATGAGTGTCTTTAAAAAATACCTGGATTCTTATATTTGCCTGCTTGTTTGCGAGCCCTTAGTGCTTACATTTTCAATCTTTTCTTCACAATCATGAGGGCAAGACACTAAAAATGAAATCTGACATTTCTCACATAAATTAGGTCTTCAGAATATTTAAGGAAAACCACAAAATATCATAATATTAACAAAAAAATAAGAGTTGGCAACTTTGTGTGGGTTGCGTGGATGAAGAGAAAAAGGGCATGCTGAAACCATGAAGTGGACTCTAACTTCAAATCTTGCTTGTTGGCCAATAACACATCATTATCCCTATACTCATTAAGGGACTGATCCAAAACCCTTTGCCTTCACTGAACTTTTGATCAGGACTTTCACGTTTTAATGGAAGTTGCTGTACTTTTAGGAGTGTCAGCTGGTGTGCAGAATAAGCCTTAACTTTTAAATTTTCCTGTGATTACTGATGTGTGTCATAGTCTTAACACTCAACTTTGTTTCTTTAAATAAAATATCAAATTTTAATAGTATATAGTTTGTCTTAACTATGTAAATTTCTTTTTAGAATTCTCTTGAAACTTCTATTTCAGAAGCTAATTGCATTTGAACTTTTAAATAGACCAGCTGATTGATTGAAATTATATTAATGCCCTGTGAGAGCTAAGCTACTGTGTGCTTTTATCTATGACACTCAGGCTGGCTTCCCAAACATGGAACATTTTGCAGACTTGCAAAAGTTAAATTCTGATGGTGGGGAAGGAAAGCATGCATGCCCGGACATGTAGGTATAAGGGTGGGGGGGAGATTATATGCAGACAGAAATCTGGCAAACAAATGTGAACCAGTAACTCTTCCTTTGAAAAGTTAGTTGTGTGACTGTCTAGTGCCTGCCTGATGAGGAAAGGACTTGGAAAACTATAAGGGATCTCAAGTCAAATTTGAAAGACCTGGGGCTGTGAAAGGAAATGGGTCACCAGAAAAGAGAAATAATTTAAAACAAAAAGTAATCTAACAGGGGAATGCCTTGTGGGAGGGTACAAGCCACATGAAGTGCTAAAGCCGAGTAAGGAACTGAAAAAAAGAACCATATCCCTGTGCCAAAACAGAAGTTAAAGTTGGCAGCAATAGCAAACTCCGTGGTGGGAGGTGAAAGGGAATTGCCTGAATCATCATTTGCACTGAAGAGCAGAACCTAAAAGTCAACATCCAATCTGCAGAAACTTTTCAAGCTGGGACGGAAGAACTCTCCCCGAGACAGTAAACTGTTTACTGTGCCCAAGACTCATATTGGCATTTTGAATAATCCACTAATTCTAATCTATCTTTATAGTCTCTGTATTTTCATGGTTCTAGGCATAGACAAGGATGTAATGGGAAGGATTGCTTTAAGTAGAATGATTCTGTCTTTTTTAGATCTAGTTTAGTTCAAAATAATAAAAAAGACAGAACGAAAGAGACTAACTCCAATCCTATTTTCCAAAGGTCCCATCATGGGCCAAATCAAGTAGTTAACTGTAAATGAAACAGCAGAAGAGGCAGTGTCAGCTTGCCTCTTGATAACAGGGTGATCTCATATACCAGAACAACCAGGAAAGGTCCCAGAATTATACCGTATTCCTGATGAATGCAGACTTCGATGCATACCATAAAGTGTAATGAAACCCTGTGCTCCTCTACAGCGCTATTACCCTCTCTCCAGGCCTCAGAGCAGCTGTGTGCTATTTGGAGAAGACTCCTTTCCCCTCACCTCCCCACCATTCCCCAGGAATTCAGTGTTCCAATCCAAACAAGCCATCTCCCCTCCCACATTTTAGTGATGGAACAGCACAAGCATAGCATGTCATCCACTTTAAAATATGGTCACCTTGTTTGTGCCATCTTCTTATCTGCAATGAGCTAGAGAAGCAGGCTTACTCTGCTATAAATTATAGCTAAAATAATAATCATATCTAATTCTATATCTAGCATGTAAGGACAAATCTTAGGACACAGCGAATGCAGATTAACTCAGACTCATTTGTCTATTCCTGTCCCACTGGAAAGGCAATGTATATAAAAATGATACTGCCCCTCAAGCTTAGCAACAGGAGTCAAGACGTGACTTTACTTACTGGATTTTCCTTAAGGAAAACGGCAGCAATTTCTTATGCCAGTTTAGGGTAAATTCTGCCCTCAGTTAACACCCATGTAAATCCATTTATGTCAATGGATTTGCAGAGGTACAACTTAAAGAAGAACTTATCCCTTTAAGAGCTGGATATTTATTGAATTGAAATGTGGATATTAGAAAGGGAATGGTTTAGAAATACCCATCACTGCTCTGCTCTCTCTATATGATGCTCGTTAGGGGCTGTCACCCTAACGATACAGGCACCACACTTCCAAGCAGGGGGCTATGCCTCATCAAGAGGAAGTATGGCCTCATTATAGCTCTCTGGACTGGGATTTAGGAGCGTGGGTTCAATTCCCAGGTCTATCACAGACGTCCTGAGTGACAACTTTCCCTCTCTTGTGTAACCGGGGGGGGAGGAGGGGATATTTGCTGTCTCCCACCCTTTGTCTTGTCTATTTAGGTTGTAAGCTCTTCAGGGCAGGGAATGTCTCTTACTGTGTATGTATGTACAGCACCTAGCACAACAGGGCTCCAATCTCAGTTGGGGCCTATATATGTTTGGATATAAATATCAATAACAGGATAACGATAGTTATAATCTGTATTAGGAAGAATTACTATGCTTGAGAAAATTAAGTCTTATTAGAAATCATTAAAGTTTTTCCAAAGCAGTTCCGCTAAATTCTATAAATTAAAAGTTTCCAGTTAAATTAACCAAAATAACGTGCACATGCCATAAAGTTGTTTTTTTTTGGCATTCATTTTTTTTTCAAAGCAGTAGGACTAGATTATATCAGACATCCACGCAGCATAACATTCCATCTTATATTCACTGGCTTCATTTTTTTCCTCTTCTAAGAAAACAGTAAACAAAAATTAAATGCCATGGAAAAGATCCAAAAGTAAGTCCCAGTGCACTTCTAAAAGTTTAGTTCTGATCAGGCACGTTAACTGAAGACTTACATTAACAAAAAGTGAACAAAATAAAATCAGATGTGCTGTAATCATCTCACATGAACTCAGCCTGATATAGTAGAATCCTTCTAGCTTTTATTCTCTTTTATTGCGTGTGTTATGGCAGCACCTACGGGACTCAACTGACTTGGACTGCCTATTGTCCACCATTGACAATTTTTAAATCAAGATTGGATGTTCTTCTCAAAGACATGCTCCAGAAATTATTTTTGGGGAAGTTCTATGGCATGTGTTATACAAGAGGTAAGGCTAGATGATCACAGTGGTTGCTTCTGGCCTTGGACTCTACGAATTGCGCTAGGTCACTGTATAACATAGCAAGAGATCAAACTTCATGGCAGGGAACTATGTTCTAAACAAATAAGACAGAAAAGGGAAAGGGAATATTATCATGCCCATTTTACAGACAGGGAATGGAGGCAGAGAAATTAAGGTCCAGTTCAGCAAGATATTAAGCACCATATTCAAGACAACTTTCAAGAATATTCAAGACATTCAAGCACCATCATGAATAATTTTAAATACAGCCCCCTGGGATTATTCACATGCTGAAAATTAGAGATGTTTAAGTTCCTTGTTGAATCAGGGCCTACTTGTTTTGCCCAAAGACATGCAGTAAGTGCGGTTTACTTAGCGCCTGATCCTGTGAGGTGGGTGATGAACACCCAGAACTCTTACTGAGTTCAGGGAGCACAGAACTCTACAGAATGGGGGCCAAATGGAGGCTAAATACTCTTGTCCAATTTGTCAGTCAGAATTAACTGAATTGCAAAACCGCTTTCTTTTCTAAACCATCTCCTCCCCCACCCCCACCCCCCCAACACACACACACCATGCAGGAGCTACTCTTATTCAATTAAAATTCACTTTAAATCCATTTCTTTTATAAGGGGGGGAATCTGATATGGCAGCAATAAATTATAGAATAAAAACCATCCACGAAGCACTTTACATACATTGTTAAAAGCCCCAAACTTTTTTTTAAAGGGGGTGGGGTGGGAGAGGGGTGGTCAATATTCAACCCCACCAGCTGCCAGCAATGCTTGGAGACAAAAGGCGGTGTTGTAATATTAGCAAGCAAATTGTTTAAAAGACAAGGTAACTGGATCATATACACCTTGTTGCCATTTACAAAGCAACACATGAGATCCCAGAAGTCAGGTGTAGGGGAGGGCAAGTACAGTACTTGGGAAGCCACATTGTTACTAGGATAAAGCGGTTTTTAAAAATGGCAAGGCTAACCACCACCCCTCTCTTTCTCTCTCTCTCATATTGGATCAATTTTAATGATCTGACTACATAATTACACCTCTACCTTGATATAACGCTGTCCTCAGGAGCCAAAAGATCTTACCGCGTTATAGGTGAAACCGCGTTATATTGAACTTGCTTTGATCCACCGGAGTGCGCAGCCCCGCCCCCCCGGAGCACTGCTTTACCGCGTTATATCCGAATTCGTGTTATATCGGGTCGCGTTATATCGAGGTAAAGTGGATATGCTTTTATTAAGAAAGACCAAAAACCTGAAAGTATCAGTCAAGTCCTCAACAGACAGAACATTAGAACTTCCATAATCCACACTCAGACACGGATTTTCAAATTGCCTTAATGCTTCTCTTGTAATTATCCTGAAGAACAAGTGTAGCAGCATTTATATAGATTGGTGCCTATAGGGTGTCTTGCAACTTTTCCTCTGACCTTACCCAATCAATTTCTGAAAGTATCTGCATGAGTCTTGAGCCCCTCACCCATTCTAAAATGGTGTCTCAGAAACACTACCCCTTCCATTTTAAGGGATGGAATAATCCCAGCCACTTACCTTCAGGGTTATTTGTGGAATGTTTTGCTAACCCATGTAACCTTGCTGAACTAAACTGTGGTAATGAAGTCTGATACACACAAAATTTACTTGGAGGTTTTCTTTCAAGAGGACGTTTGCAAACCTGGGCTGATGTGGTTTTGGGGTAAGCCATACAAAAGATTATGGTTTCCTGTCCTGAAACCAAAGCTCAAATGTTCACTGAATTTAATTTTGAGTTTGGGGGGCTTTCTGAATCAAACTGTGTGGGGAAGGTCTGGAGGCATGAATTCATGAAAATCAGATTTTTGGGGGGGGGGGGGGGGAAGAGGGGAGGAAAGAGATCCCACAAATTCCTGCAAGAATGTTACCAAGTTTCTCTTGTTCTATCTTTTGAGGAACAGCATTAATTTTAGTCCCAAAGTTACTTAGGTTCCACATAAAATTTGGCATTCTTGCACTTTTAATTGTTGAAAATTATTTACAATCAGAAATGAACAAGCATGAAGCTGAAGTTATTATCAGATCATTAAGATTAAATGAATGAGTCGCACACCAAGTTTACTACATGAATCATTTCTGTGGTACCCATGTTTTGGCATTTGTACAAAGCAATCTAGAAAGCTTCTATGGATTTTTGGAGGGGAGCGGGAGGGGAAGGAGGCAGCTACCTAACCTACAATGCTCAAACTGTGTATAGATTTCCCACATGTTCAGAAGAAGGGTGATTTGGACACTGAACTAGTCACGCTTTCTTAGAAAACTAAACAATCATGTTTCTGGATTTTCACAAAACATTTTTCACCATAATTTCCAAGAAAAAAAACAAAACAAAAACATAAAAACAACAACAGGGAATTTCATCCAGTTTCCCATAGCTATGGCAATTACTCTAAGGAGTACTCTCACACACAGAGGCACCAGTAAGATACAAGACCGTGTTAATTACCAGTCACAAGTGAATCCCCTTAATAATTTTTAATAATTAATTAATGGAGATACCCCATCTCCTAGAACTGGAAGAGACCTCGAAAGGACATCGAGTCCAGCCCCCTGCCTTCACTAGCAGGACCAGTACTGATTTTGCCCCAGATCCCCAAGTGGCTCCCTCAAGGATTGAACTCACAATCCTGGGTTTAGCAGGCCAAAGCTCAAACCACTGAGCTATCCCTCCCCCCATTCTTAAAAAGTGTTTGGCTATCTGAACATAAAGAAATTAAAGTTTTCTTAAGACTCTGTCATCTGGGCATTAACAACAGCAGTGTGGGGGGCTGGGGCACATGACTTATGAGGAAAGGCTGAGAAGAGTGAGGGGGGATTTGATAGCAGCCTTCAACTACCTGAAGGGGGGTTCCAAAGAGGATGGATCTCACCTGTTCTCCGTGGTGGCAGATGACAGAAAAAGGAGCAATGGTCTCAAGTTGCAATGCAGGAGGTCTAGGTTGGCTATTAGGAAACAATATTTCACTAGGAGGGTGGTGAAGCACTGGAATGGGTTACCTAGGGAGGTGGTGGAATCTCCATCCTTAGAGGCTTTTAAAGCCTGACTTGACAAAGCCCTGGCTGGGATGATTTAGTTGGTGTTAGTCCTGCTTTGAACAGGGGGTTGGACTAGATGTCTCTTCCAACTCTAATCTTCAATGATTCTATGACACACTTGCATTTGAGACTCCACAGACTGCAGCTGATGGGGCAGAAGCAGCCAAAGCAGGGACTGCTACACTGGTGGGAGAGAGGCAAAACAGGGCTCAGCTGGGGCCACCATTCCCTCCAGCAACCCCATGGACCCAGAGTGGTGCTGGGGATAACTCCTCACCCCCTCTCGGAGCACTATGACCCACATAGCATTCAGGGAAACCAGCCACAGACTGCAGCTAGTAGGGGCAGAAGCAGCTAAAACAAGGACCT
Source organism: Malaclemys terrapin pileata (assembly GCF_027887155.1). Taxonomy (NCBI): domain Eukaryota; kingdom Metazoa; phylum Chordata; order Testudines; family Emydidae; genus Malaclemys; species Malaclemys terrapin. The sequence continues at coordinate 39,053,519 of NC_071505.1, forward strand.
TTGGACATTCAGAGAACTTTCTACAGTTCTGTCTGGACTTTCTCTGCCCTGTACTGATTGGCTGTTTGCGCCGAGCCCTCTCGCTCAGTCTCCTCACCTCAGTTTCACTCCACACCTTCCCCTCCCCACTCGTCATTTAGTTTATCCCCACCTCAGAAGTAACCCCTCCCAACCAAAATGGAACAAATATGCTGTCTGCTGCCATCACATTGTTCACTCTGTTCGTGTGTTGTATATCCTTTCCCCAGACTGTGTCAGTCTCATCTATTTAGATTGCAAGCTCTTTGAGGCAGGGACACATCATATCCTGGCTGGCCCTGAGGCATTACTATAATAAACATGATTGTAAAGCCCAACTGAAGTCAACAAGAGTTATGTGTAAGCTAAAAGGTCTGAGTGGAGCAGTTTGCAGGATCAGAGTCCACATGAATAATTATATCATTACCTCAAAGCTAATGAATGTATTTTTACATTAGACTGGCCCAAATCAAAATCCTGCATCCAAACACACCTAAGCTCCAGAGTATTTACAATTCTGATCCAGATCCAAATTCTGACTTGGGCCAATAAAGGGGCAGAGGGAACTCTTATTTTTATAGCAATCAACTAATTAAGACACAGGAAACATACCCATGGTTAAATATTTTGCACTCTGATTGAAGAATTTCCAGTGGCCTGATGTCTTTGCAACTGTGATGCTGGAAGACCAGATGCCAACACATGCCAAAGACCCAGGACCTCACTGAACACTGACAAATGCATAACTGGAAACTAACCTGGCTCATCAGTGGTTTAGTAAATAGATATTACTGTTATAATAATATGTTTAGATTTTTGCCTTTATGAAATGCTTGTAGGATGCTGCATGTATTAATCCTACTTGCAGTATATACTCGTTCATTAGCCCATTCCTTTACAAGTCGACCCCCCAAAGATGGTTAGGTAAAAGTAGCAAAAACTGTATGACCCTTTCATAAGCTGACCTTATATTTCAGGGGTGGGCAAACTTTGGCTCCTGGCCCGTTAGGTAAGCCTCTAGCGGGCCTGGACGTTCTGTTTACCTGGCGCGTTCACAGGCACGGAGCCCCTCAGCTCCCACTGGCTGGGAACAGTGAACCGTGGCCACAGGGAGCTGAGGGGCTCCATGCCTGCAGATGCTTCAGGTAAACAAAACGACAATGTATTAGATACTCAATTCAATGATTCCATAGAGTTGAAAATCATCAAATTTTGGTGTAGACCAGTTTATAAGCTGACCCCCGCTCTTTGATGCGTCACTTTATCAAAAATATTTGGCTTATGAACAAGTATATACGGAATATCCGTATTCCATGGTATAAAGTTATATGGAGTGTTTGCATTATAATCCTCTGTAATTGTGTAACTCAGTAGTTCTCAACCTTTCCAGACCACTGTACCCCTTTCAGGAGTTTGATTTGTCTTGCGTTCCCCTAGTGTCACCTCACTTTAAATACAAGATCAGACATAAAAACACAAATATGTCACAGAACACTATTACTGAAAAATTGCTTACTTTCTCATTTTTACTGTATAGTTATAAAATAAATTGATTGGAATATAAATATTGTATTTACATTTCAGTGTACAGTATATAGAGCAGTATAAATGTCCTTGTCTGTATGAAATTTTAGTTTGTACCAACTTCTGTAGTGCTTTTTATGTACCTGTTGTAAAACTAGGCACATATCTTGATGAGTTGATGTACCCCCTGGAAGACCTCTGTGTGCTCCCAGAGACCCCTGGTTAAAAACCACTGGTGTAACTCACCACCCAGGAAAAGAACCACTAATTGAGGCAAAGTACTCATCCTGCACACAAGGTGGCCCATGGAAGGCAAACGAGGCATTGTGTAGCATCAAAGGACGGAGACGTTCTTGACTTCATTCCTCATCCCTCCAGAAAGAGGAGGCCTGTGCATGAACTCATCCCATCAGCTTGGATTCTGGGATGAAGGGGATAAAATCCCTGACATGGAGAAACAGAGTCTTAAACTGTCTGGACTCTGAGGAGCAAAAATTCCTAACAATAAGCAAGAGATTCCCATGCTGCTTGGCATGAGTCAAGGACAGATAGAGCTGCTTATTAAAAAACTTTTTAAATCTAAGAGTAAAACTCATTTGTATGTATGTTTCCTGTTTTAAACTTATAAATGGCTCTCTTGTTTATTTTCTTACTTAATAAATCTTTAGTTAATTACAGGCCTTGTCTTTGGTTTGAGAGCTGAGTACAACTGACCTGGAGTAAGTGACTGGTCCTTTGGAACTGGGAGTCACCTGACTATTGCGATTTTCCATGTAAAGTGACCATCTGTCACATAGTTCAGCTTGCCTAGGCGTCAAGATAGACCGGAATGACCCAAGGGGATTGTCTGACTGTGTCTGTAACAATGTTATAGTGCTTTAGGAGTTCACATTTGCTACTGAGTGGGTGAAATCTAACTATAGAACTAGTTTGGGATTTCCACCCTGCTTTGTGATAGTCTGCTCTGAGGCTGGCACTCAGTGTCATGAGCCACTGCAGACAGTGTACCAGCAACATCAGGAACTAAACAGAGAACAGCAGAATTTTGTAGATGTATATACGTTCTCAACAGCAGAACTATGCAACACAAAACTGAGCTGTAACAAATTCCCTGGTTTATTACTGCCCCGATCAGTTTGGTGGTTGGTTTTTTTTTGTTTTTTTAAATATTCCATCTTTTCTACTGTGGATTGCCAGTCAGACTTTTTTTGTGCAACTCTTTTAAAGATAGTCAAAGCAAGAACTCCAGCATCTCTAAGGGTTCACAGCGCCAAATGCCTTTTAAGATCAATTAGAATAGCTGGAGTGATCAGTCCCTATTCCATGACAATAGACACTAGTAATTACCGTAGTCATATTACTGGATATGAAATTTTCTTTTCTGAGGTACAAATAGCTTATGCCAAAAAGGACTTTTCAGAATCCACATTTATTTTTGTATTGTTCATTGTTACGAGGCAAGTGCGCAGATCATCAGCTTATGTAGTACGACCATTATACACCCACATTTCCAACCCAGTGACACACTCATTATCTCAGAAGGAGAGAGGAACTGGGGTGTGGATGGGCCTTAATTCTGCTTCTGAAACTGGCCTTTTCAGGGTTTGGATCTGTAGTTTCAGTATGGGCCTCTCTATTTACAGCCATACATCGGTGTGTCGCTAACTCAGAGAAACTCAGCAGAGATGACGTACCCATTGATCAGAGGTCTTTCTTTCTCTTTCCCAGTTTTTCAGGATGCAGTTGACTCAGAAACAAGGTGGGCAAATGACTTGGCTTAAGAAAGTTTTATATAGTGAGCAACTGACTGAGAATGATTTTGAATCCAGAATAGCCCCTGGTTCCTAATCCTTTGTTCTCAGTTAGGCCACATGGCCTCTCTCCATAACAGCAGCTTTTAATGATACAAAAAATTCTGGCTCCAAAGCAGACGCTTATGGGGCCAGATCTTAAGGTCTGGGCAAGCTATGCTGAGTGGAAGACCTGGGTATCCTTAAGAGGTGGCCCAGAAGGGGCTGACAGACACTCCAATCCTGCTTCCCAATCCCAGGAGCAGCCAAGGGCTGGTTTGGCTCCGGGGGGTAAATAATGGCAGTTTCAAGGATACTTTGTCTTACACTGACTGACTAGTGATTGTTCCCTAGGAATTTTTTTACAAACAGGACATCACACAAGTGCAAGGGGCTCTGGACATGCCACCCCCACTCCCAACATGACCCCCAATATAGGGGAAAAAAGAGTCAAGAGAGAGTGGTGTACTGCCAGATGATCCAGTTTTTTGGAAGCCAGGGACTACCTTATGCTGGGGAAATCCCCTGCTGCACCATCAGGACAGCTTTCCGGCTCCTTTAAGGCAAGGAATTAGAGAAGGAGCCAAAGATCTAGCCCATGGAGAGTAGCACTATAGATTTAGAATGACTTTAGTTTCTTTGTAAGAAGGATATCGTTGTTCAAGAGAAAAAATACACTTACACTGATGGTAAAAAGGTCTCTGTCGCTTGTTCCATACTGTAACAACAAAATGCTTGTTTTCAATGCTAAGGTCATCTTCACAGACAGATTTTGGACTTCCTCTGGAGGAAGTGAGTAGGAAAGCAGAACTCTTCACAATGCAAGTGAATCTGAACACGACCATGTGAAAAGGAATGCAACTAAATTATTTCAAACCCTTTCTTCCCAGAACTGTCATTGCATGAAACTGCAGTCATGCAAATGAGGCTCAAAGGGTCACACACACACGGGCCATCCATTTTTTATGTAGCCCTCTTTCTAAGAACAGTAACAGCACACGGCACTCTGGATTTCAACAGTGGAGAGCTACAGCTCTCTATAGTACCAATCCTACATGGGTTATAGTTATGGCAAATAAATACCCTGGGCTGAGTTAGGCCTGACAAGAAAGGATATGTAAACAGGCAGGAATTTCCCCACTGTTACAGAGGTGCAGAATGGCAAATAGACTTTTCAAGTTAAATGGCACTTTGGCACCAGACAGACCCATAATTTTCCCCTCCCCATTAAAATATGATTATGAGGCTTAATAGAACTACTGTATAAGCACTTAAATGCTAAGGCTGCATACGTTTATTAACTCATAAATCAATAGCATTTATACAATGAGCAGTTTATTAAGCCCCATATAACGAAAACATTTTCATTAAGAATTCTGCCCCTTGTTTGATGGTGCTTGCTCTATGAATTTCTGTCTCCTCATATTTCAATATTCTTCCGTTTCTCATTTTGTTTTCCCATTTGGGTTTAACGGGTTCTTCCATTTTTCACTTAAATGTCGTTCTCTGGCTGTGTCCATTTATCTGGGAAATTCCTAGCTGATGGGACAGAAACTATGCAAAGGAGGCAAGCTGTAAACCAAGCTAAACAGAGTACCATAATATGCTGTACTTAGGCAACTGATAATGCAAACTGAGAAAAAGAGAGAGAGAGAGAGAGAGAGAGAAATTCTCTGGCTGGAAAGTTATTGAATGTTTAGAGCCAAGAAACACAGTTGAGGAATGGAGAAGTTTCCAGGCTTCTGCCTCGAGAGATAAATTGCAGGGTTTTGTCTGGTCTATTCCTCAGTAAATATTTTTTGGGGCTTTTGTAAGTCTTCAGTTATGTTGATAGTTTTCATTCCTCTGGAGGTTCATTGTTTGCTTTTCAAACTAGTGCTTTCTTTACACTTTTGAAACAGTCACTTGAATCCTCATCCTCCCTCCACCCCACAAAAAATCATAATTCTCTAATCTTGAGACATGGCCTCATTAAGATTTTCTCCTCTACTACTGCTAGTTCAGTCTGGCTACTTCAGAGAAGAGATTCAGGTAGTAAAAAAGGAGGTGAAGAAGAAAGAACAAGAACCTCAGGTGGTTTTCAGCCTGATGTGGAAGTGTCTCTCTCTCTCACACACATACACACACACACACACTCTCTCTCTCTCTCTCTCTGCCTCATTGACTTTCCAAATATTTTCAAATCTTGCCTGAAAAACATTTCTCCCTTACCTACACCCTGCAGTTTCTCTCTCTGTAATTTTTTATTTTTAGCTTGGTAACCTATTAAACCCCATGGCACCTGATTTTTGTTTTAAATGCCCAAGGTAGGAAGTCAGATGAATGATTGCTCCAACTGGGGGGTGCACAGGGTGCAGATAAACGGCAACGAGTGGGTAGTGGCAGGTGAGTGGGAGAAGAGATTGAACAGTGAAAGTATGTGGATGAATGTTGGTGCAGCAGCGATGAATTGTGCGGTTGCTGGTCTGAGGGGGGGTAACTGGTGCAGCAGGGAAATGTGAGTTGCTGGGAAGGAGATTCATAGCAATAGGGAAAAGCAGAGTGGGATAGCTGGAGCAGCAGATGGATGAAAGGATCAATGGATGAATAGCTGGAGAGGCTCAGAGCACGGCGTGAATATGAGTGGGGGGAGGACTGACAAGTCAAAAGATTTGCAGCAAATCAGACGCACTAAAATGGCACATGCAGGATAAAGGGTTAATGTAAGTATGGTGGGATACAACTTGCATGAAAGATGCTGTGCAAAACAAAGTCACATTTAATTGTATTTACTTATCTGTTACATTTATCCATCAAGACTTTCTATCTCCATTGCAGAGAAAATAAAAAAAAAGCAGAGCTGCAGCATTTTGACTTGTATTTACCCTTTAGCTTTTAAACACACTGAGAGCAAGGAAATGAGTGGAATGTTCTTAGTCCTAATGGACTGGCAGCTGCTTGTGTTGATCAAATGTGCCTGTGCCGGAACTGGGTGCAACTTGCTCCATGTTTCTATTTATTACATTTCATTACAAATGTATATGCCAGTTAACCAGTAACTTGCATCGATCTCACAGCAGCACCTACTCGTACCCATCTATTTAATGGTCTATCAGCACTGCCATTATAAAATCCATTTTTTATGGATGTATAACATGGCCATGAAATGTGCTTCCCTAGCTTAGAGTTGTCCAACAAGATTTCAGCCCAAGGAGTATTTTTCTTTTAAAAAGCAGTGAGACCTTGGAGTACAAAATATTTCATCTATTGAGGATGCTCCCCCATCCAGTCAATGAATGCAGTGCTCCACAATATTATATGAGGGTTCAACACCATTGCACCAAGTTGCCCCCAGCCTCCAACCTGGTTCTTTTGGCATGTGGGTGAAAATGTCAGATTACTGAAGTGCAACACACTGTACAGTAGGTAAAATTCACCCCCCATACAGAAAGCCCATATGATGCTTATGCACCACTTAAGCCATAGACTTTGTGTGGGCTTTCTGCACAGACTTTCGCCCTTTGAGGATGTTGCCTAAGGAGCATGTACATGCATCTCCCCTTTGCGCTCTCTATTCCCTGCAAGAGTTTGTAGGATCCAGCCCAAGAATCTGTTAATTTTATCTGGCCCCCAATTTATTGTTTCCCAACTTTATCACAGTCCTGCCAACTCTAAGCATTCAACAGTCATGAGTCAGACCCCAAAGATCATGAGTTTGGCTTAAAACCCATATGAGATTAAGAACACACACATTTGGGGCATATTTATTTGTCTCTGGTTTTTGAACCTTTAGACCACACCCAAGCTGTGTTTTCAAGCTTTTCTCCATGATAGCTAGAAACTTTTTTTTCTTTCTTAAAAGACAGCTGAGACTCATGTATTGGTCTTTAAGGAAAACCCCTTGTGTTTCATAAGGCTCAACATAAAATGATGAGAGTTGGCAACATTCCATCTGATTGTACAGGGCAGGGGTAGGCAACCTATGGCACGCGAGCTGATTTTCAGTGGCACTCTCACTGCCCGGGTCCTGGCCACCGGTCCGGGGGGCTCTGCATTTTAATTTAATTTTAAATGAAGCTTCTTAAACATTTTAAAAACCTTATTTACTTTATATACAACAACAGTTTAGTTATATATTATAGACTTATAGAAAGAGACCTTCTAAAAACATTAAAATGTATTACTGGCACACAAAACCTTAAATTAGAGTGAATAAATGAAGACTCGGCACAACATTCTGAAAGGTAGCCGACCCCTGGTATAGGGGCATATAGTTATGCTAAGGAAGGAGTCAAGTCAGTTTTTCAAACTGTAGGAATGCGTATTTAAGTAATAGATTGTGAAGGCATTACAGTGCCTCACATGATCCTGAAGTGTCTCAGCATAAACCCACACTACAAGATACAAGCTTTGAAATTAAGCTGTGCAAACCCATGATAGCATGCACTCCTCTGGGGCAGAAACTAAGATTTTCTCCTGTTTGATACTGAGAGTTCCCTGCCTTTAAACCTTGAATTCCACTGATTTACAAGTTTGAACAAAACGCAGACTGCAATGTGAAATTCAGCTAATGCTATGTTGTTGCACCATGTCTTTTGGTGAAGCCACAGACTCCCTGTGGTTTTGATTAAAAAAAAAAAAAAAAAAAATCAAGTGTCACAAAGCTCTCTACAAAGCTGAGGTCTTGTCTTCATGGGAATTTCTGCTGCTTGCATGGCAGAGAAATTTTGAACTGGTGCAGCTTATTCCAGTTTGAAACAGCGTTGATAAGCCCAGAGTATGTAATGAAACCTGAAACTAGGCAAGTTTCTCATGTGAACACGCTTTTGGATACAGAGGCCTTTGCAGCTGGATGTTCAACAGCTGGCAGCAGTGTCACTTTCTTCAACTTGTCTGTCGTTTGGAAGCACAATTTAGCATGGCCAACAAAAACTAGCTCTATTATCACAGGCAAACGGAGAGCAATGAAAATCCTGCTAGTCGCATGACTAGTTCCATCTTGCATGCCTAATTATTCAGGCAATTTCCAAAGATTTCTAGTGGGCAGCGTTAGTCACATCCTTTGAGCTACTAGGTTACATGTTTCTTTTATGGAGCTCATTGCAACGGTTAAGAAATCTTTTTCTGTCTCTTACATTGTATGCTCTCTATATTGGGTACTTTGGCATATAAATCTCCAAATTGAATTTACAATTTCTGTTCAATATATTGTGGTATGGTATATTGTGGATAAACCCGCATCTGAAACAAGCAATCGGCATGTATTATAATGCCAGATACATAGTCAGGGGCTATTCTAAACATGATCAAATTTCTCTGAACTATCTGAAAGCAAAACAGGTGAAAACTGATAGGACAAAAGGTTTATTGTGGGTAGTATATATGTTTTAGGAACAGTAATATACCTAAAGCAGGATATCATTTTAAATAGCACCTGCATTTCTCTGCTATGGAACAGAATGATTATCACAGCTAAAATGTTTAATATTCAGTCTGAGCCAGTAATTTGGATCAGGGTGGATAAAAATCAATAAAAAAAATGATTTTTTTTTATAAAATGCTCTTTGAGGGGAAAAACCTATCTAAAGATAGGTTTAATTAAACCTATATTGTAGCTCAAAGATATCTCATCATGGAATAGGGATTTTAAATTCTAATTCTATAGTATGAGACAATATATTCATGTAATGTTTAAGAAAAGTTTTGTAAATGATTCCAATAGTTCATGGATTAGGGACCCAATCTTATGGTGTTCCAGGGACTTCTGTATAGATTATTTAGGTTAATCTTTCTATTAACCCAATGAGACTCAGTGCTCAGTCTAGAAGATACCATCAGAGTTACTTACTTTTGCAGTTCTCAAACTGGATTTGTGTCTCCAGAGATAACATGTTTGTTAACAGCAAAAATGTTTTTTAACAAATAAATAATATATAGAGGTGAGAAATAACAGACCTCAACTATTGTCCCTCTGCAAATTCATAGATTCAAGGACTGGAAGGTACCTCAAGAGGTCATCAAGTCCAGTCCCCTGCCCTCATGTATACACAGTCAATTCCTTACCTCTCTCTAAAAGTGCAAAGTTTCAAAAAGTTCAATGAATAGAACAGGGGTCGGCAACCTTTCAGAAGTGGTGCACCGAGTCTTCATTTATTCACTCTAATTTAAGGTTTTGCGTGCCAGTAATACATTTTAATGGTTTTAGAAGACCTCTTTCTATAAGTCTATAATATATAACTAAACAATTATTCAAAGAGAAACAGCAGAACTAAAATTTATTTGCAAATTTAACACCATTAATCTGGGCTTGAATAGGGACTCGGAGTGACTGGCTCATTACAGAAGCAGCTTTTCCTCTCCTGGAATTGACACCTCCTCATCTATTATTGGGAGTGGACTACATCCACCCTGATTGAATTGGCCCTGTCAACACTGGTTCGCCACTTGTGAAGTAACTCCCTTCTCTCCATGTATCAGTATATAATGCCTGCATCTGTAACTTTCACTCTATGCATCTGAAGAAGTGAGGTTTTTACCCACGAAAGCTTATGCCCAAATAAATCTGTTAGTCTTTAAGGTGCCACCAGACTCCTTGTTGTTTTTGTAAACTATTATTGTATGTAAAGTAAATAAGGTTTTTAAAATATTTAAGCAGCTTCATTTAAAATTAAATTAAAATGCAGAGCCACCCAGGACTGGTGGCCAGGACCCTGGCAGTGTGAGTGCCACTGAAAATCAGCTCGTGTGCTGCCTTTGGCACGCATGCCATAGGTTGCTTAACAATGGAATAGAAGATTGTTGGGGGCGGAATTGATCTGGATAAGGAGAAGAAGCCTGGAGATAAATGTGAGAAGGGAGGGACAGGCAGTAGAAACAAAAGTGAAACTGTTTGAGCAGTAGATTCCAGAAGTCTTGAGGTATTTCTGAGTGTTGCCTTCATTGATTTGAGATCTAAGCATACCATTCTCTCACTAGAAGGGAAAACCTGCAATGGCAGCAGGCCTGTAACGGCACAAACAGCTCTTGCTCCCGTTTGCCTAGTTTGGGTGTACTGAGCATGCTCATCCGAACTGAGCATGCCCAGTAACCTTCGTTGTAGCCACTGCCCTCTCTCTGCCCTTACTTCTACTTACGATTTGCTGCCTCCTCTTTGGGGGGGGGGTTTAAAAGGACTAAGGGGGGGAAATTGCAGCGGGGGGGCTGTCAGGGTCTGAGCAGGGGGCAGAATTTTACTGGCCTGGGGGGGTTCAAGCTACCGTAGCTAGCGGCAGAAGAGGGACTGAAGAGGAAAAAAATAGGTGGTGGGGGATGAGAGCCGGGGTTAAGCTGGGGGGGGGGGACGGGACGGACGGACACTGCCAGACCCTGTGCGGGTACAAAACCCTCGTTTAGGGAGGGGGAGGGGGGACAGTGACCCCGTGGGATGAGCCACCCACTGTGCTCGCTAATAAAGGGGTGGGGGGGGGCAGAGGCTGTTTTTGTTCTTCTCACAGGGACGCTGCATGTCAGCCTCTGAGCAGGGTTCCTGGGACTGGAGTCTTAAAGGCACAGGCCTCCAATTCCTAGCCTGTCAAAGCTTAATCACCGCAGCGCCTCTCTATCCTGTAGAAGTGTTGCAGGGCCAGGGCCACCTAGAGGGGGGGGCCAAGTGGGGCAATTTTCCGCAGGGGCCCCCACGAATATGTCGGAGGCTGCCCCTGCCTCCGTCTTCCCCTGGTGCCTCAGCGTGCCGCGTCCGGGAGCAGCCGTGGCTCCAATGCTGTCCGGGGCCACTCTTGGTCGCAGCACACTGAGGCTCCAGGAGAGGGGGTAAAGCAGCATGGTAAGGGGCCGGGCACACACACACACACCCCCCACCTCATCCTAACCATCATCATCACCCAGCAACAGCCCATTATGTAATTGCAAATGTAGACATACCATTAAAGCATTTAATGTTTTTAAATAATGTGTTTACTGTATTTTCAAATTATTACAAATTAATTTTTGAATGTATTTCACTAATTTTTTTTTTTTTTTTTACATTTCCAAATACATGTTACTATAGTATTGCAACTTTTTTTTATGGAAGGGGCCCCCAAAATTGCTTTGCTTTGTAATAATTTGAAAATACACTACATACATTATTTAAAAACATTAAATGCTTTAATGGTATGTATACCAGCTGCTTAGCTGCAGCGCACCAGGGCCGCTCCTGGACACGGCGCACTGAGACGCCGGGGGATGGGGGAAGACTGATGCAGGGGGAGCCTCCAACATATTCATGGTGGCCCCTGCGGGGCCTGGGGCAAATTGCACCACTTGTACCCCACCTGCGGGCGGCCCTGAGGCATTCTCTCACCTAGACCTAGACCAGTTGCTCCGTTCCCCCAAACCTTACCTCCCTTTTCACGGATTCACACACAAAAAAGTGAAACAGCATGCCTCAATCATGCAATAGATCAATTTGGCACATTAGCCAGGAGGAAGCAGACTGAGTGTTTTCGACCACAAACCCCATCCCTCCCGTTTTGCAACCATCCCCCAGAGGAAGCAGACCGTGAGTGTTTTCGACCACAAACCCCATCCCTCCCGTTTTGCAACCATCCCCCAGAGGAAGCAGACCGTGAGTGTTTTCGACCACAAACCCTATCCCTCCCGTTTTGCAACCATCCCCCCAGAGGAAGCAGACCGTGAGTGTTTTCGACCACAAACCCCATCCCTCCCATTTTGCAAGCATCCCTGGACCAGTGACAGGTGCATGAGCAGCCAAGTCATTGGAAGTAAGTAAGGAGGAAGCCAGTGGAAAAAATGAAAGGGGCCACTCTGGTCTCAACTTGGGCTCAGGGGCATTCTTTGTACCCCCAAACCTTACCTCTCTTTTCACAAATTCAATGAAAGGGGCCACTCTGGTCAGGAAGCAGATTGGGATTGTTTTTGACCACATACCCCATCCCTCCTGATTCGCAACCTCATGGACAGGCGGTAGCAAGTTAACAAACTGTTTCACAAACTGTCACGTTGCATGGCAGAAACCGCACTCAGTTGCAAAACGGGAGGGTTGTGTTTCGTGTTGTTACACCGGGCCTGGCAATAGCAGAAACACCAGACTAAGATGTATATGGTTTGATCCTGCATCAAAGTCAGTGGGAGTTTGCCAGTGACTTCAATGGGAGCAGGCGCAGCGCCATACCGAATTAAGACAATACATTATTAAGCCTGGCCTACACAAAGTTGTACCAATTTAGTTGCAGGTATGATATTAAACTGATTGCAAACTAGTGGAACTTTGTTTGATTACTCTCACATTGTGAGGCAAACCCACAGCCAAACCAGTGCCATGACTCACCCCTCCAACAGAGCCTGCAGTGACTCATCACTCAGGCATGCTGCAGCAGCCTATCCCTGAGCAGGGCCTTGATCAGATTCCTTCCTTCAACAACCGCCTCCCCCCCCCACCTCACCACCCCTCTCTCTTCCCCCCCACAGAGGTATTCACAGACCCCACCAGCTGAAGTTAGTCCATTCAACAGCACTACCTGGCCAGGAACCCTCCTCCTGCTGCTTCACAGTGTATTAGACTCCCCAGGCTTCCAGTCTGCCCTTAAACAGGTTCCTGTTCCAGCCTTGTTCCAGCCTCGTCCACACCCTACTCTGACATTGCTCCAGCCCTGTTACTGACCTGCTCCAATCGGCTTTCTGAACCCAGACTCTCAGATTGACGACGACACAGCTTCAACCCTGCATCTGTACTCTGACTGGACTACAATACTTATTCGACTTCTCTACAGACTACCCATGGTTCTGACCCATGGCCTGACCTTGGGCCCTGGTTTCAGCGCTGCCCTCAGCTTGGTCCCAACCCTATGTCCAGCTTCAACCACTGCACCAACCAACAGGCCTGACTGCCTGGAACCAGAGACCAACACATATTTAAACCGGACTTATATTGGTCTAGTTTGTACCTGTAATTTACAAAGTTGTCTTAACATCAGGCCTTTAGCTAAACCAGTGAAAGTTCTGTGTTTATAGACAAGTCTTTAGTCCAGGGGTAAGCAACCTATGGCATGTGCCCCAAAGGCAGCACGTGAGCTGATTTTCAATGGCACTCACACTGCCTCGGTCTTGGCCAGCAGTCCGGGGGGCTCTGCATTTTAATTTAATTTTAAATAAGCTTCTTAAACATTTTAAAAACCTTATTTACTTTACATACAACAATAGTTTAGTTATATATTATAGACTTATAGAAAGAGACCTTCTAAAAACATTAAAATGTATTACTGGCACGCGAAACCTTAAATCAGAGTGAATAAATGAAGACTCGGCACACCACTTCTGAAAGGTTTCAGAGTAACAGCCGTGTTAGTCTGTATCCGCAAAAAGAAGAACAGGAGTACTTGTGGCACCTTAGAGACTAACAAATTTATTAGAGCATAAGCTTTCGTGGACTACAGCCCACTTCTTCGGATGCATATAGAATGGAACATATAATGAGGAGATATATATACACACATACAGAGAGCATAAACAGGTGGGAGTTGTCTTACCAACTCTGAGAGGCCAATTAATTAAGAGAAAAAAAACTTTTGAAGTGATAATCAAGCTAGCCGAGTACAGACAGTGTGATAAGAAGTGTGAGAGTACTTACAAGGGGAGATAGAGTCAACGTTTGTAATGGCTCAGCCATTCCCAGTCCTTATTCAAACCGGAGTTGATTGTGTCTAGTTTGCATATCAATTCTAGCTCTGCAGTCTCTCTTTGGAGTCTGTTTTTGAAGTTTTTCTGTTGTAATATAGCCACCCGCAGGTCTGTCACTGAATGACCAGACAGGTTAAAGTGTTCTCCCACTGGTTTTTGAGTATTTTGATTCCTGATGTCAGATTTGTGTCCATTAATTCTTTTGCGTAGAGACTGTCCGGTTTGGCCAATGTACATGGCAGAGGGGCATTGCTGGCACATGATGGCATATATCACATTGGTAGATGTGCAGGTGAACGAGCCCCTGATGGTATAGCTGATGTGATTAGGTCCTATGATGATGTCACTTGAATAGATATGTGGACAGAGTTGGCATCGGGGTTTGTTACAAGGATAGGTTCCTGGGTTAGTGGTTTTGTTCAGTGATGTGTGGTTGCTGGTGAGTATTTGCTTTAGGTTGGGGGGTTGTCTGTAAGCGAGGACAGGTCTGTCTCCCAAGATCTGTGAGAGTAAAGGATCATCTTTCAGGATAGGTTGTAGATCTCTGATGATGCGCTGGAGAGGTTTTAGTTGGGGGCTGAAGGTGACAGCTAGTGGTGTTCTGTTATTTTCTTTGTTGGGCCTGTCTTGTAGGAGGTGACTTCTGGGTACTCGTCTGGCTCTGTCAATCTGTTTTTTCACTTCAGCAGGTGGGTATTGTAGTTTTAAGAATGCTTGATAGAGATCTTGTAGGTGCTTGTCTCTATCCGAGGGATTGGAGCAAATGCGGTTATATCTTAGAGCTTGGCTGTAGACAATGGATCGTGTGGTGTGTCCTGGATGGAAGCTGGAGGCATGTAGGTAAGTGTAGCGGTCAGTAGGTTTCCGGTATAGGGTGGTATTGATGTGATCATCGCTTATTAGCACAGTAGTGTCCAGGAAATGGACCGCTTGTGTGGATTGATCTAGGCTGAGGTTGATGGTGGGATGGAAATTATTGAAATCATGGTGAAATTCCTCAAGGGCTTCTTTTCCATGGGTCCAGATGATGAAGATGTCATCAATGTAGCACAAGTAGAGTAGGGGCGTTAGGGGACGAGAGCTAAGGAAGCGTTGTTCTAAGTCAGCCATAAAAATGTTGGCATATTGTGGGGCCATGCGGGTACCCATAGCAGTGCCGCTGACTTGAAGGTATATATTGTCCCCAAATGTGAAATAGTTGTGGGTGAGGACAAAATCACAAAGTTCAGCCACCAGGTTAGCTGTGACATTATCAGGGATACTGTTCCTGATAGCTTGTAGTCCATCTTTGTGTGGAATATTGGTGTAGAGGGCTTCTACGTCCATAGTGGCCAGGATGGTGTTTTCTGGAAGATCACCGATGGATTGTAGTTTCCTCAGGAAGTCAGTGGTGTGGCTTGTCTGGTTATGTAGACTCTGTCCTAAGACCCTATGCTACCAGCACTCCCAGCTATCTTCGAGACACCTCTCTCTAACTGATCCCATATGATAAAGAGAGCAACACTGGTGGGACTTGACTAGTCCAGACTTTAAATCCACTGCCCCAGACAAACTGCATTAAAGTACAGTATGTGCACTCCCATTGCACTGTGCTTTGAGCCAAAAAACAGTTCTAGTGGTGGTTTAAGATTAAATACTGTTAGTGTTTTGATTAAGGAGGTTATCATTCAAAGACCAAACCTAGGTCACCTTGCTCAATCTTTTTATTTTGTAAAGTATGATTATTTAATACTGGGGAAGAGGATTTAGAAGAAAAGGTCAGATTCCTGTTTCTGTGCTTTAAACAAACAAACAAAAAAAAAACACCAGGGAAAATCCAAAGCTGAAAAGCTCAGTCACCTATTTCAACACAGGTCGTTGGTAGGCCTGAGCACATCAGGAAAAAATGCAACAGGGTCAATTAAGTGATTAAACAAAAACTCCTCCCCCGACCTTAAAAATAGCTCTGTTCAACAGGAATGTTCATGTTGTTTGCTTATTTCAAATGGTTCCTTAGCATAGTGGTCTCCAAACTTTTTTGATCGCGCACCCCTATCAGGAAAAAAATTTTGAGCATGCACCCCCTGCCGCGCCGGCTCTACCATTTTTGCCAAAGGGGGGGAAAAAAAAAAAAGCCACTTGGACTCTCGCCTGACGAAGCACAAAAAACAAAACAAAAAACGCTCCTCCTGCCACGAACCCCCAAAGATCCTCTTGCGCACCCCACTTTGGAGACCACTGCCTTAGCTAGCAAGCCTGTACGTTGTCTTTTTATAGCCTTCTAGCAACGTACACATCCAATGAATAAATTCTAATTGCTAAAAATGCAAGTCAACGTCATCTCACACACAAAGACATGTTAAGTTTCATTTGTGCCATGTACTTGAGAAACTTGATGTTATAAACATGACGGGACATGCGGGAGCACTGAGGCTCACCTGCACAGCAAACATGGATTGCAAGTGGGCCAGTGAGTGTGCTAAAGGACTTTATTGAAGATACTGAATTTAATATTTTATGAGGATTTGTTTATGTTAGCGTTCAAGGGACAGTGAGAGAGAGACAAAACAAAGGTTTGGAAAGAGCAACATACCTTTTCCTTGTAACAGCCAAAACCCATAGTTCTTATTCCATCTGACCCTGTCTCCCAGAATCAGTACATAATCACAGATGCCTGTGGCAGGCAGCTGGTCTTTAAGTTAGACAGTCAGACTGCTCTGAATTTTCACTGCAAGCCAATCACTTCTCTTTTATACATTTCACTGTATTATAACCACCACCACAATGACTTCCATAGTGGTCTTGTTAGTCTGATAATGATCAGCACTTTATTAATCACCCTTTGTTTAAGCCTGTTACTACTGCTATTTGATTTAGTACACATCTTTTGCAAGCCTCGAGTGATTTACACAGAATTACAAACTATGATCTGCATAAACTGGGAATAGCTTCACCCTTTACTGAAATCAGTGAGGGTGAAACACAGCAGCCATTGTACTGGCACCAGGAACCTCCACAACATCTTTTGGGACAGGACCCTCTCCAATTAAATAAACGGAGCAATTTAGATCAGCAGAAGGCAATTACCAGAGCTGGAATTTGGCCAAATCAGTGAAGCAAAATCCTATTCTTAGAAAAAGCTATATGGGATCTTTAATGACTGGAAGCACTCCGGTTCTTTGTCTTTCATTCATGCAACGATAGCACCTCCAACAGTACAGCACTCCTTCAGCAACACCCTGGGTGTGACTGGTGCATATTAGTATGCACAATGCCTCACTTCAAAAGGACTTGGAAATAAATGGGATTTTATTCTTCTCCCCTCTTGCCCTCATTTCCTATATATTGTACACATGCTAGTATTATATATATTATTTAATATTGAGAGTGGGCACTCAGGAAGTCAGGACAGAGGGTTCCCACTTTGGCATGTGCCATATCTTCCCCCACTCATCTGACTGCCAGCAGGAAAGCAAACCCTACATTACAATTCCTTATTTCTGGAGAAAGGAGCTGATTTTGCTTCTATGCCCCATGGCTTCTGTGTCAGGGCCTGCGTTTATTGTAGGCAAAGAATGCAAGATGGATAGCTTATAAAATTAAACACTTCCACAGGCAAATTACTGCTATACACCAATTAGATGCAGCACTGGGGTCCTACCTGGTATATATACACAATTTTGTATGTTGTTGATATTGTTGAGTGTGGGGTGGTTCTGGGGAAAAATAGGAGCTGGAGAGTCCCAGGCTGCTGATTATATATTAATAAACAATCTACTCCTGGGGAAATTCTGCGCCAAAAACTTTAAATTTCTGCACACATTTTAAAATCCTGCAAAATTCTGCGTATTTTATTTATCAAAATAACACAATGTTATCATTCCAGTTTCAATTATTTTGGTAATTTATGTCAAAATACCTGTCAGCAAGTATGTCTGTAACAATACAGACGACAAAAAATATTCTCCTAGGAGTAGAAAGTTAAAGAAACACCTGTGCCCACATGGATACTATACTCACTGCAGGATCGAGGTATAAGTTACTCTAAAATAGGAGAGATGGGGAGGAAGGAAGAAAGCAGATTAGTCAGTTCAGAGAATGCATTAGCTTAGTGGCATCTGTTCTCAGTCTCTTTCCTGGGAGAGGTGAGGGTGCTCCCTGCTTCTCTGATGGCAAACAGACCCCAAGACTCACTTAGCTGTGCCTAGCCCCTCACCCTTCTTCGGCTCCCCACTCTCACTATCCTTGCCCCAGGGACTGTTCACCCTCAGCTGCTCCTCCTCACTGCCCCTTCCTCAGGGCACAGCCCTATGCCCTCACCTCTCCCTTCCCCTGAGATTGACTCCCTTTTCCCACCCCACAGCCCTCTCCAGGCTCCAACCCTCCCCCCCAGTCTGCAACTGGGGCCCCTGCTCCCACCTACCCACCCCCATCAAGGGGTACCCTATGCTCCAACCACCACTACCGTGCTCCCCTGCACACACTGACTGACCCTCTTCTGGGCTGCCCCACCTCCAGAGGCCCTAGTGCAGTGGAGAAAACTGACCGAGGGAGCCGCAGCCAGAGAACCCCAGCTACTGGAGGAGGGACCTGCCTGCGCAGTGCTGCAGGTAAGAGCTCTGCCTGGGATGTGTGCTATGAGCAGACCTCCGGTGTGAAACTGGGAGTGGGGCAGGTGCCTCCCCTGCCTTCCTAAATGGCACCCCTGGCCAAGGCTCCCCTCAGCTTCCCTACAGCTGCCTGTATCAACCCCACACCTCTGCAGGGCGAGCGTAGTGACGGGGCAAGGAGCACACATTGGGGCTCCCAATGGGGAGCACAGGCCACTGGCAGCACAGAGGTGAGGGATCACCCTGCAGGCCCCTGGCCCCCAGGACATGGACTTGGTGGCAAGCCTGCACCTGACCTTGACACAGCACAAGGGCTGGGCCAGGCCTGCCCCAGAAACACCCAGGGGCTCTGCCCCTCTATGCCAGACACACCATAGTAGCGAGTGAGAAGTACAGTCTCTCTCACACACACACAGCCCTGCTTTCTCTTCTCTGCCCCCACACCCTCCCTGCAAGGTGGTGATTTACATCTCTCCCAATGCCCGAACCGACACGCCCGCTTGGGACCGCTGCAGAGGAGAGGCATATTGCCTCCTCTCATGGAGGATCTATTATTCTGCAGGGAAACAAACAAACAAAAAATCTGCAGGGGACATGAATTGTGTGCGCGGTCAGTGGCGCAAAATCCCCTCAGGAGTAATAATCTGTGTGCTCCATTGTTTATTAGTTTTGTTTGTATATTCACTAACTTGCACTCAGCGTTCAAGTTGTACAATAAGATACACACTATTGCATTGCGCTACAAAAATCTGCATGCTGGATTTTCCCTGACCTTCCACTGTCCATCAGACTGAACAGTGAGTCATTGCAATTGGGTTAATTTCTAACAGAAAGAAGAAAAGCACCTGTAGATTACCAAAACTTCTTACAACACCTTGTTTTCCTTGGAAGCCTCATATCAGAGTACAGTCTCCACCCTGTCTACCAGGCAAGATCTAAGAGATGGTGACATGGCTTTAGACAACAACTGTGGGAGTGACCAGAGGTCCCAAGGGAGATCAGAGGCCCACCACGTCAGGCACGATAAACAACTGGTAGATACAGTCCGTGCTGAAGAGTTTACAATCTAATCCAACTTGTTCTTAATTCTTTCTTGTTGAACTAATCATTGAAATTCGCCTTCTTCAAACAAAGATGAAGCTTCCACTTTGTTTAATGATGCCACAGCACTGCTGTCAAATTAAACGATCAAAACTTCCTACTCTAAAATGATTTAAACTTTTTTTCCCCATTAAATGTGCATGGAGATGGGATTTTATTAAAATGAAGGCTCCCTTCCCAAACTAGCAAACAGTTCTTCCCTTGACTTTTAACCTGGAAAAATATGCAGTTTTTTTTTTTTAAATATAATTTTTGACCTTTATACTGGTATCCAATCACAGAACTCTAATCCTAATTAAACCCTGATACAGAAAATCTTATCTTTTAAGGGTTTACTAACAGTACACTGGTTTCTACATGGGAGCCTGGAAATTCACTGGCTGCATGGAGTTTGACATTTTATATCATTGCTGTGTGGAAATGAAGCAGAATTACTGAATAATTATTTTTTAAGTATATGATTGTGGTACCATAAAAGCCCCATGAATAAGACCTATTTGAGGAGGGGAGAAAAAGGTTTCACTTAATTTTTCCCCTCCACAGCTGGATATTCATTCCCCGCTGTTTCCATATTTTTCATTAGGTTTAAAAGGGTTGCCTTCTGCATTATTCTTTTCAAGGCTTGGATTTTAGAAACTACAGGAGGAAAAATTGAAGAATTCCACAACTATGCAAAAAACAAACAAAAATAAAACAAAAAGCAGTTGTTCTGAATAGCATTTTATAGAAAGAAATTGGTTTTCTATAGCACTGTTCAAACTCAAATTATCCCTAAATAGCGAGTTAGTGCAGTGACTGCATACCATAGGCAAGTTTATAGTAACCAGACAGTTTTAAATACCTATTTTATTGTGTCAGGAGGCCAGGGCTATCATCTACTCTTCTCATAAAGCTTCATAGGATCTTTAACCCTTTCCTCTGCACAGCCATCAGATATGGATAGATAAGACAGCCATTTATATTTCAACAGAGCTAGAGTTGTAGGTCTTGGCAGTGGGAATGAGCCAGAGTCCTAAAAATTGTCAGCTGAACCTCTTATCGTCTGGTCCAGAAGAAAGAATGTCCACTACCTCCGTCATACCTCTTACTCCAGCAACCATATTTCACAGGTACAGTCAACACGCTGAATTTCTACTGTGACTTGTTTGGCTCTGGCCTTTTCCTTTCTGAGCAGATGTACATTAATAGGGTTACCATACGTCCGGATTTTCCCGGACATGTCCGGCTTTTGGGGGCTCAAATCCCCGTCCGGGGGGAAATCCCCAAAAGCCGGGCATGTCCGGGAAAATCGGGAGGGCTGGGTGGTGCTCGGCCGGGGCCGGCGGTGCGGGGCCGGTGCGGGGCCGGGGGCATGGTGCCGGGCCGGGAACCAGGGGCGCAGTGCCGGGCCGGGCGCGGGGCCGGACGGGGAGCCGGGGGCGCGGTGCCGGGCCGGGGTCCGGGCTGGGAGCCGGTCAGCCGGGCCCGCGGGGAGCCCGGGGGTGCGCCGGGCCGCCGGGGGCCGGCAGTGCTGGGCGGGCCGGGGGTGGTCGGCCGGGGCCGGCACCCCAGGGCCCGAGCCGACCCAGGCTGGAGCCGCCGGGGGGCCAGCCTGGGCCGCGCCTCCTCCCCCCCACACCCCGCTTACCTGCTTCAGGCTTCCCGCGAATCAAATGTTTGCGGGAAGCAGGGGAGGGGGCGGAGACTTTGGGGAGGGGGCGGGGTTGGGGAGGGGGTATGGGCGGGGCTGGGGGCGGGGCCGTGGGCCGTGGAGTGTCCTCCATTTGGAGGCACAGAATATGGTAACCCTATACATTAATAGCCATTACCTTGTTCTAAATTTTAAAAGAGTTTAGTTATTCTTAACATAGTAAAGGAAGATACATGTACTGGGTTACATAAAGTGAATGGCTGATTAATGCTGAAGCTTGGAGGTGCTGTAGAAAGTCAGCACTCCTTAAGGACATTTCTCCTTGAGATTCCATGAACTCCCATTCATTTTGTATGTTGTTTACATTGGATCTTCTGGTGCAACAGTGACACACATGACCCTGACATTTTCTTTTTGATTTATGTAAATTCTTATTCTTTACTTGTGACCACAACTTAAAAGTGTGTTCAAGTGACAATTTTTGACATATCGGTTCCTATTGTAATGGCATTTGGAGTCCAGTGGTTGCCTGGAACGGCAATGCTATCAATAAATATTCACCACCATCCATTACCATCCACCACTGATGTTTTGGAAATTTTATAAAATCCTGGAATCCCCCAAGCCCTTGTATAAAAGTTTACGATTAGTCAGTGTCCTTTATTTAAAATTTAATTTTAGTTTATCTTCAATCAGGGTCTCAGTCAAGTCATTGTTCTTTTTTACTTAAAGTAATATTTTAATGTTAAATGTTCTCCTATTTCTCTGCTCAAGTGTCACTATCTAAAGAGGAGTTCTTTAGATAGTGACACTTTCTTTCTCACTTTCAGTGGTGCATTTTCATAGATTCCAAGGCCGGAAGAGACTATTATGATCATCTAGTCTGATCTGTATAACACAGGCCAGAGAACTTCCCCAGCACAATTCCTCAAGCAGATCTTTTAGTTTAAAAAACAACACAAAACAAAACAAACAAACAAAAACCACCACCAACAAAAAAAATGCAATCTTGCTTTTAAAATGGTCGGTGGTAAAAAATCAACCTCAACCCTTGGTAAATGATTCTAACTGTTAATTCCCCTCACTGTTAAAAATTGACACCTTATATCCATATCTATGATGTCCATAGATATTCAAACATCAGTTTTATTTCAATTAGGTTGTTTTTATTTTAAATGAAATATTCATTTAATGAATATGATTCATTTAATGAATTTCATTTAATAATTAATAGGGGAGAGGGATAGGTCAGTGGTTTGAGCATTGGCCTGCTAAACCCAGGGTTGAGAGTTCAATCCTTGAGGGGGCCACTTAGGGATCTGGGGCAAAAACAGTACTTGGCCCTGCTAGTGAAGGCAGGGGGCTGGACTCAATGACCTTTCAAGGTCCCTTCCAGTTCTAGGAGATAGGATATCTCCATTAATTTATTTGGGGGGGGGGGGTAGCTCAGTGGTTTGAGCATTGGCCTGCTAAACCCAGGGTTGGGAGTCCAATCCTTGAGGGGGTCATTTAGGGAACTGGGGTAAAAATCAGTCTGGGGATTAGGTCCTGCTTTGAGTAGGGGGTTGGACTAGATGACCTCCTGAGGTCCCTTCCAACCCTGATATTCTATGATCCTTTTATGGAAAAAAGCCCTTTTATTTATTTATTTACATCTTAGGATGCACTATTTCCACATGCAGACATGAAGTCTACTGGACTGAAATTATAAAACAATCTCCCTGTACTGGAATATTTTTGTACGCCTCAAATCAACAGAATAAAACAGAACTCCAAGTTCACTTTGCCACTGACAAAATACAACAGAGAGTTCTTAATTCTTGTCCCAGATGGCAAAGAACTAATATTCCACTTTAATCACTTCTCATAGCTGGATGGAACTCATTCTTTTCCCCCCACCCCATCTAGCTTCTTTAAGGTTCTCCTGGTTCTTCTTTAAAGAAGACTGGGAAATAGCAGTGATGTGAGCACTCACTCTTAAATGTGATGTGATATAACCTATGTGGTCAAATTTTATTGTCAACAAATTCTTAGGCTTTACTACCATAGCAATCTTTTCCTTGTCAATGGCTTTCACAGTATCCTTGAGTGAAAATGAGGACAACAAAGACACTAATGTTAAAAAGATGTGGAATAAGAACAGAGAGATTACTTGATGCAGAAGAGAGTCGCAGCAGCATACCATGAAAATTCTAGATGCTGCTGCTGTACATCACTGAGCAATATCAGCAGAGTGCCTCAAAAATTACATGCAAAAGATTTTAATGTGCTAGTCCCGTACAGCTCTCTCGTTTACCTTCCCCCCACCCCACCTCCATTAGTCTGGGAAGTCCACAAATCATCAGAGCTCACAGGGATAACAGAAATGAAGCTTCAAGTCTGTAGCGAGCATTTTTCTAAACGTTGCCATGGTGACCTCCAGAATGTTGATCCCCAGAGAGTTCAGTGCAATATTCTGAGGGAACCAGAGCAGGACAAAGAAATGACACCCATTGCAAAAGGCAACAGGAAATATATATTTCTGAAAGCATATGTATAAAGGAATTAGTCAGAACGGAGTGCTAAGGGTGTTTGTATGAAAAAGGTGCAGCCTTCATATTTTAAACTTCAAAGCAGTTTGGTCTAGTGGATTAGGCGCAGAGCTGGGGGCCAAGAATTCCTGAATTATAACCCCTGATTCATCTACTGCTTGGCCTTGGGTAAATCACTTAGCCTCTCTGTGCTTCAGTCTCCCCTGTGTGAAATACCGATGGGGTATAGCAAGGATTAATTAATATCTGTACATTTCTACAGAAATGTAATACTGCAGCATAACAATAATTACTAAATGTAGTTAGGCCCAAAATTTGACATATTTACTTAATTTAACAGGATTGATTTCACAGAATAAGGAAAAACAAACAGAAAAGTCAATGTATTTGTGCCCAATTGAAATTCTCACCAAGTACCCAACAGAATCAGTTGGCCCCTTAGGCAGTTATACTTTCTTAATGCATTTCTCAGGAAATCAAGGGAATTAAATATCTGTCCCAGCATAAAAGCAACAAGTTCCAAACAAGATACAGTCTCAATATACTTTCTAGAAAAACGATAGGATGCCTTCATTTAACATGCTACTTTTCTACAATGACCATATACACAGAAATAAATCAGTCTTACTTGACACCAATACTTCTGTTTCCACGCCTGGACCATATCAGATATGCCACAGCCCACAAACACTAAATAAGATTCAATCAATATTTTTTCCATCAGGCAGCACATTTCAGCCAGAACTTATTATCAGCCACTGGCAGACACTTTTGCACACAAAGGAGCTCTAAAAATCAGTTAATCCTACATAGCTTTATGTTCCTCCACTCAAATGTCCACTTGCACACTGCAGTTTCTTTGCCCAGAATATGTAGAACGTGACCATGTATTCCATTCCTATTTAGATTACCACTACTAAGTGTTATAATCCTTGAGGCATTCCATAACTCCTACACTCTCTCTGCCACCAGCTAGCAGTCGTCCTAATACAAATCCAATCTGTTACTGCAGATGGTTTTCTTAATCCTAAATCTAATATATATTCAGTCAGGTAAAAATCTGTCTACCACCATCTTTTCAGGTTGATAAGGTACTAAAAAAAGTTGACAGACTTATTCCTTCCTCATTTACCAAAAGAGCTTTACCCTTTCACGTTATTAGTCACTGCATGACAGCACGCAACACTTTGTTTAACGTCACCTTTGTACTTTGCCCTGAGACTAATGAATAGCCACCTGTAGAGATGATATTCAAAAGTAAAGCCCCATTCTTATTCAATATACAAATTCTTATTGCTCCATTAACAATGAAAAATGAAGA
The DNA here is from genome assembly GCF_027887155.1 of Malaclemys terrapin pileata. Classification (NCBI taxonomy): domain Eukaryota; kingdom Metazoa; phylum Chordata; order Testudines; family Emydidae; genus Malaclemys; species Malaclemys terrapin. The sequence continues at coordinate 39,078,679 of NC_071505.1, forward strand.
GGCAGGGAAGGAGAAGCTACCTTAGTGTAAATTTTACTTCATTTACAGCCTCTACAATGGCCTTTAGCAACTTGTGAACAATGGGTTTCATCAATCCACCATCACTGCTATCCCACACATGTGCTGCTTACCAAGAAAGCATTTGTTAAATATATATCTACATGTTGCTTAACAGTATAGCTAGTATTCTGTGCTGAGGTGCTTGTAACAGTGTAAACTGGTCTCCCAGGCTTTTCACACTTCTGAGATTCATAGACCTTTGAGACGCTTCCTTTATGTTCTCTGGGTGATCAGTTCTTTAGAATACCATTGTTCCAAACCTATGAAAACTTTGTAATAGACTCTCTCAACCTTGCCCGCTAAGCTGCTCTTTCTCAGTAGGGATGTCTTTAAGAATCATGCTCTTGGATGCGTAAGCGATTGAATCTAGAGAAGAGACAATGAGTCCTCCCTTTGTTCATTTCTGTTAATCTCTCATTTTCCCTCTCCAAGATCAACGAAAGATTACCTTGTACCTCCAGGTACTGATTGCTCCTAATCACCATTATGTTTTCATAGACAACAAGTTCCTTAAGGGGGGAGGAATAGCTCAGTGGTTTGAGCATTGGCCTGCTAAACCCAGGGTTGTGAGTTCAATCCTTGAGGGGGCCACTTGGGGATCTGGGACAAAATTAGTACTTGGTCCTGCTAGTGAAGGCAGGGGGCTGGACTCAATGACCTTTCAAGGTCCCTTCCAGTTCTAGATGATGGGATATCTCCATTAATTTATTTAATATATATATTTTTAATGGATCACTAGTTCGCTTCCCCAATGCTCCCAAAGATGCTATTGTCGGTCTTGAGCCAGTTTTCACCATGGTTTGAATTTGTTCCATCTCCTAAACAGCCACCTGACCAAAGAGCTGGACTGGGGCAATTGTGCTTCCCATCCCTTGCTGATAGATTTCCTTACTGCTATTACATCCTGTAAGCAATGGCACACAGTAGTGTCTTCTTCCATTATGCTAAAAGGCAGCTTTCCCTGCCAGATCAATCTCTTTCTGCTACCACTGTCCATAAGGCCCATAAATGCCACTAAGTGGGTTAGCAGGCCAGGTTGGCTGAGCTGGTTACTCTATATGGGCTATAGCATTCCATTTCTCTTTAAATAGAGCTCCCCAGAGAGATGAGCAACCTCTCTACATGTTGTGCATGTGCATCCCAAGATTTTTACAAGCTGAACCAGAGTGCTTCAGTTCTATGGCACCACCACTCTTGACTCCATTTTAATCCTTTCTGGTTTGTATGTATTGCCATTTTGGTCTTTGCAGGTCTTTAATGAGAGCCCTATAAAAATAATTGATTGTGATAGGAATAGTAATATTGCATTTACCCTCTTGAATCTTGATCCCGTCAAGGCAGGCATTTTATTTATGAAGAATAAAAAGGAAGGATAACAGGCAGCTCTCTAAATAAGAAGCACAAACCAGAAAATTTCTGATCATTCCTGGCAACTGCATATAATAGCTCAATTTACTCTTTATTCAAATAAGTAAAATAATCTTTCACTCATAATGTAAACAGGATTGTCTGGTACAAAATCATTTGGTAATCCAATTTACAGAGAACCCTCACACACTGACAGAGAAACGATTTTAATAAAATTTGCATTTATGACTACAATTTGTATGGGTTTACACCTCTTAAAAGCTTAGGCATTTCCCAGTACAGGAGAATGATATGAAGCAAAAATGAAGATCTTAGAGAAGTCTAACACCTGCAGTCTAACAGCTCCGTGATCTGATGTGTACCCCAAGGTCACAGCCTTAAGCAAAGATTCTACTCTCCATATTCTTCCCAGGTCCTTGATCACAACACAGCACACTGCTCATATGCAACAGTATTATAAAATACAAACTGCAAATGTCAGTGCTGGGAAGTGTAAGCACTAACCACGCAGGCTATCACACTACCTTCCTTGGCAAAGTAGTTAATACATAGTGAAATTTTAAAACTGTAGTTTAAAAAAAAAAAGGGGGGGGAGGATGGGACAAAGAACGTGGCTGAATAAGGTTGCAAGTGTCTTTTCAACAAACGGTGCATCAAAGCTAAAAAAGAAATGTATAAGAAGATATTGTAACAATGACTTGTGCTCCCGCAATTACTGAGCCCTCTCTGTGACCACAGTCACTTTCCCCAGCTGTTTTGTAGTCTCCAGAGGAATGTCACCGCCTGACACATATCTAGGCTTTCCACTATCTTCCCACAAGGTCAGAGTTTTGTTTCTTGAAGTGAGTCAGGCAGCAACTTGCCCAGCCAGCACAGGCACACATTTTAATTCTTCTTAAACTGGTTTTATATGAGATTTTACCAAAATGAGAGCAAATGATAAAATAAACATACTTAAACACTTCCATGCAACACAGCTAGAATGATGCTACAATTAAATTTATAGAATATGAGGTTACCTGGACTTAGAGCAGAAGTGCGGTCTCTCACACTTGTCAAAGAAAACACTTAAGTGTCATATCCACCCATTATACACTCTCCTCCTTTTCATGGGAGATGACTACCTTTGCAACAGTGAGACAATATATTTGGTTTTGGACATCTGTTTCTTTTAAATCGTGTCACATACATACATGGTCATTAGGAAATACTCTACAAAGTGTCAGTCTAACTCCCAGTTTATGCCAGCTACTTGTTTTCTCCTTCCTGGTACTTGGCACCCTTTCAACTATAGATTTCCATTAGTGTATCTAGGGGGACTTTTAGGGTCCCCATGGCTGTTCCATTTCTCCTTATCCATTAACTTCTCTTTTGTAGAGTTAACTACTTCATATGGAACTTCTTTGGTAATACTTTATCATGCAAACAGAGGTAGGCCATCTGTCACAATTATACCAGCTAATATTTTGTCAGCTCAAGGTAAGTTTAAATACACTGGGCCTGATTTGAATCAGCTGGGACAAGGACTGCAAACTGCCCACGAAGGCAGTGAATCAGCACATCCCTTGGTTGCTCTGACCCCACACCTTCACTAGTTAGCTTTGGCCTGCTGTAGATCCCTGAGGCAAAGTTTGAATTGCTTTGTTCCAGTGCAGATTCCCGCTGGCTGTCTTTCTACCTTCAGAGGCTCTGTGATGAAGTGGAAGCCAGTGCAGAGCAGAGAGTCAATCAAGCCCAGACAGTTCCTAGTGTAAATGGTGGATTCTCTGTTACTTGAAATCTTTAAATCATGAGTTGAGGACTTCAGTAACTCAGCCAGAGATTAGGGGTCTATTGCAGGAGTGAGTGGGTGAGGTTCTTTGGCCTGCAATGTGCAGGAGGTCAGACTAGATGATCATGATGGTCCCTTCTGACCTTAAGGTCTATGAGTTTCTCCCAATCTTTTTATCAAGCATCCTAGCTAATGCTGTCTAGAAAGGATTTTTATTATTTCTTCTTCTTGACATTAACTATATTAAATAGGTCTGTTTGCTACTATTTAAATTTGAGGGCATTTGACCTAATCATTAAGATAAGATAGCTAGACACAACTGCATCAGTGGTGAGGAACAACCTTTACTAACTTTGATTAATCAAGAGACTCCATCCCTTCCTCTTAGATTAGGAATTTTCCATTATGAATCAGCAGGGTAAGAATACGAGTGCAACTATAAAACTGCAATTGATGCAGCTGCAGCATGTGGGGTGGACAAAAATCAAAGTTTTTAAAATTTAAATTAAATACAGGTTCTTTTTAAAACAAACATTAAAAATTAAATTCTAAGTTGACAACCTTTGTTAAGCCCTAAATTTATTACAATCTATTAAAATAATTTTAATTAAATACCAGAAATAATATTAAAGCAGCACATATTTGCTGGCAAACTAAGGAAAATCAAACCAATAAACTTAGAGAAGTCACTTGCTAATCACCTGGAACCAAGCTAATCATTTTTTAAAGTGCTAAACCAGCTTTTGAGAGCAGAAGCCTCTTCTGCAGGTGAAGAGAGAATTTCTTCTTTGTTTCAGTTTATTCATCTAGTTGAGCTCAATGACTAGATCATTCAAAGTTAAAAACCAATCTGAAGTTGAAAGCAAGAAAGCTTGGTCTCTTCCAATCTATGAACAAAAACTAGGTGTAAGAGGATGAGCTCTACTAGTTCTAAAATCCTTAAACACATGGTTAGCAGAAACAATCACTTCAATTCACTAACTACAGTAATACTTACATTGTTTAATAAAAAAGTTTTAAATGAAAAACAGGTATAGATGAGGAAAAAAGTTTGCATCCAGCACATAAAGTAGTTTTTTTATTACATAAAAAAATACTATTTTTGTGCATTCTTAATTGAATTTAAATTTCCAGCCAAACAGAGCTTGACACAAATCACAAGTAAAAAAATTAATCTAACAAACAAGAAATGCATTATTCACTATTTTCTAACATAATAAAAATGTAAAAATTAAATCTGAGTAAGTGTTAGTTAAGCTACATAACTGCTTTAATAAATAGGTATAGATACAATGTAACCTCTTGGCTAGCAAAAAAGCACCACATTTAGGTAATATTTCGTTGCAAATCAACATGCTTTAATGGTTACCAACCAACAAAAAAATCAATCTTTAGGAAAATATCTAAAAAGTACGAGTACAAATGCAAAACTCAATTAAAATTTCTCATTTAAATCAAGGTTTCCTGCTTGCTGATTTAAATCAAGATTAAAATTGTTGATTTAAATCAATCCACCCTGGCAGCACACTTAATGTCTAACAAAAGCAGATGTGAACACATGACATCAGTGCTCTACAAACTTCACTAGCAATCTATTTTCAGACTGAATTTTATACTCAGTCCTGATCTACAATGCCGTTAATGGGACAGACCCAGGCTCTTGGGGTATGTTTAAACTGCAGCTGGCAGCAAGCCTCCCACGCCAGGTCAACAGACTCGCAGTAACTGGGCTCAAGTTAGCACATTAAAAATAGCAATGTAAATGTTGCAGCTCTAGGCTTGAGAGAAGAATAGTCTACTATTTTAGTGCACTAGCTTGAGCCCTGCTAGCATGAATGGGTCTCCCCAGGCTGTAAGGCTGAATCCCAAATGCAGTGTAGACATACCATCACAGACTACCTGTCCTAGACAAGATTTAAGGCACATAGGGCAGAGCTTTCTTAGTAGTGTGCCCCAAACATGGAAGACTACATTCAAGTCTAAACCCCAGCCCTATTTCCCCAATAAAGCCTTCCCTGGAAATGGCATCTCCATCCCTTGTCATCACAGGAGTTCTCCACCATAGGAGTGTGGAGAGAGTAGAAGACAGTCATAAAAGAATGCACCACATCAAAAAAAGGGAGGAGGAGAAAAAGGAGGAGAGCAGGGAGTCAAAATATATCCCCCGCATAGGCATGCTAAATTCGACTGTAATTGTTGTCCAACACTTAAGCTATCATGGCGACAGGTGTCATAATTTGTGAGTACATTTCCACAAAGAAAACTTCTTTCAGAAAGAAACCTAAGGTGATCACCACCCTAAGATCAGCCATGGTCCCAAACTGATCTATTTCTTCAAGCTACACCTACGTAGAAAGCCCTCCTTCCTCATATTGAAAAAACCCCAGCATGCTTTGAAAACAAAAGTTAGTTTTACCCAGACCTCACATGTCTAAATGTGATCAGCCACCATATTTTTTAAAGAGTTGTCTGGATATTTCTAGACATTTAAAAAAAAACTGTTTATTTCATAAACATTGTGTAACATCGTAACTCCCAACTCAAAAGTTCCTACAGACTGTGATTCTGCTTTGTGTTAATTTGAGCTAGCCACAAATGGAACTCATGTCATTCTGTGGAAAGCAACCAAATGTAAACCAGCTTATATACTATGTATCATTTTTAAATAACTTAACAAAAAAACCTTTTTAGAGGCTGACCTCTAATAAAAAGGCTGGTATTTAAATGTAGATCTTTATTTCCTCTGTTGGGGTCATTAATTTATCATACTTTGCAAAGTCAAATTAAAGGTTATAGTAACAGAAGAGTCAAATATAAAAAAACATTAACGTACAAAAAAGTATCTAAATTCAAAACAGGGTCTTTTTTATGAACACATTTAAGGTCAATATTAAATGATTTACTTGACTAGTACTTACATTGAGTTTGGCATAAAATTACAAAGGAGACTAATATTATTTAATCCCTATTTCTGCCCTAATAAATGAGGATTTTAATTATTAAATATAAACTGAACTGAACTAAATGTTAATATATTTCACAGTTCATAAACACTAATTTACAGTCTGCAAGTGGAGAAAATAAAATCACATTGGCTTTTACAAATATATTCATACAAACAGCATAAAAATCCTGAGAGCCCAGGGCATTTTTTCACATTCGTTAGCACAAAAGTAGTGGTGGTAAAGGTAGAGAGCAGTGGAAGGGGTACATTGAAAACAAACTGACATGTTAATGTAAGCGGTTTTGATTTATAATTACAGTGTTTCAGTTCACATCTGTTCATATCAAACAATTGCTTAAATCACTGTAGTAAAAAAAATGAAATACACTAGATTTCCCAAATTTGCACTGTAACCTGAAAATCCCAATCTTCCAAAGGATCTATAAATTAGGGCTTTTTTGAAGATATATTTTGAGGATCTAGAATTAATGTCATCGATTATTTTTCACAGATGGACTCTTTAAAGGCTGTTTAGCTATATACCATACTTTTTTTTATTATTTAATATTCAGTAGACATCAGTAGCTAATCGGAAACGTGGCGTCAGTACTCTCTCTCATGTTATCTAAAGATTACTTTGTGGCAGATAAAAATAGCAGATTTTTATTCACTCACATTTAAGGGGGAAAGGAAATATGTGGTGCATTAAATAGAAATTGTTCAGTGAAGCCACAACAAAATGAGAACCAGAAAAGCTGTGGTTCAGCTTTAAAATAGTAACCTACGAGACTGATCTTAAATTCTATTCTAGTGTGCCCACAGTTTTCTAGATGGTTTCTTGAACACTATGGAGGCTTAGTTTTGCTTTGTTCCTCTCCAAATATTCCTATAGGATGACACAATCCAATCCAAAAATAAACTAGAGTTTAATTTTGCTTTAGCATTTTTCTGAAGATGCCTGCATTCTTCTAATACGGTATCAATGCACACCCAGCCTACGCTGAACATTTCAAATACTTAGTTATTTATAAAACCAGAACACATGGCCACTGGTGGGGGAGAGCTGAGCGCTCTACTGGGGATTGAGATGGGGGTGTGAGTCATCATTTTCTCCTTTTTCATCCTTTTCTCCCCCTCTGTTTTGGGCTTTGTTCCTGGCAGTAGCATTTATTCTCTCCAAGTAGGACCAAAGCAGCAATGAAGTTCTTTGAATTTGAAATCCAGACAATGCCGTCTATTACTTCAGCTGTATGTGCCTGCTCTGTGCTGTTCAATCAGTTGAGACTCTTTCTTTGTACTCTAGGTTTTTCCCTCCCCTATGTAACAATTCCTATCAGCCAAAAGCCTTTTGCTGCAGTTTTGTTTAGTTTCCCACCTGCTCTGCAGTAGTGAGAAGGGAATGCTGTAGCACTGTAAGCTCAGTGTGTCACTCACCAGTACAAAGGCACTGTATAATACACAGAATTTCAGAAAGCAAACAGGTATATAATACGCTTACATGACAAAACAATGCACTTGAAAATAAATTCCACATTTGAACTAAAATTGTGCTTAGCAGTACATTAAACAGCATGCTGAATGGGACATATTGCTCATTTAATATCCCAATGCTCTTTTTTTGTTATGGCCAAACAGAATGGCAAATTTGTTCTCCCGCCCAATTATGCCACTGTGCTGACTGTGTAACAGAACGGGGAAAGAGGAGCAGAAAGTACATCAGAAATAACAAGGTAACTCACATTATTAATGAAACTAACAGTGGGAGGTGGACAAATTAACTGCCATTATATTTGCCTTACAAATTCAAGCACCTTTCCCCCTTTACACAGCCCTCACACACCCCCTGCTCAATAAAATCTTCAAAGGAAGACCCTCCCAGACTTGCCTCTTTTGTGCACATTCCTCATTCCTTTTGCTGCTCCAACAAGAATTCTTTGCCTGATGCTATGAAAAGGGGTGCGGGCCCAAGGCCTTGAGCCCCTGGAAACCAAGAACTCCTGAATTGCAGTCTTGGATCTAACAGGCTCCCTCTTTGGCCCTGGGCCACTCACTTTGGTCAACACTCCCAAACCTTGGGGCCTCAGATTTAGAGCCTAAATTCATATTGAGGTATCAAAATAACCGGCCTGAATTTCAGGTGTGCAAACACTTGGAGCTCCAATTGAAGTCTATGACAGCTAAGGGTGTCCATCCCCTCTGACAATCAAGCTAGTTAGTTAGCCGCCTAATCTTCAGCACCCAACTTTGAAAATGCTGGCTTTAAACACTGCTTCAGTTTCCTCATCTATAAATAATATTTACCTGACAGGTGTTCTGTGAGGATTAGCTAATATTGTGAGACCACTCTTGAAGATCAAAATGTTATTAAGCATTCTGGTGGGCTGATATTTTGAAGTTGAACTTGATGCCACAGCTCTCCTAAAATGCTAAGAATTTACATTACTGTCTCCTCGATATTAAATTGTACAAAGTAAATACTGTGGTAGGTTATTTGGCAGGAATACCAGAAAGTAAAAGATTAATGTGCAGATCTTCTACATCTCAAGACAGACAAATTTATTCCTTAAAATATAAAAAAAGTGTTCTGGAATCTGAGTGCATAAGCATTATGATACAGTTCTTAATTACATGATCGTATACAATTTTTTACACTGGATCCCGGTCTCATTTAATACATAGAGACCATAAGCTTATGGGCCACCCAAGCCACAACATCCACGTTAGTACGCTAACTCGAGCCCCACTAGTGGAAGTCTGTCTACCCAGGCAGGGAGGCTCACTCCCAGCTGCAATATAGACATACAGCAGAACCTCAGAGTTACAAACACCTCGGGAATGGAGGTTGTTCATAACTCTGAAATGCAACTCTGAACAAAACAGTATGGTCCTTTCAAAAGTTTACAACTGAACATTGACTTAGTACAGCTTTCAAACTTCACTATGACTTAATTTAAATGAAACAAGCACAGAAACAGTTCTTACCTTGTCAAATCATTTTTTTTAAACTTGCCCCCTTTTTAGGAGTCTACATTTAAAATAGTACAGGACTGCACAGTATTTGCCTTTGGGGGGTGGGGGGGGGAGTCAAATTCAAGTGTCTCAATTCGCTTGTCTCCGCCCCCCCCGCACACACACACACGCGGTTTAAATCTAGTCAGTCTGATCTTTTGGCTCCTTGCATGCTTTCTGCTTCCGCAGCCCCATGTGCACTGTCCCATTCCATCCTCCCACATTGACAACCCCCTTCACTCTGCATAATTAGCATGTCCCAGTGCAATTACCACCTTCCTGTCCCCTTCTGTCTTTCCATCTCTCCCCACACAACCTAGTTTTACTGTTGTTGCCCTTCCTCACCTCTCTTCCTTCCACCATCTAATTCAGCTGTGAGGGGAAAGCAATGAAGCAAAATTTCTCCCACCTTTTGGTTCCAGTTTGACTAATAAAGTATTTGTAAGCACAAATGCTTAAAAGTATTTTTGGAGTAACAAAACAATTCAACTGCAATGCCAAATTAATATAACGTGCTTCAAACTTATCTTAATCATATAGTTTTTCCACATTTCTGTGCCAAAAAAAATCATTTTTATTGCACAAATCCATTCTGGGTGTTCTGTGCCTCTAGGTACCATAGGAATACAAAATAATTAAGTCTTTTAAAAATAGTTGCTATAAAGAGGCATTGTCCCACTCCATATATCTGCTAATCCAGTGCTATCCCAATCTCTTAGGGCTGGTCTACACTAGGGGGGGATCGATCTAAGATACACAACTTCAGCTACGCGAATAGCATAGCTGAAGTCGAAGTATCTAGGATCGAATTACCTGGGGGTCCACACGGCGCGGGATCGACGGCCGCGGCTCCCCGTCGACTGTGCTACTGTCGCTCGCTCCGGTGGAGTTCTGGAGTCGACGGGGAGCGCGTTCGGGGATCGATATATCGCGTCTTAACGAGACGCGATATATTGATCCCCGATAGATCGATTACTACCCGCCAATCCGGCGGGTAGTGAAGACGTACCCTGAGACACTGCGGGATTAGTATCTGACAAAGAACTCAAAATTTAGGAAGATATGCTTCTAATTGCAATGCATTACTGGTACAAAGGCACGTATATAAATTAGAAATGATGTTTCCACTCAGAGCTTTAATCTGTATGTTCATAAAGTTAAAACAGATGAAAAACAATATGTATTAGAGATCACATTAATTCTGCCACAATGGATAAAAATGTTGACACTAATTTAACTAACTGGTATGTTTTTCTATTGAAATTGACAGAGGAACATATATAGCAAGAGAGTTTGCCAACACGGTAACCATCAATTTAAAGCGGCTTGCTGTTGTATACTCTGAGTTTCGATGTGTGAATAAAATGACTCATTTCCTGAAGATGAGGTTTTATATATTTTGAACGGCAATTTTTAACTTGTAAGCTATTTTGAAATTAAAATCCTATACTAAATGTCTCTATACCCTGCTGCATGTTTATTTCTTTACAAGATTCTGCTTACTGCATAAGCATGAGAAAACAGAAGGGGAAAAAAAATGTGAAATGGGGCACTAAGTGATGAGACTGACATGAAAAACAACTCAGTCAATCATAATGCAAACATGCTGGTTCAACTGCAATACAAGAGTGTTCCCCCTTCCCCATGCCCCCCGTCCCGAGACTTCAGGAAGTTTGAATGTATAGTTATTGCCACATGTTCATTAAATATATCTTGCTTTGGTGTTTGTAAGACACATCACTGTGGTATTTAGACGGTGAGTCATAAGAGCAAAGCACTACACACAACTCAAAAATCCTTAGATTCTCAGAAAATATCACTGGCTGAATCAGGGTCATTGTAATGCCTTAGGGACGGGGCCGGCTCCAGGCACCAGCCTGGCAAGCAGGTGCTTGGGGCGGCCGCTCCAGAGAGGGGCGGCATGTCCAGGCATTCGGCGGCAATTCGGCAGACGGTCCCTCACTCCCGCTGGGAGCAAAGGACCTCCCGCCGAATTGCCGCCGCAGATCGCGGTCGCAGCTTTTGGGGGGGGGGAAGGGCTGCTTGGGGCGGCCAAAACCCTGGAGCCGGCCCTGCTTAGGGATCATCCCCAGATCTTCAGGACCAGAACAACCAGTGATAGCTCCTCGGAAATCCTTCCAGGTTTTAACTCCACTGCATGTTAGGAGATTTTTAAGATTTGATCCTGCAACCATCAACTTCTCTAGTGAAGCTTAGACTGACGATGTGCAGAGTAGGCACCAGGTAGCACTGTATGGACATTTGTTCAGTGCAGACATGATCAATGAACCTTATATACCATCCTGTTGAATCTCTACTTAATTTAAGTAGATCCCAATAACTTCTAGACACAACAACAATCCCATAAGCCAAAGTTGCCCTCCTATAGATGGTCGATGGTTTTTGCACTACTGACAGGCTAGTAATTTTATGAGTTTACAGAAACTTGCAGCCATAGGAAACAGAAGGTGAGACTGTTGAGAAAATGTAGTAAATTAAAAAGACTGGAAGAAATCTGTGGCAGCATGGTTATCACTATCATTATAGCCACTCAGAACCTCCCATGGTAACAGCAAGGATACAACTCACTCAGATCTTTCTGTTCCAAAAGCACACTTAAGCAAAAGGAGAACTTCCATTAGCAGCAGAGTCTATGACACACAGATAACGCGTTCTAATTCTACCTATTAAAAGGTATCATAGCTATTACATAGGTAAGGTATGTAACAATATTATCAAACACTCCTAGACCAAGGAGAAGTAAAATATGGTATATGCTCTCAATATAGATTGCAATAAAACTAACAGTTGTGAAATATCATTATGGGCTATACACCGATGGTGATGTAATAACATTTTTTAAAAGGATTTAACATATTAACTGGAGTTCTTAGCTTACTGTTAGAAAACAATTGCCTCTAGATTTGAAAAAATGACTTCCAGAGGGCAGTAATGCTCTCAGACTGAAACTTCAGGCATTGAAAACTCTACTTACCATGAAATAGAAAAACATTGCACTGAAATTTGTATTCTAAATCCAAATCTTCAGTGCAAAAATACACACAGCTATAGATACTACATATGGGGCAAAATAAACCTAAATCCCATTTGAAATGGAAAATAGGTCTACAGTACAGGACTCAGGGCCCAACTGGTGTTTGAACAGATTGTTTAAAACTGGCATTTACTGACAGCCCAAGATTGCCTCTTTGTTTCAAGCAGACATGGATAGCTAACAACACTAACAAGATCATGGTAACAGTTTAAGTTGAGTACTGACTACACATTTTTTAAAGTTTGTCTTTTTACAATTAATAAAAAAAACACAAGTCCTGATTGAGCATTCTTGGTGTGCTCAAAATTAGCCCCAAGTTCCATAGGAATATTAAATGTACTGGGATTTCAAAATTAGGTCTTCATTTTGGCATCATCTGCTAGTTTACTGAATCATTTTTATGGTTTCTGATCATACAGCACTAGCAGTTATAAACTACTTTATTTGTGAAAAACTGAAATACTTACATTCACTTTTTCACTAACTCTTCTTTACTGCACTTAGTTCTTTTCCAGGACAGTTTTAAATCTTCTTCTTTTTCACCTTTACCTATGAAAAACAAGGAAAAGAATTACAAAAATATCCATTATATTGATTCTTCTTACACTTCGGAGTACTTATGTAAGGTGTTCTGTAATGGTTCAGAACCGTGTATTTAAAAAAAAAGTATATAGAGTCAAGTTTATTTATTTTTAAACAAATTTTTGCCATACCATAAGTTTGAATCCCAAGACTAAACGGAGCACTGCTCTGGGTTCACTCTCAATAGGCAAGTCAGACATACAATTAATTGCAGACAGATGACTAATCACTAAAGAATTGAGAACTCATATGGTACAGTACCTGAAAGAATGTATGTTTTATATTAAGGATTGGGTTTTGTATGTTCTGACTGCACTCTAGGAGAACCTGAGCACTCTCACCTTCCATTGTCTGAAGCGCTCAGCACCTTGGCAGGATCAGACAGCTTCAGAATACTTTGTAGAGGGGAAACAGCACCTAGACATCTAAGGGCAAATAAAATACTGCCTCATTAGCACTCAAGACCACTACTCTATTATAAAAATGATGTCAAAAGGAAGTAAAACTAGGCTGTTCAACTTGAATATGAAGAGGATGACTGTTTTGGAAGAAATCTCCAGCAATGGATATCCATCAGTAGGCAATACAATACTGTTTTTTTCCTTACAGATACTTTCCATAAGCATGTACAGATTAGTTTATTAACAGGGGGTAGCCGTGTTAGTCTGTATCTACAAAAACAACAAGGAGTCTGGTGGCACCTTAAAGACTAACAGATTTATTTGGGCATAAGCTTTCGTGAGTAAAAACCTCACTTCTTCGGATGCATAGAGTGAAAGTTACAGATGCAGGCATTATATACTGACACATGGAGAGCAGGGAGTTACTTCACAAGTGGAGAACCAGTGTTGACAGGGCCAATTCAATCAGGTTGGATGTAGTCCACTCCCAATAATAGATGAGGAGGTGTCAATTCCAGGAGAGGAAAAGCTGCTTCTGTAGTGAGCCAGCTACTCCCAGTCCCTATTCAAATCCAGATTAATGGTGTTGAATTTGCAAATGAATTTTAGTTCTGCTGTTTCTCTTTGAAGTCTGTTTCTGAAGTTGTTTTGTTCAGTGATAGTGACTTTTAAATCTGTAATAGAATGACCGGGGAGATTGAAGTGTTCACTTACTGGCTTGTGTATGTTACCATTCCTGATGTCCGATTTGTGTCCATTTATTCTTTTGAGGAGGGACTGTCCGGTTTGGCCAATGTACATGGCAGAGGGGCATTGCTGGCACATGATGGCATATATGACATTAGTAGATGTGCAGGTGAATGAGCCCCTGATGGTGTGGCTGATGTGGTTGGGTCCTCTGATGCTGTTGCCAGAGTAGATATGGGGACAGAGTAGGCAACGAGGTTTGCTACAGGGATAGGTTCCTGGGTTGGTGTTTCTGTGGTGTGATGTGTAGTTGCTGGTGAGTATTTGCTTCAGGTTGGGGGGTTGTCTGTAAGCGAGGACTGGCCTGCCTCCCAAGGTCTGTGAGAGTGAGGGATCATTTTCCAGGATACGTTGTAGATTGTGGCTGGACTTCAACAATTTCCACCCCACCATCAACCTCAGCCTGGACAGTCCACACAAGAGATCCACTTCCTGGACACTACAGTACAAATAAGTGATGGTCACATAAACACCACCCTATACCGGAAACCTACTGACCGCTATACGTACCTACATGCCTCCAGCTTCCATCCAAGACACATCACACGATCCATTGTCTACAGCCAAGCCCTAAGATACAACCGAATTTGCTCCAACCCCTCAGACAGAGACAAACACCTACAAGATCTTTATCAAGCATTCGTAAACCTACAATACCCACCTGGGGAAGTGAGGAAACAGATTGACAGAGCAAGACGGGTACCCAGAAATCACCTACTACAGGACAGGCCCAACAAGGACAATAACAGAACACCACTGGCCATCACATACAGCCCCCAGCTAAAACCTCTCCAGCGCATTATCCACGATCTACAACCTATCCTGGAAAATGATCCCTCACTCTCACAGACCTTGGGAGACAGGCCAGTCCTCGCTTACAGACAACCCCCCAACCTGAAGCAAATACTCACCAGCAACTACACATCACACCACAGAAACACCAACCCAGGAACCTATCCCTGTAGCAAACCTCATTGCCTACTCTGTCCCCATATCTACTCTGGCAACAGCATCAGAGGACCCAACCACATCAGCCACACCATCAGGGGCTCATTCACCTGCACATCCACTAATGTCATATATGCCATCATGTGCCAGCAATGCCCCTCTGCCATGTACATTGGCCAAACCGGACAGTCCCTCCGCAAAAGAATAAATGGACACAAATCGGACATCAGGAATGGTAACATACACAAGCCAGTAAGTGAACACTTCCATCTCCCTGGTCATTCTATTACAGATTTAAAAGTCACTATCATTGAACAAAAAAACTTCAGAAACAGACTTCAAAGAGAAACAGCAGAACTAAAATTCATTTGCAAATTCAACACCATTAATCTGGGCTTGAATAGGGACTGGGAGTGGCTGGCTCACTACAGAAGCAGCTTTTCCTCTCCTGGAATTGACACCTCCTCATCTATTATTGGGAGTGGACTACATCCACCCTGATTGAATTGGCCCTGTCAACACTGGTTCTCCACTTGCGAAGTAACTCCCTTCTCTCCATGTGTCAGTATATAATGCCTGCATCTGTAACTTTCACTCTATGCATCCGAAGAAGTGAGGTTTTTACTCACAAAAGCTTATGCCCAAATAAATCTGTTAGTCTCTAAGGTGCCACCAGACTCCTTGTTGTTTTTGTAGATTAGTTTATGTCCCTTTAAGCAATGTCCTGTGTATGCCAATATATGCAATAAAGGATTGTGAAACTACTGTCCCTAGCAAACCTGGACATAGTCCTAAACCAGGCTACTAGATTCAAATCATTCCCCACCCCAGTTCACCTCTGGATCGGAGTTTGTGACTATGGCCTGCTGACCTCTAGCTCCCTCAAGGAGTGTTAGTTGAAGGCCTTCACCTTTGGAAGTCATGCTTCATGGTGGTTTGTCAGCACCAGTGTGCTTCATGGCACCTAAGACTTATTTATTTTGTAAAAAATTTGACTGGGTTTAATGTTCTTTGCATTGCATGTGTCTAGTTGCCATGGTAATAAGCACTATTTAAGGGTACACACAATTCATCTCTTCCAACCCCACTTCCATTCTCTGATAATACTTTATTATTCTTTATGACGTACCAATAATTTGCTCAGAGCTATACAAGACAAAGGAAAATCTGATCCCTTTTTGAAGGAACTTGCAATCAAAATAGACAAAGATCAGACACAAAGATGCTTTGGAAAACTCAGGGGCAGGGCCGGCTCCTGGGTTTTGGCCGCCCCAAGCAGCCCCCCCCCAAAAAAAAAAAGCCGCGATCGCAATCGCGATCTGCGGCGGCTATTCAGCGGAAGGTCCTTCGCTACGAGCGGGAGTGAGGGACCATCCGCCAAATTGCCACTGAATAGCTGGACGTGCCGCCCCTCTCCGGAGCGGCCGCCCCAAGAACCTGCTTGCCAAGCTGGTGCCTGGAGCCGGCCCTGCTCAGGGGTGCTGAGTCAGGGCACCTTTCTGATCTTCAGTGTTTGAATCTGAAGAAACAAGGATATGAATTTGAAAGAAGGATGCTTGATGCACTGGGCTAGAGGGGTCATTCCAAGCAAGAAGGCGGCATGAAACAGAGCAGGGCCGGCTCTGGCTTTTTGGCCGCCCCAAGCAAAAAACAAAAACAAACAAACAAAAAAAACCCACCCTGTGGTGCGGCCGGAGCCAGGGGGACTCCCTGCGCTGCAGATGTGCCCTCGCTAGCGCGGGGAGGGGGATGGGGCGGGGGGAGAGAGAGAGAAGGGGGCGGCCAGGGCTTCAGTGGGGCGCTGCCATGCGGCCCCTCCCACCGCGTTGCCTGCCACCTGGGCTCCGCGCCGCTCCGGTCGGCTGAGAGAGAAGGATGCCAGCTGCCCTGCTGGGCTTGCTGCAGGGCGCTCCCATCCTCCGCACCGCCACCCCCTACAGGGCAGCCAGAGCGGAACAACAACAAAAAAGTGGCCATGCAGCCCTAGGATTGGGCGGAATGCCTCCTCGTACAATCTGCCGCCCCAAGCACCAGCTTGCTCGGCTGGTGCCTGGAACCGGCCCTGAAAGAGAGAGTGGCGAGGGGCCCTTCATTACAGCAAGAGGGCAAAGGAGCGGAGAGGCAAGAATTGAGAACCGAGATGTCAGCATGGGCAGAATGATGCAGTCCCTTCAAGGAGGGGGCGAGAATTGTGACCTTTACACAGAGACTTGAGGAGGAGTGTGATGCAGCAGAAAAGGCAAAAAAAAAGATTTTAGATGTTCTGGATAGGCTGGAGTTGAGTACCACAGGAATCAGGATGGGCATAAAAGACGAAGTTGTAAGCAAAGGCAGAAGCTAAGCAAGACATTAGCAAGTGTTTTAGCCTCAAGGACAGACAAAGGGACGATTTTAGTATCTTGTGGAGAAAAGACCAACATCTTGAATGTGTGAAGGAAGGGGAGGCCCCGCAACTTTAGTGTCAGAATCATGTGGAGGATTGTGATGTTAAAAATCAAGAAAAAAGGAAAATGATAGGGTTTGTGAGCAAACAGGTGGGTCTCAGTTTTCATCTTGTTGAAATAGAGCTCACACTTTGCAATTACAAGTTGTCTTCCATTCAAGGCTCTCTTTACAAACATTCATGAATTTAGCTTTACAACTACCCATGAAGTCGGTAACAGATGGAGGAAACTGTGGTAACAGAGATTAAGCAACTTGCTAAAGATTACACTGAAGTCTTTGATAGAGCCTATAAATAAAACCCAAATCTGCAAACTCCCAGTTCTCCTGTATCTTAACTACAAGGCTCTCTTTCCTCAATGATAATTTACACACACTGTCAGCAGTACCACAAACTCCATTTATTATGAAAATCCCTCCCAATGCACCCAAAGAAACTAGCATGTGATAAGTTGACTGCAAATGTGTCAACTATCACAAGAATGTAACAATGTCTTGCATCTGAAGAAGTGAGGTTCTTACCCACGAAAGCTTATGCTCCCAATACTTCTGTTAGTTTCAAAGGTGCCACAGGACCCTCTGTTGCTTTTTAAAGAATGTAACAGTACATATCAAGCACCCAAGCATTTTAGTTTGTATTTGCTAGCTAGCAGTGCCAGAGAAGTCTCCACCAAACTGTAGGTAATTTAGTGATCTATAAAAAAAATAAGAAGCCTCTTTCATGATAAGCTCAAGGTTTGTGCCAGATTGCTACTCTTCACTCCCTCCTTCCTCAAACTGAGTCATCAGGTTTCCAGCCTTCTCCACTCTCAGTGGCAGATTGTTTTGGCTGGATTAAATTGGGTACAGGTGATACCATCTACTGCAAGATTTTTTTTTAAACTCTTGTTCATGCCACAACAGCTCTTTTTCAACATCTTAAGAGCAAGTGACACAGGGGGCTTGGACATTCATATTTGGATTTCAGCCTCCAGCAAAGTATGTGAAAGGTGCTCAGCTGTAGATATGGTAACGTAGGCTCCCTGCAGGCTGTGGGCTCTTATTACCTTGCCCCTCACAAATACACTAAGTACCACAAGACATAGGGTCTTTGCAACCAGCTTCCCAGAAACCAAAATCTATGTGCCAGTAGCATATGTGATCGATCTACCCTGACTATATTCACTCTGACATAACTAATCGCGCCCAACTTTGTCCTCCATAATGCAACCATTGTCCTTTCTATCAAACACAAGTTATCTCCAAGACATCAAAAGATGAAGAATACCACACATGGTAGTGTAGTTAGCACTGTCAAAATATATAAGCAGTCTAGGAGCAATTGCTGTACTATAAAATACCTGGCAGAGTAACTTATTCTAGCACTGCAAAATAAGATGCTCTTTGAGTTGAAGCAGGGGCTGATAGATCATGTCAGAGCACAAGCGACTTTCACTGAGGCAAGGCTGAATCTTAGGAGGACAGCCCCCCAAAAACTGTTGCTGGAAGTTTGAAAAATGGTTTCAGAAGCCACAAGGAGCAAAATGTGGAACTCTGGCTACTAAATCTTCTGCTAATGTAATAATGAGTGATAACAATAGATTATATACAATTCTTTTTACTCATAGACTTGGACGCAGGCTATAATCTACTTTTAAAAGATGAGGACACAAAACATGGAGAGGTCAAATAACTTCCCCAAGGTCATATAGACTTTTACACTGTTTCATACCCTTTATCTGGCCATTTGGTTAGTGTGCCTGGTACACTGAACAGCGCTGGTAGTTTTCCATATACTTGCCTATTCTTGAGACTTTGTTCACTTTGAACTAGTGATTCTCATATTCGGAGAGACAGGAAAGCCCTGTCAGACTGAGTCCATGTCTGTATAAGGGCAAAACATAAAATTTCCTAATAGCGGATGTATCAGACATTAAGCAGATACTGAACATGAGCTTAGCCAAAAGGGTCTAAACCAGGCATGGCCAATCTGTGGCTCCGGAGCCACATGCTGCTCTTCAGAAGTTAATATGCGGCTCCTTGTATAGGCACCGACTCCCGGGCTGGAGCTACAGGTGCCAACTTTCCAATGTGCTGGGAGGTGCTTACTGCTCAATCCCTGGCTCTGCCCCAACTCTGCCCCTTCCCCTGAGCCTGCTATGCCCTCGCTCCTCTCCCTCCCACTCCGAGCCTCCTGCATGCTACAAAACAGCTGATCGGGAGGTGCGGGGAAGGAGGGGGAGATTCTGATCGGCAGGGCTGCAAGTGGGCGGGAGGCGCTGGGGGGGGCTGATGGGGGGCTGCTGACGTATTACTGTAGCTCTTTGGCAATGAAAATTGGTAAATTCTGGCTCCTTCTCAGGCTCAGGTTGGCCAACCCTGTTCTTAACATATTGTATTTAAGTTTCTAATGAACTTTCTACTAAATTGTTATATTCTAGCACCAGAGTAGCCACATACCCTTCCCATCACCATCAGCTCCAGTTCCCAGCTGCTCTCCTGGTGGTTAATCTTCTCCATGCTTCCTTTCTCTACCTCTTTGACCTTAGTCCACTTCCTATTCATTCGACTCATTTGCTCCACAGCTTTCCTCTTAGGGTATGTCTACACTTAGCATGGATCAACACTCCAGCAATCAATCCACTGGGGGTCAATTTAGCAGGTGTAGTGAAGACCCGCTAAATCGACTGCAGATTGCTCTCCCATCAGTTCCACTGGAACGAGAAGAGTTTCTCCCGTCGACACCGCAATAAGTCAACCTAAGTGCCGTCGATTCCAGATACGTAGCTGGAGTTGCATAACTTAGGTCGACTTAACCTCATAGTGTAGACCTGCCCTTAGCTTCCTCTCTGTCTCCTTCCAGTAACTGTCCCAACTTATGGTGTAATTGTTCACTTGGGTGGATCAATCAGATCCTCCCTTCAATCCACTGAGTCACTTCCTCCAGTTAAATCCTCTGGTTTTCAAGTTTCAATTGACCCTGCTTTTCTATCCTAATTTTTACTGAATTTTGATGAGTTTTTTTAATCTGTCCCATACAACTCATAGCTAAGCCACTCAAAGTGAAAATAATGAAATTCTGTTAAGGAAAGCCCAGCATGTGCCAAGACAAGGTTTTTTGTCTGGCTGGATAAGACTCAAAAGTGCAGCACAACCACCTTTACTCTGCCCTTCCATTATAATCTTTCTATAGTTTGCAGCATGACTTACTTTACTACTATAGAATTTCAGGATTTTCAGTTTTAATTTTTTTTTTTTTTTTTTTTACTACTCCATTCATTTCAGTTAAATTTGTTTCCCTTTACTATCTGAGAGACTTGTAGGACCCAACTCCAAAAAACAGTAAATGTCTGCGTCATAAGTATATTAAGAAGGACACTATTCAAATAAAATGACATTATTAGTAGTAGTATTAACATAGTGCATAGGAGCTTTAGTGTCAGACCAGGACCTGACTGAACACAAAATTTACATGAAATTACAATATGTCCAATGAATCTAAACACTCAAGTCAGTATATAAACTCTCATGGAGGCCCTAAATAGATCCACCCAGCAAGTTTCCATTGACATCACACCAGGCGTATTATTACACATTATGGTTGAGATTTTGAAAGCAGTCTAAGAGAATCTCGCTTCTAACCCACAATGAATTCCAATGGGAGTTGGGTGCCTAATTCCTTTCAGTTCCTTTGCTTACGTATTTGTGAGGATTTTCAAGTGTGTGGGCACACAGTATTCTAATGATTCACATATAGAAACATACATACATAAACCCCCTCCATCCCCCTGTAACCCCAAATGTGGTAGTGAGATGCATGATAGAAACTGTATTTATTATGCCTCAGACTGCCTCTCCTGCTCTCTGCCCACTACATCTACCCCCTCAAGGTAACTTTACATTCAAAACAACTTGGAAGCTTTCAGACAGGTAAATTTTTAGAATTAAAAATAATCTGCCATGGAACATTTGCCTTCTTCCTTCTCCCAACCCCTTAAGAAATTCCTACTCACTCCCCCCAAAATTACACTGCTCTAAGAGAGGTCAAGCAATGTTCTGCTCTGGACCAACAACAACTTTCTCCCTATTAGACATTCACTAGGATTTTGCCCTGATGGGGTTTAAATGTGCTAAGTGACAGGACTTCCCCCAAGGTCATAATTCCACAGTAGAACCAAGTTCACCATAAGAAAATTTTCCCTGGTATTCAGCATAATATTGGCAGACATCCAAACATCCATGCATTCAGAGCTACCTAATAGTCTCCCAACTTTAGATTTAGAGTCTCTCTTACCCCCTTGCCCTCTCCCCTTCAATGATCTGAAATGATACTGCAGTTTTCCTCTCACACAACTATTATACAATCATATTTCTTTTGTGTGTTCAGGGAGACAAAAAAGACAAAGCGGGGTGTGTGTGTGTGGGGGGGGGGGGGGGAGAACAAAAGCCCACAACAACAACCTTGGATAATATGATTCTAATTCAAAGGCATTTTTGAAAGTTGAAGAAGCTGTGTTGCCAAATAAATTTGCTGAAGATCATAGGAGCTGATGAAATCTTGAACCAAATAATAGACTAGATTAGATTCGCCCTAAATTTTTCAAACTAATAAAAATATGCTTGATCTAACAGTGAAGTAGCTACAGGCACTTTTAGATCACAAGCATCACTAGGCCTATTTCACTATGTTAGCTGTGTTCAGACTTACAAGTACCTCTGTTCTTTCCATAAAATATCCTACCATTGCTGTGTGTGGCTGGTTTGAAAAAACAGCCATTAACTGCTATCCCAGGGATACAAAATACACCAAAATTGTGCTATGATCAATGCTCAATCAAGGTTGATTGTGCAACACCCAAGGACAGAGTTTCAGAGTTTTTCACCTCAAAAAGAAAATCAGTATTTGTTTTATTACACTCTTCCTCTTCCATCTTCCCACAGGTGAAGGAATTTCACAGACACAGTTTTATTTCAGAGTGTGCTGATTTTCTATTGATCTGGCCTGACCTGGATTGGAAATAGGATCCTACATGAAATAAGATCTTTGGCTGCTCAAACGTGCTCAGGTCTGCAGAGGAGGTTAAACAAAAGGGAAACAAAAAAAGATGTTAACGTTTTTAAACACACAGGGCTTGTAAAAGCTCATTTTAAAGTGCCCTCCATTTCTCTAGACTGGAAGTAATATATTATTTCTAAAGAGCCTTTTCTATCAAGCCCTCAAACTGCTTTATTTATACAGTGCCATTGGTGTGCATGGTGCCTTAGAAACGTGAATTTTAATGGCCAAAGTCATCCAAACCACAAATGTAATTAAGGCAGTTTAAAACTGGCCCCACAAAAAGACTTTTACCCTGCCCCAGAGATTTTACAATCTACATGCCCAGTCCTGCAATTCCTTAATAAAAAAATCACATAGCCAATGGGAATACTTGCATAACAGTATGAAGGATTATTCCCTAAGTACGCAGACTGCCTTGTGTGAGTAAAAAGCAGGCAGGCTGGTGGAGAGAGAGAGAAACCTTACAGATCCAGAGGCAAAGGCAGCCTTGGAAGGTGGAGCAAAAGGAGGGAAGTATGGTTAGATGAACATAACAAGGAGGGGAGAAAGTGATGAGGGATAGGGGGACATAAGGACTCAGCAATAATAAAATTGAGGGGAGAGGAGGGTGTAGATATGGAGAGTTCCTCCTGAATATTGCAGATTTTTGCCTTTCAGAGAAAGGGAAAGGAGTTAGAGAAGATAACTTTGAGCAGGCAGTTTAGAGCTTTACAGAAACTATTTCAGTTTCACAACGCTCAGATAAGGGATCACATTCCCCCACTGAAATTCATGAAATGCAGCCTCCTGTGGAGTGGAGCACAAAATTCATGACATTTTCTGACAAGCCATACAACTGTAGTGTGTCTGTCTGTGTGTATATATATATATTTTTTTTTAAGAGAGAGACTGACCCTTTGGGTACCTAAGGTAGGTAAAATCTGCCCCAGACAGGTCTTACACACTATTTTTGGAGTTTTATTCCCTGTGCACAGCTAGTTAAACAGTGCAAAAACAAAGTCGACACAACTAAAGCTAGTTAGAAAATTCACTGAAATTTAAACATTCCATGGGAATCAGTAAATTTCAACCAAGTCCCACTGGAAACCAGGCAGGTTCCCAATGGACTCTTGCCTGCCAGGCAGGTTTTGAAAGATGCCTTGATTCCTGCCAGCTTGCCTGGCTCATTCCTCAGCAGCCCAGGCTCTCTGCTTCTCTGCAAACTGCTTGGGGGACTTTTGGGGAGTCTGGAGCCTGGAAGCCCTAGTTCCCAAGCTCTCAGGTACACCTGGGCTCCAAGGCTCCTCTGGAGCTGGGGGTTCCCTAGACCTTTAGTTCCCCACTTGGCTGGCTAACTGAAGAGCTGGGCACCTGTTCCCCGCCTGGTTGGCTCCCTAGGCAGCCCTGATGGAGGACAGGCAGGGGGGACCTGCCTGCCACGCAGCTATTCCACAAAAAAAAAAATCATTCTGCTAGAGAACACTCTCTCTCTCTCCCCTCCCCCCCCCCGACCAAAAACTCAGTTTCCAGCTCAGGTGTAACCACCACACAACAGTTGAGGGCATGGGAAGAATATCATTCCCAACTGAAAGTGATGGGGATAATTTTAGGTGGGAAAAATAATTACTCAATTTGGAATTTGACCTGGTCATCCAGTTAAAACCCCATTTCTTATGAAACATACCATGGTAGCTTTAATAACTAAACGATAAAGACCATGATTTTATGACCCCTGCAAAGAGCCTCCAGCAGCACAACGCCCTTTAACAGAATTCTGACTCAAAGGGGAGAATGCCTCCTATTGAATTGCTGAAACCACGTCCTGCAGCACTTAGTGTTACTAGAACGACTGCCATCCAATACTGATCCAGCCCAGTACTGACTGGTGTCTGAGATGGAAATGGGATCACAAAGCAGAAATAGGATTTTTCCTGTATCCCCTTTTCAGTTTGTTGTGAACTAAACTAAAACTGCTCGTAACTGTATCATTTCCTAATTAACCTTTTTTGGTTATATTTTTTAACATTTTTATACACATGTTTTTACAGTGCCCAAGTCAGAAAAATGTGTGCTTGGGAACTGAGGAAGCTGCTTTGGTTTCACATGAAGGGAAAAGTAATATTTATAAAGGAAGTTCCCAGATTTTCTGTTCAAACAACTCACTCCTTGCTGTTTTTGTAATTAAAGCTCTCCCATGGAGAGGACGAAGATGACAAAGAAGGGGGCGGGGGGAGCACTGATCACCGGATTTCTTTTTAAAGTGGATTACAATGGAAGAGCAAGCTCCATTAAGAAAAGGGTTAACCGCTTGGGCCATACTTTCAAGTTCCTGTTAACTAATTTACTCTTCCTGTAGCCATGGAGGAAATCCACTGCGGCCACAAACATTCCTTTTTCATTTCAATGCTACAATTAAATGAATTTTAATGGCCAACCAAAGCAATCCAAACCACATATGTCATTAAGGCTGTTTAAAACTGGCTCCGCAAAATGTTGAGAATGTCTCTGAACTCCTTGCAAGTTTTAGTTTATGCTTTCCACCAGGAGTCTCGTTAGCCTTCCTCTCTTCATTTCCACTTTCAGCTGGTGAGCATTTCAGTAAGAACAACTGTGGGAATGGGCTTCC
This sequence comes from Malaclemys terrapin pileata, assembly GCF_027887155.1. Lineage (NCBI taxonomy): Eukaryota > Metazoa > Chordata > Testudines > Emydidae > Malaclemys > Malaclemys terrapin. Next base: position 39,103,649 of record NC_071505.1, read on the forward strand.
TTGCAGATTTGTACCAAGTTGAAGAGGGATGGATTGGTCAGCAGTCTGCTGCCACAGCAATCAACAGGAGCTTCATTATTTATCGTCTATGGAGTAAATCGTTATATTCTCATGTTAGAAGATGACGGAAGAGAAATCTCACTCAGCAGTTTCTGATGCTGTCAGTAATGCAGCTCATGTCTATCCATTGAGTTCTTCAGTGCCCATAACAAACATCCCAGTGCCTGAGGGAAGGGGTCAGCAGGGATGAGGACCTAGCCTCTGAAACATGCATAGTCAAAAATCTGCAGAAATAGAGGTCCTACAGACCTCTTCCCCATTGTGGAGATTCTGACCAGCTTCTGCACTTCCCTTTGCAATGCTAGCAGCACATCCTACACAATAGTTGTGCTTCTGTTGGCTTATCAGCTGCAGCCTGTGTATGTAGGAGACAGTAATGCTGCTCAGAGCAACATTAATTTCCATACTTTTTACCTCCATCTTACACCCTGCCGCTCAGTATGGTACTGTTACCTAAACTAGCTGCTGTATCACTGAGACTTCCAACAAGTCTGAATCATGCTTTCCATAATGGTGCTAGAAACAATTCTGTCCCATAGGTGAGGTGCAGGGGGTAGTGACATTGCTGACAATAGCTGCCAATAATGGATCAGCTTTTTACTATAGGGCTTTTGAACTATGTCGTCTCCGTTTTTTGCCATCGTAAGACACAAGGTGTTAGACAAATCACTGGTCTATTGAAAAAGAGTCAAAACCTATCTGGCAAGGGAAATTTTTTAATCATTCGATAGTGTTTGTCCAAAATTCCTAGCCAAGGTAATTGAATTATCCATCTAATTCTCAGTATACCTTTCTGAAAATATATTGTTTACACTTCCCACGGATTTGTGATTTATATCTATTTGAGATGCAAGGAGACTGGATTACTTTAGCTCTCAATTATGTTTCAATGAAAAATTAATGCCTACTCTGAGATTTTTAAATGTTTAGGAAATAGGTTTTTTGGCAATTTTCACGTTTAATTTTAGAATAGGACACACCTTTGGATTTGAACTTTATTAGTCCTGGAGTTTCCAGAAAAACTACTGCTTTGATTTATTCAATTTGATTTTATACTAACTACAGAAAAAAGAATTTCCTTCTTTGAAGACAGACAGGAGACAGTTAAAAAAACAACACCACACCCACAACACCTTGAAATACCACGGAGGAGAAGCAAATAGTTCACACAAAGAGGTCTACAAATCCTAAATTGAGTTAGTGAGGATGAGAAATTCATTGGCTGCTGAATAATTAATGTATCCCTCCATTTGTCAACTCGTGTATGATTTGCCAAGCAGTAAAAAAAGGAAAAATATCATTAATATAAATAGGCTGCCATGCCATCATAACTGCAAAAGGGAATTACTAACCCAAACTTACTTACATCATTAAATAGCCTTCAGCGGGAAGTTTGGGCAAAGGATGCAGATAAGTGTTAAAGTGGGCTGAGATGCACAGGATCATTGACCTGTGTGAAAGAGCTCTGCGGTGTTTTTCAGGCACATCTCTTGCTGGTAAGGGGCAAACTATACTATTGTTGGTCATTTCTTGGACACCACTTTCATCAGGCTCTTAGCCAAGAGCCATGAAAGGAAAAAGCATTGATCTCCCGAAAAAAAACCCAAACAAGCACTCTTTGCCCCGTTATCCCTATCTGCTTTCATAAATAGGCATGGCTATTCTCCCCCTCCCTCCCCCAACACACACACCCTCTGTTCCCCCCACCACTTTGTTCTTAAACAGGAAACAGTGAGATACAGGCAATCTTCATTCTGATGTTTCACAGAAAGACAGACATCTGCAAAGTTGAAGTAGATTTGTTTTTGTTAATAACTTGCGGATGCTGCTGTCCACTATAATGACTCGCTGGGGATTGCCTGCCATGATCACTTGCCTGGAAGGGCAATGCAAGGAAGTGATAAGATGGGAATGGGAAAGGCAGCACGAGTGATTCACTGCTGCACAACTAAAACTTCCAGCTAATTGTAACTCAGTTCTTCACTCAGGTGAACAGTTGAACCTTGTGATGCTTGGGGTTTTGAGAATCCCTACTAGTACTTTGGGTGGTTGCAAAGTTAATGAGAGTTTGCAAATTCCCCCCCTCCAGCAGTCTCAGAGTGATTCAATATCTATAAAGGTTGATAAAAATGACTTTTTGGGACAAGGTAGAGGTGCTTTACCTGAGGTTTCCGCAAAGGGAACTGCCTGCCTGCAGTTTACCACCATTCCTGTTCAAGGGAACAGGACTTGTGCAGTCAGATATTTTCTTAGTGTGTCTGCACATTTCTGCTCCAAATAGGAATCTGACCTGCATAGGGTTACCATATTTAAAAAAATAAAAAAAGAGGACACTCCACAGGCCCTGGCCCCGCCCCTTTCCCACCCCAACTCCGCCCCTTCCCCAAAATCCCTGCCCTAACTCCCCCTCCTCCCTCCCAGCCATGCGAAAAGGGCTGCCCGAGCGCTACCAGCTTCACGGTTTGCCGGGCAACCTCCAGACCATGTGCCCCTGGCCGGCGCTTCCCCAGCGCAGCTGAAGCCTGGGAGGGGAAGTGCCCAGCCGGGGGCGCAGGGTCTGGAGGCTGCCCAGCAAACCATGAAGCCGGTAGCGCTCGGGCTTCAGACAGCCCCTATGCCTCCGGACCCTGCGTCCCCGGCCGAGCACTTCCCCCCGGGCTCCAGCTGCTCTGCTCCTCCCCTGACTCAGACTTTGGCTCTGTTTAAGAGCCAAGCTGCCCGAGCCAGCGCTCCGGCTTCGGGCAGCCCCCGTGCCTCTGGACCCTGCGCCGCCGGAGCAGAGCAGCTGGAGCCCGGGAAGGGAAGTGCCCGGCCAGCGGCTCGGGGTCCGCAGGCAAGGGGACTGCCTGAAGCCGGTAGCGCTGGCTCGGGCAGCTTGGCTCTTAAACAGAGCTGAAGTCTGAGTCAAAGGAGGAGCAGAGCAGCCACGGGAGAGGAAGTGCCCCGCCGGTATTTTTCCAGACATGTTCGGCTTTTTGGCAATTCCCCCCGGACGGGGGTTTGATTGCTGAAAAGACGGACGTGTCCGGGAAAAACCGGACGTATGGTAACCCTAGACCTGCAAGACTCCACAAATCTGCTTCAACTCAGCACAGGGGCAACAGTAAATGTACACTGCATTTTTCTCATTAGGATATGTGATGGAAAAATAGGCAGAGAAGGTTTTTCTGTTCACTCATCATAGTCTGTCCTAAACAGAACTCTCACCAGAGTACCATTAAAACTGAACTTTCTACCTCATGATGTTTGACTGGACTCAAAATCAGACAAAAGTTGTCCCATTCCTACTTATCACCTGTACTCATGTATCCAAAAAGTGACCCAGTACTGGATCACAACTATAATAATGTAAAAAGCAACAGAGTGTCCTGTGGCACCTTTAAGACTAACAGAAGTATTGGGAGCATAAGCTTTCATGGGTAAGAACCTCTTAAAGGTGCCACAGGACCCTCTATTGCTTTTTACAGATTCAGACTAACACGGCTACTCCTCTGAAACTATAATAATGGAACCTTCTTTAAATGGCACTAAGCCAACTGTCTCACACAAAGCCTTCTTCATTGCTTCCTTACATGGTGCGTAGTAGTACAAGTAGAAAATAAAGCCACAAAACTTTCACTTACAAATAATGAATGCTGTGTTTTCTGCATGAAGAGTTCAACAGTTATCAATACAGCAACCCATTCCATTTGTATTTCTGCTCATCTCTGTTAGAACCTCCATGAATGTTTAAAGAGACAGTTAACACCTGGAAACACTTCTCTGACTTCATTAAAAAGTCAATTAATGTGAAAACAAATACCAAAAGCCTATACTTAGGACTTTCCAGGCTTCCTACACCTTATCTAATTAAATACAGATATTACATATTCTTTAACTAGAATGAAATAAATCGTATTAATATTTTGTCTGAAACAGTTGGACCCAATCCTGTGAGGACCTTTATTGAAATCAGTGGGAAAGGAAGGTAGCTGGCTCCTAAGAGGATCAAATTCATTATATGCTGAAAACTGGAGTCTTTTTTACTTATTTAAAAATAGCCAGGTAAGTTTAAAGGTTTCCTCCTGGGGGAATTCTGCACCACGCACATATGCAGAATTTATGTCCCCCGCAGATTTCTTTGCTTCCCCGCAGAAAAATGACTGACAAGGAAGCAAAGGGAAGCCACAAAAGCAGTCATGCAACTCTCCTAAGCAGTTTCAGGGGCCCAGGGCAGCCGGCAGAGAGGTAAATCACTGTAGGGCAGGAGGAGGGACTGGGGAAGACCTGGCTGGTGGCTCCTCCCCTGCGCCGGGCTCAGTTGCTAGTCCTGACTGGGCTGGGGAGGACGGGACTTCCTTTTCCCTTGCATGGCCTCTGAGGCCAGGCCAGACCCATCCCCAGATTTCTTCCCCTGCTGAAGGAAGCTCTGAAAACTCCCCCCTCCTTGCTTCCTGAGCTCATTGCTCCTCAGCTGCAGAGGGAGGGATCCCTGTACAGGGAACTGCTCCCCCATTTACCCAACCCCCATGCATCCAGGCTCCCTCATACCCAGACCCTCCCACCGAGCCTCACCCCCCTACATTCAGAATGCCCCTCCATAAGTCCCATTCCCCCTGCACCTGGATCACCCAGACGAGCAACCCATACCCAGATCCCCACCCCACCAAGCCCCAACTAGCTGCATCAGGACCTCCACTGGTCCCCCCAACACCCATATCCCCATCGAGCTCTATCCCCTGCAACACCTAGACCCCCTCCCCACTGAGCCCCAACCACCTTCACCTGGACATCCCTGCAGAGTCCAATTACCATTGCATCCAGAACCCCGCCAACAAGCCCCTGTGCAGCCAGATCCCCCCTGCACCTAGATCCCCCACTGTGCTGCCCCCACCCAGATTGCCCCACACAGAACCTTCTCAACCCACACCTGGGTCCCCCCACACTAAGCCCATTCACACTTGGATCCTGCCTTGCTGAGCCTGCCTGCCCACACCTGGTGAACTTGGCACAAAGTAACAGGGCCCTTGGGTATTTCTGGGGAAGGCCCAGTCCTGCACTGTGTCAAGGCTGGGTGCGGCCTCACCGCTGAGTCCATGTCGGGTGGGGGGGGGGGGGAGGGAGGAAGCTGCACAGTGATCTCCCACCTCTGTGCAGCCAGTGGCCTGTGCTCCCCAATGCCATGCTGGAGCCTCCACATTTATCTGACCAATAAAACTTGCAAAATGTTAAAACATTATGCACAGAATATTTCATTTTTTGGCGCAGGTTGCCCTCAGGAGTAAAGGTTGGCTGGCCAGCCTGCCATGCTGGCTCTGTTATTCTTGAAGAGAACGTGAAGCACATGCCATTTTGGCATTTACAGTCCAGTGGGTCAGGATTTCATCCCTGAATGCTTCATTTTGGCATTTTCTAAATGCAATGTTTAGATTTTTGGGAAGTTGAAATTATTTGCCACTTAGAAATTACTTCAATCTTATTTTAAGAATTCAAAAACATTCAAAGACATTCAAAATTGAAATGTAATATTGACCTGAAACTATTTTTTAAAATTTTCATTCATTAAAAATTTCATTTTCAGTTAAACCAAAACTCTCCCCACTTCCCTGCCCCCAATTTTTTTTTAAATAGCCAGCTCTAGGTGTAAGCAAATCTTGTTTTTCCCTCCAATACAGAGGGCTGTATTGCAATAGTAACCTTAGTGAGTTTTAACATTATGTTTGCTCAATGATGAAGCTGTACAGTGCTTTAATAGCTCATTTACATATGGACAGAAGATTATAATTCAGTTCAGAATACAGTCTATTTCCTGTGTTGTATGAGGCATGATGTCACACTCCAAGGCATTTAAAAAACAAAAACAAAACCTCCCTCCCTCCCTCCCCAAGCCCAGTTCGTTTGTAAGTTCTTAACAAATCCAGATACTTCACCTTTGAATTAACAGGACAAATGAAAGCATTAATACACATTTTAAGATGTCAATAAGCACAAGGTCAGGTACCTAATGTGCTGTCAATTTCAAGCAGTCTATGGGCTCATCTTCCCAGTTTACAAAAAAGTCACACAGATTTTGATTGGCATTCAACAGTTGCAGCTTATTTTGTTTTCCAGTCAAAATATTACCAGGGTCTGAGCTGCAAGCGACTGCATTGCAAATGAAGCCATGGTGACACGTTCTGGCTTCACTTCTTGCAGAAAAGTTACCACAAATACAGTATGGCTGAGTTTGCAGCCCACTAAAGATGTGATCTGTTCTAGTAGCAGTTGTACTTTATAATCTCGAAATTCCCTTTCAAGAGGATTCACTACAGTTCTTATATGAACCCTACCACCACTACATGAGTTTCAGGATACCTCATAACAAAGATAATTCTGTTCAAAGCCTGTGACACAAATATCAGTATATGCAAAAATATACCCCTTCTCACAAGCCTGTTTCCATGCCACACATCAGGGAAGGAGTCCAAAACGATACACTGGCGTGCAAGGAAAATTTTGAAAGTTCACAAAAGTCTGCAGCAAGCATATGAACAGGGAAAAAGAACATTTCATATCCATTAAGATACAGCCTGCTGTACATAGTTTCTTCTGAACATTCTCTTAAAAGTGAAGCATTTTTTCCAAACAGATCATGGGTCACGTAAGTTTCCCAAAGGATATATTGGCTACAGATGTTTTTATATCATAAAATATTCCATTCAACTGCAGCATTTCTGGCTGGAAATGCTAAAGCTAAATAGCCCTTATCTAATGGTTATGTCCATAAGACATTAAATTGTAACTGCTCATTCTGACAGTAAATATTGGGTCATTCACTACCATTTAGCCAACATAATACTTACATTTCTTAAAAGCAGAAACATGGCACAAGAAAAATATACTTTCAATTTTAATTCTCATTGTGAATTTCAGGTTTCAATTCTCATTGCAAGTTTCAGGTTTAATGTTCCTAATAAACATTTCAAAAGTAACTTCCCCCTCACCTTTAGAATTGGTAATACTTACTTGTTAGCATTATCACTTACATTTGCATTTAATAGCTCCCCTGCTTTCTTACAAGTGTTGTTTAAGAATCAACCCAACTTTTTCCAAGATTTTGTTTCCTAAACTTAGAATTAAGCCTTTTTTTTTTTAATTACCCATTGAGTGACTGAATGGCTCAGGGATTGATAATGAAATATTGAGTTTGACTCTAGCCTAAGTGAAGTAGTGATAGGTTACTGCAGTCCTATAAATGAAACAAAATAATAAAAAAAAAATCAGTCCAATTTTCAGGAACAGAAAGTCTACATTGTAAAAAAACAAAAAAACAAAAAAAAACACACACTGATTGTTGTAAGATTAACAAGGAAGCCAAAGAGGTCATGGGCTGAATAGGCAGGGAGACTGAAGTAGCTCCTCCTATCCCAAGAAGAGATCCCATCTAAGGGCTTGTCTACACTTACCGGGGGATCCATGAGCAGCTATTGAGACATCGGCGGTCGATTTAGCGGGTCTAGTGAAGACCCACTAAACTGACCGCAGCTCGCTCTCCCATCAATTCCTGTACTCCACTGGATCAAGAAGAGTAGGGGCAGTTGATGGGAGATTGCGTAGTATGGACCCCGTGGTAAGTATATGTAAGCTATGACGATTTGAGTTACGCTATTCACGCAACTCAAATTAGTCAGGTTTTTGGGATATTGCTGAAGCATTATGGGGAAGCTTGTATTGTCACTGTACATGCTACACGTAGTCTGTGGGGAAACAAAACAAGCTCTGCTATTCGCAACTGTACTTTTACAAGCATTATATTTACAGACACATTCACCCCAACGTGGTTAAATTAAACTTTTGCTCCCTACATCTGACAAACCCAGTCCTCTCCCCAATCAAAAGGAAGCTCAGATATGGTCCTGGAAATATTAGTCTAAAATAGCCTTGGTGTGACATGACTGATGTCATTGGTGACACTAAGGTACGAATTTGGCCCATTTTGATTGATTTTTTTTAATTGGAAATTTAGTGGAAACAAATCAATTCTCTCTATCAAAGGGAGGGTGTAAATTTAACATACTCCAGCTTTATAGTATCCACAGTAGGACAGAACAAGAGTTCACTGGGAATTTTTCAACCAATATTTACTTATTTTCCCCAGAAACGTCTGTTTAGACAAAAATTTCCTTGGATCCAGAACGGAATTTCTGGTCAAAACAAGAATGACTGATTTGGTTGCACATGCTGAGTAGGGACTTGAACCTGGGTCTCTCATCACCAGTTTACACTGTTCTACAGCCAAAATGCTTCTGAAATAAATGTAGTCAAACTTTACTAATTCTGAGTCACTGAGAACGAAAATGATGCTTAAAATTGTTGATTGGCTCTAGTTTTCAAGATATGCTATTGGGTCAGTATATACGACCCTTGACTTGGGAATGGCGGAGGATAAGTGAGTTATAAAGGGAAGGGATCTCAATTTAAACCAGAAATAACTAAAATACATCTTTGACTGGATCTATGAATAAATCTATGACTGGGTTTGGACAGTACTTGCTTTTTAGGCATGTCATAACTATAAAGGGGAGGGTAACAGCCCTCCTGTGTACACTACTATAAAATCCCTCCTGGTCAGAGACTCCAAAATCCTTTTACCTGTAAAGAGTTAAGAAGCTCAGGTAACCTGGCGGACACCTGACCCAAAGGCCCAATAAGGGGACATGATACTTTCAAATCTTGGGGCGGGGAAGGCTTTTTGTTTGTGCTCTTTGTTTTTGGGGGAGTTCACTCTTGGGACTAAGAGGGACCAGACATGAATCCAGGCTCTCCAAATCTTTCAGAACAAGTCTCTCATATTTCAAACTTGTAAGTAAACAGCCAGGCAAGGCGTTAGTTTTATCTTTGTTTTCTCAACTTGTAAATGTACATTTTACTAGGGTGTTTACCTCTGTTTGCTGTAACTTTGAACCTAAGGCTAGAGGGGGGTCCTCTGGGCTCTTTAAGTTTGATTACCCTGTAAAGTCATTTCCCATCCTGATTTTACAGAGATGATTTTTACCTTTTTCTTTAATTAAAAGCCTTCTTTTTAAGAACCTGATTGATTTTTCCTTGTTTTTAGATCCAAGGGGGTTGGCTCTTGATCCACCAGGAGTTGGTGGGAGAAAGGATGGGGGATGGTTAATTTCTCCTTGTTTTAAGATCCAAGGGGTTTGGACCTGTATTCACTAGGGAATTGGTGAAGAGTCTCTCAAGATTACCCAGGGAAGGGAATTAGCACATTGGGAGTGGTGGCAGCGGACCAAATCTAAGCTAGTAGTTAAGCTTAGAAGTTTCATGCGGCCCCCCACATTTGTACCCTAAAGTTCAAGCAGCCTTGACAAGGCAAAACAATGAATGATGCAATCTGAAGCTGGTATTGCATCATACATGATATGAATTGCATCATGTTATTCCTAGAAGTCATGGATGATGCAATCATAACAAAGCTTACATCACTCTGCTGAACAAATTGCCCTAGATCAGCTCTAGAAATCATACAGTGTCGTGCTCTTATTTGTCAATGTTGATTTTGCAAAGGGACACATTTCTGTTTAGCCAAAGTGAGCAGAGATGCCTCCTCCTTGTGTGAACAGTGCAGATAACTTCTGCTATGTTTGTGGTGAAGTGACTTTTGCATCACAAAAGCGCAGTATAACCACTCTGGTTAAGAAAGCCTATCCCCTTTATTTTGGCTGCAAAATTGGAGATCAGGACAAGAGGTGGGCCCCACACATATGCTGCAACACTTGTGCAACAAATCTTCGCCAGTGGTTTAACAGGAAAAGGAAATCTATGCCTTTTGCAGTGCCAATGATTTGGAGAGAGCCAACAGATCATACCAGCAATTGTTACTTCCGCATGGTGCCTCCAGTTGGGAAAGGTGTGTCAAAAGAAGAAAAAATGGACTGTGCATTATCCAAACATTCCATCAGCTATACACCCAGTACTCCACGGAGAAGGACTGCCAGTTCCTGAGGCACCAGAATCATTCTCACTTGAGTCAGACGAGGAAGAGGATGAAACTTCTGGTCCTGAACCATCAATGTCACAGGACCCACATTTTCTCCCATCCTCCTCCTCTGAACCACACCTCATAACACAAGGTGAACTGAATGACCTTGTCAGGGATTTGGAACATCCCAAGAGTAAGGCAGAGCTGTGGGGCTCCAGACTACAGCAGTGGAATCTCCTGGCAGGTGATGTTAGGGTTTCCATGTTCTGTGACCGTCAAAAGGATCTTGTCCCATTCTTCTTCATGGAAGGTGATCTTGTAGCCTGCAACAACATTGATGGTGTGATGGCAGCCCTCAACATCGTTCACGATCCAGATGAGTGGAGACTGTTCATGGATTTATCGAAGACGAGTCTTAAGGCTGTTTTACTGCATAATGGCAATGTTTTGCCATCAATTCCAGTTGGTCATGCAGTCCATATGAAGGAAACCTATGACAACATGAAACAACTTTGGCGGTGCATAAACTATGACCAACATCAGTGGCAGCTTTGTGGCGATTTGAAGGTTGTTGCTCTCTTGCTTGGTCTGCAGACGGGATACACAAAGTACTGCTGTTTTCTCTGCGAATGGGATAGTCGTGCAAGAGATTCCCACTACATCAAGAAAGATTGGCCACTCCGACAGTCATTGGAGCCTGGGAGGAAAAGTGTTCAGCATCCACCACTTCTTGAATCAAGGAAGATTTTGTTACCACCCTTACACATCAAGCTGGGTCTGATGAAGAACTTTGTCAAGGCCACTGACAAAACACAAGCAGCTTTCAAGTACCTCCGTGGAAAATTTCCAAGATTAAGTGAAGCTAAGATAAAGGAAGGTGTCTTTGTTGGTCCTCAGATTCGTGAACTTCGAGATGATGCATTTGACTATGCACTGCATGGCAAGGAAGAGACGGCACGGAAAGCCTTCCAGTTAGTGGCAATAAATTTTCTCGGAAACAACAAGGCAGACAACTACAAGTTGTTGGTGGAAAACCTCAAGGCATACAAAAGCCTTGGTTGCAACATGTCACTAAAGATACATTTTTTGCACTCTCATCTACATTTTTTTCCACCGAACTGCGGAGCAGTGAGCGACGAGCACGGCGAGTGATTTCACCAGGACATTGCGACAATGGAGAAACGCTATCAGAGCAAATGGAGCCCATCAATGTTTGCAGACTATTGCTGGACAGTGACAAGAGATGCCCCATTTAATGAATACAAGAGACAAGCCAAGAAGCGCCGAGTAGACGCTGAATAGGACTAAACTATGTACATAATAGTTTTTTGCCTTTTGTTGCATAATAAATTTTATTTATATAACCCTTTTGCTGAATTTTAAAGTGTTACATAAACAGGACAGGTGAAATAGTATCATGTAAAGCAACCATAAACACATGAAAAGACCTAGGTTTACAATTTATGATTAAAACTCTATCTACACAATAGACAGACATAAAATGTAAAAACTTAAATATCTTAGAAACAGTAGCCAATCAGTTGTTTTAATTGTCATATTTGAGTTCAGCACATCAAAATACATAATAAATAGCACATTTTATCTCTGAAGCAGACGACTTCTCAAATTGTAGACCAGTGTTATTGGCTATTCCAGGGTGGAGGTATCTTGAAATTTTCAAAAAGTCTCGTTTTCGTTCTGATGTGTAATGAAAACCAGACTTAACCACAAATCTTTTTGCAAAATGGAATTCTTGTTTTCTGTCCAGCTTTAGACCCAAACCACTCTGAGGGGTTAGCAAAAATGGTTGTAATTTCCAGGTAGGACGTTAAGAAGAGATTGAAGAATGTACTTCCAGAAAACTTTACAATAATGGGATCTAAGTATACTGTACAAAGAGTTACTGAAATTAAGTATGGTATGCAATAAAAAGCCCCAACTTCACCACCTGTTCTCTTAGAAGTTGACAGTTAAAGTGGGTACATTACATATTTACTTTCTTTAAACAACCACTTAAAATGTTTAATGTCAGTAAAATACCTTTTACTGTCAGAACCAGTCTGAATTGTTAATCGTGATAAATTAGTTTTTCAGTTGTCAAAAGTAAAATTTGTGTGCGTCTTGTTATGTAAGAATGTAACACCATTTCCCACTCCTGCAACTTAAAACATCTGTAGTAAGCTTTGGAATTTCATTCCCAGAAAAAAAAAATATGGGAGAAAAAATAAACATGACAATTTGGAACAGTTCACTCCTGGAAAATGCCATTCAAATCAATAGGTGCTTCCTAAATTTTCCAGGGGTGAATTTGTCCCAGTGTCTATACAAAAGGAAAAGGAAAGTTTACTCAGTTTGCCATAACTTTCTATTTATCTAGCTATTGCTAAAGTGTTTATCATGATATTTAATCAGGTGCATATATAGTTCCTGGAGTGATGCTGTAGTTAAGATTTTTCAACATGTTAGGAATGCAACTAACAGCTTTCTCAAATAATTCAGACACATGGGTGAAGTCATGCAGTACATGAAACATTAAGCAACAACTATTAGGGCTAAAGATAACTTTTGGCAAGGAATGAAACCTTGGATTATGATTACTTACCAACTTCTAACCCAGTTTTACCAAGCATATGGAAACAAAAACAGAAGCTCATTTTACTAATATTTGATTTCTGATAATATTTTATGGCATTATAAAAGTGTTATGCTCCTAAATCATAATGAAAGCAATGGCTGCTGTTCATGTGAGACTAGATTTTATAGTTAATCTGCAAAACTGGTCTGGAATCAATCCTGCATTTTGCCCAATTTACTGAATGCCCCAATATTTTAAATGTCAACAGTACGCAGATATAGCAGCTCATTTAGGATTTTCTGCATGGAGAAAACACCAGATTTCTGGAATTCATTAAAATTGTTTAAATGAGTCTACAAGCAGTAAAACAAAAAACAACAACAAAAAATCAGTCTGAGCTTATTTTCTTGGACTGGGCTCATAAATTATGTCACTGGCCAATCAACATAATTACAGTTGTTTGCAGCAGTCAGCTGTTACTAACTACTCTTTCTTTCTACATGGAGATGCACTCTCTGTACAAAACAGCATGGCAAACTCTCCTTCCCGCTCCTGGATGACATTATTCCCTATGCAGTGCGTTTTCAATGTACTTCAGGGCACTCTACAGGTAGTGTAATTAATGCAAATACCATAGCCTTCAAGTTTAGCTATGGGGAGCATAAGCAAAGGAAAATGTGTCACGCTGCATGTTCTGTTACAGATTCATTAACTTGAAATATTGGCGCTTATGAAACTATTCTTTTGGATTGGTTTTCAATTTGTTTTGTTTTTGTATTAACTAGTGCAGTGTTGTCCTATTAGAGTGACAGTAAATAGAAGGCATTAACTAAATGATTTAAGATGTTAGGTAGTTTGTTTAATTCACTTATTACCTCCTCTTCCTCTCCTTCCCCTCCCCCCAGTTATTCAAATTCAGCACTGCATCAGAGAATCTAAAAAATTCAAGTAAAGCCTGCATACTTTGAAAAATGCTATCCAGCCACCCTAACTCTTCGTTTTAAATTGTAGTATGCAGCAAAGACTACAAATTAAAGAGGGATCATCAAGTAATTTAAAACAAGTGTTTCTGTTAAAAACAAGTTTTACAAAACCTAAAAATAGAATTGTTGATGATTCTGTCTTCATTTTATTTTTGCTTCAATTTCAACATTCCACACAGTATTTACAACCCTATTGCAGTATTATACCACAAAGTTAAAGTTACTGATTTCCCCCCCCCCCCCCGCATTGACCACTGTCACAATATCAAATTTCATTAAATGTGAAACTTGAGTGTTTTTATTTCTACAGTCTAAATGGTGTTAATAACAAATTAGATAGTAAAAAAAAACTGCTTTGGAGAAATAGACCCAGATCGATATGTGGCACATGGGAGGATTTCATGTGAGATGCCACAGGGACCCATTCTTAGCCCAATAATATACAATAATTTTATCAATTATCTACAAGAAAACAGAATGATTGCTGGTAAAGTTTGCAGACAACAACTGGCGGAGTGGTGAATAATTGGTAAGGATATATCAGTTCTACAGAGTGAACTGGATAGCACGGTAAACTGAGCTCACTTGAACATTATTAGTTTTTATCTAGCTAAATGCAAGGTCATACATCTAGGGACCAAGAATAAAGGTCATACTGTACTTATAGGATGGGGGACTGTAGATTGCAAAGCAGTGATTCAAAGAATGACTTGGGGTGTCATGGTGGATAACCAACTGACCATAAGCACTGGTAGTGTTGTGGTAGCTAGGAGATCAAATGGGATCTCAGATATATAAACAAAAAATATTGAGAAGTAAGTAGTAGTTACTGGCACCGTATATGGCACTAGTGAAACCATTACCGGAATACTATGTACCAGTCTAGTGCCCACACTTCTAAAATGATGGTGACCAATTGGAAAGAATTCAGAAAAGAACTACAAGAATGATTCACAGTATGGAAAACATGTCTTACAGTATGAGACCAAAGAAGCTCATGCTATTTAACTTAAAGAGAGAGTTAAGAGGGACTTACCAGTAATTACAGTCTATAAGTACCTTTGTTAAAGAGTAGAGGGCTGTTTAACTTAGCAGAAAAAGGCCTACCAGGATCCAACAGATGAAAACTGAACCTAGACAAAATTCAGACTAGAAATAAGGAGCAAATTTTAATAGTGATAGTAATTAATTATTGGAATCACTTACCTAGGAATGTGATCAATTTTCTACCCCATGAACTCCATAAATCAAGATTACAGGTTTTCCTAAAAGATATGCTCTAGCTTAGTCAGAAGTTATAAGATTGATACAGGAATTACAGCGTGAAATTCAGTAGCCTGCATCATCCAAGTGGTTAGTCTCTAGATCAGGCCTGCACAACATGCGGCCCGCGGGGGCTCACTGTGCGGCCCATGGGGGGATTCTAAACCCCACGCACACATCTGTCTCCCGTCCCAACCGCACATTGGTCAGGAAGCCCTTTAACCGCTCACTCACCATCACCGCCAAAGTCCCGAGGCTGGCGTGGCGGCGCTTTCTGGGGCAGCTCCCGGTGGCATGCCCGCCCACCGACAGGAGCCAGCAATGCGGGTGGCTAAGTCCAGCCCAATCAGAGTAGTGGGGGTGGTGCTTTCAGGTGCCCCCCCCCCCCCAACCCGACACCAGTGCAAGGCTATTTTGGTGCCCCTCCCCCCCTCCCCCCTCAGCGGGACATGGGGATGGAGCCCTCGTGCGCTGCCGGCCCCCCACCCCAAGCGGGACACGGAGCCCGCACACGCCACCGCGCCCCCCAGACATCAAGCGGGACACGGGCACGGAGCCCACGCGCGCTGCCGCGCCTCCACCCCCCTCCCAGCCCCAAGCGGGACACGGAGCCATCGTGCGCCACCGCTGCCTCCTCCCCCCCAGCGGGACACAGGCACAGAGGGCCCCCGCCCCCCACAGCGGGACACAGGGCTCAGCCACCGCCCCAGTCCTGAGCGCTTTTTGGCCCCAACCCCCCGGACTCCTGCCCCATCCAACCCCCCGCATTCCTTGATGTCCCCCCTGGGACTCCTGCCCAATATACCCCCCTTCCCTGTCCCCTGACTGCCCCCCGCCACCCCATCCAACCCCTCCTCTCATTCCTGATGGGCCCCTGGGACCCCTGACCACCCTTGGAACCCTTGTCCCTGACTGCCTCCCACCACCCCATCCAACCCCTGCTTCTTCCTGACTGCCCCCTGGGACCCTTGCCCCCATTCAATCCCTCTGTTCCCTGCCCTCTGACCACCTCGACCCCTATCCACCACCCCTCTGAACTCCCCTGCCCTCTATCCAACACCCCCTCCCTGCTCCCTTACCGCCCTGCCTGGAGGTGGCTGGCAGCGCTACAGCTGCGCCGCTCAGCTGGAGCCGGGCCATGCCACCACCGCACAGTGCCTGGAGCACTGGGTCAGGCGGAGCTTGCAGTCCCCCCGCTTCCCGCGAATCAGCTGTTCGCGCAGGAAGCCTGGGAGGGCTGAGAAGCAAGCGGCGGCTTCACGCTCAGGCCCAGGGAGGCGGAGCGGAGGGGAGCTGGGGCAGGGAGTGGTTCCCCTTTGCGCCCCTCCCCCCGGGTTACCTGCTGTGGCGCGGGCGGCTCCCCCCACCCCAGCTCACCTCTGCTCCGTCTCCGCCTCCCTGGGCTTGAGCACGAAGCTGCCGCTTGCTTCTCTGCCCTCCCAAGCTTCCCGCGCGAACAGCTGATTCGCAGGAAACGGGGGGGAAGGGGAGAAGCGGGGCGGAGTGTTCAGAGGCAGAGGTGAGCTGCGGTGGGGGGAACCGCGGGGTGGTGCTGAGGAAGGAGGGGTTGTTTCCGTGGGGCCGGGCGGCGCTGGGGGTGGGGGGGAGGTGTTTCCGCAGGGCCGGGGGGTTTTGGCCCTCAGCTGTTTTCTTTGGAGTAGTATGTCCCTCGCCGCTTTACGAGTTGTGCAGGCCTGCTCTAGATGACCATAATGCTCCCTTTTGTCCTTAAAGTCCATGAATGTGTGTTTGGTCGTGGGGGTGCAGTTCAATTTTCCTGGAGATTGTTTTAATGCAGCTTGTGATACACCAGGACTGCTGAAGCCCAGTGCTAACCCTGAAAAGAGAACTGGATGCTGTAAAGCTTGATATGAATCCAGATCCTTCTTTGGCACCCTTAAATAATAATTCAAACAGAGATTAGGGTTCTACCTACCTAAGGCTGTACTTCAAGAGCATATGGCACAATTCAGGATGAGAGAGGAATCACAGAATATCAGGGTTGGAAGGGACCTCAGGATGTCATCTAGCCCAACCCCCTGCTCAGAGCAGGACTAAGCCCCAGACAGATTTTTGCCCCAGATCCCTAAATGGCCCCTTCAAGGATTGAACTCACAACCCTAGGTTTAGCAGGCCAATGCTCACACCACTGAGCTAGCCCTCCCCCCACCGAGCTATGAAGGTTGGCTTTAAATCACGTTAGTGCATCCCCAAACCCAAAGTGAATGCTGGGCTACTTCCCAGGTGTCATTTAGAACAGTAAAGGGCCATTTTAGCAGCCAGAGCTAGTTGGAGCATGAGGATCTCGCAGCCACACACTTTTCCTTGGCTCTCTTCTTTTTTGTAAATAACAGAGCAAGGCAGTGTAGGAGTTGCTACAGTGCCCTGTACCACCCATTGATCCACTCATACAAATGGCCTTATCTTTACATCTGCTTTGCATTAGATGAAAATGGATCATATCACTGAAGAATTGGGGACATAAGGTAGAACCTGAGCCACTGAAATCAATTACAAAGCTACGAGGTCCTTAAGTTTGATTGAGTTGGGGATTGGTCCTGCTTTGAGCGGGGGTTGGACTAGATGACCTCCTGAGGTCCCTTCCAACCCTGAAATTTTATGATTCTAAGTCTTAATGGTCTGAACTCAAGCGATGCTAAGATTGACAGCATTTCCAAGCATTCTACGAGTTTGTGAAATAATTTCTCTAAATGGATGAGAAAAATATCAGGAAAAAGTCACGCCTTCCCACAGTTCTGTTAGGTTTCCTTTGTTAATTGTAAGAGTTTCACTTTCTTCTCTCTACCAGCAAGAGGCATTTATTGTTCTTATGATCTTAGAATGGGGAGTATTAATCGGAAGCAGCAACAACAATTTGTTTTCTCAAACTCTGTGTGGCTTTAAAAATAATTACATCAATAACCAGAATGGCAGAAACAGACAATCACTAGCTTTCTATAGGTATTCAGAGAAATTACACTACTTTTATCATGTCCTTCACATAAAGGTATCTCCCAAGTCTAGTATCGAGAAGACTGCTTGTTCCTTTAATATTGGTGTGAAAATAATCTTGAAGAATACAGTAAGCATTTTGACAGAGGGTCTTTCAACAGTTTGTCAGAAACGATTAAAACACCATTTAACCTGCTATTGACCTAAAACCCAGTTACATAAATGTTTTAGAATTACTCATCCATCTTCAGCAGATAGAAGTAATCTTCAAAAGTAAACGTCAAGGATAATATGGACAGTCCCTTAACAATGGCTGCATTCCTCGCAGCCTACATTAGCAGGGGATATTTTTCTCCTGGCAGAGCAGATACAAATTAATTGCAGAAGTAATGGCATGTTGTAATTCTTGCTCTTTAGAAAGTACTGGGAATATACCATGAGTATAAAGAAAACATGAAGACAGACTAAATCTTTAAAGGGTGAGCCAGTGTTTGTTGTTAATTCTTCACAGCTTGTATTAGCTGTTCATTTAGCCGTTCTTCCATCCTCCATTTGTTTTTTTGTATTTTAAACAGTATTAAAATTAACAAGGCGATTTTTAACTTGATGGTGGAGAGTGATTTATGCCAAAAACATCAAAGGTGATATCATCTGAAAGTTGAGAACAATGTTTGTCCATTAAACTCCTGTTACACAATCAAGCAGAGAGCTGGAAGTAGCATGAGCCAAATTATATCCAATCCAGTGCAGATATGCTAAAGGAAGGAGAGAGTGCAAGCAGCATTATTGCCACCTGTGACACACTGTATCTCAAGGGAACACCCATGTTCATCCTTGTAAAATGATTGTGTGGTATCCAATGCAAAGTTTGTCATGTCAGGTGTCTTCAGAAGGCTCATGATGCACTGAGTATTGTTGTTATAGTAATGTTATAGATTGTAATTTCATGTACATAGGTATGAGGCTGAAAATGTGTCCTCGTAGCTTAAAACAAGCCCAGGCAAAACTCTCCAGGAACAGAGGGGCAGTTCACACCTCACCAGGGCATGTATGGGACAAACCCAACCCAGCCTCACAGGAACAAAGGATGCTGGCCTATGCAGCAACAAAGGATCTGTTGGACTCCCCAGTGAGTCACCCCCCCTTCCCTTGGCCAGTTTGGGACTACGATGAGGTAATACTCACCTGACCCTGAAGGGGGTGGGGCAAAGTCAAGAGGAAATAACATGATAAAAGGGAGAGACGTTTGCCATGCTGGCTCTCTCTTCCACCTCCATCCTCAGACACTACCATGAAGCGACTGCAGTGCTTATCAAAGGGGAGGGCCTGGCTGAAGGGCAACCAGCCAGCCTGTGGTGAGAAACATCTAAGTTTGTAAGGGCACTGAAAGTGTTAAGATCAGCTTAGAATGCGTTTTGCTTTTATTTCATTTCACCAAATCTGACTTGTTGTGCTTTGACTTATAAATCACTTAAAATATAGCTTTTGTAGGTAATAAATGTGTTTGTTTATTCTATCTGAACCAGTGCATTTGGTTTGAAGTGTGTCAGAGACTTCACTTGGGATAACGAGCCTGGTACATATCAATTTATTTGTTAAATTGACAAACTCGTAAGCTTGTAGCATCCAGCGGGCATAACTAGACTCTGCAAGATGGAGGTTCCTAGGGTTGTGTCTGGTACCGGAGATATTGGCTCGTGTCATTTGATTGCACAATCCAAGCAGTGGCTGGCCAAAAGTGCTCACTCATGTAGCTGGGAGCAGCTTACATGCTGGAGGTTGTGCATGAACATCCCCGGAGCGGGGGTTCTCACAGCAGAGCAGGGTAAGGCTGGCTCCCAGTGCCGAGGATTGGAGTGGCCTAGCAGATCACCGGGCCAGATAACAGTAGAGGAGAACATTACACCACCTCACCCCAGAATATCCATTAAATGGGCAGCCTCAGTTAGGCTACAGGGAGCTTGTACAGTATAGCTGAAGAGTAGGGTAGCTTCTCTCAAATGGCGCCAGCTCTCCAGTGTCTTGGGTTGGCTGCTGCAGGGGAAGTACTGGCTCCTGATATTTAGCAGGAGGAACTTGTTGCCAGGATGTTCGATCCCAGATGCATAAGCCCAGTAGGTATCAGTGTCTGGTGCCGCACTTCCTCCCCACTGCAGCAAAGACTAGCACTGGGAGCAGCATGGACTAAGCCTTGTGTATGTAGTGTAAGATAGCCCCACCATGACCAGCATGTAATCTCAGATGGCTGCATCCTAGTAGGGTGTGGAGGGGGTCTACTGGTTGCCTGGTAAGACAGGGCCACATATGGGATTGTGGCAGAGCTAAGGGCTATCACAGGAAGTTAAAAAAAACAAAACAAAACAAAAAATATGAGACCCTTTAGCCTGATCCTAGTGCCTAGTACATATGAACTGCTCTTGCAGCACTATAATCAGGGAAGGAATGCTTTCAACAAGCTAACAGTGGCTTTTTGACCCACAGCCATAGGAGCAAATTTTCAGTTGTTGATTGAACAGCTGTTTTTGCTCATCCTGTGCTCCCTGTTTCCTCACTCTCCCTGGTCTGGTGTCCAATTATAAGGGGGGGTGGGGGAAGAGGAGAACATTAAAGTGGGTCAGAAGGACATGATTTTGCTATATGTTGCATGCGGGGGCATGGGAAGATGATGGATGTTTAACCTTCCTCGTCACAGAGTAAATGTTTCTTATGTGGATTAATGTGCTGATGGGAGAACTAAATTGAAGGAAAAGAATGATGAAGAGTAAGGATTGTCTCAGTCCCAGAAAAAAGTCAGTCGCACTTTGAGGTCTTTGGTGGGTGTACTTTGTTCCATTCCTGACAATTCTACTGGATGCAAGTTCAGTAGTACTTTGGAACTTCATCTGCAGCCACCAGACTTATTAGAGCAGCAGCAAAATCTCTAGACACAGGATGAAGCAGTTAATTAATGAACACAGAGAAGACCTAAATTCATAAGCGGTAGTGGTACAAGTCATGGTGAGTTTCAGAGTAGCAGCTGTGTTAGTCTGTATCCGCAAAAAGAACAGGAGTACTTATGGCACCTTAGAGACTAACAAATGTATTAGAGCATAAGCTTTCGTGGACTACAGCCCACTTCTTCGGATGCATATAGAGTGGAATAAATATTGAGGAGATATATATACACACACATACAGAGAGCATAAAACAGGTGGGAGTTGTCTTACCAACTCTGAGAGGCCAATTAAGAGAAAAAAAAAACTTTTGAAGTGATAATCAAGATAGCCCAGTACAGATAGTTTGATAAGAAGCAAGTGTGAGAATACTTACAAGGGGAGATACAAACATTGAATCTATCTCCCCTTGTAAGTATTCTCACACTTGCTTCTTATCAAACTGTCTGTACTGAGCTATCTTGATTATCACTTCAAAAGTTTTTTTTCCTCTTACTTAATTGGCCTCTCAGAGTTGGTAAGACAACTCCCACCTGTTCATGCTCTCTGTATGTGTGTATATCTATCTATCTATATATCTATCTATATCTCAATATATGTTTCACTCTATATGCGTCCGAAGAAGTGGGTTGTAGCCCACGAAAGCTTATGCTCTGATAAATTTCTTAGTCTCTAAGGTGCCATAAATACTCCTGTTCTTTTTGCGGATACAGACTAACACGGCTGCTACTCTGAAACTCACCATGACTTGTACCACTACCGCTTATGAATTTAGGTCTTCTCTGTACTCCTGTTCTGTTTTTGAAGTTTTTCTGTTGTAAGATAGCCACCCACAGATCTGACATTGAATGACCAGACAGCATAAAGTGTTCTCCCACTGGTTTTTGAGTATTACGATTCCTGATGTCAGATTTGTGTCCATTAATTCTTTTGCGTAGAGACTGTCCGGTTTGGCCAATGTACATGGCAGAGGGGCATTGCTGGCACATGTTGGCATATATCACATTGGTAGATGTGCAGGTGAACGAGCCCCTGATGGTATGGCTGATGTGATTAGGTCCTATAATGATGTCACTTGAATAGATATGTGGACAGAGTTGGCATCGGGCTTTGTTACAAGGATAGGTTCCTGGGTCAGTGGTTTTGTTCAGTGATGTGTGGTTGCTGGTGAGTATTTGCTTTAGGTTGGGGGGTTGTCTGTAAGCGAGGACAGGTCTGTCTCCCAAGATCTGTGAGAGTAAAGGATCATCTTTCAGGATAGGTTGTAGATCTCTGATGATGCGCTGGAGAGGTTTTAGTTGGGGGCTGAAGGTGACAGTCATGGTGCACACCTTTACAGCTTCTTTACACTGCTATAATGCTGCCATGGCTACAGCAGTGTGATTAAACTTTCATGTAGACCAGAGGTGGGCAAACCATGGCCTGCGGGACTGTCCTGTCCAATCCCCGAGCTCCTGACCTAGGAGGCTAGCCCTGGCCCCTCCCCCGCAGCCTCAGCTTGCTCGCTCCGCCACCAACGCAATGCTCTGGATGGTGGGGCTGTGAGCTCCTGGAGCAGCGCAGCAGCAGAGCCTGGCCTGACCCACTATCTGTGCTGCGTGGCCCGGTTCCAAGCAGGAGGCGCAGCTGTAGCGCCACCAGCCACCCGTGCTCCAGGCAGCACGGTAAGGGGGCACAGAACAGGGGTGATTGGACAGAGGGCAGGGGAGTTTGGGGTGGTGGTCGGGGGAAGGGGTGTGGATAGGGGTTTGGGGCAGTCAGAGGGTGTGGGAACAGGGATTGAATGGGGGCAGCGGTCCCGGGGGGCAGTCAGGAAGGAGGGGGAGTTGGATGAGGCGGCAGGGGGCAGTCAAGGGCAGGGGTTCTGGGGCCGGTCATGGGACAGGGAGCGGGCATGTGTGGATGGGGCAGGAGTCCCGGGTGGCAGTCAGGAAACAGGGGGGGTTGGATGGGGCAGGAATCCCAGGTGGGCGGCAGATAGGAGGTGGGGGCTGGGCCATAACCCCCACCCCTAACCGGCCCGCCATACAATTTACCAAACCCGATGCAGCCCTCAAGCCAAAAAGTTTGCCCACCCCGATGTAGACAATGTTATCACCAAGACCCCTATTTCCTTCTGCCATACTTATCTTTTGTTAGCTTCGAGGAGCATGAAAAATATATATGCATACCTGGGTGGCCCCAGTCCTCCAATGCTCAAGCTTGCTGTTCAGTCATGGCATTGTTAAAATTGTTTATGAAATGTTCGTGGCCTGCAGCTGTACCAAATACAATTGCAAGAACAGAGACCTTTTCTAGCTATACAGATGCTCAGGTAATATGGTGATGATCACCATATATAAAGTACCTAGGTAGACAATTATTTTTTCCTTCTATGTCCTTTGGGAGGGTGTAAGTTTTAAGAAACCCCTCATTAATATATATTCTAATTGAAAGAATATATTTCCTCCTCTTGAAGGGTGAAAAATAAATATGCTTTTTGATATTTCTGTCAATAAAGAACACACTTAAGAGCAAAGGAATAAAAATATTAATTATGCTGCACACTGTTTGTAACACCTCTCTCTGGAGTCAAGAGTTCTGATTAAGCTAACAATCCTGCTAATTATAATGCTATTCAGTGCAGCTGGGGCCAAAGTAAAGCTGCCTTATATGAGAGTATGATAACATCAACATATAAACAATTGTGGTGGATTTAAACAACAAGAGAAGCTTGTTCTGTAAGTTGCGAGGAAGTCATTGATCATTTTACTTAATGCCTAAAACATGAAATCTATCACAGCTTATGTTTTAATGTCCTTTTTCACTGACTAAAATGGGGTGCTTTATAAAGCAATTACTTAGCCTGCCATTTAACCATGCAAAAAACAAAGTCAGACGTTTAATACACAAATTAATTATACATTTCTAGTAATACAGCACTGGTCATAGAATATCAGGGTTGGAAGGGACCTTAGGAGATCATCTAGTCCAACCCCCTGCTCAAAGCAGAACCAATCCACAGACAGTTTTTTGCACCAGATCCCTAAGTGGTCCCCTCATAGAATGCAAGCCATTATTTACATTTCCATCTGGTTTAAAAGGATGCTCACTACACACTGCAGTTTCTCAGTAAAATAGTGGTGATGAAAAGTATTTTGGTGAAAGAGAGAAAGGATTTTAGGTGCTCTGCATTTTCATTTAAAATGGAAGGAAATAGCATGCAATTTTGGGCAAAGTAACCTACTACATATTTCGGTAGTTCTCCTTCACTGTTTGGGTGAAGAATGGAGGGATAGAAGTGTGATTGACAGAGGAGTCTAAGTGAAAGTTAATCCTCCATACCAATTTCATGCAGAAGGGGAATATATATATCAATGAACCCCTGGAGCTTAGAAAAATTGTATCTTCAGTTGAAGCTTAAAATTCTTGTTGTGCATTCCATAATTGGGGGGGGGGGGGGGGGGAGGGAAATTAAAAAAAATAAAGATTTTTAAATGGTCGTGCTGTTATAACCAAGCTTTTCATTCATCATCTTCCCCCTTGTAGAACTCATCTACATTTAGCGGCAAGGCTTTCAAGTACACCTGATTAAAATGTAAATAATGCTAAGATTTGCAGTGAAAACAGGGGGACCGAACGGTATGCAAATAACTTTATAGCATTCACTTTAATCAATGTAATGTTCAACAGAATGATTATTGTTTAGTGCTACTCATTTCCCTGTGATCTTGAGTAGCAGCAAATGAAGAGGCATATTTTTCAGCACGATCATGAATATTCAAACATTATAATTAACTGTGCTTTAAACAAGTCATCTAAAACCAATCATATAGCTATTGCTAAATCCAGGGAGTACCTCCACGTTTCAAATCACTAGTTATTTAGCGTTATCATTTTAAGGGCCAAATTCTGCCCTCACTGGTTCCCTTGTGATGCAACCCCACTGGACTTTGAGGGTATAAATTAGCACAGAATTTGACTCATAGTTGCCTTTATTTCTAACCAGTAAGTCATTGCAAGGATCAGACAATTATATCTAATATATGCCAAAAGTATAATGGATTTTTCAAAAACTTTCCGATGAACATTTCCTGCAACTTATTGGCTAATTTAATTGACAAAAGTATGGAACAGTTTTATCAATGTCAAAGACAACTAGGATAACTAACAAATGGATTGACAATGTTTGCTTAAATATCTTCCCCTTTTAACAGGTTTTGATTTTTCTGGAAAAGGGCTACGTGGCTTCTGCTGTCTCACTAAGCCAAGGAGGCAGAAGTGCTGAGCAACCTAGAGAAAGGAACGCTAGGAGAAGCCTCACCTGGGGAGAAGATTTAAGCTCAACTTCATTATTTTATTGTTAATTATTTGTATTCCTTCCAACATTAATTTCTCTTCTGCAGGCATTTTCCACCAGGGTACTATTTAATGGACAGCTTCTCAGCCCAGGCAAGCAAGGCCTTACCAAGAATTCCCCAAAGCCACAAAAAACATCTTGCATATTCTTTTTATTTTAATTGATAAATACATACAGATGTCAGGGCAAATTGTGATTTGATTTAAAGGTCATGACTCACTATCTCCAGTAGCAAAATGAATGCTAGAAAGTTAGAAGAATGTAGTGCTGCGTGAGACTCAAATCTTGGAATAGCGAGTAGTGCCTCAAGAAGCTGCCTTGTTACCAAAGCAGCTTACCACACCCCAGGAGACCTTTTATAAGGGAGTTGCTGTGGTAACCACCAGTTGGTGAAGCCACAGCAGAATTGTAAGAGTTAAGTCACGGCTGCAGGGAACTGGGATGGGAGCTGTGCCTCCCCAGTACCCTCTCCCACAGGGTGGGCTCCTGCATGTGCATGAGAACCCACTGCCAAACACCAGGCCTGCCTTGTGCTCTCCCTCCCCCTGCCCCGCTGCCTAATCCCGGCACCTCCCTCCTGTGCCCCTAACCCCTGCACTCCCCTCATGCCCCAACCGCTGCACCCCCTTCACTCCTACCCCCTGCACCTCCCTCCTGAGCCCCTAACCTCTGCATCCCCCTCCTGCACCCATGTGGGGAAACTGACGTGGATGCACAAAGCAGCTGGCATTGCTGCTCGCTTGCCCACTGGACTGCTGCTCCTCCGCCCTCCGCAACCCTAGGGAGCTGTGAGGGGGAGAGCAAGGAGCGATGCCAGTGCTCCCTGCATCCAGGTCACTTTCCCTGTGGACTGTGTACGGGGAGGGCAGGAGAGCGGCAGCTCCTGATGCCTCAGCACAGCCCAAGTGGGGAAGTAACCTGGATGCAGGGAGCCCTGGTGTGGGGTCAGGAGCCTGAAGGCATGACACAAGCAGCCACCAGCAGCTGGGAATCCAGAGAAGCAGCACACACAGATTCCCCAGTCCCGTTACCCCAACTCAGTGGAAATCAGGTATGGGGTGGGGGGGAAGGGAGACATCCCAACATCAGCCTCTCCTCCCCCCACCCCCCGCCCAAGCAGAAAGGAGGACACTCCTCAGAATGCAGCAGCTGCACACATGGAGCAGGGTGGAGGAGAAGCACGTCCAACAGCCCCTGCAGCTCAGGTCTCTCTCTCCCCGCCCAGCTCACTTGCCTGCAGCCTCCATCAGCCCAGCTGGCTCTCAGAAAGTCAGCTAGGAATCCAAACCCTGCGCATGGCACCCCCTTGGGCGGGCCACCTTGGGTGGGGGCCCATACAGCCAACCCCAAAGGCCGGCCATGTCTGCAAATTAATTTGAAAAGCACTTAAAGCACTAGCAGCAAGATGCTTGGGTTTGACTGTTTTAGGTGATTAGTTACATAAAGTTTAACTCTTAACAGAATAATGTCATTAAATGATATGTGGTTCCACATGGGAGTTCAACGCTGAAAGTAAAAGCTGATGTCTGACAAATTGAAAGTAAAGTAATTTCACATCTGAAGCACATTAAATGAATTTCCCAGATGTTACTACAGGAGAGCGAGACCGATTCAGGAAGGTGAAATGAAAGTCATCACTGATGGTTTTTGGAAACTTTGTGATGGGTGTCTCCAAGTGACATTTTAATAAGAAACTAGGAAAAGGACAAGCCTGAGGTGGCAGTTTTGGAATTCTTTTCCTTGACAACGTTCATTTGAAGCACCGAGAAACAGGTATATTTTCAAATCTGGTTGACGTAGCTTTAGATATCTAAAGCTACATTTAGGCACCTAAATAAAAGTTACCTGATTCTCAAAAGTACTGCAAAACTGTCTGTATGCATCCGAAGAAGTGGGCTGTGGTCCACGAAAGCTTATGCTCTAATAAATTTGTTAGTCTCTAAGGTGCCACAAGTACTCCTGTTCTTTTTGCGGATACAGACTAACACGGCTGCTACTCTGAAACCTGTCAAAAGTACTGAGCACCCATAAATCCGACTGAACTGCTCCTGGGAGCTGCTGGGCTTAACACCTCTGAAAAATATCACCCACTTCTATTTACGCACCAAATAAGGATTTACAGGTCTAACTTTAAGAATCGTAAGTTTGAAAATTCTGGCTTCTCTCTTTAAAACAAAAGGATTTTCAATACATTCATCACACGGACGTTTTGTAAGCAAGTGAATATTATGGGCTAGCAGTATCTTTTTGGACAAAATCCCAAGAGTATCACACATCATTATTTGTGTTTCCAGTCCATGCTGGGGAATAAATGAGGCGTGGAGAAGTAGCAGTGGTCAAGCAGAGGATCTATGGTCATTCTATGGCAGTAGTCCCCAACCTTTTCCGTGGGGCGGGCGCCGGACGACTAGCCGCCGGACAAGCAGCCGCCGAAATGCCGCCATGAAGCGGCAATGTCAAGAAGCATCACTGCCGAAATGCTGCCGTGAAGCAGCAGCATCAAGAGGTAGGCGCTGCCGAAATGCCACCGAAATTCGGCCGCATTTCGGCAGTAGCGCTTCCCGACGTTGCTGCTTCTCGGCAGCATTTCGGTGGCTGCTTGTCCAGCAGCCAGTAGGCGAGCGCACATGGATGCCCTGGTGGGCGCCATGGTGCCCGCGGGCACCGTGTTGGGGACCCCTGTTCTATGGGGTGGAGGCAGGATGGATGGCATAAGAAAATATTGGGGGGGGGGAAACAATCTCCATAGTCCCTCTATTACTGCACTATAGAGAAGCCACACATGCACAGTGGAGCTGGCTATGTCTGCAGACCAGCAAATCACATCGCACTGGGGCCTTGGAACACTTTCTAAACCCCAGGCACTCATACTGCCCAAGAAGAAGTGCGCTAGGTTTTCTAGTCTATACAGGTTCTTAATCCATACTCACTGTGGTATCAGAGTCTGGATTCCTGTCCAAATGCTGTACTTAGGAAGACACCCTGTACTCCGTTCCTGCAGCCCATGACTGGGCAAGATTTTGACCTAAATGTGGCTTCTCAAGACAGTGAACCTTCCTTAATTATCGTTACAGAGAATCCAGAAGATGAGAAAGTTCACCTGCTTAATCAACATTTTCATTACATTAGTTTCCTTTTTACCTTTTAGCATACTCTACTAAATTGTTTCCAAATCAACTGGAAAAATACTTCATTAAAACATAGTGATTTTAAAAAGGAGAGATTATTTCAAGTTCACCATTTTAGGATTACAGATTTCCTACAGTTTACCCGGATTCACTTGGAAATCTGCTTTAAAGTGCAACAGATGTCGACTCTTCCCGAAAGACTAAGAAAAGCCTTTATCCCATTCCCATCTGGAGATGACAGGCAATAAATAAATAAAACGGGGGAGGAGGAAGAGAAGGAAGACCCAACTGCAACACACACACCACCTCAACAATGTTAAGGCCAGAAGTGTCAAACAGGGAAGGGAAAACTAAAGGAATCTAAATAAGTCCCCAAGTCAATAAATGTTTTATAGTCATGTTAATGCACTCAGTAGTTTGGTTAAAATGCTATATCCTACAACAACAATTCTGAGAATACAGTGACTTCAGATTCTTAGAACACATTGGTTTTACTTTCTTGGCAGCTAGAAGAAAGGCAACTTCCTTGATTTTGTTTCTGCAAGGAAAGCAGAACATGACATTGACTCTCATTAAGCTCAAGGTATGTAAATTCCAAACTCTTCAGGTTGGTATGAAAGTGACAAAGTCCCTCAAACATTTTTACTACTGTATCTTATCAGACACTATACTTATTTTTCATGTCCAATTAAGTGTCCAACAGCAACCACAAAACTATAATTGTGTAACATTATACATTGATTTTCCTTATCTCAAAGAGAAAGTATTTCTAGTAAGAAAATATTTTTGTTCTTACATGAATGCACTAATAGGAAGTCTCTCCAAATTGAATACTCATCAACAACTGAAAGTCCCATGAATACTATTATTTGTATTGCCTACAAGTCCTAATCATGGACCAGGCCCCTGAGGCACTGTACAACCACAAAAAGAAATTACTGCTATTTGCAACAAAATTTACTTCACATAAACAGGCAATTTTATAATCTCATAAGATGTTGGTAGAGCTGTGCATTCCAACCTCCAATGTTAACCCTTGTGTTTATACTTCAGTCACATTCCTCATGTTAGCCTGAGAGTGGATTCCAAATTTTTTTTTTTTAAACCAGGAAAGCAACCATTCCAGCCTACTTTGCAAGAAACAAGACCCCGCTATATAATATTCTATAAACCACCTCCGTCTCTGTGGCTTTCTGCATATTAACATGCTTCTGGAGTGAGCTAAGCTAGATGCTTTCCAAATATTTCATGCCTATAGATAATTCAGGATGAAAAACATGTAAACCATTTTTCCCTAACACAATGTTGGACTCAAAAAAGAATAATTTCAGACTTGGAAAACAAGACAGGAAAAGACTAGTTCCACTAAATATAGTGTGATTTTTTTTTAAGTCACACTGTTCACCAAATCCACAAAATATGGAATCATCTATAGACTCAGCTATCTTGATGATATTTTAAAGCACCATTGCTCAACAAATTTCGGCCATATCATCAATCATGCATCCATGCCAATTTAAAGTGCATTTAAAAAAAAACCAAAAAACTCCTATGCTGATGTGAATGACCTATCCTCCTCTTTATCTTCATGATCTCACAGGAAAAATAATCCCTGAGGAATAAAGATACAGAGCAAAATATAAATGTGAAAGTAAGCTTTTTTGTAGTATTGTTTTGTTTTTGTTTAAGTGAAGATACATCTCCTCTCTGTAGTGAGGTGGGGTGGCCTCCCGAGGATCAGGAGTGGGAGAGCCCCAGCACTGAGCCTTGGTGGGCGGAACCAAGGCCTAGCTGCCCTTCCCCCAGGAAGTGGGAGGGAGAGGCAGGAAGTATAAAAGGTGGCCCAGAAAAGCTCAGTAGGGAAGCAACCACCGGAGAGACCACACGCCTCCTGTGGCCTCCTGAGCTGGGAAGTGGCAGAGGGTGCCGAGGGAGCTAGCTCATTCAGACCTGGAGGAAGCAGACAACTGACCCAGACCGCCATCAGACCTGACCACAGAGGGAGAAGATGACTGGCCTGGATCACTGACGGACTAGACCCCCAAAGGCTTGCTCGTGGTCCCGGAAGCCGCCATTAACCTCGACCCCTCCTCATGGCAACAGGTACACAAAGAAGGGGAGTGAGGAAGTGGCCCAGGGTAGCAGACTCTTGTGTGGCCGCAATGCTGACAGAGGATGAGTCAGCGTGTTGTGGCGTGCATCCCTGCTAACCCAGTGACAAAGTGCTTCGTCACTGTTAGGGCCTGGGCCGGGATGCAGTGGAGTGGGTGGGCCTGCGTCCCCCCTGCAACACCAACCCAGGGGTGGCAGTCTTCCCTTCCCCAGGCCAGAAGCCTGAGCCTCAGATTCTTTGCTGCCCCTTCCTTGATCCAGGGCCTGGGCTAATTGACTGTTTGTTTCCCGCCCAGCCTGAGCACAGGCCTGGGCCCCAGCTGCAAGCAGAGATCGCTTCAGTCCCCATGGCGGCCTACATATCAGTGACGTAGGGAGGTGAGGTGGCCTCCAGAGGACCCAGAGTGGGAGGGCCCCCCCGCACTGAGCCACTACGCTCTCATTCGGATTCCTATCTCTAAGCTGATATGAATGTAGCACTGTGCTGTATGACATGACCTTTCCTTCAGTGAAAATGGAAGAAACAAGAGTACTTTGGTCTTCAGTACTGAGACCTGCAACATATTTGTTCACATATAGGAAGAGATACAAAAAAAGTGATATTCCTTATTAACTGATAACTGTAAAAACTGGCAGAAGCAAAACAAATTCAATCTTTCAGTCTGCAAAAATAAGGTTTTTTTTTTTTTTTTTTTTGACCTCCAAAGGTTTAAAGTCACCAGCCTAGTGCAGTGGGCACAATTTATTACCGGATGAACAAAAGAACGTACCACAAAGTAAGTAGTGCATGCATCACAACTGGCAGCTAGTCTGAATAATGCGTGAGTTCACTTGAGTATGAAGAATGAATTACTCTCATATATGAGCAAAACAACCACCTGTTCTCACCTGGCAAGAAGTACCACTACATTCCAGGAATAATGTGTGAGTCTACAAAATGCAAGTTTCAATTTATTGTGGAGATTATTTGAACACAAACAAAACCCTATATATTGTTCTAATTAAAAACACCTCCAAATTTATTTAAAAAAAAGTACAGAATGGCATGGGTTCTTACTCTTGTATGGGAGAAATAGCTATTCCACAATTAGCTGTGTGCAGTGCTGCTATGCCTGACTTTTGGATTTACACAGTTACCGTTATTTTTCTGATCTAAAACTTCAGTCATTAGATTAAAGATTTTCCCTATTTGAAAAACGTTTTTTGAAACTTCACATCTTGACAATTATATGAAAAAGCAAAAGAGATCCTCGCTCACAAAAAGCAAACAGCAGAAATTTACTACTTTCAGTAAGAAATTAGATGCACACTATATTTAGGTTTGCTTTAGATCTAAAAAATGGTTTTCAGACTTCGATGAAGATTATGCTGTAGCCATGCAGTAGATTTCACAAGCTAGCTGATTAAGGATTGGTTTCTTTGGAGTTTGGGTTCAGTGGATGTTCCGGGGCACATGTTCCTGCTGCAGCTTTTCTCTCTGCTTTGCATACTGTCTGGCACCTTCAGATTCCTTGTCAGTCTAGCCAACCAGATCACAGAATCGGTCTACATGCTTCATAGCCTATCATGTATCATAAAGCCAACTATGCACCAGTCTTAGAGGAAGGAACAAAATGTATGACAAAAATCATGTGGAGAATTACTTTTTCCACATTTGTGAAGTTATTCTATTCAGTACATTTACATGGAAATTTAATCATAACGTACCTTGTAAGAGCCTATAAGGCACATGCCACAAGGAGATATCTTATGTTATCCAACAAAATTCTTCCACAATCAAGACAGAGTGGAACAGAGAGTGGAGGAGAGGGGAAGGAGAACGTAATTACTATATTGATTACTTGAGAGATTAGGGGAGGTCCACTGTTGAAAGGTTTCATATTGGAACCCCCTTTTTTTGTGCTTAGATCATGTGCCTGAAATATCGATCTCGCTAGGATGCCACCATGTTCTAGAAGTTGCTGATTAAATGTGGAGGTGTACATTGTGTGCCTTTTTATATACTATATAATTAAGGAGGTGAGCTCAGAAAGGCAGGAAGAAAAAAATATAAATCAAAACCAAATAAGAGTAAAAACAGTACATTCTTATCAATTGCAGGCGTTTCTGAAGGAAAAATAAATTAATTTAAGTGTGATGCACATTATATGAGAAGCGTTTCTGGTCAATTCATAATTAAAAGGGAAATTGCAGGTTTTATATTTGGTAATAAAATTATGTAGATACAGTTCAGGCAGACTATTGTTATAATTTAGCTAATTAAAACCTGGTTTGTATTGCTTTGTGCACACTAGTATGAATCACTTACAGAAAAACCTGGTGTAACTATATGGACATTTTTGTTTTCTCATCTTTTCCCTCCAGCAAGTTTAGTTCAAACACTATTACTGGTTTTCTGCTGATACATCATCTAGAAGTGGGATACAATAGAATGAAAAAAAAATATTTGGCAAGAAGAATAATTAGCCTGGTTAAAATTGGCAGTTACCAAGTAAACACATTTCTAAATATTAAAGTGAACATTTACTTAGTAACAGATTGCAAGAAGAAGTATTTCAGCATCTGGAGCCTGAAACAAAATTATTAGGAAAAAATCCTTACTAAAATTACATCGATACGCACTGGAACTATTTTAAATTACATTTTTCTATGATAGAGAACCCTATCTAAACCTTTTTTTTCCTGAAGTACATTTGTATGATGCAAATACATTTCTGAAACTAGCATGTTAACCAATGCAAAAGAGTTTTCTATTTAGAAAAATTGTTCTGACATAGAACCCTGAAACTCACACTTTTATCACCTACCATACCCAAAAGCAGAGACTGAGGCCAGACACCCATCATCAATTTTTTAGAAAACATTTCTTGAAATCACAATACTCGTGTGTCCACAAAGATGCACTACGCACCTCTTCAAAAAGTGATTTATGAACTCTATCCTCCAGTAGTTAGCCCACTGCAATCAGTAAGATCCAGAAACAAACAAATATTAGAAGATCGGGAGGCCAGCAAGAACTACTATGCGAAGTGAAGGAAAACAGATTTCATACTCATGAAGTCATTCCTTCCTGCAAGTTTTAACAGGCTTCATATCTTCTGACTTTTTTTGTTTTACAATGTTGCCCTTCAAATGTGCTCCTTAGAAAAGGCACTTGCATTCCAAAAGGTACTAAGTCCTTTATAAAGGAGAGAGCGCACTACTTTCTGTTTTCCCGGCAAATACCTCTGACCTGGAATGCAGAATAAATTATTCAGAGAGGGACTCCTTTGTGCTTGAGGATTTAGCAGAAAACAAGCATTCACAATATAAAACAGATGTGTCAACACGTTTTGGGTGGAGAAATCTGTTCATTCATGGTATTAAAATGCTCAGGAGGGACTGACTTAGGATACAAGGCACAGTTAAAAATTAGAGGCAGAAGCAGGAGCAGCTAAATCATTCAACACTCGAGGCTTGATACTGACATCCCCGGAAGTATTCTCTCACACTGTCAGATACTTAATAAGAGGGCCATAAGAAAATGCAAGGTTCTTGTTTATACTGTATCTATGTTTTGCAGTTAATAGTCACATGGGTCCCAGCAACCTTTCAGCTTTTATAAGAGAGGAATGAAGGACAGTAATGAATACAAAAAATGGGGATAATTAAACTTGAAGATTTTGTGAATTTGTTTCCCCAAAAAATGGCACAAGTTGAAGCTAATTGTGACAGGGCACGCAGTGGTCAGGCAGCCTAGTGGCTAGATCACTGGTTAGGGCAGCTGAAGGAGGACCTGACCCCTCCTTCTGCCTCAGGCCCTGGCCCAGGGTCCTGTGTTGTTCAACCCCTAAACAGGGGAGATGGATCTTTCTCCCAGCTGTGAGGGGGAGAGGGGGGTTCAGGGCCTGTTTTCCTGGCCTGCTCCCTATGCAAGTCCTTTTAGTTTGGGGCATGGCCCCGCTAGTCCAGTTGCCCCGCAGTTGGGGCTTCTCTGTAGGTTCCCTTGGCTGGGGGAGACTTACTTGCCTCCAGTTGCTGCGCTGGCAGGCAGGTTGCTGGTCTGTGCCTTCAGGCAGGCATACAGAGAACTCCTGCCTCTTCGCCAGTCAGCCCCTGACTGAGCCAGGCTCCCATCTTTGCTCCCCCCTCCAGGCCTGGCATTGGTGGCAGGTATAACAGGGTGGGGCTAGCTGAACCGACAGGTGTTCTTTAACCCTAGCTGCAGTCTCTCTGCTTCTTTACACTAATCCTGGGCAGATTTCTGTCATTTGCTAAACTGACTTTGCTAAAATAATTCCATTTATATTGGGCCAGAGAGAGAGAATGATTAGCATAGGGCACTCACCTAGGAGGGGGACACCTGGGTTCCAGTCCCTGCTCCAGTTAATATAGTTATTTATACACAATTGAACATCTTTAACAGGAGAGACAGAGAGCCCTACCCCAGAATAGCCAATAGCATGGTGGTTTAGACACTCATCTAGGACAGGGAAGACATGGGTTCAAATCTCTGCTCTAGAGCGGAGATTCAAACCTGGATCTCCCACCTCTGAGATGAGTGCCCTAACCATAGGGTATGATGGAGAAAGCTCCTCCTGCTCATCACTTTTGTGAATGGCACCTAAGTCCTCTTGTGAATCTAACCCAACACATCAAAACATTTCATTACAAACATGTCAAAATAAAACATTTTCATACTTCCAAAAAATGTATTTTTCTGACTGAAACAATTAACCAAAATCAAAACAAATTTGCACAGCGCTTCAATTGGTCTGAATCTGCATTTTTCAGCAAAAAAAAGGTTTTGCCCCAAAAAATTCACCCAAATATATTCATTAATAGTTTTGCAAGTTCAGAGTCCTGATTTGAGTCAGTCACTTTGCACCCTTTTTTGTTCTCTTATACAGATAATTTTGTGGTGAGGGAGCGCTGATGTGGAGAAATATTAATATTTACTAGTACACACATTCACCCTGGATTAGATGGGTGGGTCATCCCCTATTCACTGGCTTTGTGGGTGAGACTATAGGAGGAAATGAAAAAATAATGACAAAACAAATATTCTTAAAATAGAACACGAACAAATTAAAAGAGAAGGGGAAGATGCTCAAAACCTGAGCGGATAGTAGATAATGTTTTCACCCCTCAGCTCATAGAGAGCCGAGAAGGAAAAATCCACAAGATTTTCATTTATTCCTGTTTTTGAATTCCAAAATGTTGAAAATTCTAAATTCAGAAAAGTTCCATAAAGCTTTACTCAAGACATAGCATGGGCAACATGAAGTTTCCACTCAAGAAACTCTCTGCACATGTTCCAGGCCTAGAACATGGAGAGAAATACAGCCATTGTGGCCAAAGGAGTTGGCACATGGGCACACGAGGGGAAGGGAAGGGAAATCTGGCATTTGAGGACAAACACCTTAAGGAATCACCTTGTGGTGCAGAGATATGGGCTACGGTAATGACTGCATGGATGTTAAGTGATCACAGATAGGAGGGAGGCTGGTTTGCAAAACAGACACTCTCTCGATTGAGACGCAGGCCAAACTAGGAAAGTGTGAGAGCCCCGATGTACAGGATATTTATCCTTCTATTGCACCATTACCGGGTCTACCTTTTGTTTACACAAATAAGGAAACCAATAAACCAGTTCATAAGGAGGAAGCTGCAAGAGGATATGGCTGCTGGATGTTTACTGGGAAGCTTATCACTTCCACTGGAATACGAGGAAATTCTAGCAATGGTTGGGATTGTTTCGTTGAGCCTGTTCACAGTAGTTCTGTACATTTAACTGAGCTTATATGGTGACAGACAGGTTTTAAAAATCCAGAAGCCAGAGGTGTCTGTGCAGGGTGAACAGTGGGAAACAGTTTGAAAGCCCTTGCCAAGAGGAGGAACGATGTACATGTTCACATTCCTTGCTTATTACTTCACTGGGAAGCATTGAGTAGGAGTACTGTGTGCTCAGTGCTAGAAAGTGGCCAGGCACAGAACAATACAATACAATACATGGATAAAGAGGGTTTAGAAGGAAGTAATGGGCTTGGGATAATTACAGACAGATCTGTGTTTTCATTGTGGTTCCTTTGCTCTCTGCACAGCAAACCAGAACCTTTGGAGGTCAGCCAAATACATGCAGGTAGCTGCTGGCACTTTGCAGCTCCAGCTGGTGCCACACTGAAAGCTGGGTCTGCTTTAACCCCAAACAAGGGCTTACGGCAACTTCTTTGTTGGTTCTGTTAATCGAGCCACATATTGGAGTCTGTTGGTTTAATCTCCAGCCATGTTGCCAACTCTTATCATTTGATCATGAGTCTGGCAATATTTTGTATGTTTCTTAAAGCCCCAGCCCAAAGGCATGTGATCAGGTGAGAACCTCAGCTTTCATTTACAAAAAAGAGGAAGTTTCTAGCCCTTGTAATTGCAGAGAAAAGCTTGAAAACAAGATTGGAGTGTAAACTAAAGGCTCAGAAACCAGAAGGTAAATAAAAAGAACTCCAAAGTTATCATCTTTAAAATCTCAGGACTTTTAAGCCAAATTCATAATTTTGTAAGACCTAAGGAATGAGATGTAGGGGCTTGGATCTGGCAATACTGCAGACAGTTCTTAGTTACTTGCAAGTACAAGTATCATAGTTGGAGTGGGAAGAGGCGGAAGAGGGGGAGGGAAGTGACCCTTTAACATTAAGTTTAAATGAAGGAGACTTATGAGGAGAGGCTGAGGGAACTGGGATTGTTTAGTCTGCAGAAGAGAAGAATGAGGGTGGATTTGATAGCTGCTTTCAATTACCTGAAGGGGGGTTCCAAAGAGGATGGATCTAGACTGTTCTCAGTGGTACCAGATGACAGAACAAGGAGTAATAGTCTCAAGTTGCAGTGGGGGAGGTTTAGGTTGGATATTAGGAAAAACTTTTTCACTAGGAGGGTGGTGAAGCACTGGAATGGGTTATATAGGGAGGTGGTGGAATCTCCTTCCTTAGAGGTTTTTAAGGTCAGGCTTGACAAAGCCGTGACTGGCATGATTTAGTTGGGAATTGGTCCTGCTTTGAGCAGGGGGTTGGACTAGATGACCTCCTGAGGTCCCTTCCAACCTGATATTCTATGAAGGCAAAAAAGAAAAAGCAGCCAACATGCTCCCAAAAGCCTGCCAGACCAGGCTAAGTCACATATACTGGATCAGATGCATGTATTCCTAAACGAGGTTCTCATCTCTCTGCACCATATGCCTCTAACTCAGGGGTTCTCAAACTTCATTGCACTGCAACCCCCTTCTGACAATGAAGTTACTACATGACCCCAGGAGGGTGGGCGGAGCCCGAGTCCTGCTGCCCCAAGTGCAGGGAGAGGGAGCCACAGCCTGAGCCCTGCTGCCCCGGGTGGAGGTGGAACTCGGGCTTCAGTTTCAGCCCTGGGTCCCAGCAAGTCTAATGTTGGCTCTGGTGACCCCATTAAAATGGGGTCACAATCCACTTTGGGTCCCGACCCACAGTTTGAGAACCTCTGCTTTAACTGAAGCAACTCAGTGATTCCCAGGCAAGTAGGAAGCAGAAAACAAAGATAGGATATTTGCTTTGGTGCATCCAAATCAGTTTCAAAGGCTGACTTAAATGGTGATGGTAAGGCGAGTAAGGACGAGGAACCATGGCTGGTACTGGCAATGTCCTGTACCAGATTGCTATTGAGACCAAGCAGTACAGAGACAGAAGGGGAAGAGGGAAGCCTCTTGCCTTCATACTATCATGATGCACACAGCATAATCGTTTCCCTTAAAAAACATGCAGATTTCCTTAGTGAAGGGACATCAACCCATTATTTGAAGTATTCCATACAGCAAGGAATACCAGAGATTCTAAGGTACATTCTTCTTTCGTTAAGGAGCAGAATCTCTTCGGTCACTGAAACATTACATACACTATTGTACACTCTGGAAAGAAGTAGATCAGACTCCTTGTTTGTGGCAATACTACAGGGAAAGTAGAAGATTATTAGGCAACAGAGCCCCTTTGGGGATCAAGAGAATTCTATTTATTAAGGATGAGTTTCAGCTGAGCAAGACAGACTTGGCTCCTCACTATTTGGGAAGATTACACATCTCCTGCAGCTGCAGATGGCACAGGCATAGTTAAAAGATACTAAATATGGAAAAGGACTATTTCTCATCAACAAGGTTTGAAGTTAAAAAAGCAAGGCTCAAACATAGAATCAAAGAACTGGAACTGGAAGGGACCTCAAGAGGTCATCTAATCCAGTCCCCTGCATTCAAGGCAGGACTAAGTCTTATCTAGACCATCCCTGACAGGTATTTGTCCAACCTGCTCTTAAATCCCCAATGATGGAGATTCCACAACTTCCCTAGGCAATTTATTTCAGTGCTTAACCACTCTGACAGTTAGGAAGTTTTTCCTAATGTCCAGCCTAAACAGCTGCTGCAATTTAAACCCATTGCTTCTTGTCCTATCCTCAGAGCTTAAGAACAACATTTTTTCTCCTTCCTCCTTGTAACAACCTTTTATGAACTTGAAAACTGTTATGTCCCCTCTCATTCTTCTCTTTTCCAGACTAAACAAACCCAATTTTTTCCAATCTTCATAGGTCATGTTTTCTAGACCTTTAATCATTTTTGTTGCTCTTCTCTGTATTTTCTCTAATTTGTCCACATCTTTCGAGAAATGTGGCGCCCAGAACTCGACACAATACTCCAGTTGAGGCCTAATCAGCATGGAGTAGAGCGGAAGAATTACTTCTTGTGTCTTTCTTGCAATACTCCTTCTAATACATCCCAGAACGATGTTTGCTTTTTTTGCAATAGCATTACACTGTTGATTCATATTTAGCTTGTGATCCACTATGACTCCCAGATCCCCTTCCGCAGTACTCCTTCCCAGGCAGTTATTTCCCATTTTGTATGTGTGCAACTGATTGTTCCTTCCTAAGTGGAGTACTTCTCATTTGTCCTTATTGAATTTTAGCCTCTTTAATTCAGACCATTTCTCCAGTTTGTCCAGATCATTTTGAATTTTAATCCTATCCTCCAAAGCACTTGCAACCCCTTCCAGCTTGGTTTTGTCCGCAAACTTAATAAGTGTACTCTCTATGGCATTTTCTAAATCATTGATGAAGATATTTAACAGAACCGGACCTAGAACCAGACCCTGCAGGACACCACTCATTATGCCCTTCCAGCATGACTGTGAACCACTGGTAACTAGTCTCTGGGAACGATTTTCCAAGTAGTTATGCACCCACCTTATAGTAGCTCCATCTAGGTCCGTGCTTCTCAAAGTCGGGCTGCCGCTTGTGCAGGGAAAGCCCCGGCGGTCCGGGCCGGTTTGTTTTCCTGCCGCGTCAGCAGGTTCGGCCGATGGCAGCCTCCACTGGCCGTGGTTTGCTGCTCCAGGCCAATGGGGGCTGCGGGAAGTGGCGCAGGCCGAGGGATGTGCTGGCTGCCCTTCCTGCAGCCCCCATTGGCCTGGAGCGGCGAACCACAGCCAGTGGGAGCCACAATCGGCCGAACCTGCAGACACGGCAGGTAAACAAACCGTCTTGGCCTGCCAGGGGCTTTCCCTGCACAAGCGGCGGACCGGCTTTAAGAAGCACTGATCTAGGTTGTATTTCCCTAGTTTGTTGAGATGGTCATGCAAGACAGTATCAAAAGCCTTACTAAAGTTGAGATATACCATATCTACCACTTCCCCCCCCCATCCACAAGGCTTGTTACCCTGTCAAAGAAAGCTATTAGGTTGGTTTGACACAATTTGTTCTCGACAAATCCATGCTGACTTACTTTACATAATAAATCAATGATCACACTGGCTTGCTCTTGTACCCTCAGCAGAATCCAGAGTCTGGGGCAAGTGAAGTTCTGCCTGCACTGAGAATCTTCTGTTTCAAAGATTACATTCCTATTTTTCCTCTGCATTCATTCGGACCAGTGCAGATCACACATCTGGGACACACTAAAGAACAAAATCTTACCTTTTTTTGTGCTTCTTTACAGAGCACCCCTCACAGCACTAGACTGGCACCCTCTTCAAAAAGTTTGAAATTGTTGCTTATATAACCCTGCCAACAGCCTAAAGAAATATTAAAAACCATGCTGTGACATTGTGCCAGCAACAAAAAATCTGAAAGAAAAAAAATAAATAAAGAGCTACGGTCATATCTACACTACAGGGACAGTAGCTACGGTGCTGTAGCTATGAAGGCACAACCCCGTAGCATAGACCAGTGGCTCTCAACCATTCCAGACTACTGTACCCCTTCAGGAGTCTGATTTGTCTTGTGTACCCCAAGTTTCACCTCATTTTAAAACTACTTACTTACAAAATCAGACATAAAAATACAAAAAAGTGTCACAGCCACACTATTACTGAAAAATTGCTTACTTTCTCATTTTAATATATAGTTATAAAATAAAATTATTAGAATATAAATATTGAATTTACATTGCAGTGTATAGAATATAGAGCAATATAAATGTCATTGTCTGTATGAAATTTTAGCTTTTATTACTTCACTAGCGCTTTTTATGTAGCCTGTTGTAAAACTAGGCAAATATCTAGATGAGTTGATGTACCCCCCTAGAAGACCTCTGTTTACCCCCATCCGAAGAAGTGAGGTTTTTACTCACGAAAGCTCATGCCCAAATAAATCTGTTAGTCTTTAAGGTGCCACCAGACTCCTTGTTGTTTTTGTTTACCCCCAGGAGTACATGTATCCCTGGTTGAGAACCACTGGCATAGACAGCCTACACCAACGGAAGGGTGCAATAGGAAGTAGGTCCCCACACAAGGGACCTAGATTGAGCTAGCTGCATCTACACTGGTGGTTAGGCTGGCATAACTACATTGCTCTGAAGTGTGGATTTTTCACACCAGAAGGCTCACACTTTTGTCAGGAGTTCTGGGAGAGGGTGTGTTTAAGCTAGGGGGGTTATCTTGGGCATCAGCGCTGGTCTGGGGGCAATAGACAGAATTGGTGCTCAGAAAGTGAGCCAGAGGGGCCATGGGAGAAAACACTGCTGTAGCCTGCTTAAAGTCACCCAGGCAAGCTTAAAAAACTTATGAGATCCCCAGTGGCTGGGTCCCCTCCCAACAATGTGAAGAGCTGCCGACAGGGCTCATGACCAGATCCGTGATGACCCCAGGAACAACTAGCCTCTCAGTTGATCTTTAATTGCTGTTCTGGGGTACAGGATGAAACAGCACCTGAAGTAAAATTTTGCATTTACATAGTACTGTACATCTGAAAACAGCTAGAGCTATGTTGGACTGCAAGAGAAGGAGGGGCAATCACGCACTAGAGATACTGGACACTGACTCAAGTTAGAAATAACAATGCAAATCAAATATTCCTCTTTTGTGCACAAGAGACTTATCGGCAGATTCACCACAAACAAGTTCTGAACAACAGCAGAATGTGTATGAAGAGACAAAAGCAGAAAGGGAAATATATAGGAAGTGGTAGAACAAGTAAAACAGCGTCCCTGAATGGTTTTGTTTCATCAAACAACAAGTAGATGGAAGATAAACATTGGTTGTTGAACACAACATAGCCTTTTGCTAAGGACTGTATTGCTCAAGGAATTAACATGTTGACTTTTCACTCTGCCATATGGGTGCTCAATAGTTTCTCAGGCAGATAAAGAGTTTTCTGGGTGTTCCAAAAGCTGTCAGATTTGTCTTTCTTCTTCATCATTAAAATGAAACGATTACTGTAATAATCCAGAACATTGATCAAACTTCCAAAGCAGTATGTTCATTTAATATTTCCTTGGCATACACATTTAAAGGGAAAGGCATCACCCTATAATATTTAGGTTCATGTTACGACAAATATATTCAAAGTGCGTCTTTTGTCTCTCTCTCTCTCTCTCCCCCTCTCCCTACCCCCGCACCACACACACACACACACACACACACAAGATACCACAGTAGTGAGAAATGCATAAGAACACAGAACTATTAGGACAAAGGAAGGAAGAGAAAGGACACCATATGGAGCAAAGAGATCAAATGATAAGTTCTATCCACAGAGAATCTCACAATTTATTTTTATATCCATTTACCTCAAAGAAATGGTTAAAAAAATGTAAACCTCAAAAAATATTTATTTCATGTTGCAACTGTTTAGCAGTCATAAGAGTAAGGAATAATCTACAGTAGCCCTAGCCAATATTTACCTTGAAAAAAAGTTATACATGGAGTGACTTCAAAACCTGCTTTTTTAGAAACTGTTCTAATCTCAGATATATAACAGAAAGCTACTCATAGCCTTAGTTGTGGAGTTTCTAGTGTTGCTCTATAATCTGAACCAACTTCCTGTAAAGGCTAGGATGTTTTTAATCAAAGTTCTTTAATTCGAAGTCAAATCATAAAACAAATGAAAAGTAGTTCTGGTTCTAGTCTCCCTGGCCTGCTTTTCAACTGCACTGCTCCTTACGAACAAATCTGACCTACCCAAATGAGTTTTGGCCCACACAAGGCAGGTAATACACAATTCAGCAAGTTATGGCATCAGAAATGCTAAAATTCAGTATAAAGTTTTCTGCAACTTCTGGTTTGATCACATTGAATCTCTTTCAGGATTCCTCCAGTTGCTGCCCCTCAGTGTGGACTGGTTTGTTCAAACTTTACTCCTGCTGGTGATCACTTCCTCTGGATCTGGCTATACTACAGAGCTTACAGTGGTGCCACTAGAGCAGATCCTTGAAGCCTATGGGAGAGAACCCTCCCATTGACTTAATTACTCCAGCCCCCACAAGCAGCAGTAGCGATCTCAGTGGAAGCATAGCACTGTCCATACCAACACATAAGTAGGTGTAATTTACGTCACTTAGGGGTGGCTTATTCATACCCCTGAGCAACATAACTTAAACCCACGTAAGCTATAGTGTGTATTTACCCTCAGGGTCTGTCTACATTACCCTGCTGTGCAGGCCATGGGGGTGTGAATGGCAGTGCACACCAAAGTGTTGCGCTGTAACTCCTTATGTGGATGCAGAGGGCGGCAATAAATGACTCCTAGTTCATGTTAAAGTAGTCTTCTTCAAACAGGATTATATTAATGCAAACTAGGAACATTTTAATTCACACCCACAGCATCCACACAGGGGAATTTCAGGGCAGCACTTTAGTGTACATGACTATTCACACCCCTACAGTCCAAACTGCAGGGCAGTGTAGATAGTCCCTTAGTCTCTCCTGCGTGAGCACTCATTAGTGTGCATAATGGTTGCACAGTTCGACTCTGAGAATCTATTATCTAGATTTTAGTATTAGGAGGCTGAGATGTGCTTATTTAAGAAGGCAGTTATGAGCCCCTCAAAATAAGTTACATTGGACAGGCATTGTGTGGTTAGACTAAACCAGATTTACCTCACTCCATCCTGCCTGATGGCTATAACAAAGCATTTCAAAGCCTAGTCTGCAACAGCCATTTGCTAAGTCAGGGCCTCTCCTAAACAGAAATTGTTGCAGTGAAGTGTTTCTTTTATTTATATTTTCATCCACTATGTGAATAATAAAACAATCCCCTTCTCTGAGTCAACTAGGATTTAAACATAGGCCCCCTGAATTGAAAGACTGGTGCATTATATCACAGTACCAAGTATAGTGATGCCACAAAACAGTTTTAAGACCAATGGCTACGATCATCTTGGTATAAAATTTATAGTTCCATCTTTCTATTCACATGAATGATAAAGATCAATCATGTACTCAACAACTTAAGTGGAAAAGGGTATTCAAAATACGCTTTCCATTATTATTACTGGGTACAGTATTTCTAGGAAAAAACATGTTTGGTCAAACTGTCAGAAAATAACTGCTGGACCCAGGTACCTTTCATAATGCAACTGTCGATAATGGGCTTAGAAGGACTGGATTTTTAACTGGTAAATGATTTCACAATACATACACAAACCAATGACAAAAATATTTCCATCAATAATTACAGAAATTTATAGATAGACAATGCAAGAAAAATGCCTCTTGAGAATTTGTTGGGAGTTTGATTTAAGGATATTTACTCGGTATATTTTGACGTGTGATTGACAATTTGTGTTTTAATGGTTATAATGCTTTAACTTTTTGAATCTCATTAAG
Source organism: Malaclemys terrapin pileata (assembly GCF_027887155.1). NCBI lineage: Eukaryota > Metazoa > Chordata > Testudines > Emydidae > Malaclemys > Malaclemys terrapin. Next base: position 39,148,027 of record NC_071505.1, read on the forward strand.
AAATTGTCTGACCCCCCTCACACAAAAAAAATGCTTAAACACTGATCATCTGTCAAAATATTACAAAAAATAAAAACAAAATTCTGTGGGCTATCTAGATTTATTCAAACAATGTGCCGATGACTTTTTGGGGAGGGAGAGGGGCAAGAAAAGTTAAGCACTGTATATTAAAGCATATCAGTACTACTCAGTCTCTCTCATTCTTATGTCTCCTATTCAGTAACGGAGTGAAAAAAACATGAAATTATCTAGTTCCAAATAAACCCATCCAGGCAATTACCTCGTAGCCTACACAAACTTTATTACACACCAACAGTTGAAATAAGATAAAAGTTTTCTTCAGAAACTGGAAGTTACCAAAACCACATCCATGTACACCTCTCTCTCAATGTAACGCTGTCCTTGGGAGCCAAAAAAAAAAAAAAATCTTACCGCGTTATAGGTGAAATCGTATTATATCGAACTTACTTTGATCCACCAGAGTGCACAGCCCTGCCCCCCCGGAGCACTGTTGTACCGCCTTATATCCGAATTTGTGTTATATCGGGTCATGTTATATCAGGGTAGAGGTGTATTTTATAGATTGTTAAACAAAGCAGTGTTGCTTGATCATTATAAAATGCTAAGTTTCCAGGATCATCAATTCTCACACACACACACCCCCCGTGTTTAGAATAAATTACGACATAGAACTGCAAGTGAAGTCACTATTTGAGCAAGGAATATTAATCAGGTATACAGCAGCTGTGACCCACTAGTAAGCTCATACTGATTGCTGGAAACAAGCTTTGCTTTCCAGCCACTATATACAGACATTAAACAAAACTACTCTAGATTTTATTAGACCACCAGTGATGCTGATACACGAAGAAGTGAAAGATGTGCCTTAAGCACCATAAAAAGTACAGGTAGGAGGGGGAAATAAAATGCTGCTAGGATGGAAAGAAAATATGTAGGAAATGGAAAACTATACAGAACACTTGACAGTGGTAAAACATGCAATGCAAGACAGTATTCTTAAACTATTTTCTCTTCCATTTTCATGTCAAATCTGACATGGAGAATAAGAAGAGTACGCTATCGCTGATGTCTATGTACATACAAGATGTATGCATTTAAAAGTGAAGTCCCCCCGCCCCCCAATGCACTTTAGTTCTGATACTCACAGTAGTGGATTGAAAGAGTGACTCTGAAGCTGGTAGACAGGGCACAGCTGTGCTGTGTGATAGCTCTGGGAAGCAGGTAAGGGAAATGCAGGGGGTAGCCAGAGAATGGTTCTGCAATTACATAGCTCAAATGGCCTCAAATTCTCATATTGAGCTGTAGCCTTTACCCCACCCTAGTAGCAGTCATGGAGGTAGCTGCACCTCCATGCCCTACCCATAGGCTCAAGTATGGAATCTGTCGCCATGTCCTTAATCTCCACATAGTTCTCCTGCTCAAAGTATGTTTATTCAGGCTTTATGGATAAACTTTGAGAGCCCCCACAGACAGGGCAAGCTGTTCTTCACAAAGCTTCTTGCCAAAAAATGAACAAAGAACACTAATTTGCCCAGTGTCTTAATATAAGGTTTGGTGGTATTAACGTAATAGGAGAAACACTTGCTCATTTCTGCTATAAAAGCAGACAAATCTGAGCTGTTAGGCAGAACTATCCCTTCACGTGATAGTATGCACTGCATAAAATGCTCTCTCTCCTGTCAAAGTACCTAGGAAGATAATTTTCAGTATCTATGGCAGATCTTAACAAGACACGGGTCAGTTTACATTCTGAAAGCAGTAAACGATTAAAGTCATTTGAAATTTATTATAAAACCACAGGCCATTTAAACATTATAACAGAACTGATATAGTAGGTCAAATACTTTGGTTTAGCTTAAAAAACATGCAATTTAATGGGCCACCACTTCCCTACAAAAAAGCTAAGATCAGAAACAAAGAAGATAGAAGACAGTGTGAAAGAGGTTGGAGAGAAAGGGGAAAGGTCCATCTCAGAAATGTAACTGCAGCGTTCATTGCACTTGACCAAAATGCAGTTTATTTCAAATACAGAGAAATATTTGCCTTTATGTACAAAGGTGAAATCAGCCCTACTGAGTCCTATGCCGTAGAGCAGGAGTGGCCAACTTGTGGCTCCAGAGCCACATGCGGCTCTTCAGATGTTAATATGCAGCTCCTTGCATAGGGCACCAACTCCGGGGCTGGAGCTACAAGCGCTAACTTTCCAATGTGCCGGAGGATGCTCACTGCTCAACACCTGATTCTGCCACAGGTCCTGCCCCTACTTCACCCCTTCCCTCAAGGTCCCTGCTCCTTCCTGCTCCCTGCAGGAGGCATGGGGAAGAAGGGGAGGCGCTGATCAGCAGGGCTGCTGGCAGGCGGGGTGGGGGGGGGAGCTTATAGGGGGCTGCTGACGTATTACTGTGGCTCTTTGGCAATGTACATAGGTAAATTCTGGCTCCTTCCCAGGCGCAGGTTGGCCACCACTGTGGCAGAGGGTCAGCATGATTGGTTATGCTACACTAGAGCTTCTCATCCACTTCCTCACTTTGGAAATGGTTTAACTGATCGCCGTATTTGGGGTCGGGAAGGAATTTTCCTCCAGAGCAGATTGACAGAGGCCCTGGAGGTTTTTCGCCTTCCTCTGCAGCGTGGGGCACAGGTCACTTGCTGGAGGATTCTCTGCACCTTGAGGTCTTTAAACCACGATTTGAGGACCTCAATAACTCAGGCATAGGTTCGGGGTTTGTTACAGCAGTGGGTGGATGAGATTCTGTGTCCTGCGTTGTGCAGGAGGTCAGACTAGATGATCATAATGGTTCCTTCTGACCTTAAAGTCTATGAGTGTCCTTTCAAAAACTATTACAACAGGGTGGTGGTGATTGGAGGTACATGAATTTGTTGCTGCCTCTAAAGGACAGACAAAATAATAGTAACTTTATGTATGTCTACTGCCAGGAAGCCTGAAAGATTCCCAAATTGCTTTCTGAACAACATTATGTATGTTCACACACCTCTGAGGTGAAAAGTGACAGCTATTCAACACTACACAACAACAGCACAGTTAAAGGCAAGTAGTGAAGAACATGGTTATATAGAGGCAGATATTTCTAGAAAAGAATGTAGAATCAGGAAACAGTTATTGATAACTGCATAATACCAAACAAGGGAATGAATGGACTAAGTACCTTGAAGTCTATCTACGTACGGTTTGTTTGGATTCTTTAAGGGCTTGTCTATACTTACACGCTGGTTCGGCAGCAGGCAATTGAACTTCTGAGTTCGATTTATCGCGTCTTGTCTGGACGCGATAAATCGAACCCAGAAGTGCTCCCCGTCAACTCCGGTAATCCTGCTCGGCGCGAGGAGTCGACAGGGTAGCCTGCCTGCCGCATCTGGACCGCGGTAAGTTCGAACTAAGGTTCGTTGACTTCAGCTACGTTATTCACGTAGCTGAAGTTGTGTACCTTAGTTCGAATTGGGGGGTTAGTGAAGACCAGGCCCAAGACAGAGGTGTTTGTAAATGTGATTTTATGACAGGCAGCAGCATCTAGTAGACTCAGCACAGACTAGGACTACTGTCTGTGCGTGAGAGTGTGTGTGTGGTTTTTTTTTTTTGTTTTTTGTTTTTTTTTAAAACAGGCCTAGAGGACCCAGTCAAAAATTGAGACTCTTGTGCTAGATACACAGTCCTGCTATTATATCCTTGCCTCAAAGCATTTTCAACTTAAGAAAGAAATTGGAGTTCTAATCCGAACTATCATGGTCTCGAGCAAGCCACTTAATGTCTGTCCATTTTATCATCAAATTTTTATTATATTATTTCAGTGATGAGTGTACTTGGCACGGTATAGGAGAACAGTTCTGCCCTATCTCAAGGGAGCTATTTGAAGGTTAATGGCAAGTTAATGTTTTTAAGCCACTTTGAAGATGTAAAGTGCTAAGCATTATTATTAATAGCGCCAATTTGGATAACCGTGTCCACTTCAACATCAGTCAACATAACACAGTTGCTGAGAGACAATTAGGGTCACATTCCACCAAAGTATTTCCTAATATGGCAAATGTAAAAGCTATAAGCTAACATGATAGGAGAGTCAGATACTCACCAGAGTCCCTATACATTCAATAGCAACAGGCATAACACTGGAGAGAGCAGTAACGTGTTGGATAGGGGCTGGCATTTTTGAACTGCTAGTTCTAGAGGTTTGCACATTACAAGTCATTCTGCATCTGTGTAAATTGACTGTTTTGCTTTAAGAATAAAAATTATGAAGAACAATTACCTGACTGAGGCACTACTAGACTGGTATCCTGAAAGGAATGTGGACCATTTGGCTGGCTCATGGCAATACCCTATTCAAGAGAAAATGCTGCTCTTGAAAGGAGACAGGCGAGCATAAAGACAGAAAATAGAAGAGAGTGGGGAAATGGAGATCTAGAATGACAGACACTCAGATAACTACAATGACAAGAGCTATATGAACATCAAATAAAGAGAATGATTTAGACTTGGAAGGAGAGAGAAAAAAAGGAAAGAAGAAATACACTAGAAAAGACACCTTCTAGCTGAGTTAATTAAATGAGTTTCTGCTTCATTATTTTTACTATGTTACCTTGTCAGACATACTTCGATACCTCTCGTTTAGAAGTCAAAGGAATGAAATAATTTTTTTTGCATTTGCTGTATATTAATATTTCTGGCTGCTCTGGATTCTGTATTTAAGTGATTTAGGGTACAGGAGGAGAAGGAGAAGGAGAAGGGGAGACAAAATAACCTGGTATTCCTGTAATTCATAAATTATTGCAGTGGCCCCCTGGTTACCAGTTTATTTGGGAGCTGTCCCTTGAAACAATTTTATAACCATATTAGCTAGACATTAATCACCACCACAAGTAACTGGGCGCCACTTCTACAGGCAAAAATTCCATCCCTTTCTCAACTGTACACCACATACTTATACAAAATAAGTTAAACAGGTTACGTGAGACAGCACCTCCGCATTGACTGTCCTGTAAGATTACAGGGGATGAAGTAGTTAAATTTGGGGTTGTGTTAGGAGGAGGCATGTTTTGTAGGTCCACCTCAAAATGCTACAGTCAGCTCTGATCTTATAGATTCCAAGGCCAGAAGAGACCACTGTGATCATCTTGCCATAGAACCTCCCCAAAATAATTCCTAGAGATTATCGTTTAGAAAAAAATCCAATCTTGATTTTAAAATTGTCAGTGATGAAGAACCCACCATGATCTTGTTCCAATGGTTAATTACTCTCACAGTTAAAAATGTATGCCTATTTCAGTCTGATGTGTCTAGCTTCAACTTCCAGCCATTTGATTGTGTTATACCTTTCTCTGCTAGACTGAAGAGCCCATTATTAAATACCTGTTTCCCATGTAGATACTTGTAGACTAATCAAGTCACCCCTTAACCTTCTCTTTGTTAAAATAAGTAGATTGAGCTCTTTGAGTCTATCATTATAAAGCATGTTTTCTAATCCTTTAATCATTCTCATGGCTCTTCTCTGACCACTCTCCAATTTATCAAAATCCTTCTTGAACTGTAGGCATCAGACCCAGACATAGTATTTCAGCAGCAGTCACACCTATGCCAAATACAGAGGTAAAATAACCTCTCTAGTCCTATTAGAGATTCCCCTGTTTATGCATTTCCAGATTGCATTAACTCTTTTGGCCACAGTGTCACATTGGGAGCTCGTGTTCTGCTGATCATTCACCACAACCTCCAAATCTTTTTCAGAGTCACTACTCCCCAGGGTAGAGTCCTCCATTCTGTAAGTATGGCTACATTCTTTGTTCCTAGAGGTATACATTTAGTCATTATCAGAGATGATTTTGTGTTTTCCTCTTTTGTCTTCTTGATGAAACAATTCACACCATTCCAACACCGGTTAATTCTGAGCCAGGCATGAAATAGTTAGTTTCATTATACTAAACAGTACTTGGATAGAAAGCACCGAAGTATTTACTTTGAGTAATTTCAACCCCTTACAGCCGGCTACAAATTTTTGTTCCCTATTTCAGCAGAACATGGAGTTTTAATCTGATGGATGGGAAAAGCTTAATTAGACACGGTTCCTTCAATATTGCACCCTCACAAACTGCATGTAAGTACTTCTAGATTCCTCCACCTATCACAGTAGACTCCTCTCATTCTGCAGAGAGGTGAATGCAGCAGATCAATAATATTTTTTTTCCTTTTTAATATAATAAATGTCAACAAATAATGAAGGTGGCATACTTGTAAATGCTCCTGGGGGATTATGCTCCCTCAAGCCAATTATGCCTGGTCAAGCAATTTTAAAAAAACATTAAATTAGATTATCTTTAGAAGAGATGTGTCAGTTTTTGTCTATTCCCTCCCTTAAGAAACACAGCATCTCCCCCACTGATCATCAAACCACTTGACAAACTTGTTAGTAGGACAGCAGAGAAGGGAAGTATAGTTTTGCAGAGGCAAAACACACAATGGTAGCTATGTGATGTGAAAGACACAAGACAGGTACTGAGAGCTTACACAATTTTAGGTAAAAAGCCTGTCCTCCAGCAGGTACTAATGAGAGGTCAAAATGGAATAAAGAACACATTTTAGATGCTGTCCAGGATCATACTATTTTCAAAACGCAAAAAGGTGTCCCCACAAAAGGTATCCTAATAAAGATGTAAATTTTATTTAATTAATAAGCATGTTAAAAGAAGGTACTCATTTTGCATGTTCCCCAGATTACTAATGTAAAATGTTTTACTGAAACCTAAGTAGACAAAAATCATTTGTCTTTTTGCCTCTAAAATCTCCACCTTACCAAGGGCACAATTTAGCAAAAAGAAAAATCAGACTTCCACAGTTTGTGTTTTGTCTAATGAAACAGATAACTGTTTTTTCTTTCCACATCAACCACTTAAGAATTAGAAGTTTAATTTTAGAGGAAACTGTACTTCGATCACAATACACATATAAGAGCTGAACATATTAAAGACACTGAATTTTGCAGGAGTATTTATAAAAAAAGCAATAATTTGCTGCACTTACTTATAAGACCAAATGATTGCATTGATGTTTCAATAGTAAACATTAAACAGAACATAGTTTTCCAATGACAAATGTGTGATGAACACTAAATGCATAAACATTTTATACAGAACCACTTAAGCAGTACGTGGTTTTCAGCTCATTTCAAGGAAGAGAATGGCATGTTTAGAGTTGATCTGTAATGGTCAAAAAATGGTAAATTAATGGTGAGAGGCATTGTATTTAATAGCATTTTCAGTCTTCTCTTCTGGAATAGTTGCTAATGCAAGTTCGTAATGTGAAATTAAAAAAAGACTCAGTTTGTACCCACTTATTCAAAGACCTGTGGTCAGGAGGCCAGATCTTACTTTGAAGTCTGTTATTATTCCACTTTCATTTCTCTCTTTCAAGCACTACCAAGAATAATCTGTTCTTAGTTTTTGCATCAGTATTTGTATTAGGCCTTTACCAGCCCACTGAGAACAGATTATAAACCTAGAAATAGCACATTTGGGAATAGACTTAGAATATTGAATTCTGATGTGCTCATTATTAAAAGTATCTCATATTCTATTAATAAGAGAAAAATAATCATACTAAAATAGTGCTAAATCTAGGGTTATGGACTGTCCAGGTCTTACCCAGACAGTCCTGCTTTTAGCTTGTGTATCTGGGTGCCATTTATGGTTGCTGGGTGCCCAGTTTTCAACTAGAAAGTCCAGTCGAAAAGGGGACAGGGTAATGTCCAGAAAGATGTACTGACTGGATACCCAAAGTTCAGTTACTGCAGGGCACGGGGAGCCGCTGGTCATTAACCTGTGCCAGCCCCTACCCAGCCAGTGCCGCCTCCTACCCACATGCAGGTTTCCTTGTCAGGATGCAGCAGCTCCCATCCTAGCCTCGGAGCAGAGGGAGGTGGAGACAATCCAGCGACAGGAGATAGCGAGGGGAGTGGGGGGGGGGAGAGAAGAGTGAGCGAGGGGGCGGGGCCTTGGGGGAAGAGAGATAGAGAAGGGGCAATTTCTCGGTAGTCCAGTTACCAGCAATTAGAAAGGTGGCAACCCTAGAACCTGCACCAGACACATTTGGTTTCATTTGTACAGTGCACATAGACCACAGATTTCAATCTGATTTAGCCTCCAAATAAAAACAAGTATTGCAAATACTTTCCTCCACTATATGCAATATATATTTCCCTCTCAGCCAACAATCCTTGTTTAACTGGGATTATCTCAAATTTTGGAAGTCAGCCCCAGCTAATGTCTTATGGATTGGTCTATCAGGGCAGCTATACAGCAGTGGCTCTGTTACCAATTCACAAGTTTGAGTCCCCTCAGCTCCTGCAGTCAGATGATAAATTAAAAGCTGGTACTCTTGTGTTAACAAAAGTTTCTAGCCCTCATAATTCTGGAGAAAAGTTTGCAAACATTAACTCTAAAAGGCTAAAAAAAAAAGATTGTAAAAATAACTTATTACATTTTTTAAAATCTCATGATGTTTAAAGTCAAATTCATGATTTGGGGCCTGATTCATTATTATTGACTGCTCAGGCTGGCAATACTACTAGAATTTTTTTTATGTGCCAGTATTTTGAGAAAAAAAAAAAATCACACACACACACACACACACACACACACACACACACACACTTGCGCTCATAAAGGTAATCAATTTAGTTTTGCCTAGATAATTCATTTTAAAATATTCCTTTTGCCTTTGAAGATCTGTACATCTTCTTCAATGATTAATGCTTTTCTATGTGGAAGAGGCAAATCATGGCAGATATTCAGGATTTCTTACAATATTTAACCAAAACACAAAAGTCTGCTTTAAGTATAATGTTTACCTCTTAATTCATGGAAAATTTCAATTTGTGTGGTGAGGTCTGGTCCTTGAAAATAGCCTGAAGTAGTTCTCTCATAAGGAATCTGGCAATTGTTCAGAATTCTTGTCTCTATCAAGAGGTTGCATTTCAAAATGTCATTTTATACTAAGAATTCTTAAGACTCACCATAAAAGTTTAAAAAAAACCAAAAAGGCAGGTTTTTTAGCATTAGCTCCCTCAGCTAACAAGCCAAAATTCTCTTTCAATTAATTCTTTAATTTGCCCAGATAGTTAGACACATACTTCTTCATGGCACCTGGAAATCACTTTCAAATCCCTCCTCTGTATTTATACTCTAAATCTGAATGTGCCAGTTAGCTGAAGTCATATTTAACCATTTGTTTTCATTTTTCCAGCTATCTAAACTCATATATTGCTAACTGAAATCAACTGAAAAATAGTTCATTTCAGACAACCAGAAAACCTACTGTTTTTTACTGCAGTTTACTGAAATCTACAAGTGTGGATCTATATTTCAACAAACATTTGAATACAGTATCAACATATCTGCAAATTGTCATTTATTTCCTTTACATATATTCATTTGGCCAAAATATATTAATTTACTTCAACACCAAATTTCATTGTTTACTCCTCTCCAACATGGTATCATGCAGAGCAAGCTTGAAACAAACTCAGTCATCCCTGAAAAACTAGGTGATTTATGTGGATTAATAATCTTGGAAGTATACACCTCTACCCCGATATAACGCGAATTCGGATATAACACGGTAAAGCAGTGCTCCGGGGGCGGGGGGGGGCTGCGCAGTCCAGTGGATCAAAGCAAGTTTGATATAACGCGGTTTCACCTATAACACGGTAAGATTTTTGGCTCCCAAGGACAGCGTTATATCGAGGTAGAGGTGTACTTGTAAATGGAAATGTTAAGTAGAGTGCCCTATATACCTAACAATCTTTGCCTCCCAAGAGAGCTCCACCTTTAATTACGAAGCAGGCCTTCAAAAGTAAGTCAGTCAATCATAAGATGTTTAACCCATTCACTGTCAAATGAGACAAAGAAATGAGACATACTTCACTATGACAAGACCTAAAAGCCTTTTTTGCCTCCCAGATGGCTTGCCATCACCAATATTTGGAGCAGCTTGTCTCATCTCACATCAGTTAGCTCCTGGGTTGTTGTGTCCCCCCCCCCCCCCTTTGTGCTTCGGTGCCTCCACTTAAAGCGACTCCTCAGTGTGCCAGACAGGCAGGAGTGCTGTCCCTTCAGAAAAATCAATGACAACACTACTATATAGCCAGGAGTGTAAACACCTAGTACACAGGGGACAATAAATTAAAACAAACACCAGCAAAGGAATGCCTCCTGCTACATCAAAAGACAACAGTGTAATGGAGGGAATGACTTTGCTGGGAAAAGGACACTATGTATGTGGGAAGGAAGGAAGTCAATTTCTCCACCTCCAAACACTCACAAACTTCTCCAAATCTCACCTCCCTCCCTGACACCATGTCAAGGCAGATGGAAAACAGAGGCTGCATGCGCTGAGATGGAGTGTTGCACTGCTGTGGTGTTGGACCGCTCAAATAAGTCACTTTACTTTTTCTTCACCCCTGAAAGGGGGAGGGGTTCTCTCCTGACTCCAACCAGGCTTGCTGTTCCCTGGTCTGGAATCCTCCTAGGGCCTTGGGTGGCTCTTATTAGCCAGTGCCGGATCATCTCCCTTCTCTCTGAAAACTGGTCACTACAACACTGGAGCTGCCTGATCTCTGCGAACAGAGCTTCAGAGTGGTACAACTCCCTTTGGGGAAGGGGGAATTTAGCAGGGACTCCTCCTCTTTCCAGCTTCCAAACTCAAAAAACACTCTCTGCCCAGCTGTTCTCCTGTTAACGTACTGGGGCTGCACAGCCCTGGCTTGTCGCTGGTCCAGTGGACTTCTCATTCTGATCACTCAGGCAAAAGCTTCCCTAATTAGCTCCAGGAAGGGTTTCTAGTTTCTTCTGTTCTCATCCCTGACTCCAAGCATGCTGGGAATGGGGTCAGAGGGCTTAGGTGGCCACTTTATTTTTAGTCCTTTTGGTAGGGTCCCTAGAGGCTCAGACCAGAGCTCCAGGAGCTGGAAACCACTAGTGGGATTACATGGACAACGTAGCGTTTAGCTGTCAAGCACAATTTTCTTTAAAGAAAGCTTTTCACAATACTTTTGATTAATAGCACTTATCCTTCCACCTAAGGTGCTATATATCAACACGTGGAGCAGCCTCACACCGTTCTGTGGAAGGTAGGTTTTGTTCCCTTTTTAAATTCAGACACAAAGGTTACACAGTTCAACCTGATACAGGCAGAAATAAAACCCAGATCTGCCAGGTCCCATCCTGCACCCTAACTTACAGATCTTCCCATATCCTCTCTCTTCTGCTGTGAGGTAAAAAAAGCAATGATTTTAAAAGGTAAAAAGCAAAAGAGGAGGGTAATAAGCAGACATCAGCTGTACAACTTCCTCGCTTCCATCATGCTGGTGTTAATAATGGGTCCATAGTTAAGTTTCCATCAAGCTTTAACTTTTGGTGAGACCTTAAAAACGTCTCTGGAGCTGACAGCAGTGTGTGGACTTTACTGACAATTTTAATTTGATTTGGAAATTAGATTTACCTTGGTATATTAAATAAATGACACTACCGACAGAGTTCAGAGCACTGTAAAACAAGATGTGTGTACGATGGCATAAAGTCATTTTTTATATCATCTCTGGATTGGATTTTTCCCATCTTTTAATTATGGAAACTACACAATTGACTTTGCTACCAATGTTTCTAACATAAGATGTTTCACCTATTTCCCCTAAATTCAGTTAGTGCAAGGGTTAGAATAGCAGAAGCAAACCATTTTAAAGGAAATTTAAAACTGTAAAGAAATGGGGGGGGTCTTCTGATGTTTAATGGATATTCTCCCGAGGGCACAAGAAGAATGGGCCTCTCCCAAGTAGCGATCACTTTCTTCCCCTAACAAAAATACACAACATACAATGATTTGTTTTATCACTGTTCAGGCCCATAAAAATAACATGTGCTCCTCTTCACAAGCCTGCAGATCTGCTTGGAAGTCTGGGCTCTAAAGTAACCCAGCCACCAAGGACCATCCTTAACCCATCCCTCCATAAGCATTCCCCACGTACTCTGCTCCCTTGAGCCCAGGGTTCTCTCCTCATTTTTGTTTTAATTGCGGTGACATGCAAGGTTTATTCACCTACCCCACCCTGGTCTTCTGTACCTGAAGCACAGAGATTTGCCCAGGACTACACAGGAAGTCCATAGCAGAGCAGGGAACAGAACCTGGGTCTTCCACATCTTAGGCCATTGTCCTAACTACTGAACCATTCTTTCTTCCTGTGTTAACTCTAGTCTATGGCATAGTAAAACAGGATGCACAGCCCCATACAGTTTTTTTCAGCTCTTGCTTCACTATCTCATCTTCGACTAGCGTGGTCATCAGTTTCCATGTACAGGCAGACGGCCCATAATCTCTACCCTAATGTGCAGTTGCTAGGGGCTATGGGATATCTATTTATGAGCAAAGTCTGTGTGCTTTGCAGCAATAGTGTTCTGCATAAGCTTTCTTACCCCTTACCTTAAATTTACCTTTTGCCATACAAGTAATTTACAAACAGGTTGATGATCATATCTACAAATTAAGTAAACCGCTATTGTAGACGTAAGGGTTGGTACACAGATAGTTAACCGGATAGAGTTATCCCCTGGGTTTTTTCAGATACACATACCAAATTGATAAATAATCACTGATACACCAGTAGGGAGACAAATGTTTTGTATTACAGAATAAGAGATACAGCAGTAGAATTATCTCTCTTGTTATACTAAGAAAATATTAACAACCTAATTTGTACCTCCCTAAGGAATTCTCTTCCTCATCCTCCTGAAATTGTATATTCACCTCCATTGATCTCCCAATTCATAAACAAAAAAGGGCAGCTGGATTAGATTAGCCAGCATCCAAAAATATCTAATCCATCCTCAACTTTTTTCCTGTATATACAGGAATGCCTCTGCTTTGACAAAAGAAGCAATATTATTACTACTAATTCAAAACAAAATATCAAATTTTATCTTTATCCTAGGAAGCAAAAATAGACCAAAAGGCAATTGTATCATAGAACACAGACAGCATAGCAACCAGATGGTTGCCATCTTCCATACATCATCCCATGTCCCAAAGTCCTTAAATTTTTACTCAGTCCTTATTCAGGAAAACATCCAGTGTAGTTAGTGGAAATTTGCATGAGTAAAATAACCTTAGGAATTAGCCCGTAGTTTATAGAAACGGGTCTGTAACGATGCTGGTTCTGGCGGGACCCAACTGAGAGTGCCAATTCAGGACAAATTGCTAAAACTGGGCAGTTACAGCTAAAGGCTGGGGGTTTTCCACCTCTAAGGCAAACCAAACCAGCCAGACAGCGAAGACTTTGGTCTCACCCCACTGGCTAACCACAAGTCACACAAGCAATTCCCTTAGATACTCCAGTTTCCCAGTATCACCACCAGTGCCACTCGTTATGGGGACAAATGGTTATGAAAACCAATACCTCAATAAAAGAAAAAGGTTCTCTCGATCCCAAAGGACCAAGCCCCAGACCCAGGTCAATATACAACTCAGATCTTACCCACAAATCACGCTGTTGCCAATCCTTTAGAATCTAAAATCTAAAGGTTTATTCATAAAAAGAAAGACAGATGAGAGTTAGAATTGGTTAAATGGAATCAATTACATACAGTAGTGGCAAAGTTTTTGATTCAGGCTTGTAGCAGTGATGAAATAAACTGCAGGTTCAAAATCAAGTCTCTGGAGTACATCCCCAGCTGGGATGGGTTCTCAGTCCTTTGTTTAGAGCTTCAGTTTGTAGCAAAGTCCCTCCAGAGGTAAGAAGCAGGATTGAAGACAAGATGAAGGAGAAGCATCAGTCTTTTATAGGTCTTTTCCAGGTGTAAGAACACCTTTTTGTTCTTACTGTGGAAAATTACAGCAAAATGGAGTCTGGGGTCACATGGGCAAGTTCTGCATAGTTTGCTGAGTTACAAGGCGTATCCGCCTTCTCTCAATGGGTCAGTTGTATAGCTGATGGTCCTTAATGGGCCATCAAGCAGGTTAGGCAGAGCTAACACCAACTTGTCTGGGATGTTTCCCAGAAGCATAGCATAAGTTTGAAATACAGACAGTATAGAGCCAATATTCATAACTTCAACTACACAATTGATACATCCATATAGACAGCGTAATCATAACCAGCAAACCATAACCTTGTCTTAGACACCTCATTTGACCCCCTTTATACAAGATTTGGTGCCACTACAGGACTTTGGTTGCAACCATGTTCTATATGGTCCCAGATTATATCAATAACGTCACATCTTTTAGATTTAGCAGGTTTCAATATTTTCAACTTCTAAAAGATCCCATTGAAGTTGCTATGGAATATTACCGGAGGGAAGAAAGCAGTGAAAGTTTGGTATCAATAGTGAAAGTGACTTGAGAAAGCTAGTCAGCTGACAACTTGAAGTGACATGCTATTTATGGGGGATGATAAAAATACACTCTTATTAGTATTCATTACAGATTTAGCTTTTCTCCACCATGTTTCAGTTATGGTAGGCTGCATGCTGTGGAATGAAGACTGCCTAACAAGAAAAAAAACCCACAACAATCCGTAGGGAGTAATGAGTTGTAGGGAAAACTAGACAGTGTCAGAGGAAGCTGGTCTAGCACAATATCAAGGGACGAGAACCCATATCAGGAATGCCCAATGTGACCCTGGTCAGCTCACTAAAGCAATAATGTAGTGATAAAACGCTGAGAAGTTTCAAGGACCCTTGAAACTTGGAGCGGTTGGCAATCTCACATCTATACTCGTCAGAAGAGGGCAGACTTGGAGCTATACACCAGACTCATTCCAGAGCGAAAATCATTTTCGTTGACTTGAAAGGGTGCTAGACAATCCATATTTAAGCCTACCAAGAAAGGAAGGCTCATAAGAACAGAAGACAACTTTCACAGGAACCGGCCATAGACTATGGAACTCTCCTCTTGCAAGGAGGTAGAATGGCAGAATATTACACTGAAGTGTAATATTCATTTCTTCAGAGGTGACTTCCCTCAATTTCTTCATACACACAATCAAACCTATAAGAACTCAGGAACTAAGAATTCTATAAAATCATGCTATTCCTCATACTGATGAGGAAAGGAGCTGGAGGGTTTTTTTGTTTGTTTGTTTTAAAACATACTAGGGAGATGTTTAGACACAATAATGATAAAAGTAACTACACAAACACAGACTGTAGACTGACTGAGGAAGGACAGGTATATAAGCACAGTGAATTCTCTTTGTATAAAACAGCAGTAATTAGCAATAATAATAAAACTATTAAGAGAAAGATAACCTCAACTGGCAGATTTAAAAAACCTAGAGGAAAACAAATCAAACTAGTTCAATACTCTTAACAAAAAGTGAAAGGACCTCAATAGGCTTTTCCTTCCATATTTTTTTAAATGCGCTTATAGTGCCTTATTCAAGTTGTGCCAATTCTATATTGTTCTATTCTCTAGATGTTCTTATACTGCCCTCATCACTGTAGCATTGTGCACCTTCCAATGGTGTAATAAGTGGCCTAACATCTACCATTTTTGGTTTGTTCTCTCTCCCTCTTCTCCCCCCGCCATCTCATTTTCTCCAGAGGAAATGTTTTGTGTGCAGTGCAATACTGTGTGTGTGTGTGCGCGTGTGCGTGCGCGCTCCTGGCTAAGAGACCATATCGTCTCTCATTCAAGTACTGCCCAAGGATCAAATTCTTACTCGGATCACAGAAGAAACTGAAACAAACTACGCAGTATTCATGGCTGTACTCACAGTGCTCTTATCTGGTTGCACGCTTTTTAAGAACTCTTGACAGCATCCGAAGTTGCCTTGAGGCTAAAGGTTTAACAATTACTAATTTTAGTCACCAGACAAACATTTAGACTGTAGTTCTGGAAAAACTGCTTTCCAGTTCTAAATGAATAATGATATTGACTCTGCAAATTGTTATTTATAATTAATTATTAATCAAACAGAAACAATGTTGCTATGGAAAGCTTCCATATGAAGAAATTGAAAAGAATGGGGCTGTTTACTTTAAAGAGGGCTGAATAAGAGGGAAGATGATAAAGGAGTATTCAATAACGAACAATACTGATTGAGAACTTCTCACTGTCTCACAAAATACAAGAGCAAGGATACATACAGTGAAACGGGAAGTCAGCATACATAAACTAATAAACATTTTATACAGTGCACAATTAGCCAACTCATTGCCACAAGATATAATCAAGGCCAACAGCTCATCAAAGGATTGGATATTCATATAGATAGATAACAAGCACATACAAAGTTACAATAGCAAGGATTAAAAATAAAAAAATAAAAAATAAATAAAAAAAGTTTAAAGGCTATAACCCCTCATGCTTCAGGGATAAGTCAACTTCCAATAGGCACTAGTAAATGCCTACTGCTGCAGGCACCTTCTGTGAAAAATCTGATACCAGCTGCTAACAATGACTGGACACAAGAGCAGATTGACCATTAATCTGATGTGGGATGGCAGTTTTTACATAGCATATTATTGATTTTACACACACAATTTTTCCACTTTTACCTTTTTGAAAAGCCTAAAAACTTCTGTCTATAAATAGGTATGCCACTTTTGCTGAAGAAACATCTCAGAAAGCTAACTTATTTAGAACCTCTGTGCCTCGGGGCACATGAGGCAACCCATTTTTCCCCAATGCTCTCTCTCCATAGCAAGATGTTTGATTCTATCAGAAGCTGTCTTCATGATGACATTTGATCATCCTGCAGTATGTCAGAGTTTGCCCTCCATGCCTTCTCTTTTCTCCAGGTGGAGGCCTTAGATGTACTTCGGGCTTCTGCCATGGGGTTGCCTGGTGACATGGCCAAATCACTGTTGCTGTTTCTGTCTAATTATTAAGTTTGCAGTCTACTGACCCATGTGGCACAATGCTTCCACACTAGTTACATCACCTCTCCAATAAATTCTCAAGATTCTTCTTAAACAATGCTGGTGGAATGCATTCACCTTACTGTTTTATATTTCCACCATCTGCCACATTTCTGAGGCATTTAATAGCGTTGGAAGGACAATAGCATTGTATAATCTCATTATAAGTGTTTAGATGTATCATCTTAAATTTCCAGAGATATTTCACAAATGGAAAAATGATCCACTGGTTTTACCAATTCTTTCTTTTGTTTCTTTAGTAAGCTGGCCATTAGCAGATATTGTACTTCTGAGACAGAAAAAGTGACCAATTCTTTTGTATTCTTCGCCAATCACACATCTGCTGACATGGACATTATTTTCTTCTGCCTTCGAGGTCTTGGTCTTCTGCATGCTGATACAAAGTCCCATTTTAGCAGCTTCTGCTTTTATGCTCATAAAGAGTCTTCATTCCAACCAAACTGGTATCCAGTATGACTATATCATGTGTAAAATCTAAATGTCTCAGCTTCTCTCTTGCCCAAACAATATCAGTGTCCTCAGCAACAGTTTTTCTCATCACAAAATCTATAACAATGCAGAAGACAAATGGGGATTGTACACAACTTGGCCTTACACCAGGGATTATTTTAAACCATTCTGTGTCTCTGTTCTTTGTCCTAATGCAGCGAGCAGATTCATCATACAAAACTTTTATCAAATTAACCATCTTTGCTGGAATGCCATAGTATCACAGGATCTTCCAGAGGACTTCTCTGTGGACACTGTCAAATGTTTTCATAAAAACAAGGAAGATAAAAATCATCTTCTGCTGGTATTCTGAGATTAGAAGAGCAGAAGGCTAAACACAGGTCTAAATAAAGATTCTCAGTGGCCAGAAATCTAATCTATCTTGGTCTTTTTTGTATTACCCATTTTCCATTTTATTTAATTGAGAATGAAAAATAAAATTGTTCCAACAGATTGAGTTGCATAGTCCTGCAGGGGAAGAGTAATGTTAGAAAAGCATTTGTGCATTTGGTAATATAGTGTGTGTAGTCAGTTTCACCAGTTCCCCTTCTGTGTGTGTGTGCGCATGTTTCAGACAGTAACAGGAGAGAGAACCCTTTTTTAAAAAAAAAATATAGGAAACCATGATTACATAAGCACAAAAAATGACTAGGGAACAGCAGGGCAGGTGTAGAACGTGTACCTACTTTGAACCCATGAGCTGTTTTCCAAGTTGAAAGTCTAACATTTTGGAATGATGCAATTTTAAATATGTTGAGTTTCAGCAATACCAAGATATACCTGGGAGAGTAAGTGGCGGTGGGACATGAAAAACTAATATTTGAAGTGGTGCACTCCACCAGAGTCAGCTGCAGCAGAAGGTGGAATATAAAGGTTAAAAGTTCGAAGATTAAAGAGAGACTTTTGTGGCCAAATTCACATTAGAGCAGGGATCCAAGGTTGGGGGAAGAAAGGTCCTCACAGACCAATTTTGCAAACTGAAGTAAGGACCTCTGTGAGAAAGTACTTAGGTTTTAATATGGACTATTTGTTTAAAGGAAGGGTAGAACTTCCATCACCTTTCATCAACCACCACCTTTAAATACCTTCAGATATGTGAAAGGCTCCATTGTGCTACACGCCGAGAAAACTAAAGCAAGCATGTGAGTTTGTGTACAAAAAAAACAAAAAAAAAAATCACCCACTAGTTTCATGATTTAGAGGAGTTTACATCTCAGGAGGGTAAATCAGCAATAAAAGTATGGCGAGAATTTTTAGTTTATTAAGCATTTGTTTGGAAATTTACCCATGCCTAAATATGTATTATTGAGAATTATTTTTGGTTTGGGATCTAAAGAACTTCTGATTTAGCAAGCATAGAGACAACAGGTAAATTAATATATCTAACAAAACAAATATACACTAGATACTTTGGAATATTTAGGCCCTGGTGATTTTGGGACCTCCATTTTGGGACACCTTAAAGAGGCCTAATTTTCAGGGGGTGGATACTTTAAAAAGTGTCAAATCTTGGCACCCCAAAATTGAAGCCTCCCAAATCAGGAGTCATTTTTTAAAAGTGTACTGGTTTTGCAAGTATGTAACGGTCACGCTGTCTGAGGGAGGCACACTCAGTTGTGAGCCACTGCAGACACTTCACAGTAACCATCCGCAGTTTACTGGGGTCTGTTACTAGTCAGCTTCAAATTCTTTGGCCTTAAAGTTTATCTACAAGCATCAACTCACTCTTTAGTTAAAAAAAAAAAAAAAAGAAGAAGTATCTCCACTGGTTTCAGAAGAAAGCATGACACAATGTGCATGTCCCCCCTAAGCCACAGAGTTGTCATGATGAGGTCCCCCTAGGCCCACACCACAGAGTCACTGGCACTCCCTATCCTTCCCCTTCCTCTCTTTTTGGAGCTTTTCTGAACCATTTTATTTTTCTTTGCTCCTAGTGCCCTAAGGTAGATCACATTTGGGATTTCAGGGAGAGCAATGATAAATTACATGTTGCATGTACAGCCCACTAATCAGTGTGTAGCATCTCCCTCTGTGCCCCATCTAAAGAGCATGTAGGTCTTTTACAGCCCAAGTTACAGAGCCTGGTTCTTTAGCTCAAGCTGTAGATACGGTATGCAGTATGTCTACACCAGTGGCTCTCAAACTTTTGTACTGGTGACCCCTTTCACATAAGTTTCTGAGTGCGGCCCCCCCCCTTATAAATTAAAAACACTTTTTATATATTTAACACCATGCAATAAATGCTGAAGGCAAAGTGGGGTTTGAGGTGCAGGCTGACAGCTCATGACCCCCCCCCATGTAATAACCTCATGACCTCCAAGGGGTCCCAGAACCCCAGTTTTAGAACCCCTGGTCTACACAGCACTTTGGATCGAGCATCCCAGCCTGGGTCAACAGACTTGGGCTAGCGGGACTCATGCTAGTGCTAAAAATATAGCTGTGTAGACAAGTTGTGACTTGGGCTCTGAAGCATGGGGTTGGGGGGAGGCGGAAGGCTTTAGAGCCTGAGTTCCAACCCGAGCTACAACTTCAAGTGCTGTCTATACAGCTGCTGTTACAGCACCAGCACAAGCCCTGCTAGCCCAAGTCTGTCGACCCAGACTGGGAGACTTACTCCAAAATGCTGTGTAGACATACCTGCAATTTTAGCCATAGAGGCTCCACTTCAACTCCAACATTGGGTAAGATGGTGGCTGTCACACACAAATAACTTGTGATAAGTTTATTTTGCATAAGGGATACATGTGTCGTACTGGTATTCTCTCTCAGTTGCTCAGTATAAGGAACAACAGACTTTAGCAGTCAATCTGAAAAAGCTTGGCTTCTTTGTGGCTTAACAGCCCCAGATGACAGCCTCCTGCCTTGGCTACACTCGGGACTTCACAGCGCTGCCGCGGCCAGCGCTGCGAGAGAGCTCTCGCAGCGCTGTATGTACTCCACATTTCCGGGGGAATAGCTTGCAGCACTGCGAGCGAGCGTGCAGCGCTGCAGGCTCTGATTACACTGGCCCTTTACAGCGCTGTACTCGCTGCGCTCGGGGGGGAGAGGGAGGGCGTTTTCACACCCCTGAGCACAGCAAGTTGCAGCGCTGTACAGCACCAGTGTAGCCTTCAGTTACTACTTTTCCTCTCATCTCTTCTTCTGCCATCACTCAAGTCAGTACAGCCTTTCCACATACATGAATGTACATGGTTGGGTAGGTGGTGAGAGCAGGATAAGAGGTTTCTGCATAACTTAGGGCTAATGTGCCACATAGTTCAAGGCTATAGTCTTTGTCTATATTTCTGTTGTAATCCTAGGAGTCACAAGTTGAGTATATATAGGATGCATAATATTAAAGGTACAGTGACACTAAACTAAAGGCAAATAATTATTTAGAAGCAACAATGGAAACTGTTGCAAGTAGACAGCAGAATCAGCAAAATAAAAGGAAAAGCAAAATAAACTTTTAGCACAAAACTGAACAGGTATAAGCAGGCAGACAAAAGCTACACAAACAAAGCAGCTTTTTAAATGGTCAGTTAGGAGACTTAGTATTGTATTTCTGCTACTGCTGTATAGGTTCTGACTAATACCATAGATAGAAATATTATGCAGTTGTCTGGACATCACGCTGACTAACGTTTAGCCATTAGACTGGTAACAATATCTTGAATTTTTTGATATTCAGGATAGGAACATTAACTAAATATTCCTGCACTGAAATGGTGGTCTCATTACTTCCTATATCGGTGATCTTTAAGACATGGATCACTGATGACAGCATTCAGGTGTTTTGTCAATATGCTGTTTTATGGGAATCAGTACATGCCTCTGAGAGGTTGTACCAGCTCTGCATGTAAACAAATGTTTTCCACTGAGTTTTCATCAGGTCCCCATTTCCTTTAAATCACTCAGAACCTGCCAAAAAAATTACCTTTTCATAATGTTATCAAGAGGTGTCTGATGAAATAGATGAGTACATGATTGCTGTGCACAGAGCTACTCCATTTGGGATGACAGTATCAGAAGTCATTGGTGGTCCATGCTAGAGACTAACTGGATTATTTTAACTTTAAACACAAGCTATTTTTACTCCATTACCCAAGTGAGTGACGTTCTGTAGGCAAAAATCTGTTAAAAATGTGGTAGTTATGAAAAAAGGGTGACCTCTAGCAGAGTCTCTACAAGTCTATTACCACTTCAGAAATCAAACAATGTGGGTTACAAATCACAAATGCATCACTCCAGGGTATTAGCAAAACATTCATGCAATTGATGTGTAAGAGGAGGTAGAGAGAAACAGAAAATACCTAGTGTCCTATAGGGATTAGATTGTCAAAAAACAAAAAAAGTGTGCAAACCTCTCTGGCTGTTCTACAACATACACTGAAGTTTGACTGCCTGGGTAGCACGTGCACTAACCATTTTTTTTTATAAAGAGGAGGAAACTGAACCCTGTAATCTCGTTATCACCCTGTCAGTGAGTTAATGGTCATTACCACGAACAGATTCTTATGTTATCAAGGAAGTCAGGGCATCACTGGTGCTTTTCACAGGATAATAATGAGGTTTTACACTGCAATTAAATCAGTACAAATTTGCAGTTTTACTATAGATTCAGCTGCAACTTTTCACTCAAATACCACATTTTCCTATGGGGACACACACACACACACACACACACACACACACGTGTAGGACCATCCTTTGTACATTCAACTCTTCTTTTAACTCCCATTCCCCTCAAAATAGTACAAAGGGTTTCAAGTTGAAAATAATACAGGGAAGTACCAGCACAAAAACCCCTTCCTAAGCACATTACACTACCAACCATAGCTTTGCAGGATAGCTCAACAAAGGGTTTAACATGTGTTTTCACTCAAGATTACCAAAATTCCAGTCAAGGCCACTTTATGCTATCAGCACTTGAAATATTCTAACAACCATGTTCGTGTCAGCAGTAAAGCCATAAATATTTTTCAAAATAACAATCTCCCACAGGACTTCATGTCCATTATCAGCAAGAAAAGTTTTGGAACACTTGGCTTCTGAAACCTCAGAAGAATTTTCTTAAGTTTCCAGAAACATTTCACCTCTCAAAGCACTGAAAACAAACTTCATTCAACTATTTCATGAATTAAGGACTGTACTTGGTCCTGCTAATGAAGGCAGGGGACTGGACTCTATGACTTTTCGGGGTCCCTTCCAGTTCTATGAGATAGATATATCTCCATATATTATTATATTCTTATTTACTTGGGTGTTTCAATTCTTGAGAAATGTTAAATAAAAATCAAAAGTTATCATAAGGTAACTTCATACTTTTATAGATTTTAAGGCCAGAAGGGACCATCAGATCTAGTCTGACCTCTTGTACATGACAGGCCATTAATTTACACCCAGATACTCCTATATTAAGCCCAAAGATTTGAGCTATACCACAACATTTCAGTCCTCAGGAAACTGAACTGTGCACCACAGGAAGAGAATGGAGAGACCAAGGTGCCACTAATGCCCAAGGCCCATGCAATGGCAGGGAATTGACTAAGTGATATATACACAGATATTCTCAGCAGGCAAAGCACACCCCATGCTGTAGAGCAGGGATCAGCAACCTTTGGCACGCGGCTCACCAGAGTAATTACCCTGGCGGGCCAGGCCGGTTTGTTTACCTACCACGTCCGCAGGTTCGACCGGTCGCGGTTCCCACTGGCCGCGGTTCGCCGCTCCAGGTCAATGGGGGCTGCGGGAAGCGGGGGCCAGCACATCCCTCGGCCCGTACCACTTCCTGCAGCCCCCATTAGCTTGGGGCAGCAAACTGCAGCCAATGGGAACCGCAATCGGCCGAATCTGCGGACACGGCAGGTAAACAAACTGGCCCGGCCCAACAGGGTGCTCACCCTGGCGAGCCGCATGCCAAAGGTTGCTGATCCCTGCTGTAGAGGAAGTTGAAAAACTTCCAAGGTCACAGCCAATCTGACCTGGGGGAAAATTCCTCCCTAATCCCAAATCTGGTGAACAGCATAAGCCCGAGTGCGTGAGCAAGACACATTAGCAGGCATTTGAAAAAGAGGCTTCTCTGTTCCACCTTAGAACCAGTCCTCCACTGTCCCCACCTCCATCTGGTGTCCTGTCTCTTGCTGTGGCCAATCTCTAGTGCTTCAGAAGATAACAAAAAATAAAAAAAAAACAGCCACATCAACTAGTTATGCATCAACGGGGGGGAAAACTTCCTATCCCTCACAGATGACTGGCTGAATCCCTGAAGCATGAGATTTCATTATAATCATTATTTTAATGCAGAGCTACAAAAGTTCTGAGCATATTGAGGCCAATACAGGTGATCCCAGGTTGCTTTTAATTTTGTCACTAACCAAAAATAAAACTAAAGCTTAGTGTGCACAAGCCTGCAAACAGTTCAGATTGTGGAGTTCAGTGTCGCTCTGCCCCAAAAAGGAGGTTTGCCATATGTACTTATCCCTCATTTGTCAATGTGTTATCTTGGGCGACCTCGTGCATAGCAAAATGAATAATTCAGGCTCAGGTCACCTTCCATGTTACTCCAACACCAGGTTTGCCTGACAATCATCCAAGGAGGTGAGAGGGAAAATGAAGTGGGGAAACATGAGGGAGGAATCGTGTAGAATGAGTGGAAGCTCATGTTTGCTATTTCGTTTTATTGCTGTTCTTCCCAAGTTCTGAGACTCCAACAAATGTGCATAATGTACACTTATTAAGTAAATATGGGGTTGTGAAAGATGCTGAAAGCACTGGAAGATAAACTGAAGTGATCTATTTCTCCACAGAACAGGTAGCAAAAAGGCAGTAACTGCACAAGCATCCTCCCTCTGGCTGATAATTTCCTGACACAAAACAATCCTCAGCGTCTGAAACATCCTTCAGTAGTTGCCATCTATGCTAAGTATTCCTTTCCTAAATATAGGCACCCAAAACAGGATGAAGATTAATAATTCACACGCTGTGAGCTATCAAACATCCATATACATGAACATCTGTGTCACATCTCACCTGGGCCAAACTGAAGCCTATGATCAATGAAGAATGGCACTGCAGTAGAGAGCCTTTCTCCAGAGCCTGCCCACTTTACAAAACCACATTTAATTGGTATGAAATAAGGTACTGCCAGCCAGCAAGACAACACATTAACATCTCATACGGTAATTGCCTGCATTTAAAAATAGGAATTGAAGCCAAGATTCTGAAGTGTGATTAATGATATTTGGGTGCCCAACTTCAGACACTTTGAAGAAAGTGCTGAGCTCAGCCTCTGAAAACCAGGCTCTTTTAGAAGGAGTATAAAGCTGAGCATCCAAAAATTCAGGTACCAAAAATCACCAGTCACTTTGAAAATCTTGGCTTGAGGCCTTAAGAGAAGTGCCCTGAAAAATGAGTTAATGCATAATAAACCATGTTTAAAACACACAGTCCCTGCTTCAATTGGTTTCTAAACTCATTTTAATTTTAGCCAGCCAGCTAGAATAGGGCAAAACTGTATTTTAAAAACCCAATGCTCTTGCTTATGTATAGGGACATGGGCTTAGACCTATGGTTGCAACAATACTGTTCTAACTTGGTTCCGCCAATCCTACATTAACAACAATATTTAGTTAGTCTTACAATAATATTTAGTCTGGAGCTGCTCAGTTAGAGTTTAACACAGAGATTGGAATCATCTTTCTGTAATTTCAGTTTTAAATTATAGTGGTAGCTCAGGCTCCAGGCACAATGGACTGAGAAATGGGGAAAAAGAAAGAAGGCTATGAAAGTAGAGCCCTGTACTGCAGCCTAGGCGGCCTGGTTAGAGCCTCTTTCTTGCTGCTTTTGCCAGCAGTCACTGAAGAACAAAAAATATGGAAGGACGAGTGCTCAATTCCAGGGGGCAAAGACGAGCAATCAGGACCGGCTCCAGGGTTTTTGCCACCCCAAGCGGCGGGAAAAAAAAAAAAAAATGAAGAAAAAAAGCCGCGATCGCAATTGCGATCGGCGGCACTCCCGCGGCAGCTCCACTGTGCCGCTTTCTTCTTTGGTGGGAATTCGGCGGCAGGTGCTTCCCTCCGAGAGGGACTCCCCGCCGAATTGCTGCCGAACAGCCCGACGTCCTGCCCCTTCCCCTTGGCCGCCCCAAGCACCTGCTTGCTGGGCTGGTGCCTGTAGCTGGCCCTGCTAGCAATAAAGACCAACGGATTCATATTGCTAAGTCATGAGTTCATTCAGAAGTGGTTTAGACCTCCTTTCCCAGTTCTTCTATGCTGGAATGATGGCAGCTGTAATAAGATTTTTGGGGCGCAGAATAGGCTCCCTTAATGGAGGCTATTGAAGATTTTCAATTACCCATTACATAACTAATGCAACAGCAACCAGAGCCTGGTGCTGATTGCAACCTGCCAGTCTGCAGGCAAGAACCCCATTTTCCCTCTTTCAACTAGAAGAATGTTGGTCTTACCTGAATTCAGTTTTAAGGAGCGGATGTAATCCAGGCGTCTACATATCTGGTCCCTGCTTAAGTTCCCTCTAAGCTGTGCTGCCGCGGAGCAGCCTATTAAGCGCTATGCAGGTGCTCAGGCTGTGGTGGGGAGAGATGCTTCTCCCCTGGACCCAACCCAGCCCCAGCCTGGACCTGCCGCAGCCAGGGGAGAGCATCCCTCCCCCGGTCTGGACCAGGCCGGGAGGAGAGGCTCTTATCCCCCCCAGCCCAAGTGCTGCTGCTGGGAAAGAGAGCTTGGGGGAGTCCTCTCTCCCCACTGTAGCCCCGGGGCAGCCTGCACTCCAAACCCCTCATCCCCAGAGCTTGCACCCCCAGCCCTAAGCCCCTCATCCCCAGCCCTACCCCAGGGCCCCCCACACACACCCCAACCCTCTGCCCCTGCCCTGAGCCCCCCTCCTACACAACAAACACCTCTGCCCCACCCCCGCAATGTGAATTTTGTTATGTGTACCAATATGGAGTGATGTGTCACACATCACCTCTATATTGGTGCACATAACAAAACTCACTCCACACATGTATGGGAAAAATTAGAGGGAACACTGCTTCCTTGCCCACAATTTCACTACAGTTCTAAGTCCCAGCTCTGTAGAACTATAATTTTACTTCTGGGGGCTACAGCAGAGATGTCCAACCTGTGGCCTGTAAGGCACTGAATTAAACCTTATGGAAGAAGAAATGTTGTATTTGTACATGATTTCAAAGTGTTTTCACTGAGCCACACCGTGGTTCTTAAATTGACATGTCTGAATTAGCCCCACTTCTACATGTAGCTGAACAGGTATCCCAATTGCCTTCCCTCACTTTCCTAGCAGTTTAAGGAACAGCTCTGGTATGAGCCAGGAGTACTCTGAGCAATTGTTCAGCAGCAGAATTGGTGACCAGGTGTATCACAGGGGACAGAAGTTCTGGCTGTACTACTTCCTGCTTCACTGGTGGGCTGTGGGACCCCCAAGGAGAGCAGGATGGGAACTTGACTGGTTTTGCCTGAGCCAGGAGAAGTGTCTAACAAAGGCTATTTCCTCTTTCCTACACAGCTACCCCTAGGGCAGCTGTAGCAGAGGGGAAAAAAAAAATGCTGAGAACCCACAACCACTGACAGCTCCTTGATTCTCTGCCCAAAGGCTGCCTTAATGTGCACCTATGGACAATGGATCACAAGGGGGCATGTCCCAGCTGGGAACAGTGTGAGCAGGGTGCACACCAGCCACTTCCTCGCTAGCCATTTATCATGCCCCTGAACCACACACTGGACTGGGAGGTACAGAGGATGCTCTGTACACAGGCTCTACACCTGCTGGGTACATCCCCATGCCAAGAATATCTGCAGCAGAGGGCTTGCAAGTCCCTTCCACTCTGCTGCCAGAGTGACAGAAAGGGAGTGGAACAAGGAAGAGAAATCTACCATCAAAATATTGATTGTAGCTCCTTGGTCTTTTTGAAATAAGATGACTAGCGCTCTGACTAAAATGAGTGGACACCACTGAACTGAAAGGAATAGACTCAGATTGCCACACACACATTCACCACTATTCTCCAGAAGCAGAATCCAATTTTACAAATCACACCAAGTCCCCTCTGCTCGTACAATGGACATGTTCAGAATTAAACAGCAGTATTTCATAGTTTTTACTAATAAAGATGCAAATGAAGTGGAATTGGCAGACTCATTTCTACAAAGAGTTTCCATCTAGAAAATGTTTTGTTTGCCAATGAATTTTTCCTCTGCCATTATCTGCTATCTAACTATTGCCCTTTGGAACTTGTATTCTCTTCCAATTAACAAAAATAGCGTTCTGCTAGGTGGTTCTCCGTATAAGAAACAAAAACCTTTACCTTGTGCATACCGTACAATCTAAATTCTCTATAACTACAACACATTCTGAAAGTGAATAGATTTGTGTATGGACTAGACAAGACTTAACTGAATAAGAAAGCTCAGAAGAATAAATTCACTGGGGGGGGGGGGGGGGGGAGAGACCGTCTTTGTCAGAGTGGCTTCCCTCCCGCTAATAATCTGTCCAGAATTCTCAGATATGATTTTATCAGTGACTTTGGGATTTCAATGCACCTTGAATGCCTGCCATGACAGCGGTTAAAAGTCTGCATGCTATCTTATGTCAACGGATACTGTATCAACAATAGCCCTAGTCCAGGGGAGAGCAAACTTTTTGGCCCGAGGGCCACATCGGGGTTGAGCAACTGTATGGAGGACCGGGTAGGGAAAGCTGTGCCTCCCAAAACAGCCTGGCCCCCGCCCCCATCCGCCTCCTCCCACTTTCTGCCCCTCTGACTGCTCCCCTCAGAACCCCCAACCCATCCAACCCCCCCGTCCACTGACTGCCCCAACCCCTATCCAGTCCCCTGTCCTCTGACAGCCCCCCCGGGACTCCCGCCCCCATCAAACGACCCTCTGCTCATCATCTGACCACCCCCTCCCGGGACCCCCTGCCCCTAGCTTGCCCCCCGGGATCCCACCCCCTTATCTAACCCCCCTACTCCCTGTCCCCTGACTGCCCTCCCGACCCCTATCCACATCCCTGCCCCCTGACAGGCCCCCCGGGACTCCCACTCCCAACCCTCCCTGTTCCCCATCACCTGACTGCCCCCCCAAAACCTCTGCCCCATCCAACCACCCCCTCCTCCCTGACTGCCCCCCCAGGACTCCTCACCCCCTTACCAGCAGCAGGAGCTCACAGTCGCAACACCCGGCCAGAGCCAGCTGCACTCCAGCGGCGGGCCAGAGTGCGGCCCGCACAGCGGCATGGCTGTGGGGGAGGGGCCAGGGACTAGGCTCTCCGGCCGGGAGATCAGGGGCCAGGCAGGACTGTCCCGTGGGCCGGATGTGGCTCACGGGCCGTAGGTTGCCCATGTCTGCCCTAGTCTATGGGCTGTATGGCTTTAACTGGTAGAAGTATTTTGTTCATTACAAATTCTGTTCCATACTCCAGTAAGACACTCTTGAAAAGGTAGCTGGCTTTTAAAAAGTTGATCTGTGATTAAGTTTTCCAAAGTTTGAAGTTTACTTATTATAATGATTTGGATATCTCAGTGTAAGCAGACTTTGTGTCTCCCACTCCTTCATTATGCAAACATCAGAGTAATTCAGCTACGGTTAATTACATTTCTTAACGTTATTAGAATGACTTATGGATACAAACACTTTAATTTTTAAAATAGTCTCAATATTCGCTCTTGTGAAGACTTGAGACAGGCACCACTGATAAGTCAAAGTCTTTCCTGTGTAAGGATACGGCCTTTATCTATAGCCATATTGCAAAGCCTGAAGCCTTTGTCTGCAGCCAGGTTCAAAGAGCGTATATCCATTGAAATTGGATATACGCAGGTGGACCTCTGTGCCATGCAGTCATGCCCCGACCCCGCCTCACTCTTCCAACTTTGCTGGACTACCACATGTGCATTTGTGCAGATCCAACTGCAGGATCAAGGCCAGAGTTAAGACAAAAACAGAAGTCAACAACACAGGGACTGAGGTTTTTTTGGTGTGGGAAACAGATGAACATATGAATCAAAGACAATCAAATCATGCAGTCAGTCACTTAAGCAGTGAACATATCTTGATGGTTATGTAGTACAGGTTTGGGATTTTCAAGACTATCATTCAAGGAAAAACAAGTGGGTTTTGGGAAGAGATTTAGAAGGGAAGATGCATGAGCTCTAGGAACAGGGGCCACATGAAACAAGGCACTGATGTAGATATGAGAAATGGACACAAAGGGGGAATTCATAAGCAGCTTGAGTAGAGTGGATAGGGTGTGGGAGCAAAATACCAATGTAAGTAGCTGCCAGGGCTTTCAATACTGGCCCACTTCTAATGCTTATTGATTTCTACAAACCTTTTAATTTGCTCAAACTCTCATAGGAATGAGTTGTGACTAACATAGCATTCCACAGAACTTTCTCCCTGTAGGTGGGCAGCCTTTAATGCAGAGCACACTGTATATTTATGGATTCTTTAACAATGTCAAATTTTGCTTCTGATGATTGCTGTCACCTGGCTGAAATACTTCTCAGGCTCAAAACGAAATAATTTCCTGCTGTGACACTTCTTTAGAGACCTAAGCTACCAGTGAGCTGTTTTTCTCAATTCAGTCGAGCTGCTGTGAATTACCCTGTAGGCAGTCCTATGAGCTGCAGGAGATCAGGTACCTTAACAGCTTGTTCTCAATGCATTTAGTATTATTTTGCACAAAAGCATGAAAATGATGCCATTTAATCTAGTGACGACATACTCCTTTGCAGATGTGCAGCCTGGACTCTTGCACATATAGAACTTTGTAGCAGAACTGTTAACTGGATAATGCCAACTGAAGTCAATCAAAAGACTGCCATTGATTTTAATGGGCTTTGAAGCAGGCCTTAGTAAACAGGACCAATAAACCATGTACATTAATGTAGGTTAATACTGTTGCCTCTTGGTCCGAGTGGTTAGTCAATATCTGTGGCCTTGCCAGGTTGTTTCCATTAGGAGAAGTTGATTACGGGAACAAGGTATTTCTTTGGGGGCAATCCTGTTTATTTACAAACAATGTACACCAGTGGTGGGCAACCTGTGGCCCATCAAGGTAAACCGCTGGCAGGCCGTGAGACAGTGTTTACATTGACTGTCTGCAGGCACGGCTGCCCGCAGCTCCCAGGGGCCGTGGTTCACTGTTCCCGGCCAATGGGAGCTGCAGAAGGCGGTGTGGGCCGCAGGGGAACGTGCTGGCTGCCGCTTCCCACAGCTCCCATTGGCCGGGAATGGCAAACCGTGGCCGCTGGGAACTGACTGTCTGCAGGCACGGCTGCCCACAATGTAAACACTGTCTCACGACACACCAACGGATTACCCTGATGGGCTGCGTGCGGCCCACAGTCTGCAGGTTGCCCACCACTGATGTGCACAAAGCCCTGTTTCTCTGAACACAGCAGAAATGGACAAAGAGCCGGTTTCCTTGCTCAGAAATCCAAGTCTCCCTTCTCAGCGAGTATTCTACCCAAAAGCAGTTCATGCTCTCTCTTGCTCTCTGCTTTTTCCCAGGGCCATGCACCACTGCTCACTCTCTCATTCCTTTCACACACAGTTGCAAAGGAATCAATGTCTCAGTCAGTTTGCTATCAATTGCCAGGGAAACTCCCCAGGCCACATGGCTTAGCTTTCACTCACGCCTTGTCATGCTGATCTGTACCTCAGGCAGTGACTTCTATTGTTTCAGCTATCACTGAACAAAGGGGCATTTAATTTCTCCTTCCTATAGCCCAGTGGTTCCCAAACTTGATCCGCTGCTTGCGCAGGGAAAGCCCCTGGTGGGCTGGGCCGGTTTGTTTACCTGCCACATCTGCAGGTTCAGCCAATTGCAGCTCCCATTGGCCTGGAGCAGCGAACTACGGCCACTGGGAGCCGCGATTGGCCGAACCTGCAGACGTGGCAGGTAAACAAACCGGCCCGGCCCACCAGGGGCTTTCCCTGCACAAGCAGCGGAACAAGTTTGGGAACCACTGCTATAGCCTGAAGGAAGGGTGCTTACTACACCCATTGACTTTTACCAGGTCTGGATTGATGGCTACCATTAACACCTTCCAGCATATCATCTTTGTGTGTAAGAAGCTTGATGTGCTTTTAGAACACTTTACACATCACAGTGCTCGGGGGTGGGGGAGCTGCGCACTCCGGTGGATCAAAGCAAGTTCAGTATAATGCGGTTTCACCTGTAACGTGGTAAGCTTCTTTGGCTCCCGAGGACAGCATTATATCGAGGTAGAGATGTATTTGGGCATTTTAAAGAAAGGTGATAAAGAGATGAATTTGTCAAAAATGTTTATGTTAGCCACTGGAAAGGGAAACATGTTAAGAGTATCAAATTTTAAGAATGCTTATAACAGGGGTAGGCAACCGAAGGCGGCACACGAGCTGATTTTCAGTGGCACTCACACTGCCCGGGTCCTGGCCACCGGTCAAGGGAAGAAAATGTAATAAAGCTGGAAACTAATAGAGGTTGCTTCTACGTCTGATAGTGTTGTGTATATATCAGGAAATTTTTCATTATATATTAATTTTACAGCATTTCAAAGCTGTTTTTTTTTCCTTTTCTTTTTTATGAAGTGGTGCATACATAAAACCAGACTGGACAACCTATAAACCTTTTTAAAAAATACAGATTTACACAATTCATAAAACTGCTACAAAATTAGACCATTTCTCTCTCCTTTAGCATTTTCTACTGTTAATAAGAATGAGAGTAGTTAATATTCACATTTACTATCCCACAGATCCCTTACACTAATGAGGCATATTCTGAACCCCTATCCAGACTACTGACTACGGATTTTTATTACTTAACACATATTATAAAATCACAGGGATGCCCATCTCTCCTTGCAAGGAAGAGATCTCAACAAAACAGTTACCAGCTCAGTTAAGGCTTCTGAAAAATTAAAAAAATTAACCTCTTCAGTCCAGCTATTATCTGGAACTTGCATATTAATTCTGGTAATGGTCTAATTGTTTAAAATGTGAGCTTTTACAATGGCTAACCCTCAATTAGATGGAATGTTTTCTATGCTTAAAATATTCTTCTGTAATCAGAGAAACCGGGGGCCACCCAATGAAATTAATAGGCAGCAGATTTAAAACAAACAAAAGGAAGTATTTCTTCACACAACAGTCAGCCTTTGGAACTCGTTGCTAGGGGATGTTGTGAAAGCCAAAACTATAACTGGATTAAAAAAAGAATTAGATAAATTCAGAGAGGATGGGTCCACCAATATTAGCCAAGGTGATCAGGAATGCAATCCTATGAACAGAGTGTCCCTAGCCCTCTGATTGCAGGATGTTGGGACTGGACAACAGGGGATGAATCACTTGAGTGCCCCGTTCTGTTCATTCCTTTTGAAGCCTCTTATATTGGCCAATGTCGGAAGACAGGCTACAAGGTTACATGGACCACTAATCTGACCCAGTATGGCCATTCTTTATGTTCTAATCAGATGCATCAACAAATCCAGAAAGGTGTCAGATTTAGACTATTCCCAGACCTATTTTTTCATCTTGTAAGGGTCCATGAAAGTCAGAAAATGTGGAGCCAGAGCTGAACTACTACTCCGTAGTACCCAGGTATCATGGCTCAGAAAATAGGCAGATCCCTTATTTTGGACAAATATAGGATTAGGACTGGAAGTGAGGAAGAATCTCTTACCTGACTGAAAACTACAAGGGAAATTTTAGCTTCAGAAAATGTAATTACCCTACCTGGAATTCAACCATGACATGAAGGTCAATACTCCCCACTCTGACAGTAGAGAACAACACAATCTTTAATGGCCATGAAATAGATTTTACATTCCATTATTTGACCTAGTACTGTGACATGGAGTAACTTAATTCCAAGCACTTAAGTTTACTAGTCTCTGACTTTAAAAGAGAGCATTAACATTTTTCAGCTGGTAGTAAAACTTCACTTTTTTAAAACTAAAAAAAAGTGATCGGCGAGATGCCCACTACATTAAACAGTTTTTAAAAAAAATATAAACCACAGCATGCAGCATAGTTTAAAAATATCACAAGAAAATTAATCATGTACTAACATTCATCTTATTCTAGATACTCTTGCCAACACACACATATACCTATACTTTAGACCAATTAAAATAGTGGCTGCTTTAAAACTCTTTCCTATACTTCGAGGGGGGAAAATATCACACACATCTGAAGATTTTTTTATAATCAGTCTATGCATTTTCAATGTTTTCAATTCACTCTGCTGAACAGGTATCTGTAAAATTATATGCAGATGATTTCTTCTAGTTCCTAGGGGGAAGTTTAAAATTGCATTGCACCATCTGTAAAAAGATAGCTGATAACTGGCTGCATGTCAGCTAAGTGAGAGATGCAAAATTAGGAAAATTGGCCTAACTGATCTTCAATGAGCAAGTGTATCTATCTATCTGTTTTACTC
Organism: Malaclemys terrapin pileata; assembly: GCF_027887155.1. NCBI lineage: Eukaryota > Metazoa > Chordata > Testudines > Emydidae > Malaclemys > Malaclemys terrapin. The sequence continues at coordinate 39,181,921 of NC_071505.1, forward strand.
TTGTTTTCTTCTCCATTTTGTTGTGTTATAATGTCTTTCAAGTTAATGCAGGATATATTTAAGAGACTCTTAAGAAGGTAAGGTCTTATCTTTGAAAAAGTATCACTTACGGACAATTATTACTGGTAAGAAGAGATCAACATTTGAGCTACACCACTGATAGGAAAATAGTTACAAACCTCATATTTCTCTCATGTTGATGCAAAACCTGAAGTACCTCTCCAGAAGTCAGAACTTGCAGGAATGGTCAAAATGTCTGGCAGGCTCTCTTTACATGGTTTCAAGTCAGTTTGCAAGTAAAAGATTCACCCAAAGCCATGTATGTGCAATCTATTAATCTCAACAGTAACCTTATGTCTCTTAAGACAATGTTCCTCAATGACCGGTCTGTGGCCTGGCGCCAGTCCCTGAGATCTCCCTGACACAGTTTAGGAAGGCAGCAAGCCAGTCCATGGCATCAAAAAGATAAACACGGTCTTAAGACACTTCACAATGAAGCAAACTCACAGTGGGAAGAGACTTTGACTGCAGTCTCTGCTATGATTCCTGCCAAACCAGTGTTCACTAATCAATGTGAGCAAACTTGAGAGCAGAACAATCCTAAATCTATTTGTTTGCCCCCAGGGACACAGTCATAATGCCATACTCACAAGACTCACTGGATCACACTGTCTGTTTAAGTCCCTTACAGGAGACTCAGAATAAAAGCAAAGAAAAACAGGGTTAACACACTAACACTTTATTAGGTTGTAGCATGTTGCTGATATTGGCACAAACCTGTTCTGGTAAAACATTCCCTCCATACATAGATTTATGGATACTGGAACCACTACCACTTGTTTGTTTTTTAAACACTACCCTTCCAAAAATCAACTCTTACAAGTTGTTCTCCATTAATAGCAATAAAAATGTGATTTGTAGTTTGCTTAGAAAAAAAAGTATGTTATATAAATTGACAAGGAACATATACACTTTAAATGGAAAATAGTGTGCTATTTATTAAAAATGTGCACTTACCTGAAAATAAAATTCATCTGAAAATATGTGCGGACACCACTGCAGCACTGCGTAGAATATGATAATATGCTCCAGCTGGGAATAAGGAAGGAGATGGGATGGTGTAAGTATCTGGCCTTTTAGAAAGGTTTTTCAGCTGAACGCCGATGAGCTAAAACAAGCCCTGGAACCAAGTCTTGGCCTTGTGATCAGCCTACCTGTAAGGGGAAAGAAAGGAATACTTAGTCTCTCACAACATAGATGTGAGGAGACATTTTGGAGTCAGACATCTGATGCAACTATGATAAATGTTTAGATTTGTTTTCTGTTTAAATAACCCAACCTACCATAGATTCAAAGCAGCCATTATTAAGATTGATACCAGCAGGTGATGTTTTTGACTTTTTTTTTGTTTAATCTGGGTACTTTTCTCTTTTAGTAGATTTCTGTTTTTATGTTGGACAGAACTTTTACAACACAAAAGAACTGAAGTTTTCTATATCCAGAGTACAAGGAAGTTTCCCTGCCTGTCTCTCTCAATCTGGCGGTGTCATTTCTAAGGACAAAAGGGTAGTTGCATAATCTCTCAGATGGATAACAAAGTTGCCATTTTATCCCAGTTTGTAAATACGGATTCTGCATGTGAAGTTGGACCAAGGTCACCAACTCTTTTCAGATGGTGATGACTCTTGGGTCACAACAAATCAGGGTTGCTTTTGAATCATGACCTAACAGTACAGACTCTAGAGACTATCTCCTTGAGCCACCCCATAAACGGACCTCTTTTCTAATCTGTTTCAACATAAGTGTACTATTAATGAGAGCCAAATTTAGGCTTAAAATATGTATATAAATTTAGATGAGCCAAGATTTTCAAGAATTGATACCTAGAGAAGGCACCTTACTAAACGACCCGATTTTAAAAATCAACCAACACCTAAGCACCTCCAGCTGACTTCAGGAACTCATTTATAGGCATCAATTTTTGAAGATCCATGACCTTGACCTCAACTCCCATTTATAGAACCATAGAGATGTAGGGCTAGAAGGGACCTTGAGAACTCATTAATTCCTGCCCTCCATGCAGATGATATCAAACTGGGAGGGACTGCAACTGCTTTGGAGGACAGGGTCATAATTCAAAATGATCTGGACAAATTGGAGAAATGGGCTGAGGTAAACAGGATGAAGTTTAACAAAGACAAATGCAAAGTGCTCCACTTAGGAAGGAACAATCAGTTTCACACATACAGAATGGGAAGAGACTGTCTAGGAAGGAGTACGGCAGAAAGGGATCTAGGGGTTATCGTTGACCACAAGCTAAATAGGAGTCAACAGTGTGATGCTGCTGCAAAAAAAGCAAACATGATTCTGGGATGTATTAACAGGTGTGTTGTGAGCAAGACAAGAGAAGTCATTCTTCCGCTCTGCTCTGCGCTGGTTAGGCCTCAACTGGAGTATTGTGTCCAGTTCTGGGCACCGCATTTCAAGAAAGATGTGGAGAAATTGGAGAGGGTCCAGAGAAGAGCAACAAGAATGATTAAAGGTCTTGAGAACATGACCTATGAAGGAAGGCTGAAAGAATTGGGTTTGTTTAGTTTGGAAAAGAGAAGACAGAGGGGACATGATAGCAGTTTTCAGGTATCTAAAAGGGTGTCATAAGGAGGAGGGAGAAAACTTGTTCACCTTAGCCTCTATGGATAGAGCAAGAAGCAATGGGCTTAAACGGCAGCAAGGGAGGTTTAGGTTGGACATTAGGAAAAAGTTCCTAACTGTCAGAGTGGTTAAACATTGGAATAAATTGCCTAGGGAGGTTGTGGAATCTCCATCTCTGGAGATATTTAAGAGTAGGTTAGATAAATGTCTATCAGGGATGGTCTAGACAGTATTTGGTCCTGCCATACGGGCAGGGGACTGGACTCGATGACCTCTTGAGGTCCCTTCCAGTCCTAGAATCTATGAATCTATGCTTTGGCAGAACCAAGTAAACCTAGACCATCCCTAGACCTTCCAATCTGTTCTTAAAAACCTCCAACAAAACAGGGATTCCAACTTCTCTTGGAAGCCTATTCCAGAACTTAATTACCCATATAGTTTAAAAATTAAAGATTTTCCTAATACGTAACCAAAATCTCCCTTGTTACAGATAAATCCTTTGGGGAATTAACTGAAGATGAAAACCAAGGAAAAAAATTCTAGCTCCTTACATAGGTAACCTCAGCAAAGAATTTTAAAATTATTACTATGCTTCATGGCATTATAAAGCTTGCTAGTATTTGCTTTGTAAAATGAATATTTTCTCAGTAACCCTTTAAGCGTCACAGATAATTATATCAGGGTGTATTTTTAAATTAAAAACAAAAATCCATCTCTTATTTCTCATATCATACACAGCTGTCACACCAAGGGCTTACAGGAAATTGAATCAGCGTTGCTCCTCTTACCCCTCGCTTGCAACACTGCTCTCAGTAATGCTTCTGTTCCACCCTGTGCCAAACAAAGGGCAAAAGGCTCAGGGGTCACTCAGAAACCTACATAATGACACACAAAGCTAACAAGTCATTGAGCTTTGCCCTGGCTTGATATTTTACTCAAACTGAATTATTAAACTGCTCTTTGGCAGGTTTATTAAGCACTTAAAAGCCTCCTTTCTGAGAGACACTCAGAAAACAAAGGTTCTCATGAACCCTTTTTGCAGTCCTTAGATAACTAATATATTTATGCTTGATTAAGAAAAGCATATGAAGAGCTTGTGCACCGCAGAAAGAACCTCTAAGTACTCTTTTTATTAGAGAGGAATGGATAGGTCATTTTTTCCAACTCTTCCACTTCCCTTCTACTGCAAGTATCTCAAATGTGAAGAAAAGAGTGCACATTCACCCTTTCAAATTCTAATCTAATCAGGTTTTGCTAGCTCTGCTCAGGAGCAGCGATGCTACATAGGGAAGAAGGACAGACATGTTACAGCTACAGGAAGAGTTGATTTTGTCCAGATTCGCCTAGCTTGAGATTATTGCACATTGTTATTGGTCTTGAGTTACAGTTTCATTCGCAGACTGGTCCAATATAACTGTTTTATAGTATCAAATTCTATCAGTGGTATTGCAATGTTTGTAGGTTGAGTGTTAATTAGAAACAGTTGGAGATCCAAAAGTCTGATGACAGACTGACTATCAGAGAAAGATTTTTTTTTCTATCCCCATACGCATTTACTCAGATTGTTATTACCCAATGTACAATAATCAATAGTAAGTTTTTTTTTAAATCACTTTAAATATCAGGCAAGAATGGTCTCAAAATTGGTAACTACTGCAACATACTCTACTATTACATATGTTTTCTGCACAGAAATTCACAGGTATGGGAGCTCCCAAATGTATCCATTATAATGCTATACTTAAAAAGAAGAACAGGAGTACTTGTGGCACCTTAGAGACTAACAAATTCATTAGAGCATAAGCTTTCGTGGACTACAGCCCACTTCTTCGGATGCATATAGAATGGAACATATAATGAGGAGATATATGTTCCATTCTATATGCATCCGAAGAAGTGGGCTGTAGTCCACGAAAGCTTATGCTCTAATAAATTTGTTAGTCTCTAAGGTGCCACAAGTACTCCTGTTCTTCTTTTTGCGGATACAGACTAACACGGCTGTTACTCTGAATGCTATACTTGTGTATTATGTGGAAAATACATAGGAAATTGGCCAATAGTTGTTCATGTCAAGTCAACATGAGCTAATAACCCCTGCTTGCTTTCCTAGAGAAAAAGAGAGGGGGGTGGAGGGGTCCTATGCTGGTGTTACTTATCAAGGCCTGAACCTATAACCCTGTAGCCTCAATTAAAAGATCATGTAGGTAACAGGACAAATTGATATTTTATCTTATGACACTGATTTTTTAAATTAATCAAGGGAAGTAAGAACTATTACAACTGACAACCACTGTCACCCATGCCCGTGTTTTCCTTTTATAATTATACAGATTTGGTTGTAGAGGCAACCTGTCAGCGATGACTGCAACATGTCTTAGACCAGCTCTCTCCTATTATTCCAGCTGGGTAGGTAAAGGTCATTGACACGCTAGCACTTATTACATTTTACAGTCAATTGAGAGCATTTACAAAGCAGAAAAAAAATCATTAACACTGAGCATACTTTGAAAAGCGATAGAGCTTTCCTCTTTCCATAGGGTCTTGTGTGCTATCTCTGTTACAAACAAAGCCCAAATATGAAACAACCTAATAAGCCGAATTCATGTGGGTATTTGTTTCTGGCATCCAGTTCCATATTCTGTTTGCACACAAACAATCACACTGGATTTGCCTCTTTCTCATGGCTGCAACGAGTCATCATGAGTCAGAAGTAAGGAAACAGCATTATGTATAGTTAAGTTCTCAAATGAACGCACACAGAAAAGTGATAAGACAAAACACCATAATACCCATAGGCAACCACTTTTCACAAAGTGGTTACTCCATATCTGACCTTTCAAGTCCGTATCCTCAAAGGAAACCCACACAAAAGATGAGCTTGGGAATTTAAATTCATAATTCTGCTAGACACTAAAAACCATGGACTAAACAGATGCATTGGTTTTAAGGCTCATTACAATTTGTAATTCATTCTTCTGCCTGCTGTTAATTGCTCACTTCATTTTAAGTAGTCTCCTACAGCATGTGCGAACCCTTTATGCTTAACAATCTGTCCAGACTTGTATTTAACTCAGGCACTCTGGTTATCTTCCCCAGACCTGAAGAGCTTTATGAAGCTCAAAAGTTTATCCCTTCCACCAGCCGTAGTTGGTCCAATAAAAAAAAAAATATTAACTCACCTACCTTCTTTCTCTTTATTAAGAAACAACCCACTTAATTCTTAGGCGGTCTACACTACAAAGCTAAGTCGGCTTAAGTTATGTTGACATACATCCACCGCTGTAATTAAACTGCTACTGCATGTCCTTGTGTCAGCAGAGTGCATCCACAGTCGTAGCTCTTCCATCAGAGAGCAGAGCACCGTGGGTAGCTATCCCATTGTACAACTTGCCACAAGGTGTTTTGGGAAGGGTTTGAAATGCCTCATGGGTGCAGGCTCAGCATCACATGATGCAAGTTTCTCAGTCCCATCATTCCATGGGCATCTTTCTAGGTTTCCAGCCGCTTTTCTACTGCCCTGGTAACGTGCAAACCAGCCATCTGTGTGAGAAATCATGGATCCTGCACTGCTCTTCAGTATTGCGCTGTGTGTTATGAACACAAGGCTGTAAGAAGAACTTAAGGGGGGGGGGGGGGCTGGCTATTCACCACCCTGACCGTAGTCCCATCCTTGTAGAAACAGCATATCAGCAGCTCTGCACCAGAGGCAACTATTTGCTTCCCCTTGCCTTCTGCTATGCCTGCTACAGCTCTGAGTTTTACATGGCACAGCTGTGTCTTCCTATTTTAGCCAATACCCTTTATGCCCCAGCAAGTTCCTGCAGCTAGAGTGGAGCTGTGACTGCACAGCCTCCTCTCCCCTCTGACCCAGGACATCTACCACCTCCCATGCTCTCCAGGCAGGAGTGCATTTGCTGCCTGGAGCAGTCATGCTCAGCTGGGCAGTTACCATGTGAACTCTCCACACGGAGCAAACAGGAAGAGCAAGTTCAAAACTTCCCAGGGCTTTAACAGGGGAGGGGCATTCATCTGTGTACCTGGCTGCAGGGCAGCCAAGTTCAAAACTGTGACCAGAACAGTCAGGGTGGGCACTGTGGGATACCTGTAGGGTGACCAGACAGCAAGTGTGAAAAAATCAGGACAGGCAGGTGTGGTGGGGGGAGGGTAATAGGAGCCTATATAAGAAAAAGATCCAAAAATCTGGACTGTCCCTATAAAATCGGGACATCTGGTCACCCTAGAAATCTCCTGCAGGCCACTTAGAGCGACAAACAATGCAGTGTTTACACTGACACTGTTGCTCTAAGTACGACGCCCTAAGCTCTATGCCTCTCATCCAGGTGGTTTTTATTATGTCAGAGTAGCAGGCGAGTTAAAGCTGCAGGAGGAACATTGCCGTGTGTACAACTCCATTAGTTAGGTCGAGGTAAGCTGCCTTATGTCAACAAAACCGTGAAGTGTGGACATTGCCCTACAGCAGTGGTGGACAACCTGCGGCCCATCAGGGTAATCTGCTGGCAAGCCGAGAGACAGTTTGTTTACACTGACTGTCCGCAGGCAGGGCTGCCGGCAGCTCCCGAGGGCTGCAGTTCGCCGTTCCTGGCCAATGGGAGCTGCAGGAAGTAGCACGGGCTGCAGGGAGGTGCTGGCCGCCGCTTCCCACAGCTGCCATTGGCTGGAAACAGCGAACCGCAACCACTGGGAGTTGGGGGTGGCTGTGCTTCCCGACGGTCAATGCAAACAGTCTCATGGCCCACCAGCGGATTACCCTGATGGGCTGCGTGCAGCCTGCAGGTTGCACACCACTGCCCTAGAGTCTCTTGGAAGTACAAGTCTTCAATCCTCCTTACACTAAAGGATAGATTGTTAGTAATTCACTGATTAATTTTATATCCCTTCTACACACCAGAGATCTAGCCTTCACTTCTAACTACCATAGGCAAATGAAGGTGCATGGGTCCTCAACCGTATGCAAAGCGTGCTAACATTGTACATTGCATAATTGTTCTGTGAATTTTAGATCCTGAGCGCAGAACAAAAAATACTTCAGGATGTTCTCTTTTAAACCAATTTTGCATTATTGTTTGTTTTGTTTTCAATCAGCCTGTTTCTGGGTGCCAATCGTAGGAGGCAAGAGGAAAAACCTTAGTTTTCCTGAATATCAGCTGCTGCCCTCTGAATACACATTGTACATTGTGGGTTGAGGGGTGGGGAAGAGACCTATTGTAAAATAATGCCTTTTAAATAGTCCACAAGCCCTTTGTGATTTACAAGCTGCCAATGTGTTGGATGAATTCGGCAGCTGGGAAGCCAAGAGCTCTGCCCTCATTCAAAGGTTTGAAGCAATCATTCAGAATTAATATAGGGCCTCAGAGGATATGGCGATATCTAGCTTAAGATCTTATAAAAACCAGTATTTCAGCCAACAAGATTCTTCGTCCTAAAAGCTCTTCATATTCCCAACTCCCTAATTCAAAACATCAAGAGAGTCAGCTTTGCTTATCACAGAAGCTGAATGCCATACTGTACAGTGTTTGTGTCAAATACAGCCGATGAACAAGCTTCAATTTACACTAATAATTGTCATTGGAAAAGAAAAAAAATAATTGTATATTTGTTAGAAAAGAACAATTTCCAGACATTTAGCATAGGCAGGAGAATAGTCACCAACAGCTTCTTGGCTCGGCGGGTACCGCGAGCGGGTGGTAAATGAGTGTTGCAGAGAGGACACTTATTCTTCAGAAAAAGAAGGTGGGGGAGAGTGCTAAGATAGGCACCCCGATGGCTTCAGATTTATGCAGCCACACTGATGTCAGTCTAGAAGTAGGTGATCATTATGCAGGCCCAGCTGCAGGGGTGTGTGCACTGTTGTCTGGAAAAATTAGAAGGCTAGCAATGACATATAAAGAAGGGGGAAATGACAGTGAGTGAAAACCCCATGATAAACCCACTTACACTCTCCTCTCCCCAGGACCAAAGATGAAACCTAATCTCGTTGGCATATATTCTGGCTGAAATTCAATTCCAAGTACCCTGCATTTCCCCTCCCCCCAAGCTCACACTTTCAATGCCCTACAGAAAAGAGATAACAGAGCCCTTTATTTATTAACGGTATAAAGCACTATGTAAGGTTCATGTTTAAAAAAAATGTTTAGATGCAGAATTATAGCATCTTCTGTTTATTCCCCCTTCCCCCCCCACACACACAAACACTATGCTCCTCATTTGAAAAGAACGATAAAATTCAAGATAAATATATTACTGTGCAGAGATGGCATTTCAATGTCTTCTGTTAGAGATGCCTTTGTGGATATTTTAATTGGGGAGTTACTTCTTTTTGGCTTCTTTGCATACTGGGAATGACCTTGTCACCCAGGGCTGGCTTTAGGCCGATTCCCCCAAATCAGGCCCTGTGCCTAAGAGGGCCTCGCGCCCTAAAGAAGAGTGCCTAACTTTTTAATTTTTACTCACCCAGCGGCAGTCCGAGTCTTCGGCGGCACTTTGGTGGCGGGTGCTTCACTCGCTCCGGGTTTTCGGCGGCACTTCGGCGGCAGGTGCTTCAGTGCCGTGAAAGACCCGGAGCGAGTGAAGGACCCGCTGCCGAAGACCCGGACCACTGCCGGGTATCCGAATAGGGCCCCGCACCTTCTAAAGCCGGCCCTGTTGTCACCGATGTCATAATGTACTTTAAGGCTGGGGCCTTTCCCAGAGTCTACTCTCTTTGTGGAATTATCTGAATGCACTAAAGTGCTTTTGATCAGAAAGATTGTCACCTATGACAGAGCACCTTCTTTTCTTTAAGCATCCGAAGAAGTGGGCTGTAGTCCACGAAAGCTTATGCTCTAATAAATTTGTTAGTCTCTAAGGTGCCACAAGTACTCCTGTTCTTCTTTTTGCACCTTCTTTGTGTAAATGCTTCAGAAAGAAACCACTTATGTTCAAATACCTCCTGATGGTAAAGGAGGAGATGACAAAAATGTTATGCTTGGACCTATTGCTCTTTGTGTGTGTCAGTTATCAGGTGACTTTAAGACCACTTTTCACTACAATTGGGGCAAAACAGCTAAGGCCTGTGTTCTAAAGGGAATTTTCCCTCTCTTGGTATTGACACCTCCTCATCAATTATTGGGAGTGGACCACATCCACCCTGACTGAATTGGCCTTGTCATCACTGATTCTCCACTTGTAAGGTAACTCCCTTCTCTTTATGTGCCAGTATATTTATGCTTGTATCTGTAATTTTCTCTCCAGGCATCTGAAGGGTTTTTTTTACCCACAAAAGCTTATGCCCAAATAAATCTGTTAGTCTTTAAGGTGCCACCGGACTCCTCGTTGTTTTTGTCTAAGGGAAGCTTCTTGGGAAGTCAGTCGAGGCCTGCTTAACTTCTGGTCACAATTTAAGACGGTTTTTCCCTTCATTTATGCAGGCCAGGAAATGGAATACCTCAAATATCTCTATACTTGTTAATGAAAACAAAGCGGAGTCAGATGCCTGGCTCTTGCTGGCATGAATCAGCTGTCAGGCGTGGGGAGAGGATGGGGAAGAAAAGGGAAGCAGGGATCTTGCAATGGCTGTCACAAGTCCTTTGTTAAAAATCACACCACCAAAACTGAAGGTGAAACTCAGGGTGATTTTTTTTCTTTAGCCCGTTAGAATTCACTCCTGATCTGGATGCAACTACTGAGTCAGCCTAGGCAGAGATATTTATCCCTAGAGTTCACCAAATTACTTCTGAAGAGCTTTGCTTTGGAACGCACAGGACTGTGCCAAAATGGCAGGTATTGTCCCTGGCGGACAATACTCCTGACCCTTCATCTCAAAATACACACATTGTCCCGTGTGCTATCAATATACTTGGTATATTTTTCCAGGAATAAAAACAAACATTGCCCAGTTAGCTAGAACACTGAATGCAGGCTTATTTGCCCACTGAGGATTTCCTTCAGTGTTAGCTTCCTGGATATGGTTATGAGAAGTGTTTCTGTTTACAAGGGAAGAGACAAGGGGCCAGGGAATGAACAATTCCTCATTGCAGCTCTCTGCCAAAAGACAATCTCCCCCCCGCCCCACCCCCACACACCCAATTTATCATTTGGTAATGGGGAAATAGGTTTGACAGAACCCTTGTTAAGATATTGGCAGCACATTACAGTGGGTTCAGAAGGTTTAATTTCAAAAATACAGATCTGACTCTCCCAATTTTCCCCCCAGTTACATTATCTTTAAAGTTTCAGGGAGATTTGGTCTATGCGAACATCATGAGGCTTCAGATTAAGCAGCACTGACCCAGATTCTCCAGTGTCTGGTACCTTGTCCAATCATTTTACACCTGTACTAAGATAATAGAAGGGTCATCAGACAGAAATGGAAACCGAAAAAGCTGAGAATTCTTAAACTACAAGAACAAACTGGCAGATTGCTGACAAGCCACCAGTAATTTAAAGGCACCACAGTATGTGTGTTCTCCTCTAAGGGAAGGCAAGGACAAGCAGAACACATTCAGTGTCAATGCTGGAAACGCAGTTCACTTTAAGGTATCAGATATATTCTTATAGAAAGGAAAAAGGCAAATTATTTATCTAAATTTGGAAACAGCATAGGGTCTTGGGTTAATTTAAAATTCAATTTTAGTTTACAGCATTAGGAGAGGGGATAAAAGCCCTTTGTACCATGGATTGTATATTAAAATCCTAAGCAGATCTGGTCTGTCAGTTGATTGTGACAGTGTTACGGCTATAAAGCCAGACTCTGGGCACTTCCTTTAGAAGATCTAACTATGAGGCTCTAGTGAACTATGTTGGGAGAAGGTTAATTTACTATGGCCTAAGGCAGATGAAATTTACCTTTTCCTTATTCCATTGCTTAATATAAGGGGAGAGAACTTCTACAAAGGCAGAGAGAGGACACACATTTTTGCAAGTCACGACAAGCAAAATGGTAGTTTGTCCAACAAACAGCTTCCTAAGAAAGGGAGATGAGCCATCACTTCTGTCCACAAAGCGGATCCTGACAACATCTGGCTCTCTTAAAAGAAAGTTTACAGAAGTTGATAGAGTACAGGGAGAAAAGTGTGTGCATTTTGCAAGAGGGCCAGGCTCTCCTCCCAGATTCTATGGTGATGATGGCCAGATAAATACCTAGATAGGGTATCTTAGGCCTTGGCTAAACTTGCGAGTTACAGCACTGTAAAGCCTCCCCCAGCACTGTAACTCACTCCCTGTCCACACTGGCAGGGCACTTGCAGCGCTGTATCTCCCTGGGTACACCGCTGCAGGTACTCCACCTCCCCGAGAAGCATAAGAGATACAGCAGAGTGGCTACGACTCTCCCCTGTGAGTGTGTACCAGGAATCAACCTGCAAAGCTGTACTGATCACCTTGTCAATTGGCCTATACTCTGGCTGCAGTAATGCGGAAGAGCCAGTTTCAAAGCTCCTACCACAGAGAAAAAGCAAACAGTTTGCTGTTTGCTTTGAGTGAGCGAATGAATGAATGAGCAGGGGGCTGGGAGTTCGGAACTTGCAAAATAGAGTGATGACACGCTCCAAAAAGCACTCTCTCCCCCCACACACTCCCTGTCACACTTCACCCCACCCCCCTCCCGTTTTGAAAAGCACATTGCAGCCACATGAATGCTGGGATAGCTGCCCATAATGCACCGCTCCCAACACAGCTGCAAATGTTGCAAGTGTGGCCACGCCACTGAGCTGTCAGCTGTCAGTGTGGACAGACTGCAGCGCTTTCTCTACTCAGCTGTACGAAGACAGGTTGACCTCACAGCACTACAGCTGCAAGTGTAGCCAAGGCCTCATACACAAGCTATGACTACAAAAATATTTGCAACCGTCCCAAGCAGAGTGCTTTTGACAGGGATGATACAAAATGGACTGACCTAAGAATAAGGGCATCTTGGATTTAAGGGGCTGTTTCAGTGAGTGCTCGTCAGCTATAGAACGCCTCAGTGAAGGAGATCAGTCTGACCATGTTCAGGTCTAAATCCAAGCCCTGCCTCTGATAATGCCATCCTTATGACCCCTTCCTATGACTGGCCAACCACAACTGGACATACTATAGGAGAGTGACGCAGAAGAAAATAAATACAAAAACAAACCATACAGCCAAAAACAAGGACAGATGGGAAATTTTCTCCATTTAAGGCACCCTCAACACTATTCTTGATTATGTATATAAATATAGTGTTTAAATAACAGTGATAAGCACCTTGTAAAGGCTTAAGCCTGAATAGATAGATTAGCATCTCAGGGATTTTGTTTGTGAAAAATTTGCTTTTAATGGAAGATGTGTGTGACTTTAGTACTCAGGAGAAATCCAATACAATATCCTAGGAGGCTGAAATCCTCTTTTAACTTAACTGATATGCCACAGCCAGCCAGCAACAAGGACAGCTCCCGCACGCTGGTGCAATGTGCATTTATCTTGAAGGGGAGGCAGCACAAGGAGGTGTAGGTTTTGAGTACAGCTGATTGAGAAATGGAATTTTCATCCTCTGGATGGTTTTCATATTTAAAAGAGTGGTTTTATCCAGAATCAGGACCCAAAAAAAGATATCAAAATATCATAACTTCTCAGAAAGTGAAAAGTTCCAAAAATTTTTGCAAATGTTAAAATGAAATGGTTTTGTTTGACACTATTTCATTTTGATTTTTGGAACCCAAAAGCTTCACTTTTCTTATTTGATTTTGGGATTTGGGAGGGTTCTCCTGCTGTTTTTTCTCAGTTTACTTTTTTCAGCTTCCTTCCCACTGGAAAGAAAAGGAAGGAAGTAAAAGGTGTGAAAGTGGGGAGAAATGCCAGTTTTCACACCTGTTACTGTTTCCAGATTCTTCCAATTACAGTAACAGAATGTGTCAGAGTAAGTTTCCCTCCCATTTCATGATACTTTTTACCTTAGCATGTATTTTTGGACCTGCAGCCCTGAGGATTTTTTTTTTTTTTAATTTTTTTTTATTCCTTTGCTTTCCTAGTTGACATTTGACCTAATATGGAAACATTTATTTTTCACCTGAACCTGCTCAGGCTTGCAAGGACATGATATGCTAACGCTGACTCAATATTTACACAGTTGGTGTTAAGAAAATATTTATTTAAATCATTTACTTTGATGTACTCCTCTTCCCTTACTTCCCCTCCAGTAAAAATACACAGAACAGCTGAAGGTGATAAGTAATTCTACTGATATTGTCACCATGCAAAGGCACAGGTCAAATGAAGTGGGTTTTTACAGTTTGGATCACCCATTTGGTACTAGTTGTGCAAAACAAGCCCTGCCATAGCTTAGATTTGTGTGGAAACAAAGCAACTGTCAAAAGTGACTCAAGTAAACACACACCCCACAGCCGCTTAAAAAAAAAAAAAAAAAAAAAAGTATCAGAACAGCCTGCACTCTTCCCGGGCCTCCCATTATACTTCACAGTTTTTACTATTAGTATTTAAATCATTATTAAAATTCAACCAGCCTACCTGAGAGAGTGCCTGTCGCTAAAAGTCTTGCAACACCAATAAGGACTGCTGAAGCTGGAAATACTAACTGTCCCTAGGTACAATCTGATGAAGCACTGGAAGGCCTCCAACTCTGGATTGCTCTTCCTCTCACTGAATGCCAGAGCACATCTGTGGTATTCTCTGCAGGAGACTCGTGGATTGCTTTCTTTCCAAGCTTGTGGGGGGTTGGGAATGGATTGTTTATTGTATCTTGCAGTGGAGTTTATTTCGCGCCTGGCCTCCATTTAATATAGACATATATGTTTTGGAAAGGTGAGCAGAGATTTTCAAATATGGCATAAACAATGAGTGAAGTCTTATTACAGAAAGACGATAGGATCATATGGTCAGAGCAGGTATCAAGCACTGACAGATGACTTGACTGTAATGGAATGGGAGGGGAGAGCAGGGGAAACTGGGCAACTAAGAGGGCTTGGGGGTTTTAGACCTTTCATCTTATAAAAACCCCCAAAGAGCTCCCTTTGCTTTTTTTTCCTGTTTGTTTGTTTTTAAAAACACGTTTCAAAACACTTTCTTTAAAGGTTTGGTTTGCATGCAGATGGATAAAGTGACTTCAAATGTTTCACTAGGGTTACCATATTTTGTGCCTCCAAAAGGAGGACACTCCACGGGGCCCTGGCCCCGCCCCCAGCCCCGCCCCCTCTCCCGCCCCAACTCCGCCCCCTCCCCAAAGTCTCCGCCCCCTCCCCTGCTTCCCGCGAACATTTAATTCGCGGGAAGCCTGGGCAGGTAAGGGGCGGTGTGGGGGGAGGAGGTGCGGCCCAGGCTGGCCCCCCGGCGGCTCCAGCCTGGGTCGGCTGCGGCCCTGGGGTGCCGGCCCCGGCCCCCGGCCGACCACCCCCGGCCCGCCCAGCACTGCCAGCCGGCCCCGGCGGCCCAGCGCACCCCCCGGCTCCCGGCCCCGGCGGCCCAGCGCACCCCCCCGGCGGCCCAGCTCCCGGCCCGACCCCCCGGCCCAACGCACCCCCCCCCGGCGGCCCGGCTCCCGGCCCCGCGGCCCAACGCACCCCCCCCCCCCCCGCGGCCTAACGCACCCCCCCCCCCGGCGGCCCGGCTCCCGGCCTGACCCCCCGGCCCCGCAGCCCAACGCACCCCCCCGGCGGCCCGGCTCCCGGCCCGACTCCCCGGCTCCCGGCCCCACGGCCCAACGCACCCCCCCGGCGGCCCGGCTCCTGGCCCGACCTCCCGGCCCCGCTGCCCCGCGCACCCCCCCCGGCGGCCCGGCTCCCGGCCCGTCCCCCCGGCTCCCGGCCCCGCGGCCCAGCGCACCCCCCCGGCGGCCCGGCTCCCGGCCCGACCCCCCGGCCCCGCGCACCCCCTCGGCGGCCCGACCCCGCGGCCCCGGCCCGGCTCCCGGCCCGGCACCGCGCGCCCGGCCCCGCGACCCCGGCCCAGCCCTCCCTCCCGATTTTCCCGGACATGCCCGGCTTTTGGGGGATTTCCCCCCGGACGGGGATTTGAGCCCCCAAAAGCCGGACATGTCCGGGAAAATCCGGACGTATGGTAACCCTAGTTTCACCACTATGCAAAGAAGCTTTTATATTTTTTTCCCCAAATAGGGAGTACTTTTTTCTAAAGTAAGATTCCTCAAATATAGACTTAAGGCCTTTGAAGTCACTCTCTACTCCACAAAGTGTTGTAACCTAATGGGAGTGCTGCTCATTTCATCTTTTCAGGCCTAGATTGTTTAAAAATGATTGAGATTTAGGGTGCATCATTTTAATACAGAGGGAGCACTTCGTGAGATCAAGCTAACAAGGTTGTAGGAATTCACACTGTATACAGATTCAGAATTGGAAGGGATTTTGATAAAAAGCAGAAAGGCTGCTTGCCACGGTTAAGTGAGCCGATTATAATTTTAGTCATTGTTGATAATATACTGCAGTCATCATTTCAACATACCATTGCCAAAACATCTCAGTCCTCAAAACATTTCAACAGTCAATGAAATGCATAAAGCCTCTGAGTCAGTTTTTCCACTTCAGCATACATACAAGATTCCCATTAAGAACCAATAGGAGTTAAGCACCCATGTCAAGTGAAGAACAGGCTCCTATGTTCCTACAGTGAAGAGTTGTATACAAGAAAAAAAAATCATCATTTTCATTGTTACACTTTCAAATAGGGCAAAGGGTGTTCTATCGCATCTCACTAATCACTTATACGCTAACTTTATCCACTGCTCCAATAAGCAGATACAATTTTTGTATCAAAGAGCCACATGTTCTCGTACTCAAAGAAAAGTTTAAAAAACAATAAATAATCCAAATGCATCCAGAGGTTAAGTTCCAGGCACCTGTATAACTATGCAATTGCCTCTGCAGGCAACACATCACAATCTAATACAGCAACACTAATCTTCAACTGTGTTTCCTACAGAAATGCAATAATTAACTTTAATAAAGAAATGTTATGCTAGGTCTCAAATGCTCCATCAATGGATGGAATTGCTATGGTTACTGTTAAACAGCTCTTTTTACAGAGCTATATATATTTTAATATTGTGATGTAGGTTTCAGATCAAAAACTGCCATTACTCCTCATATTATCTTGATCTGTGAATTAATCTTGCTGACACTGTTGGTCAGGAGCTGCTGCCTTTTTTTTTTTTTTTTTTTTTTTAAATATAAATATGGTGGAAAAGTCACTTGATAGTTCCAGCTTGTCTACAGTTAAAATTTAGAAAACCCCCTTCTGTCGATGTAGGAAGCATCTACATTACAGCGCTAAAGCAGCATAGCTGCAGTGCTGCCACTGTAACCATGCAGTGTAGATATGCCCTGGGTTACCATGGGAGTCTTCCCAGTCACGGAGACACTGAATCTCCTTTTCCATAGATGGAGCCAACTAAGAGGCTTTTTGAGACATTCTTTGGGTCTTCACTTTATCTCATGCATCTTTTACTTCTCTCCCTCTACTGGGAAGGCCATTATTCATCTTGCCTCTGACCTGGAAAATGTAGCATATGGTCTCAGAAGCAGATGTCAATACCTCTCTCTGAGCCAAGTTACAAAGGGTGGTCATTTATCATCAAACCTTCCGGAGCACAGTAGCTTCGCATGCTAGTCTGGGGGAGAGAGAATACCAAGGTTGCTCCCAACACAGGTCTAAGGCTATGCCATCTTGCCATGTATTAACAATCTAGGCTCAAGGTACATGAGAATTGTAAGGAATTATTCCTCGAGTCAAAACACTAGGACTAGGAGACAACACGTTATGACTGAATACTATTACTCAAACTCAAATATGCTCACACCTAATCCACTTCTGCAACTGAATTATTTCAAAATGTACTAATTTAAAGCAGTTACATACTACTTTAATGGCTGCTACAGAATCCTCAAAAACAAACAGGAGTTAGGGGCTGAATGCTCAAAAGGAGTTATGTTCCTAACCTCATTTCAATGGAAATGAGGAGCCTAAAAAGAAGGCCTTGGCTACACTTGGGGACTCACAGCACAGCCGCGGCAGCGCTGTGAAGCACGAGTGTAGTCGCGCCGCCAGCGCTGCGAGAGCTCTCTCACAGTGCTGCAAGTACTCCACCTCTCCGAGGGGAATAGCTTGCAGTGCTGCGAGCGAGCGTGCAACGCTGCAGGCGCTGATTACACTGGCGCTTTACAGCGCTGCACTCGGGGGGGGGGGGGGCGTTTTCACACCCCTGAACGCAACAAGTTGCAGTGCTGTACAGCACCAGTGTAGCCAAGGCCGAAGTTGAGTAACTTCTTTTGAGCTTTCAGCCCCAGATGTCTTCTCTTTGCTGAACCCATGAGGAACTGTATGCATATGCCCAGCCATCCATCCCTTTTATGACTCAAAGCACATTGTTGTCATTTAACATACGACTCCTTTGTAATACACAATGTGTCAGGAGATAATAAATAAGTCAAATAACCCTACTGGCTTTGATGAGTGCATGAGGAAGTTCTCTCTGATAAAGGTAGGGTGTAATCTGTTTAAACAGCTTGGGTCCAAAGCTGAAAATTTAAACAAAAATGAACAGTAGGTGTGTGTCTGCTGCTGGCTAATTTGATTTGGAAAAGACCCAAAGGGGTGGGGGTGAGGAGGAGAAATGTACCTAAGAAAATGTGTAATGCTTCAAATTCATTGGAATAATTTTGCCCATAAAGTCAGCGAAGGACATTCAGCACAGGAGTACGTTTTAATTAACTTGTTCTTATTTATATTTGTGAAATCTGTAGCGGTTGCTGGTAAGGATACATTCAGGCAAATTTTCAATGAACCTGGAAGTACCAAGAGGCTATCAGAGTAAACTAATATTTATTAAAATACAGTGGAGTCACATCTTACATGGGGGTTAGGTTCTAAAGTCAGCGTGTAAGGTGAAAATCGCATATAGTCAAAATTACCCTTGAAAATCCCTTAAATTGCCCATAAAGTACAGTATACATGGTTTTGTGTACAGTATACAACCCTGTACAGTAATATGTATAAATGTATAATGTATACAGTAACATACAGTATATAACAAAGTACAGATGCAAAATATAATTTTACAGTACTGTATTTTTAAGAATAAAAAGAAAACAGTAAACCTAACCACTCACCATTTATCCTGGATATTCGCTAGTCTACGACAACGATGACACTACAGGAGGGTCGTCAGGGCTTGATGTTGATCCAGTAGATGATGATGATAGGCCAAGCTCATCTGCTGCTGGTTGGTTTTTCTTGAAAAACATGGTGATTGGCAACTGTCACTGTTGTCTCTTGAGCTGCTCAAACATTTCTTGATACGGTCTCAAATCATTTGTACTACTTCGTGTGATTTTGAGGCTTCGTTCCATAGAGGGATCGTATTCAAAAATTAAATCATTCAAGTGTTTCACTGCTTGGAACACTTCAGCAAATTTATGAAGATTCCAACTTGATGACGAACAGGAAGAGCCAGCATCATCTTAGTCTTCTGTAGACGATTTTATCAGTTCCTCTCTTTGTTAGTCAATGTTTCTCTATGGCTCTCAATTAATTCTTCAATTTCTTCCTCAAGGATGTCGACGAAGCCACCACCACCCACTTGCCTAGCCACCTGAACAATACATTTCACTTCTTTGTCCATGGTCGGGAAAACCTTAAAATCATTCACACATTCTTTCCATAGGTTTCACCAACATGCATTGACTGTTTCAGGCTTGATTGCATGCCTGTTTAATGTAAGTGATCCAAACGGCAATGTTGAAGGACTTCCAACACTCCATCACATTAAGATTGGGATCAGCATCCATAGCGCTACATATCCGTGAGAATGTAAGCCTCATATACATGGCCTTAAAACAGCGAATCACACTTGGTCAAGAGGTTGGAGGTGGTATGGGGGCGGGGGGGGAAAGAAGAGAGAAAGATGACTTCAACGTTGTTATGCGCAAACCAGAGTGCCTCAGTGTGGCCAGGAGCATTGTCTACTATCAACAACACTTTAAAGTCAAGTCCTTTCTCTTCAAGGTACAGCTTGACCTCCGGAATGAAACACTTGTGGAACCAATCCAGAAATAATACTGCCGTCACCCAAGCCTTTTTATTTGACTGCCAAAACACAGGCAGGAGATTTTTGTTCTTGCCTTTTAGGGCACGGGGATTTGCAGCCCAGTAGAGCAAGCCCGGCTTTATTAAATGCCCAGCCGCATTGCCATAAAACACAGTCGCATGGTCTTTAGCTTCTTTTGAAGCCAGGGGCTTGTCCTTCTGATTTCGAAATGAAAGTGTGGTTGGGCATTTTTTTCCAGAACAGCCCAGTCTCATCAGCATTAAAAACTTATTCCAGAAGATAGCCCTTTTCTTCTATGGATCTTCTTTAATTGTTCAGGGTAGGCTTTTGCTGCCTCTTCATTGGCAGATGCAGCTTCACCAGTAGTCTGCACATTTTTGAGGTTGAAGCGGTTCCTAAAACTGTCAAGCCAACCTTGGATGGATTTGAATTCCTTCTCATCAGAAGGCTGTCCCTCTTCGGTGGGAGGTTTGAACAGCGCGTAGAGGCTAAGAACCTTTTCTTGCAACGTGTTGCCATCAATAGGCACACGTTTACAGTTCATGTCTTCCAGCCATAAGTTTAATGCCTTTTCAATCTTCACTAAGGTCTTATCATGCACCTGGCTCGTCACCTTAGCAGTTATTGGAGCACTTGCTGCCACGGCTTGACTAATTTCTCTCTCGAATCTTGATGGCATGGATGCTACATTCATTGCAGCCATATTTACATGCAATGTTGGAGACCGACATACCATCTCTCAGTAAGTCCAACACAGCCAGTTTTTCCTCCAGCGTTGGAACAGATTGCTGTTTCTTCGGTTGAACACCAGATGAAGTAGTTGGCTTGCGGTTAGGGGCCATGTTGTACAAAAAATATGTATCTTTAAACACTAGAATCACACTCAGCGCAGCAAGATGCTCACAATATGAGAGGCACACAGGAACTGAGACCAACTGAGGGAACAGCAGATTCATGTCTCCCATCTCACACTCACTCTGGGACATACACTCATTGCGCGCATATAGTTGAATTTGCGTAAGTTAAATGCACGTATGCTGCGACTCCACTGTAGTGAACTTCGAACATATGTGCTGAATGCCCACAAATCCCCCCCACATCTCTCATATGGTTTAGGAAGGGGAAACCAGTAACAATGTATACAACATATCGGAAAGCGTCAGATTCTACTTACAATATTTTCTGCAGAGAGAGAAAGAACTGATCGACCCAATTATATTTCTGAATCTGCATTTGTAATGCTGTGTCACATCCTTTCAGTGCCTAAGCGGTCAAAGTGCTGTATAGTTGGAGAGAAGGAACATTTATGGGGAAGTAGCAAGCATGTTAAGCGTATGAAATTTTACTGCAGTTTCCTGGCCTGTCAACCCAAAATAGCCCTCTTATCCCATCTGAGCTCTTCTGAAGCCCAAAATGCATGCTTTCCCATAACAGTCTTAAAGAGGAGGGGAAAATACATCAATACTACCAAAACCAAGCCGATAATTTATACTGTACTAGCAGCAAGAGCGGGTAGACTTTCAGAACCACAACAGCCAAAATTTAAAACATATGTTAACAGAAAGTTAAATATGCTCTTCATACTTTTAAAAGTATTGTCAACTAACAATAGGGGGCATTTAGCCTAAACACAAGATTATTTTTAATCACCCTTCTCTATGGCCAAAAACCATGCTTCATGTTGAGTTAAACTAGCCCGGAGACTAACCTATTCCCAAGGGAAGAAAATACTTGGTAGACTGGCCAAAATATACAATGGAGAGTTTTCAGATTTTGACTCGTACTTTTTTTTTTTTTTTGCCAGCAATAAACACTTTTCACATTTCTTAAACACTGTTCAGTCACTCATGTGAATCCTGAGCAGCAGCCTCGTGGATATATATCCTTCATACGGTCCAAACAGCTTGAACAACATACCCAACAGCTACCTGTCCAAGGACTAAGGCAACCTCTGCCAGCATACCTCTTCAGGAAGGTCTCAATCCTGCAAATAAATGCATGCACAAGGATATCTTTGCCCACACAGAACATTAAGGACTTCAGTGGGAATTCGCCTTCCCCTCTTCTCTCTCCCCCCTCCCCCCGCACCTTGTGTTTGACAAAGCTGCTTTGCAACTCATTACAAAGATGCCATGTTACCCTCCCCAAACCAGTAATGTGCCACCAAAATTTGCTGACTGTATATTTAAAATAAAAGCATGGGGGTGGGGAACAGGCATATCAAAATGACTGATTTTATATATAGCAACAATATTGAGGTCAGTATTTCCCCTCCTCCCTCCATGCTTGATTTCCGCATATGGCTCCTTTAAAAATGAAAGCGTTGTTTTCCAAGTGCGCGGTTTCCTTCTGGAGAGTCAGGCGAATTCATTTTCAGTGAAGGAAAAAAGATGCAGTTTTCTCTAGGTAGCCGACATCACAATTATCCCTGCCTCCTTGCAAAATCAGCAATCTTTGCAATAGATGGGCTATAAAATTCCCCACTTTCCCTAGAGGCACATATTTCTTAGTGAGAAGATCTATGCAGTTTTGTTTTCCCCCAGTTTGCATACCTCAGTTTGAGTACTATAGTTTTCATCAGTGAGTCATCAAGATGTAAGAGACCCATAATTGTGCAGTTTATTCTTAATGTAGAAAGCAAAACTCAGATATGATACACACATGCAAAGAAAAGATAGGTATATACATAGATATACAACCTATTTAATAATTATATTGTGTATATATTTACAGTCATACACAAAAATAGATACTGTATTTGTACATGCAAAAACACTTAGTGCAACATTAATGTTGCACAGCTAAATTAAAAGTCAGGACTGCAAATATTTAAGGTGCCTACAGCGACAACAGTACAAAGTTGAAGATCTTGTGTATTTTATGTATATTTCCGGCATATGAATAGTAATAAATTAAACTACAAGTTTAGCCACTGAGCCTCCAAACAATCAGACCACAAGGGACATGCATTAACAAAAGTAATTGAATTTAATAACTTCAATCATGTGAGTAATCCTTAGTCCATGCATGTGTGTGGCAGGTTCAGAGCCTCAGTCAGAAGACTACAGGAATAGGAAATGGAGCTCATCTGCAACTTTCTATTGCTGTATTGATTGCACAGTGATAATACCAAGGCTATCTTAAATCATTAGGGCCTCTTTCTGCTTATTAACACACATGTACAAGGTTTCTATTTCCATATATAAAACATCAATCTGTGATGCATGGACAGAGCATCTCACATTTCCTGAAATAGACAGTGTATGTCTAGTTGGGGTAATTTTCTAGCATTAGCTAGAACTTCCATCTATGTTTTTCCCTCAAACTTAAGAATGAGCTCTACCCTAGCATATCCCTGTGCTTGAGCTTTGTGCAAAGCTCCACGCTTTACTTTAGAGTCATACTCTTCAATGAGAACTACTTAGGTCAGAGGTTCTCAAAGTTCATTGCACCACAACCCACTTTTGACAACAAAAATTACTACACAACCAAGGAGGGGGGGACCAAAGCCTGAGCCTACCTAAGCCCCACTGCCCCAGGCTGGGGCAAAATCCAAGCCCTGCTACCCTGGCAGGGAAGGCCAAAACCTGAGCCCCATTGCCCCAAGTGGGGGGGGGAGGGGCCAAAGCCCAAGCTCTTCAGCCCTAGGAGGGGGACCTGTAACCTGAGCCCTGGCACCCAGAGCTGAAGTCCTTGGGCTTTGGTCCTGGGCCCCTGCAAGTCTAACACCAGCACTGGTGACCCCATTAAAATGGGTTCGCGACCCACATTGGGGTTCCGACCCACAGTTTGAGAACCCCTGACTAAGGTTGTAGACTCCACAGACAAACAAACCTATTTGCCAAGAGAAGCACAATGCAAACTTCTGCCACTGAAATAAAGTAAAATATTTAAAGGCTAAGTTTCGAAGTTCAACTATGATCCAGCGTTAAGACAAGAACCATAGCAATGAGAAGTGGTAAGTGCATCTTCTATTCCATAGAACTCAACTGACTTGTCACAAAATACTTATTTAAATTTAAAAAAAACCACCAACACTATTTTACAGATTCTAAAACTTTAGTTATCCAACCTTAAAGGCTGGCCTCCAGAAATGCAGGACACCCGTCCTACGAAAATCAGTTTGGCACTTCTGAAAGTTTAGAAGTATTCATATTGCCTAGGCCACTACTTTGTTACATTTTTCCTTAGGCTTCACTTAGATATGTGTTAGATCCCCGCACTTTGTGTTTTCCGCCACAAGGGCAGTACAGGCTGCAACTACAGCTGTGTGTCATTTATGAGGAAAGCAAGGCCATTTCTTTTTTCAGTCTCAGCTCAGACCTGCCAGTCAGTCTATGTACACAGTATTTTAAGTGGCGATCAGCAGCTTGTGTGTTGTAAGTAATTAAATTTGCTTTACACTTGTCTGGGCAGTAAGTAATTAAATTTCACTTGTCCAGACTGAGATTTTCACTGTCCTGGATTGCCTGACAATTGGATTTTTCTCAGCCTGATTTGTTACCAAGCAAACATTGTAAAATTATCAGTACTGCTCCTGCTGGAATTCTACAACAATAGCGGAATGCTAAAAGGATTAAAAAGTGTGTGGTTAAGCTACTGACACACTTAGGTGATTGAATAAAAAAAAATTAAGAAACCTAAAAATTGATGCAAGTTCTACAATATGTACTGATTTTCCTCATCTTGGAAATAAATGGTAAAGCAACATTCTAGGCTTATTATTAAAACTGGGCCCAAACTGGTAAATTCACATCAGGAATATTTTCTATAATCGGAATTTCTCTATTGTTTGGGATGATATTTTCTGCTTCAAATCGCTCTCTCTCTCTCTCCACACACACACACACACACACACAGAAATATGAAGTATTTGCCTAGTTCATGCTAAATACCATGAAAACATTTGCAGATTATTGAAATTTGAAATGTGCTTATTTGCTAACACAAATAAAGGATTATACATCCCAAAATTCCTGCGGAGGACAAGAAGAAGGGTGGTGTCAGGCCAGAAGATGCACTGACAAGAATATTTGTAGATGGAGAACAAGATCTGCTGACTTTGACTCCTATAACAAGGCAAAGAAGAGGAAAAGAACATGATAAAATGTCTACAGTACTCAAATCTTAGCTAAGAAGCACAAAGATATCCATTTTCGGTGTCTGAATTATGGTGTGAGAATTAGTTAAATGTTTAAGTATCTCCGTAAACTGAAATTAGCATTTGAGCCTTCACTGTCATTTATGGAGAGCCCAACGTCCTTAGGATTTTACAACACAGAATAAAGATACAGTAAGATATGGGTTTCCTGCCAGGGGAAATACACTGTATCAATTTTCGGGAAGAAGGATGGAACAGGTATTTTGATAACCTGCTTTTATATTGCTGGATATTCTTTCTACAATTAGGACAACTTAAAGTTACCAGCATGCATGCTGAACTAGGGGATTTACCTGACTTATTTGGAGAAAGGTCTCAAACTTTTTCTAAGTTTTGTAACTTGCTCCAGAGGAAGCAGTCCAAGGACTTCCTGTTACTATTTATAATGAGACTTGGGGCTGGTCTCCACTGGGAACTTACACTGGCATAGCTACTTCTCTCAGGGGTGTGAAAAATCCACATCCTTGAGAGATGTACCTATGCCGACTCACCCCCTTCCCCCAGCAGAGACAATGCTAGGTCAACAGAACAATTCTTCCATCAACCTAGCTACCGCCTCTCAGGTACACGGATTACCTAAAATGACAGATGAACCCCTCCCTTCAATGTCAGTTGTGTCTACACCAAAGCACTACTACTACTACGATTTTGTCTACATTGACAGTTATACGAGTTTAACTAAAGGTGTGAATTTAAACGTATTTAGTTAAACTGATACACAGCCCTGGTGTGGACACTCACTAGCTCAGGGGTGTGAAAAATCACCCCCCTGAGCGTAGCAAGTTTGAGCGCTTTAAAGCCTGTCCACGCTAGCGCTTTAAGCACTCTGAGCCGTGCTCGGAGCTATTCCCGTCGTGGAGGTGAATTACCAGGAGCACAGGGAGAACTCTCTCCCAGCACTCATGCATGACCACACTCACACTTCAAAGTGCTGCCACGGCAGTGCTTTGAAGTTTCTAGTGTAGACATAGCCAGAGCGTCCACGCAGAGGGTTGCAACAGTATAACTAAACCAGTGCAAGTGTGTGTACAGACAAAGTTAGAGACACCCAAAGATTTGGGTGTAGAGCAAATATAGAGGGAGAGAAAAAGATCCTTTAAATAATTATCTTGCCCCTTCTCCCAAAATAGCAAAAGTAGCCCTGATGGCCACTTGGAACAGATTAAGGACCTCTCAACACACTTCCCAAAAATATGCATGTTGCATTGAGAACTAGATATACTTTTACAAGCTAATTCTGAACACCAGTCAAATCATAGCTTAGTCATCACACAGAACAAGTAGGAAGCCAACATTCAAAAGACAGATTAAGTGAAATTTACAAAAGAAACTTAAGCTCAGGTGGAGAACAGGTGTGAGAAATGTCATGCCCAAGTATTTATTTTGGGGCAGAAAGGGTGTCCCTCATATCTACAAAAAGCAACAAAGAGTCCTGTGGCAGCTTATAGACTAACAGACGTATTGGAGCATAAGCTTTCGTGGGTGTCCTTCGTCTGACGAAGTGGGTATTCGCCCACGAAAGCTTATGCTCCAATACGTCTGTTAGTCTATAAGATGCCACAGGACTCAGTCTGGATCTGTAAAAAGCAACAAACACGGCTACCCCTCTGATACTTGACCTCTTATGTACAGCATTCCTATCATGCTGCTGCTAAGTATTCCATATTTCCAAACTATCCCCTTAATTGGAGACCGAGTGGGGGAGGTAGGAATAAATTTATATGCGGATTCCTTTCCTTTTTCTACTTTCTGCATCCATTCTTGAAAGTTTAATCATTTGTTTAGCTCAGGATTATCTTTGTCTGAAGTCTGACCACATATCGGCATCAAAATTCTGAACTGGAGAATACATTCGTAGAAAACAGCGATGTTATGATGCTTTGGTTTTCAGATTATATGAAAATCAAATACATCTATGAAATCCCTACAATGGACTCCTACGACGGTACAGTCAAATTCCTCTAGTGCCTCCCACCCATTTAATAGAATAGTCATCGTACCAATTACTCAAGCTATTTTATTTTTTGTTTTTACAATCAACAGTGCTTGTGAATGGTGCCAGCCAAAGCCTGGAAACTGGACTGCTTGTTTTATTCATACAATAAATCCTCAAATAGAACTGACGGATATTTAGGGAAACACCTAGCGCTGTTAAACTTCAACAAGTATTTAAGATGAATTAGTGCAGGTTTACCATATAATTACTGTCTTACTGAATCTAAATTAAGCCTTACTAGAAGTATTAATGCATTGTAAAAAAGTCAATGTGGACTATAAAAATGAATGCTAAGTAATCAGTCTTTATTGGATATCAAATATGCACATGGCCTTTAGTGCTACAGTCTTGAATGTGGTACATCTATTTGTTATGCATTGCCGATTACAAAAATAAAAAACAAACATTGAAATTTGACACTGCTGTCATGTTTGTCCCTAGAAGATCACGTACATTTACAACAGTTTTATTAGTATCTTTCATGAGGTCTGATGTTGGCTAGGCCTCCTCCAATTTGGATAAAATAACGTCAGCCAAGGTCACCAATTCTATTTATTGGATTACATTCAGCTAGTATTCTATGCTGTAACTGGTCTCCAGGTGGGATTAAAAAAATTGAAAGCCATATGACTAAAGAGGGCTCTCTCTCTCCATAAATTCAAATTATTTTACTGTGATAAATGTGTTTATTTTGACCTGCAGAGCCCCATATAAAATGCAAACAATTTAAAATAATTAAAAGTATGCATATGAAATCGTAAGTTTCATTCCTTGTAAATGACAGTTTCTTTCAACATGTATCAAAGGCCTTGGTCCTCACTGAGAGGAAAAAGTCTAAGACAAGTCTGAAAAACAGATATTAAAGTTGGAATATTTATAAAGTTTAATTTGTGTGGCAAAACCTCACCTCCATCCCTGCTCATGTGATTCAAAGAGTTAAATAAAATTCTAGCCATACTTTCAAGACAAAATGAAGAGCCCTCTTTTGTGCAGAAAATGTACGGAACATTTCAACTATGTACCCCAACTTACCATAAGCAAAGAGATGTTCATTTTTAATACCTTCTCCAGTGAATTATTTGTTCAGCCTTAGCCAAGATGGAATTTTAAAATGTGCTAGCCCAGTTAGAAACCTTAAAAACTGGATCCTATTACCCTTAATCTCTGCTTGTTAATACAGTATGATAAATGAATTAAAATCAATTCCTCTACCCCTAACAAAACCCAAAAAGACTAGACTGTTCTAATGTGAACAAATGCTTCTAAGATTTTTTTTTTTTTTTTTTTTTTTTTTGCGCCAGTCCGGTTTCCTCTCCAGCTGGTAATAAAGATTCTCCCTCTCTCCTCCCACCCCCATAAATACAAGTCAATCATTCTCTGCCTTTCAAATTCATCTTTGAAGTTTCAAGTGATCTCAATGTTCCTTTTATGAACACATTGCTTCTTAGTATTTAAAAAAATAAAATAAAAAGGAAGAGTGCCTTCTGATAAGAACACTAATTCATATTTATTGACTAAATTTTAGAAAACGAAGTACAAGTTTGAAATAGAACACACACACACACACACAAACACACAAAAGATTGATCGGAAAGCAGTACAACGTATATAGGTGCTGCTTTCCTATCTGGAATATATTTCAGTAAGAATCTTTAAAGATAACTTCATCCCACAGCTGCAAAATATACATCCCTCTAAAGGGCTCACTTGTCTCTGGTGATGTAAATTGTACTACGTGTCGAACGGTGACAAAATACGCAGTGCTAAAGTGAGGTTTTAAACTTGAATCCCAGTCAAAAGTAGTTATTGAAAGGAAACTGTACACACAGTGAAGAATGGTGCAAACCTACCTTGGATAGAGATAAATGATGTCCAAAATATTAGAACAAATCAGGCAGGAGCATCAGGAAGAGCTCCATTTTAAAAAGGTAGGTCTCAGAGGGTTAGGGAGCAGCTTTTTCCTTCAGAGTGTCTCGCTATCCCTATTCTCACTTTTTGCCTCCCTTTCAGAAGGCTAAATCAGGTAATGACGGTAACAATGCCTCCTGCCATCAGCATCCGATTGGATTAATAATGTAACAGAGAACAGAATTCTGCCCACAAACCAGGGTTTATAACCCATCCCTGTTAAACAGTGTATACTTACTACGCCGTCTCCAAACCTCTCCATTGGGAATGAAATAGCTGCCCTATTTCAATCCAACGTTACCTTGTAAAGCATAAATATTATATGAAGATGAATTGAAAACGTCTCATTGATTAAAAACACCACACAGTGAGCTTGTCACATTTCAAGGTATAAGTTGCCTCCTGTTTGGATAGAAATCAAAAGCCAGTCCTATAACTATGGGTATATTTTAAAGGTGTTTCTCACAGAAGAGGCTACTTATCGGACATCAACTTGGTAGTTTTGAGATCACCTCTAGGTTAGAAATTAGTATGAGAAATCATCCTGCCCAACAGTGAATCTGGAGAAAATGAAATATCTAGACATCTAGAAAAATAAGACTGTGTAGCTAATGGATACTTTTACTACTTCTGCTGGCTCTTCTTGACAGAGCAAATCTTAGGATCCTTACCATATCTTGCAATACTTTAGTTACCTCCAGAATGTCCTCTTCGAATTAAGAGCAAGGACCCCCACAAAGGTAAGTTTGGACAAAATAGGATGTTCTACCAATACAAAGTGTTTTGCAGAACCATCTCTCTTTCCATGAAACTCTCACAGGGAATGGGGGGCTTGTGCTTTTTGGAGGTGGGGGAATACCATAACAGCTGGGTGGTTATGGTAATGTCCTGGAATGAGGAAGTCCCTGCTCTGCCCGATTTGAAGTGATTTGGGATTGATTAAACAAAAACAAAACAAAAAAAATCTGCTGAGTCCACCATAATACAAACATGCAACAACATAAAAATATAAAAAGTGAAGAAAAATTAAAAATGGCAAATTGTGCAGCATAGCTACCATGTCTAAAAAGCTAGAAAAACAACCAAGCTAGAAACTGAAAGTCTGTGCATTTCCCTTTCTAGGCATAGTCTATGTACATTCCTGTTCATTTCTCTTTGAAAGGATCTGGGCCTTATTCT
Organism: Malaclemys terrapin pileata; assembly: GCF_027887155.1. NCBI lineage: Eukaryota > Metazoa > Chordata > Testudines > Emydidae > Malaclemys > Malaclemys terrapin. The sequence goes on from NC_071505.1 coordinate 39,211,843, forward strand.
TTTCTTCTTTGCACCAGTACAAATCCGGAGTAATGCCATTTAATTTATCATAGTAACATTTGCTTAAAACTAGTATAAGAGAAGGGAGAATCAGCCTCCCGATGCCTTCTGTATCTCGAAGAAGAAGAAGAAAAAAAAGTCACATGATAATAGTAAAGAATCACAGGGTACCTTTCTTCCAAGACTGAACAAGGAATGCTATTAGAATACTGTACTATTATCCACAGGGTACTCTGTCCCTTTCACTCCACCATAAAACTACCTTGAATGTTCACCAATCCTCTTCCTGCTATTCTGAAAAAACATCTTCCAAGAAGGGGATTTGCCTGAATGTGAAGTTTCATTTTAGAATAATAATTGTAGTTTATGACTGAGGTAAAGTGGCTGTAAAATACTCAATTAGAAAATATAGGTGAACACAGATATATTTAAAATATGAGGGAATAGGAGAAGCAAGCCAAATATCAAATTATTACATGATTTTTGTGCAGGGTTAAATAAAAGCCTAACATTTCCCATAGCTTCTTTTTTTGCAGGGGGTGGGGAGGGGAGAGAGAAAGGGACCCATAATAGATAATTTTTCACAGGCTGCTGCAGGCTAAGAATGACATACATAGCTATTCTTAATCTACATACTGAGAAGAGCTACACTTCGCTCTATGAAAACAGCTCCCGATGATAGTATGATTACGACACTGCTGTGCTTGTCTAGCCACCCACATATGATGGAGAATGGTGTGAAAAGGCCTGCCAGAGCCAGTACAATGGGGGGAGGGGGGTGGCAAATAAATGAAGCCTTTTCAAACACACTGCATACTTTCAGGCTGCAGGCCAAGGATTCTGATGGAAAACTGTGAAGGAGTGGGATTGATCGGTGATCAATTATGAATACTGTGTATGACCTGGTTTTTCAGATTGTAACTGTATGGATGTAGTGTGTTACTGAAAGGCTTACTGTAAGCATATGTGGATTCAATTCACTAGCAGGGCTCTTTGGGAACTGGCAACAAAATGTCTCTAGGTAAGCAGCACCCTGATAAACAAGGCAGAGGGTCATTAAGAAACAATGCCAAGTTAAGCTATGAAGAAGCTGCTATTTTGGCTCCAGCCCACAATTACACAGCTGTTTTGCCAAGGGTGGGGACAGATGAAAAGGACTTGAAATGGCTACTACAAAGTGTGGGGGGGGGGGCGTGAAGAGGGAGAGGCAGTTGTCAGGGTTGTTTGAGAGGACACGGTGCTCTCTCACACCCTATAGAAGTGGTCTGAAAAACAGTTGGATTCCTAAGCTTCCAGAAGATGGTAAGTTAGGAAAGATGGATATGAGTATAGACTCTTCTATTGTTTTAAAATCCTCTCTCAAGTTTTGCTGTGTTCCTGCTGCTAAGATTTCACACTCCTTTGTTTTCAGAAAGCTGTCTGATCACTGTAAAAAGAAGAACAGGAGTACTTGTGGCACCTTAGAGACTAACAAATTTATTAGAGCATAAGCTTTCGTGGGCTGTAGTCCACGAAAGCTTATGCTCTAATAAATTTGTTAGTCTCTAAGGTGCCACAAGTACTCCTGTTCTTCTTTTTGCGGATACAGACTAACACGGCTGTTACTCTGAAACTGATCACTGTATTAACCACCGGCCACAGCTCCCGAAAGCAAGTCCTGTGGGCACCAATTCCAGTTGGGCCTGCTGAATAATCATGTTTGGTACTCGGGAGCTGTAGCCTGAGAGCCAGGTTTAGGAGTGGGAGACTCATGGGATTCCCCCCAGCACAGGTAAAAAGCCAGAGGCCTAACACCTCAGGGTGAACTCAGAGACCAGAGAGGGGTCAACGGTGCAGCTAGCCCCATAGGAGTGGCAAGAATATGTCCAATTCTGGAAGCCTCAAGACTAGTTACACTTCCTTGAATGGAAGTTACAAATGCAAAAGAACTGAAGAAAATGATTGAGTACGATTCTAAACCTGGAATCTCTATTCCTTGCCCTTGCGTATTTGAGTCAGACTCTAAAAAGGTAGCTAGACTTTTTTCTCCCCTATTATTACAAAATAGAAGCATCTAGTGATGTAGCTTTAATTCTCTAATTCCTCTATTTAGTAATTCTACAGGTATGAAATTCTTACAATTCCAAATAATAAATATAGATTGATACATGAAATCTTAAATTGCTCTTTGGGAGACATTTTATAAGCGAGGCCTTCTTAGAATTATCATTAAGAAAATTCACTGATCCAACAAACCTTAACAGTTGCAAATTATTTTTAGAGCCAAACGTTGGTGCACAAAAATCCACTTTATTCATATTTTTATAAGGCTGAAGGTGTCTGTGTCTCAAGGCAATGAGATTTGCCAGCATAGTTTGTCAAAGATGTCAAACTATTGATTTCATGGGGGAAATGCCATGTAATTTAGAAAGTTCACTCAAATTTGAGTTACAAAAACATAAAGGTGACCTGCAAAGGAAAAAATACAATAGTCTGCACCTTTTTTGATGATTTAGAAAAAAAAGTGGCCACTCTCACACTATCAAAACCAAAAATACTGCTAGTTTTACAAGAGAAATTGAGATCTTGTTTACCATGGAAGTTAATGGCTGCCTGGAGAATTGACAACAGACACAAGAGACACCAAAAGAAGCAATATTTTTCACCATTGTCCGTGTTAGTAGCCATTTAGACACTAATTATGTCTCCCCAGTCTTGGCTGTTCCTACGGTTCCTTCCCTCAGAACTTGTCTAGCCCAGACACCTGCTGCTTTTTGCTCGAGGGCTACTCTCACATCCTTTACATCTCGGAGCCTAAGGCCTTGGCTACACTTGGGGATTCACAGCGCGCGAGTGTAGTCGCGCCGCCAGCGCGCTGCAAGTACTCCACCTCTCCGAGGGGAATAGCGTGCAGTGCTGCGAGCGAGTGTGCAGCACTGCAGGCGCTGATTACACTGGCGCTTTACAGCGCTGCACTTGGGGAAGGGGGGTTCACACCCCTGAGCGCAGCAAGTTGCAGCACTGTACAGGGCCAGTGTAGCCAAGGCCTCAATGAATCAGCAGTAATTAACTTGCAGCTCCCTCTTCTAACAAAGAAGAGTAAGAACAGAATCCTGGCCACCCTGATCCCAGAATGATTTTGGATGTCCTGGGACAAGCTTTGATTTTGGAGGAGAAACTGAAGAATGTAGTGTGGTGCAAGTGAAGTTTCCTAGTAGGCGGGTTTTTTGTTTTTAAGACAGCTGTTTGAAGTCACTAGGGGTTGGAATGTTAGAAGAAGATAGATGCATGGGCCAGTAATGTGGGGATATATATGCATCAGATGGCTATGTCCACAGTACTGGCCCACTAATGTGTGTGTCACACAGTTATCACCTTCACTTATGTAGCATATATGTTGCCTTTATGTGAATACACACAGAAAAGACTACAACGCGTAGTGGAAGCTAACGGAATATGGCTCCTACAGATAACTTTTTAAGACGCCTTTTTGATTTCTCTACATGCCCAATATATCATACTTTATATATATGCATGCCTCTAAACCACAATGCAATCACAAAATGCCTCCTCCATGTTCAATCATATAATTTCAATCTGGAATTCAATTAGTAAAACCATAACCCCTCATCCATCCCTTCTCTCCAAAAACAGTCATTAGCACAAACATCACTGGCAAATGAGATAAGAGTTACAACAGAAAACAAACTACATCTTCTGAAAAAACATTGAGCCCTTAATGCTAGAAAACACAGCTGTCAAGCACTACCTGAAGTCATTCAGCTGTAAAGCTCAAGTAGTTTCAATTGGCCAAGCCCTCAAGCAGACTTTCACACCCTCTAATCAGGATATTAAATATCAGAGAGACATCTCAGGGTTTGTAATCTACATAATTTCCCCCTCACAGTGAAGAAACTCAGACCATATTTGAAGCAGCTTTTATTATTATTGGCATTCCTTAAAAAAAAAAAAAAAAAAAATCTATCCCTTTTGCCATGAGCCATAAGAAGTCACATGTTATTCTAAGGTAATACATGCTCATTGGACAGCACAGCACCTATTTTGAGGTACCCTCAAAAATTAGAGTCACCAACCTGTGCAGAGTGAGACAGATGAAATGTGCCCAACACATACACTGGGCTCAGCCTGCCTTCAAGTAACCAACCATAGACTAATATGCAGTTTTCAGAAAGAGTGGTAGCGATTAACAAGGTAGACGACAGACATGCAAATGAAGCATTGCACAACAGCACTCCCAATTGCAACACCATTCTAGACAGAACAGAACACATGCACAAGCTTCCCTAGGTCAACTTCACCAGAGTTCGGACTGGAAGGGTGGCAGATAAGATGAAACAAATCACTGAAAGGTTTCGAAGTAGCAGGCGTGTTAGTCTGTATCCGCACAAAGAACAGGAGTACTTGTGGCACCTTAGAGACTAACAAATTTATTTCAGCATAAGCTTTTGTGGGCTACAGCTCACTTCTTCAGATGCATAGAGTGGAACACACAGACAGAAGATATTTATACATACAGAGAACAATCAATTGAGATCAGCTATCAGTAGCAGCAGAAGATAAAAACTTTGAAGTGATAATTGAGATGACCCATAGAAGGTGTGAGGAGAACTATTGTTGCAAGGATAGGTTCAAAGCCCGATGCCAGCTCTGTCCACATATCTATTCAAGTGACACCATCATGGGACCTAACCCCATCAGCCACACCATCAGGGACTCATTCACCTACACATCTACCAACGTGATATATGCCATCGTGTGGCAGCAATGCCCCTCTGCCACGTACATTGGCCAAACTGGACAGTCTCGACGACAAAAGAATAGACAGACACAAATCTGACATCAGGAATCAACCTTCAAAAACCAGTGGGAGAACACTTCAACCTCTCTAATCACTCAGTGACAGACTTGAAGGTGTCAGTTTTGCAACAAAAAAACTTCAACAACAGACTCCAAAGAGAGACTGCTGAACTCAAATTAATATGCAAATTAGACAATTAATTTAGGCCTAAACAGAGACTGGGAATGGTTGGGTCATTACACTAATTGAATTTTTTTCCACCCATGTTAAGTTCTCCTCACACCTTCTATGGGTCATCTCCATTATCACTTCAAAGTTTTTTCTTCTGCTGCTACTGATAGCTCATCTCAATTGATTGTTCTCTGTATGTATAAATATCTTCTGTCTGTGTGTTCCACTCTATGCATCTGAAGAAGTGAGCTGTAGCCCACGAAAGCTTATACTGAAATAAATTTGTTAGTCTCTAAGGTGCCAAAAGTACTTCTGTTCTTTTTGCAACCACTGAAAGTGAACTTCCACATAGACTATTACCACTCAGATGTGAAGCTGGACCAAACACCCACCATTATATAAAATTTAAGACCCAAGAAGGAAGTAGAAATTGCTCAACTATCACAACTTTTGCTCAACTTGTTTGAAAGAGATACTTGCAAAGGTCAACCCCACACTGGTAACAAGGGCTACATACTTCTTCAGCAGATATTGAATACTACTCAGTCCATAAAAGGTGACTAAAGTTCAAGGGAAATGTCCCTCCAGATAAAATCTCTGCTGTGGAAACCTAATTAGGAGTCTTTAGTCAAGGGACTTCGGAAGTCTTTTATTGTAGCTGGTGTCTGACAATTTTAAAGAATGCTAGTGCTTGGTAAGCAGAACTTAAGAAAAGGTATAAAAACCTAAAAATATAGGCAGAGAATTTTCCCCATTAGGCTACTTTGGGGAAGAACAGATATTAATTAGGTAACATTTCCCCCCTACCCACCCACCCCCCCATAAAAACAAACACAAATTGAGAAAGGAGAAATTGGAACAGTCCCTGTAGGCTCAACAGGACAATAAGCAATTTTCTTGAGTCTCCAAGGGGAAACCACACCACTGAAGTTATGTCCAACATTGGCAGATCCTCCTGCAAACAACACACGAGATTCGTGGTTGAGACCCTAGAGGAAACTCAGCAATTCTTCAGAAAGGCTTGAGGGGCAGGGAAGTCGCCTTTAAAATACAGAGGAAGCAAACTATCAATCCCTTGTGAAAGAAGTCCAAAAACCAAGGGTAAAAGAACATTCTGATGTATTCCGACATCTAGGAGAACAATGAGGCAGCCATACTTCCTCAGCCTGCGATATCATTATATAAGCAGGCTCAGGCCTGATCATTACTTGGGTAAGACACCAATGGAACATTCAAGTCACAAAGGGTAGTGATAATGGTGATTCATTAGAAGGATTTCTCTCCTCTGAGTCCATTGAAATGCTCTAGGTTGGCTCTGGAGGTCCATCTTCCAAAGGAAAGATGTAATAATGAGCCTACAAAGCCTATAAACAGTTTTTCACACACATAGCTATGCTGGTGTAATTTTTCAGTGTAGACTAGTCCTTCTTCTAATTTTCCAGTTATAAAGATTAGATAAGGGCAACTGCTGTGATACACATGCACAAACACACAATGAATATATTTATTAGAACACCCCTTTTTAAAAGCCACATATACCACCACCCACCACCCTCCTCCTCCATACACCATTGTCTTCCCCACAAATACTTCAAAGCAAACAGCAGCTGACACAGCCAAGATATAAATACACTGCATTTAATTGTTATTTAGCCTCTCCAACTTCCAGTAGGAGCTCTGAGCATGGATTGTAGCAGACTGCAACAACCTCTATAAGAAATCAGAAGATCCTTTTGCTATGTGTGTATTGTGATCACCTACCTGCTCTCAACTATGCAAGACACAGATTTGTATCCTGGGGAGGGGGGCCGGGGAGAAATTAGACATAGGCAGACATACTGGATTCAGAGAAACTACCTTTCGCAAAATCTACTTGTTAAAAAATTACTGGTATACAGTACATTACTTCCAAAACCCCTGTAAACAGAGATATGTTTGCATTTATACATACAAAATGAAAGACTGATTAATTCAGCTACTTTTGACAAGCCAGCCAGCAACTTGGTATATAGAAATTATTTCAGCCAACACGTGTGATACTAGTACCATAGACTGATATGTTGAAAGATTAGTGCCTGTACATCAGGGGCATGTGAGTATGGTTTTGATTACTAAATAAAGACAATCGAAGTTATTCAATCTAGAACATCAAGCTCATCACAAAAGGAAGCCACCAAGCAACAATCTCATTAAAAAGAAGGCTTTTAATTTTTCCCCATTAATTAAAATATTTGCTCCCTTGGCTTCATTTTAATTTTAGAAGGAAAACACCTTCTAATTTCCACTTTGCAGCAGAAGCCTAACACAACTCTTGGATTTAAATTTACCATCTTAAAACAATTAATTAATTATAAAGGAAAAGGTGCAGTTGGTGTGGAAAATAGAATCTACTTTTATAAAGAAGTCTTTTGGTTTTAAATGCCAATTTTACACTTCCCTTTCAGGAGAGATGACAGTTCAGCTTATTAGCCGTTTTCTTGCATTTGCAGCATCAAACATTTCTCTTTTTAAATAAGCCTTTAAAAAAAAAAATGGGTATGTTAAAATGGAGAGGAAACCCTGCAGTGTTTTTCATTTTTTAGAACTGTGCCATAATTTATACATACATACACACACACACTCTATATATATATATATTTTTATTATATATATATATATACACACACACACACACACACACACACACATCTCATAGCGAGATAGATACACATACTTAGCAATGTCATTGCTTAGAATACTCATCATTCCACTTCCAGTTTTAGAGGCACCTTTTCTTGCTCCCGCCCGCCCCTCCCCCCCACCTTATGGCTTCAGCTCTCTTGGGAGAAGTCCTGTAAATATATTGAACTCTACACTAGTAGTGATATAATCTGACATCCTCCTCACTAAAATATGCTTGTTATGAAATTCCAGTTATTAGAGCTCAAGATCATGTATTCTGTGCATTAACTCCCTAGATTACTCTAGCTGATATTTCTTAGCAGAAATTATCCTTGTAGGTTTCTATTCTTCTGACTGACACAACAACTATTATTTCAAAAACATTTCCATGATTACATTAAAATTAACGTGTCCAACTCAGGCAGTCACATCAGGAAAATTCACACCCAAGCCTAGAATTTCTACTTTTTACCCACTTTTCTGTGCCTAGGAATTGTTGGCGCTTTCTCCCCACAATTAGGGATTTTATTTGGATGTTGCAATACTACAGCACAAATAGGAAGAAGGTGGTCATGCTTTTAGACACAACTTTGAAAATTACGAATTTGTTACAAGGTAAGGGCTCCTAGGCAGTTTTGTTTGGATTATTTATTTATTTATTTTAAAGTGTAGCTACATTAGTGCACCCCTGGTGTAACAAGTAACATGCACCAATGTGCCTTACATCAGCATTACTTAAAGCAGGATACATCAATTTACACAGTGGGTTTTCACACCAGTGAGATCAAACTGACAGAGCTGCACTGATACACATCTTTAGTGTACAGACACTGTACCAGCACAAGACAAGACAGCCCTCTGCCAATTCAAAGTCCTTGACATTATTAATGGTGAGAACTGCAACCGTCTACATGTGGCTTCCTCACGTGTAGTCACAATTTTTAGCACCCATCTAATAAACATGGATTTATTTATTAATTCAAAAAGACACCTACTAATCAGAGGTAAAGACAGGAGACAAGGTGTGTGCATAAGTGGTTTCACCAACAAGATCCAGGGCAATCCCTAGTGGGAAAATCGGCAGTTGATGTCAGGGGAGCTGGGCAAGTACTGGGGATTTTTACCAGGTTGCTGTGCTTGGGCCCTATTTGGAGATTTCATCATTCCTAGCCATCTTGTACTGTAACTTTCTAACTGGTGTATAATGAAGTTTCAAGATCCTCCCCTCCTCCAGCTGATGGGAGAAAGGAGCTGTTTCTTCTCCTGCCGCCACAGCCTCCTGACTATCATGAAGATTCTTACTCTTGGGGGAATTCTGTGCCACTGCACATGCGCAGAATTTATGTCCCCTGCAGATTTATTTGCTTCCCCTCAGAAAAAGGACTTTCTGACAGGGAAGCCACAAAAGCAGTCATGTGACCCTCCCTAGCAGTATGCTTTGTGTGCCCAGGGCAGCCAGCAGAGGGGTAAATCACTGTGGCTCAGGACTGGGGAAGACCCAGCTGGTTGCTCCTACCCTGTGCTGGGATCAGCTACTAGTCCCAGCTGGGCAGGGGAGTACAGGACTTCCTCTTCCCCTGCATGGCATCTGGGGCAGATCAGATCCACCCCCAGATTTCTGTCCCAGCTTCAGGAAGCTCTGGAAACTGCCCTCCCCCCCACTGATCGCTCCTCAGCTGCAAGGAGAGAGATCCCTGTACAGGGAGCTGCTCCCTCATCCGCTGAACCCTTGGGCATCCAGACCCCCTCATACCGAGAACCTCCCACTGAGCTTCACCCCCCCTGCACTCAGAACCACCCCCCCTCCGATAAGCCCCACTCCCCCTGCACCTGGACTACCCTGACAAGCTACCCACACCCGGATCCCCACCCCATCAAGCCCCAACCAGCTGCACCTACATCCCCAACCCACTGAGCCCCACTCCCCCAGCATCTAGACTGCCACACCCAGACCCCCTGCTGAGCTTTATCTCCCCCCCACACACACCCCAAGACACCCACACACACACACTAAGCCCCAACCACCTTCACCTGGACCTCCATTACCATTGTACCTAGAACTTCCCAACAAGCCCCTGCATATCCAGATCCCCCACTGAGCCGCCTGCACCCAGACTGCCCCACACAGAACCCTTTCAACCTATACCTGGATCCCCCCCACTCTAGGATCCTGCCTTGCTGAACCTGCCTGCCCATACCTGGTGCACCTGGCACAGAGGGGCAGAGCCCTGGGGTGTTTCTGGGGCAGGCCCAGTCATTGCGTTGTGTCGGGGTTGGGTGCAGCCTCACCGCTGAGTCCATGTCCAGGGGGGAGGAGGGAAGGGGACTGCACAGTCATCTCCCACCTCTATGCAGCTCGTGGTCTTTGCTCCCCAATGCCATTCTGAAGCCTCCATATTTATTTGACAAGTAAAATTTGGCAAATTTTAAACCACTGTGCACATAATTGTTTTTTGGCACAGAATTTTTAATTTTTTGGTGCAGAATGCCCTCAGGGGTAGAAAATGGAAGGTTTCCATTCCTCCACCACCTCCACACAGCCTGCTGGTTGACTCAAGTGGGAAGAATCTTTGCTACTCTATTCCTTCCTGAGCCTCTTGTTTTTTTCCTGAGTGTCATCTTGTCCAGTGAATAACTCCTCTTCCAATTCCAGCCTTTGGCTGCTGTATCTCATGGCTTTTCCAGATAGCAGCAGCATGTAACTGACATTTTTTTTTTTTTTTTTTTTTTGCGCGCCAGTTTCACTGCTGCAGGCAGGGTTTCACATAGCAGCAGTCAAATTGATTAGCTGTGTAATTTCATCTTGCTGCTCCTGGCTTTGAGCAGCAGCAAAGTGACTGGAGCTAGCTTCAGGCTCAGGAAGAGGGCATGTCTGTAGTCTACTCTAAGCAGCATTAAGATTTGGAATGACTGCTTCCCTCCCGCCCCCCTAAAAACTAAGGATTTTTTTTTTAAATTTGTTTTTAATGAAAACTGATTCTCCAGAAGTTGATGATCTAGATTTCCCACTTGCCCGAGACAAGAGATTTTTCAAACCCAGATAATAAATAATTTTTAAAAAAGTAGTCACAACTATTTAAAATATGAAATTGCTAGTAATGACATGGGGAAACCCTGCCTTCATGTATAAAGCTCATTGTCTGACTGATTCAATATACAAAATGAGATGTCAGCCTAATAATTTGCATGCAGAGACCCAGAATGTTTTTCCAGTTCAGTTATTTCACAAGTGTTGCTGGCTATCCCATCACTGAGAACAGGGAGATTTGGAAACACTCACGTATGAACATAATTCTCCCCCTCCCCCAATGAGTTTTGCAAGTGGGAACGGGGCAGGGGAAGGGCTGCTAGCCCTCATATAGGACCTGAGGGCAAAGAGACAGAAGAAGGAAAGACCACTCAGCATCAGACGACACCTGAAGATACCATATTTACTCAGTACACCACAGTATGCATCTAGGACTGGTGTATGCACAGTAAGAAAAGCCAGGAGAAGTCCTCATGGAATTTTCCTCAGAAGTAGTTAATACACATGCCGAACACATTTAGCATTTGTTTGTTTTCGTGCCTCTGTCCCTTGTGGTTTTTTTCATCCTCAAAGCTATGAAATTCTCCTCTCCTAGTTATTTGCTGGTTTTGTTTTTAACCACTGCCTGGCAGTCCTGCCATTGAGACTGCTTGCTGCACCTTCCACTTATGTCCTGTCACATCCCACCCTGAATCCAGGAGGCAAGACAAGCACTTCATCAAGCCGGAAGTTCTCCAAACTCTAGTCAAGCATCTCCGCATGCCCAGGGTTAACTAGGGATCTCCAAAAACATGAGTAGTCTAATAATTACACAGGTCAGATTGAGAAGTGCTGCACCTTCTCTACAGCCAGCCTCATTCCTAATTGCATATGAAACGTCAGGGATGGGGCAAGAAGGGCAGTATAGGAGAGAGGGCTGAGAGAGGAAGAACCAGAGTTTTCTTGTCTCCTCGTTCACCCTGGGACTATGTACACTCACACGCATGTTAAAAAAAAAGAAGGATTAGGTCAGTTCAGGGTCATTGTTGAGGCAGCATGAAGCAAATGCCGCTTTCTTCCACTCCACATGCTGAGCATGCCAACTCTGCAGCACTTTCGGAGCATGAAATCAAGATCGGAATCCAACCCAGATGCCTTACATGACAATTTATACAAGCAAGCTGGCTCATCATCCTGACCATTTTCATTTTCCATCCCAAAGATAAATAGAGCATGTTATGCACTGACCGCTGGCCAATTTTTTAGATTCAAAGAGCATGAGTTATGAGCAAAAGTACATCAGTAAGGGCATTAAAAAAGCCTCTCAATGGCTAGTTTCTTTAAAGTTTGCGCAGTAAATTTAATCCTTCTGTACAACACAGCCCAATATGCCAAGTTTCAACTAGACTATAGAAACCAGGGGGTAAGGGTTCATAATCAACATGGTGACAGACTTCTAACAATCGTGGTACTATCAAGCATGATAAATACCGGATGATGTTTTATTTTATTTTTTAACTCATCCAAAGGCTTGTTGGTCCCTGGATTAGCTCATCTTTTCACTCCTGTGGGATTGCCATATGCTTCTTTTTATTCTTTATCTAGTATTTGGCAGGAGCTATCAGTCAACATTTAAAGAAAACCCCAGTTGTTTTTATAGAGACTTTAACTCCTCATTTTTGAAAGGCAAGTTTTTCCTGTTCCAGCTGCTAAAGCCTCAGACATTATATTTTCAGTTCTAAAGCAACAGTGAATGAGAAAATGCCACGATAGAGTATGAAATAAGGACATTTCTCTACTTTTATTAAGATACACTGCCACGTCATCTTAGGTGGCTTAAAAGAAATATTAAACCTCAAGAAAAAGCTGCCGTGGCATCTCTTTCCTTTCTGTACTAAATCTGTCAGATTTCTTATGCACATTATGAATCTTTGTAAACAAAATCAGAGTGGAGCAATCTGTGACGAGATTTGATTTAATTTATTCACTATTACCATTGTCATAACGATAAAGGGAAGGGTGTAACAGCTGTCCTGTGTACAGTACTATAAAATCCCTCCTCGCCAGAGACTCCAAAATCCTTTTCCCTGTAAAGGGTTAAGAAGCTCAGGTACTTGGCTGGCATCTGACCCAAAGGACCAATAAGGGGACAAGATACTTTCAAATCTTTGGGGGGGGAGGGGGGGGGAGGGAAGGCTTTTGTTTGTGCTCTTTGTTTTGGGAGTTCGTTCCTCTTGGGACTGAGAGGGACCAGACATCAATGCAGGTTCTCCACATCTTTCTAAACAAGTCTCTCCTATTTCAAACTTGTAAGTAAATAGCCAGGCAAGGCGTCTTAGTTTTCCTTTGTTTTCTCAACTTGTAAATGTACCTTTTACTAGAGTGTTTATCTTGGTTTGCTGTACTTTGAACCTGAGACTAGAGGGGAGTCCTCTGAGCTCTTTAAGTTTGATTACCCTGTAAGGTTAATTTCCATACTGATTTTACAGAGATGATTTTTACCTTTTTCTTTAATTAAGCCTTCTTTTTAAGAACCTGATTGATTTTTCCTTGTTTTTAGATACAAGGGGTTTGGATCTGTATTCACCAGGGAATGGGTGAAAGGTTTCTTAAGGCTTCCCAGGTAAGGGAATTAGCTTGAGATGGTGGCAGCGGACCAGAGTTAAGCTGGTAGTTAAGCTTAGAAGTCTTCATGCAGGCCCCCACATTGTACCCTAAAGTTCAAAGTGGGGATACAGCCTTGACAACCATCTTTTAATGTTATCACAAATATCAAAGTTACACAGCATGATGCAAGGGGATAAAAGCTAAAAATTGGTACAAGTACAGTAAAGACTCTTTATGAGCAACTGTAAAACCATTCTTTCCATTTCACTTTAGTTCCTAAAGACACCACTGTAGCGGGAAGGAGTCCATCTTTGTATGGTAGGGCCAATCTCTGATCCCAGAAATCAGAGCAAAGATGGTTTCTGTGAATTAACTACCACCTGTATAACTGTGAAACTGAAAGCTAAAGAAAATTTATAAGTGTCTGAATGACATTTAAAATGTGGGCAGGGAAAAGAGTGTCAAAGTGGTTGGTGTCTCCTAGGCAGATTGAGTCACTGAACCAATTATGGGTGGGAGAGCCTAGTTCAACAGGAGTGGAGAGGAGGTTATTTGCCTGGCCAACTGAGCTCCTAGTATCAGTGCTCCCTCCGCCCTCTCTCACCCAGGCCATTTACTCTGCTTCCCTCACACCAGCTCCCCACTTTCCTCATCTGTCCTGAGAGTACTAACCTTCACCAGGGCAGTAGTTACAAGAGCCTCTCTTCACAGGCCACAACTGCTGCTGTAGGTACTGTTGATGACCATGCCTCCTGTGGATGATATAAAGGAGCTTCCAGCAGGATTAAGGTTTATGCTGGGGGAAAAAAGGCAGGCCCAAAACAAGACCAAAAATGGCCAACTATTCTTCATGACCTTCATTTTTCTAAAAAGTGAAGTTGATTGTCACAACTGCAATTCAGTAAAATCAAATAATGGTGACTGTGTCCCCTGAAAGGGACACCATCCACTTTAAAAGCAGTTACTTCTGTCTGAAAATAATCTGACTCAGTAATAACCAAGATAATTGAAAGAGTAGGAAGAAAAATCTTTCATCTTCTTGATGTGCAGCATTTGACAACACTTTCTGAATAGCCCATTTCTCTGCAATGTAATTTCCCCTATTCATGTGGGTCTTTCATAGGGCCACAGAGGAGAAAACACATTTTTCTTTTAAACAGGGAAGCATGACTCTGAAAACCACAAAAATGGGCAGGTGTGAAATTTGAGAGATAATGTGGTTGGGAGGGTCTGGACTCTACATTGCTATACTTTGTTGGGTGTTTTAAAGTTCAATTAGATCTTTCAATTTTCTGGATTTTAATTTTTATTTCAGGTTTCAGAGTAGCAGCCGTGTTAGTCTGTATCCGCAAAAAGAAGAACAGGAGTACTTGTGGCACCTTAGAGACTAACAAATTTATTAGAGCATAAGCTTTCGTGGACTACAGCCCACCAATTCCCTGGTGAATACAGATCCAAACCCCTTGGATCTTAAAACAAGGAAAAATCAATTCGGTTCTTAAAAAGAAGGCTTTTAATTAAAGAAAAAGATAAAAATCATCTCTAAAATCAGTATGGAAATTAACCTTACAGGGTAATCAAACTTAAAGAGCTCACAGGACTCCCCTCTAGTCTCAGGTTCAAAGTACAGCAAACAAAGATAAACACGTTAGTAAAAGGTACATTTACAAGTTGAGAAAACAAAGGAAAACTAACACGCCTTGCCTGGCTATTTACTTACAAGTTTGAAATAGGAGAGACTTGTTTAGAAAGATGTGGAGAACCTGGATTGATGTCTGGTCCCTCTCAGTCCCGAGAGCATCCGAAGAAGTGGGCTGTAGTCCACGAAAGCTTATGCTCTAATAAATTTTAGTCTCTAAGGTGCCACAAGTACTCCTGTTCTAATTTTTATTTGTAACTGCAAGACCATCTCTTCCCCCTCTACATACACACAGAATAAACTCATGTGTTTACAATCTTAAATCCAGTTTAATGAAGTTTGTCTGGGAATAATTTCTAATATAATTGATTTTATAGACCTCACTAATGTTATTGGGCCCTTGAGTATAGACTTACAGCTGCCTTATTATTTGTAATGCATGAATATGTAGTAGATAAGGATCAATATACTGTTGCATACCAGACTTCAGGTTTTCCTCATATGCTCTGAGTAGAGGTTTTAGCAATTTTGCTGAACAAAGATAGGGACATATCTCTGCCTCCTGAGAGTCTCATGGACAGTATATTGCTTACTAAATTTGAAATAGGATACAGTGAAATCTGTTAGTGATAGTCACTAATAAATTTGTCTGGACATAATAACAGGATGCCATATGGACATTTATTCCTGTTAACATCACAGCCTCTATTATTAGTACCACCAACTAAATTACACTGGTGGAGAATTAAGAGCCCCCAATTTCCGTAGCGTAGACGGGACTCAAATAGATTGAAAAAACTTTCCTCCTCCTCAAGGAAAAGGATCAGTCGAAAGTACCACCAAGTCTAGAAGAGAGAATAGAAATATAGTAGAAGACTAAAGAGTGGCTGAAGATTCACCAGGGATTTGTGGCTACACAGATAAAACCTGTACCTTTTTATCTTAATGTTACACAAATGAGAGTGACTCAGGGCTGCCTACACTGGCACTTTACAGCTCTGCAACTTTCTCGGTGTGAAAACACACCCCTGAGCGCAGCAAGTTTCAGTGCTGTAAAGCGCCATTGTAGACAGTGCTCCCAGTGCTGGGAGCTTCGCCCCTCATGGAGGTGGGTTTTTTAGAGCACTGGGAGAGCTATCTCCCAGCGCTCTTCCGTGACTACATAAGCCACGTTAAAGCGCTTTAACGTTGCCAGTGTAAGCTAGCCCTCAGTGATCCACACTCCATAGCTATGTAGTTATACTGATCAAATCCCCAGTATAGACAGTGCTATGTCAGTGGGAGAGCTTCTCACACTAACATAGCTACCACCTCTTAGGGAGGTGGATTACTATGCCAACAGGAGAGCTCTCTCCTGTTGGCATCGAGTGTCTTCATTAAAGCAGTACAGTGGCGCAGCTTCACCGATGCAGCATTTTAAGTTTAGACTTACCCCGAGCTTAAATGGGTCATTGGGAGGGCGGGGGGGAGGACTGGCTGAAGCAGACCCCATATCAGAGAATCCAAGAAGAATGACAAATCCAATCACCAGGACATTGACACCCAACAACAAAATGACCCAGCAGGAGATGGATTTCCCCACCTCTGAGTAGGGAAGCTGAGCACAATCCCACAGCTCAAAAGCAAAGGGCTGGAAGGTGGGAAGATAAGAGCTGCTGCTGAAAGGAATCGGGGCTCTAACTAGTGGACCAAATTGGTCAGACAGAGAGACAGAGCTTGAACAACAAGGTTCACTACAGCTTGGCTGGGCTCTGGGCTAACCAGAGCCGACTATATTTTCACCTGCCTTTCTCTATGCTAACCTCAAGACTTCCTATGCTGTGTTCCAGTTGACTAAAACTCTACTCCTTTGATATTTTTCAAGTGTAACTGCAAATGTTTGGTGAAATGCATTAATCTCTAAAGAGTGCACAAGTCTCTACCATGAGTATTTCAGCTGGACTTCCTGAACGGAGATCATAGTGTGAAGCAGGAAGGCTGGAGTCCCACAGGTACAATCTAAGGAGGTGGTGGGGCTGGGTGACCTACCCTGTGCAGAAGCAGTGAGACCCATTGAGGGTCTGAAGGGGTTCCTCCTAAAGACTGTTCCAAAGCTGGGAGCGTAGCACCGATCTTGTGATCCAGGACACCCCCATCCCTCTAGGTCCAGATTTTGTCCCCTCTGCATTCAAATCAGGTAGCTTCCCCCTCAATGCTGCCTGGGCTGGGGAGGAGGCGGGGGGGGGGGGGGAAGAGGCGGAGAAGAGGGTCACCGAGAGCACCATTTTGGCAACAGTTTTCCAGACAACAAGACTTCAATCTGAAATCAGGTCTAAACTACCACTTACTTCGATATAACTTACATTGCTCAAGAGTGTGAATAAGCTCCACCCCCCAGTGACATAAATTGCACCAACCTAAGTGTCAGCGTGGACAGTGCTATGTCAGTGAGACGGCTACTACCACCTCTTGCAGAGGCGGAATTATTATAGAGTCTTCACCAGATGCACCAAATGCAGCTGCGCCAATGTAGCATTTCTAGTTTAGACTAGTCCACTCACCCACCCACTTTCCAAAGCAAGAAAGGGGACAGGTGTTTTCCATTTTTGTTCCTTCACATGAAGTTAAAGGCCACACCTACATGAAACATCCAAAAAGTTAGAGTACTAAACAAGACTTTTATGAAGTTGGAGTTTAAGTTTATTTTAAATAAATTTATCAGTTGCTACCATGCTTCATAAGAAAGTAGCATATTATCAGCCAAAAATGCAGCAAATTACATGGTCTTACATAGTCCAAAAACTCTTAAAAAGCAATTAAAATAACAGTTCACAAAGATGTTAAAGAAACAGGGCTGACCTTTGGTCAAACCACACCCTTGGGAAGCCAGAGACTTTGTTTCCTCACTTACAGAATTCTCATTGCTTAGCAAGTGCATGCAAAGACAGGATGTCCAGAGTCAGCAGCGCACACAATGAAAATTCAGATGTGGAAGGATCAGGGAAGCATAACCAAAAAGAGACAGCTTTCTGTCAGGGATTGACTGTTTGGTCCCCTGTGAGGTCTCTCCTGGAAAAGCCGTGGCAGGGAGCTGAAGGCAGGCACCAGCATGACATCAGATGAATACAAACAAGGGCAGTAAAGTAGAGAGATACCAAGAGAAAGAAGTGGATTTACTGAAGGTTGTGAAATCCAGACGTAGCAGGAAAATGGAAGGTCTTGGGGCAAATCCCAGAGTACACAGATTGTAGCAGGGACTGTCTTCTCATGTATTTGTACAGTGCCTAGCACAATGGGATCTCCTCCTGATTTTTCTTGTTTTTCCCTAGGTTTCCAACTCATGATCCATGCTCTCATTAGCCCCTTACTTTCCCTCCACAAACCCCACTGCAAGATGAAGGTTGGTGTTGTGGGTAAGGAGATCTCGGTTCTATTATCAGCTCTACAACAGATTTCTTGTGTGACCTAGTGCAAAAAACTCTTCACACTTCATTTCTACATCTCTAAAACAGGGGCTGATAATATTTCTCTACTCTACACCAGCATTGCAAGAATATACACACAGTGCTCAGCTATTCTGATGATAGAGACTCTAAGAATCTACACAGGTAGAACGCTGCATTTGTTTAGTGACATACATTTCTCTTCCTTCCCGGAAATCAAACACCTAATCCCTCAATAGTCTCCCTACTTTTGAGGATCCAAAAGCAGGGCCTCTCTCTAAGCCCTTCCACACTTCAGCAACATTTACGGAGAGGTGGGAAAAGAGGAGAGTCTCCAGGGAGAAGCCAGCAGCTATCTTGCTGGGCCCTACTGTCACTGAATTAAGACTGTGCTGAAACCACTAATCCTTCTAGAACACGTGAAATTCTGGACGCAGGAGGGTGAGGGGAGTCAAGCTGAGAAACTGCTGGAAGTTCAGAAAGATCACATGTAGGAGACAGCGAAAGGATTAAAATAAGTGCTTTCCAGCAGGATATATGAGCAGGTGATGGGAAAAAGGAGCAGCTGCCATGTAGCATCACCTCACCCAATTCCTTCCTTCAAATGGAGATAGGAAGAGGATTCTTTACTGAACTTGTGTGCTGTGGAGGGAACTGCTGTTTAATTCTTACTTCACCTAAGCACGTTGCACATCAGCGGTGATAAGAGCAGGACTTGTCACTGAAACTTCTAACAGGATTAGAGCTCTAGCTGGTCTCAATTTTTCTTTTATAATTCCAGGTTTTAAGGCTTTTGCAATACAAAACAACGGCTGCTAAGCACCACCCAGAAGCAAAGCTTCTTTAGATGTTGCACACCACTTTTGGTGAAACATGTTTCTTTTCTTTTCTGCAATAGGCTTTGAAAAAAATCAGGTTCCCTTAATACCGATTTTGCTTGGCAACATACAGCATTTGCATCGAGATGGCAAGTGCTAATTAACTTTGAAGCGCCTTGTTTGTATATGGTTGTGCCTCCTACTTGCTGCTTGTACTTGCATAAGTAATAGAGACTACTTGTTCTCCCTTATTGCTCTGCTCTAAGACAATTTTATTTTCTCTCGTTAAAAGAATGGGATCTAAACTGAGACGACAGGCTCTTTCATACATTAGCCACAACAACTTTTACCTTAAGAAACCTGTGGTACAATCGGATTGAGTGGTTTAGGTCTGAATTATAGCAGTAGTTTAGGAAGGTTGAAAAAGAGGGAGATGATATTGCAATCACCTGCACTAGATTTAAAACAAAGGAAGATGTGGCACTGCCTGTTTAAAAAGTGACAGGAAAAACTATTGCTTCTTTAAGGAACTGGTGAGGGATTAGGCTAAAGTGAAATAAAATGCTGCAATAAAACCCTGCTGGAGAATACAAATCAACCCACAAAGGAACTTTGTTAGCTGAAAGCTGAGATTAGAGTAAGGGAAAGCAGCTTTCTTCTTCCCAGCTCTGAGACAGCACTGCTCCCGCTCCTTGGTTGAAGTGATGAAAGCTCCCCCTTCTTTCAGGGCTGGTCCACACTAACCCCCCAGTTCGAACTACGATACGCAACTTCAGCTACGTAGCTGAAGTCGAAGTATCTTAGTTTGAACTACAATGTACTTATCGCGGGTCCACACGCAGCAGGCAGGCTCCCCCGTTGACTCCGTGTACTCCTCTCGCGGAGCAGGAGTACCGGTGTTGACAGCGAGCACTTCCGGGATTGATTTATCGCGTCTAGACAAGATGCGATAAATCGATCCCAGAAGATTGATTGCTTACCGCTAAACCCGGAGGTAAGTATAGACGTACCCTCAGTCTTCTTTAACACCTTGGTAGAGAGAGCTGACTGCCAAACACTTAAACTAGGAGGGTCTGGATGTGGCTGGAGGGGGAAGAGAGGTGCTTTGTGGTGCTAAAATACTGTGGGAGTGTCTTGTAATTATTTATTTCAGGTGAGGGAAAGATCAGCTCAGGCAAAGAAGCTGGATCCTGCACTGAATAACAGCTGCTGCTACCTCACAAAATGTCTAAGACCAACAAACGTGAACAGTCTTTATGTGCTTGCTGGAATCGCTCCACCGGATATCAGGAAAGCAGGCACAAGCAAAACGGAATGATTATGACAGGTTGAAGATACTAGTCATCTGCTATATGTCCACACCGCAGCAGTTAGCTGCCTGCATTAGCAGAAAAGCTACCTAGCGGCAACAGAACTAATTACAAAAAAAAAAAAAAACACACCAACAGCTACACGACTGGAAATCTGGTGCACATGGCTCAAAATACTTGACAACAACGTCAAAATGTACATTAATGTTGCTGAATGGCTTCCTGCAGGTACAGACAAGGATTTAGTCAACATGTAGGTGTATTAGTTGCCTCTAAACAAAAGTTGGCTGGTCAAATGTCAATATATGGACATGGGGCTATTCCAATAACCCAGATACTCGTGGCTGTGGTGAAACACAAACCACAGAATACCTCTTGTTCTGCCGGCTCCAGGAGGAATCGCACACCATGGAAAAAACAAAACAAAAAAAATAAATCTCACCAGGGCTACAGACCAGGCCACATCATGTGCCCAACACTGGAAAAACTATGATTGAAGGACACAAGAAGATGTAATTATTTGATAGTTAGAATTGGTACAAGATTTTTCAAAAGGCAGCAGGGCCAGTTCAGTTTTCTTTGTTTCAAACTCCCCTTTTCTGCCTCCCAGTTAAACAGTATGAATCATGAACAGCAATGGAAGAGAAGCAAGAAATTGAATAGCTACATTGATTTCTGAGAACAAAATATTACTTACTAATATAATCACCACCATTCAGCTCTACTGGCTGGCTGAAGGTAACACATAGATAAAAAGCATCTAGCAAGATTGAAGCAAAGCTGATAGCAAGATGGAAGCACTTCAAAGAACTTTATAAATATCCTTCAATATTGAGGACATCTAGCCTCAGATTAAAACTGTGTCAATCCACAGCCATATGATTCCTTTTAGACTATACAACAATTGGATGTGCAAATAGCAATAGCCGTAACACACCCTTTTTGACACAGACCTGGTCACATTATATTACATCTAGATTGTGTTATTGCAATATTTCTAAGTGAAACCACACATCCTGAAAAGCTCCAATTGGTATAATAATGTTACTGTGAACACAGACTGGTATTCTGGTTTCTGTTCTGGCTTCCCCATAGGTCAGTTTTGTTTGAAGTCTGTCCTGACATTCTGAGTCTTTCGTGGGGCTAGCTCTAGCTCTCCGAGCTTCGTCCGTGACCTCCAGGGACAGCCAGGCTCCACCTAACTACAAATCCATCAACAAAAAGGCTGAGGCTCATGAATAGAAACAAGCATTTTCTATTCCCACCGTACTGAGGGAAGATGTTAAACAGGAACTGCTACATTTCAACATCTTAAAATCTTCAGGAACAGATCATTTGCTCTCAGAAGTATTGAAAGAATTGGCCTAGAAAAAGTATGGCACATACTACCAGTCAACATGGTTTTATGGAAAATAGGTGTTTTCAAACACCTGGATTTCATTTGTGGCTGGGATTAAAAGTTTGGTTGACAAAGGTAACTATGTTGACATAACGTACTTTGGCTCCAACAAGAAATTTTACTTAATGTCACATGACATACTAGTTAAAAATAGCAGTATATAAAAATTAATGCAGCGCGTTACAGGATTCTAAAAACTGTAATTTATCAAATTCAAATGGGGAAACTATCAAACTATAAATGGTGAATCATCATCAAGTGGAGGTGTCTTAGTAGAGCCCCATATGTATCTGTTCTTGGCCAATGCTATTCAACAAATGAAATCAAGGCTCCCCTAAAATCAGTGGCAGAGCCCTCATCAACATCAGTAGAGCCAGGATTTCACCCAACATCTTTATCATCGATTTGGAACGATATATAAAAAGTCAGTGCTGGTAAAGTTTGCCTATGACTAAAATTAGCAGTGTGGCAAATACTGATAAAGACAGGTCAGTTTGACAGTGATCTGGGTCTCATGGTAAATTGGGCTCACTTACTTGTTATGCTGAGAGGTACTGGTGACTGCATGAATCACAAACCTCTGAGATTGGGTGCGAATTCAGCCTTCAATTAATATAAACTACCACTCTGAGTTCATCAGAAGCTACGTGTCTCTGTCTCCTCTTTCCCTCCCCCCTCAACTGGCAAAGATGGAGGAGCAAGAAGACAGCCAAGCAGCAACCTGTAAGCATAGAGGGATCCTGGAAAAAGCTAGAAAGCATGTTTTTGGATCTCTTGGCTAACTAGGGTTGGGGTTGTAAGTTAAGAAAATGCTTCTTTTTGTTCTTGAGTCCCCCTACATTTGGGCAAGCCAGACTTTGCATTAAAGAAAATACCAGACTCCACCAATTTCTACTTCCATCTGGAACTCCTTCAGGGCCCTGAACTTTGACTAACGATTCAAGTCAAAAAGGAGCAACTATATTTACACAACTAAATGCAGGAATATAAATCTAGGAACCAAGAATGTAGGTCACACTTGTAAACTGGATGACTGATATGGAAAGCAGTGACTAAAAAGGACTTCAGGATCATGGCAGACAGACAACTGAACATCAGCTTCCAGAGCAATACAGTGGCTTAAAGAGCAAATGCAATCCTTGGATTTATAAACAACCGGAGTACCACACAAGCCGGGAGTGTTATGGTCTGTATAGAACATTAGCAAGACCATTATGAGAATGGTGCAGCCAGTTCTGATGTCAATTTCAAATAGGATGGGGACAAGCTAGAAAGGGTTCAGAAGAGAGATACAAAAGAGTGATTTGAGTTGTGGAAAACCTGCCTTACAGTGAGAAACAGAAGAAGCTCAGTCTATTTGGTTATCCCAATAGAAGGTTTATGATGCTACTTGATCCCCCATCTGTCAGTAGCTACATGGGAAGATTTCTGATAGAATCCTCTTTAATCTAGTAGACAACAGCTTTACAAGATCCAGTATCTGAAAGCTGAAGCTAGACAAATTCAGACTATAAAAAGTGCACATTTTTAAACAATGAGGGTACCATTAAAATAGGATGGAGTAGATTCTCCATCACTTGAAGTCATTAAAATCAATATCTGTTCCCTTTCTAAAAGGAAAGCTCTACCCAGAAGTTATGGACTCGATAAAGAATTGCCTGGTGAAATTCTATGGTCTGTCTATGTCTGCAGGAGGTCAGACAAGTTGATTGTAGTGGGCCCTTCAAGCCTTAAAATAATAATTAATAAATAATAATAATAAAAAACATCTATGAATGTAGGAGACA
This sequence comes from Malaclemys terrapin pileata, assembly GCF_027887155.1. Lineage (NCBI taxonomy): Eukaryota > Metazoa > Chordata > Testudines > Emydidae > Malaclemys > Malaclemys terrapin. Next base: position 39,235,462 of record NC_071505.1, read on the forward strand.
ATTTTCACAGGAGCAGGACCTAACCAGAATTAAACAGGACTCCTTTATTTGAGTGACTTAGCTTTACTCCAATAATTTCTGCACACACCAGATTGCAGACTAATCAAGATGTACCTCCTACAGGCTGGTAATGAAGAAAGAAAATGCAATTATTTCTATTTTTAATACTTGGGAGGTACTTAGAAAGGATTAGATAGATATGCCTTATTAGAGGAATAGTAAAGCAGTCCAAGTAATATGAGTAAAGACACGTCTTCTGCTTTTTAACTTGATCTCTACTGGAATAGGGCACATTACTTTAATTATAAATGCTACTATGAAGCAGTAATGAGCACTAGTTGATGACTCAGAATAATAATTACTAGTGGGTGCTATCATGAAGGTACAATTTTAGAAGCCATGAAGGTATTACTCTGCTGAATGATTCAAAAAAAATAAGCAGCCAATCCTCTAGGTAATTGCACATGGAAACTACACAAATTTGAAAAGCTTTTCTAAACGCTCAAAAAGGGGCACAACAAGGAAGCTTTATTTTACCACTACTAAGCTGATTGGTTATCAGTGTCCACAAATCATTCCCCCTGTATAAGATTTGTGTTAGTGAAGTGAATAGTTATTAAAAGGTTAGGTTGACTTTTCTGGAGAAATATTTCAGGTTCATTTCCATCTATGCCTCCCACAGCCTCCAATTCAGTGTCAGTGATTTGACACAGTTGGCAGTAGCAGTAATAATCACGTACTTTCATATAGAGAATAAAGGTTTTAAAATTATAGGGGTTGGACATCTTTTATTTTGAGGAAGGGGAGTGGGTGTTTGGAAACAGTAACCAACCCTAGAAAAATATGCAAAACAGAAGAACACAATTAAATTTTGGTAACTCTCTTTGGGAAACCCTTTTATAAAAATCTATCCTTCCTCTTGCACTTCCCCCACCACCACCCAAAATTAATTCACCAAAGAGTTTCAATGTCTCTCACTATATAAAACCAAGGAATTGAGAATTCTCTTTCAGATTTGTATTTCACTGAATTTCACAGATAGTCTGTTTGCAACTTGCAATTCCAAGGTACTGACTTTTTCCCATTTGAGTGTTTAAGTGATTCTCTTTCAATTACTTATGAAACAGCTGTATGAGGGAATTTGATGGGTTTTGCTATGGGAATAGTAAGTGTGTACACACAATATACAAAAACAAGGCTTTTAACATCTAACTCACACATATCCCACGTACACCATTTAGAATATGTAAGTGTTTAACTGATTTAGTTAAATGAGATTATGGTCATTACATTCTTTAATTAAGTGAATTATGTACTAATAGGCTAAATGAATTTGAGTGAGAAATCATTTAATTTGCAATATGAAGTATTTAAAAAAAATTTTGAATGACGTTTGTGGTGTAGACAAGCAGCAACAGAACCCTGGGTGTGTATTGATGATGGAACACACACACACCTTGGGTGTGCCAAGAATTCCTCAACACACCACAGGTATGTATAGTGATTAATGCATTCACACCCTAGAGTCTGAGATCACATTTACCTAAATGGTTATGTATTTTCCCCCTCCCAAACATCTAATGGCAAGTTTTAAACGACCTCCCACACATTTTGAGGCCTGATGTACCAGTGTAACCAGACTGTCTTAGCTACGCGTGTGCAAAACTCTACTATAATGGTGCTGGACCAGTGCAGAGTGGGGCATAAGACTTAACATTGGAAATAAGGCATACATTTATAACAGTGAGAGCAATTAATCATTGGAACAATTTGCTACGGGTTGTGTGGTGGATTCTCCATCGTCGACAATCTTTTAAATCAAGGTTAGATGTTTTTCTAAAAGACATGCTCCGGGGATTATTTTGGATAAGTTCTATGGCCTGTATTATACAGGAGGTCAGACTAGATTATCACAATGGTCTCTTCAGGCCTTAGAATCTAAGGGGGAAAAAAGCCAGTTCAGCTTTATTCATTATCAATCCAAGTTCACTTAATATAGACATGTTATTGCATCTTGTCTTTTCAAAAGTGGGCCAAATTCTCTCATCACTGACACTGACACCCACACAGCTCTCATGGACTGCATGGGGGTCAGTGAGGGCAGAATTGAGCTCAGTTTATTTTTTTAAAATTAGCATAATTAAAGATTTATAGACACTTCAATAGACTAGTTTCCCCCATAAGTCTGCTGTTCTGATGATGCCATTCCATGTGGGAGGTGGTGATGAAGCAGTTGACATTGCTAAGCAAAGAGACTTTTAGCCTGAAAACCTCCAGCCCTGCTAACTCGTGTACTCATACGGACTTTTCCTCCCCAAGCTGTACAATGCTTAAGAACAGTCCGGATTCCTGCCTGACACTCGGTTCCAGCATCTCCATGGTGGCGGCTGCTGCTACTGAGCCGGGCCTTTTGATACTAAAGCACCACTACAAGAAGCTATAGTCTTTTAACTGTTTAAAAACAGCTACCAAAAAAATAAAATAAGGAGAGTCGCATGACTATCAGCGAGACTGGTCTGACCTAGTGGGGGTACTTACTGAGATATGTTAGTGCTGGAGTCTCAGACAAGGCTGTACAGTCATTCTGAAATGGGTATGGGAGAAGGGGGGAAAGAAAGGCTGAACACGGCACCCACATTTGAAATGTCCAATCCATCTCCAATTAAAAATAAAAGGGGAAAAAACTAGACACTCTTATTAACATCAATGGGAGTTCGGTCAGGTCTTTCTTTATGGAATGGAGCAGCAACTTGGACACCTAAAGGGGGGTGGGGGGGAGGAGCACAAAGGAAGCTTAAAAACAGTTTAATATTCAAACTGTTTTTAAATCTACACTAATGTACCTCATTGAGTGGCACAGTGGTTTGAAATCTTACCAACCAAATGTTAAATCATCATGAGTAAGGTTAACAAAAAAACCCAAACAGTAACACTGCAGGGTTGTTTTAAAATCATGAGATTTCAAGTGGTAGATCTATTTGGAGTTCATTTTAATTGCATTCCAGTATTTGAGCTGCTAATGACTAGGATTTTTTTTTTTTTTTTTTTATAAAGTTGAAAGCCAGGTTTCTTTGTAACATGACACCAGGGGTTGGGGCTGAGAGAGAGAGAGAGAGAGAGAATTACAAGACCCATGATAAAGTCCAGAGACTTAATACTAGTTGACGAAACAGCCTCAGAGCGTGTATCCACAGGGAGATAGTTACACAGGTTTGCAATTCTCTTCCACCACTTGTTTTCAGCTTTCACAGAAGCCGTTTTATAAATGCACTTCTCCAACCATTGTTCAATACAATGCTACTGTGGAGAGGCCACTATTTCCAACACTAGCTTATTTTTTTAAATATTCTTTTCCTCACAAAAACCTGTACCGAGTACTTCAGGAATCTAGTTGTTGAAAACAGTCCGAACATACATACAGAGTTTAACCTTGTAATTTACTCTAATAATTTGAACGCCATCAAGGTAACATTTTACTCCTGCCGTTATCACACCATATTTGGAATAATTTCCAAGAAGCAAGGAAACTGTAAGCACACTTAGAAGGTTGTTAATTCTCCCATCTGCAAGAAAATCAGTTATAAGAAATTGAATTGGTAAGAGCATTACACAATAGATATTTTTTCTTAAAGCAATTACTGAATTCTCCAAATTCATTTTTGCCAAGGACCTATCAGGACAGCTTTCTATCACCATGTTATGATTGCTTCATTAGGAGAGTATTATATCTGTATCTCAGGAACCGCAGCAGGACTGTGGTTTCTCTTTCCCCCTTAGCACGACTTGCTATGCATCAACTTTTCTATTTTATGTACAAAAAGTCTCCTAATCTTTACAGAGAGATCCACACCTGTAATTTTCTTCTGCTGATTAATATAGACATGAGGAGACAAAAACAGATGTGCTTCGATTATTCCATGAATGAACAAACTGCTTGCTGTGACAGACAGGTAATATTCTGTATAAACAGGAGAAGATTAGTTCAAAACGTACAATGTTTGACAAGCTGGGAGAAATCACTCCTGCCAAGCTTGCAAAGCTATACAGTGGCTTGCAGACTAGTGTAGGTCCCAATATTTTACTGCTATACACTTCTATTAACTGCAGATAATAATGTGCTTCATTGTTCTTGCTAGGTCCCAGACAAAACATTTTTGTATGATTCATAATCAAATGCTTTAAAATATTTTTTTTTCTTAATGACTGAAGTGAATGTGTCACTGTTACTTGGAGACAGGGAAGTGTAAAAGCATGTCAGGACAAGGATGTTCACTGCTCTGGAATGAGGCTAAATGAATGTTTGGATTTTCATGGCCCACCGTTAATGGGATTATTTCCAAAGCACCCTCTCCCAGATCTCTCTTCTTGCTGCAGACTCCGTCCTCTGCTGATGATTCATAGATGGAGATGCCTATTTAAGATTTTATTTTTAACTAAAAACCTAAAAATCACGAGTTATTTAACATTTCACACAGCTTAAAGCCGATAATTTGACATCGTAGGCCTCTAGAGCCAAGGGCATAGTTTTTGCAGCTTCTCATAGCTTTTGCTGGATCTTTCTACTCAGATTAGGATATGGCAAACACGCTTGGAGAGGACAGACTACATTAATATCTTTTCATAGGAGCTAGATGCTTTCAGGCTTTTACGTAAAGACTCCTGACTTGGGTGAGCCAGGAAAGATTTAATGCCTTCCTGAGGAGATTCTAGGCAAGGTAACAGTGTATGTATGATTCTTTTTAAAGATGATGATAAAAGTCTTTTCACGGTTAACTATAAACCCCAATATTAATGGAGTAGAGCAGAGAAACTAAATATTATAGGATTCTGGTTTCAGAGTAGCTGCTTTCATTTTAGGTTACTTAGGAATTACTATGGCAGGGTAGACTATTTATCTTTCTACTCTAGTATTCCTCTTTTGGAAAGTAGCTTTTCCTTCAGCATACATCTAGACCAGGACTCCGTTTAAACTGGTTTATTTTGCACCAAGTACAAACTTACGTTAATATAGCTACACTGGTACAAACCTCTAGCATTGATACACTGCACTGGTGTAAGACAGCGGGACTTACCAGGACAAATGGCATCAGCCCATACTCTATTGGAATTAGTACAATCCATCTATACTAGGGATTGACACCAGAGCTGGGTGGGAAATAAGATTTCCGGGCCCACCAAAATTTGAGATTACACAAGTGTTCCAATTTTGCAGTGTAAGAAACCAAGATCATTCAAAGTGTTTTGTTAAGAGTCAGAGAAAGAGAGACACCCCCCACTGCCTGCCCACAGACTAGCCAACAAACCAGGTGTCAGGGCACTCAGCTGGGATGTGGGAAACCCAAGTTCAAGTCTCTACTCTGCTTGATTCAGAGCAGGGACTTGAATCCAGGTCTCTCTCATTCCAGGTGTATGCTCTAACCATCAGATTATTGGTGATTCTGGGGTGGGGACTCAGGGTCTTTATAGGGACAAACGGGAGTGGAAATTCCATACTAGACCAGACTGACTAAAGGTTCGTTCAAACTAGGATGTTCCTGAAAAAAGATTTGGTTTCCACAAATCAGCATTTTCAAGGGAGTGGGGGAGAGAATTTAAACAACAACAACAAAAAACCACCACACTAGTTTCATCAGAAAATTCCCAACTAGCTTTTGTTTATACCAGGATCAGTAAATCAGTTTAATTACACCAGCAAAGAGTTCGCTTATCTAGACAAGCCTAAGAAATAGCCAACACTTTTTTTAAGTGACTTTTGCACCTATTATAGGAAAAAGGAATGTTTAAAAAGCCCAATTTTAAACACTACTCACATCTTGTATCAATGAGGGCTTAAAGGACCAGTGTCAGCAGGGATAAAAGCCTGGGTTTGAGGAGGGGAAGGAAGGTAACTTGACTATCTTAACACATGTTGATGGCAGCATGCCTTGTCTAGACTAGACATCTAAAACTATTTATTTGTACTCTGGTAACACTTGAAGACCCCAAATCAGGGCTAGGGACTCATTGTGCTAGGCACTGAATAAACAAAACAGAAGACAGTCCAGGCAACAGTATTGCCAAATCATGAGTTAAGCTGCAAAAGTTATCAGAATGACTTAAAAAGCCATAAGAATTTTAAAATAATGAATCTGGGGCTCTTTATATATAAAGAGCCCATTATTTTTTGTAGAGCAGCTATCTGGGAGCTTTGCTATGATGTGGGGAAGAGGCAGTGATGTGAGATTGTTTTGGGAGTGGGAGAAACACGGAAGATGGGAGAGACAGATTACTTAGATCCAGCACTCTCCTCTGTGCCATTACTAGTCACTTCAGTCCTGTATCAGCCTGGACTGATATCCAGTATCACCCCTCTATGACTAAAAGCAGAGTCAATGACCTGACCCTAAATGTACAGTAGTTGGGAAGCTGCTAAGGCTGTAAGCGTCTACGGGCAGGTCTACACTACCTCTTAAATTGATGTAACTTACGTCGCTCAGGGGTCTGAAAAAGACACCCCCTTGCTTGCATCACTCATTGTCCACACTGGCACTATGTCGGCAGGAGACCCCATCCCATCAGCATAGCACATCTTCACCAGACACGCTACAGTGCTGCAGCTCCACCGATGCAGTGCTTCTAGTGTAGACCTGACGGTAGACAACCTCGCTCTTGCAAACACTTGCTGCCATTTGCTTGTGCATTTCTTGTTTAATTTTATTTTATTTAACAGTATTGTATGACTCAGAGGAAAAGCCTCAAGTGCTTCAAAAGAATTCTCATGTCTGACTGCCACAGCGTTATTGGAAGTAACTGAGCCACTGATCCTCGAGGATGTATTCACAGGCTTGTCTGTCTAAAGTGATATTGTTTCTCCTGAGAACATACTCCACAGGCCTTGGATAACCAAAACCAATCAACAAGAGAGATACTCATTGAGAGATACTGACAAATGGAATGTTACAACTTTATAGACAGAAATGCAAACAACACACATACTTCTAAAGAGAAGAAGTAATTTCCCCTTTATTCCTCTTTTCCCTCAAGTCTTCAGCCAATTTCATACTACTGCATTAAGAGGCTGGCATGGAATACTGCTGACTCCTTGCATTCAGATGGGAACATCTCTCAACCACCGGTTTAGATAAACCAACATCCTCCAAGTATCAGGGGGTAGCCGTGTTAGTCTGTATCTACAAAAACAACAAGGAGTCTGGTGGCACCTTAAAGACTAACAGATTTAGTAACATCCTCCAAGTAACACATTTCACAACCGATCAAAAGTTTGAAGGTGGAAGAATTTCCTAACAGAACAGTAATGTCTGGGAGAACTCAAACTGCTTTCCTTCCATTGTCACCAGGAATCTGCAGAAAAAACAGGCAGACAGATCTCAAAGTACTCAACACTAGATTCTTTAGAATCAACTTAATAAAAATGAGCACTGTGCTTTTGACTAGTAACAGTGAAAAATACTACATACTATATATTAAAGAATCTGACAGTTACATAGCTCGTGTTTAAAGAGCAACCGATACCTATATAAAAACAGGTTTGAAAACAAGAGGTCTCCCCGCCCCTCCGCAAGTAGAGGATCTTCATGCAAAATATTATGTTTCATGGGAATGACTTAATGTGAATATGGGGCTGGATTAACACAGGCTGCTGCATGCAGTGAAGTAACTGCAGACTATTTTACAATTCTATTTTCCGAAAAGGTTTCTAACACGAACAATAGATGCCAACGTTCCCAACAGCTGGACCAAAGAGCTAAGTTTAACAGATGTCACACACTGATATTGACGTCCTCTCAAATTCTATAAAACTTTGTAGGGTAGGAAGTTGACACCTAATGAAGGTTAGCCCCAAAACAGATGATGATCTATCTAAAGTCCTGGTATTCTGCAATCACAGTCCTGGAAGCTCCATCTTTAGAAGTGATGTCACTCAGCCAGACCACATGTCTGCTTCAAGAGTAGTAGCTCTCCCAGAAACGCTATTTGGGAAATGCTTGTGGAAGAAAAACAAATCCTGAACTTGAAATCTCGAATACGTCAATTAGCCACAAAGTCCTAGCTGACTCAGTGCCCCAAGGTCATTCAAGTTGGTTACGACACATACAGTAGGTCCACTGGCAGTTTTCTCACACATCTTTTAGAAGTTGCACACACTAATTCAAACCCTTAAACATATGGAGGGAAGAAAAAAATGCAAGATGACTATGTGGTACTTCAACGAGGCAGTATGTGAACTGGCAACTTTTGGGCTCTACTGCACCCCAGCATTCTCTCTAGACTGCCTAGAACTCCTTTTAAGTATATGTCCATCGGTATAGACGATTCTGGAGTATACCCCTACAGGTCAACAGGAAACTGGAATTATTTTTATCCTTAAGGGAGAAAGAGTGGGTCATAGCTCAACTCTTAAGATCCAACAGCAAGAGGAGAGAATAAAAGAATTGGCATACATAACAGTGTTTCTAGTCCCTTTGATGGGGGGGGGGGGGTGGCGCAATGACTGAAATCACACTGTATGCTGTCTTGTTGAATCTATAGGCAAAAGATATGAACAACAGCACTAGAGTGTGCCTAATTATGACCTCTTAACACAATACTGTGAACCTTTCACTGCTTAGCACATCAAGTAGAATCACAGGTACAGACAGCAAACGCACTTATTAAGCAAAAAGAAGAACAGGAGTACTTGTGGCACCTTAGAGACTAACAAATTTATTAGAGCATAAGCTTTCGTGGACTACAGCCCACTTCTTCGGATGCATATAGAATGGAACATATATTGAGGAGATATATATATACACACACACACACACACACACACACACACACACACACACAGAGTCTAAGGTGCCACAAGTACTCCTGTTCTTCTTTTTGCGGATACAGACTAACACGGCTGCTACTCTGAAACTTATTAAGCATGTACTCATGATACCCTGATGTTCCATGTAGTTTTGATGCATGCAAGTCTTGATTTGATTCAACCCACACCAATGAGGAAAGAATATAAGGATTATTGGCATCAGCTCTGTTAAGCCAAACAGAAAAAAGTATTTCCTAAACTGCCATCTTTAATCTTTTATTCAAGCTAATAAGTATATTACCTAAACCAGCAGGAAACTTAGCCATTCTCACATCAAACTAACAACACCTGGGCTGACCCATCACCCATGTGCTCCCTCTTTTGGCGGGAGGAGGAAAATCTATGAAATCTTTATTTTCCTCCCCCTCTGCATTTAATTTTGAATTCTACCATCACCACATACTTGTTCTCCCTCCCCACCCCCCCACCTCCTACTAGCAAGTAATCACTTTGAAGAATGAACTTCCCTCTTATAAGCAAGATAACTGCTCCCCAGAGCTATAATACCTGCTCATTAAGTGCTGCAATCAAAACATTTTTTCAAGAGCAGCAGATTCCTATAACATCCTGTGTAACCGCAGTAACTCCCACACCAGCAGACTTCTCTCCTAACAGCAGTCCATGAGCAGTGAGCTCCAATTTATTAGACCAGATTCTTAACCCCTTACCCACTTTCAATAGCACCTTGCCTCACAAGTAGCCCCATTGACTTAAATGGGATTACTCCTGTGAGTAACTGCTCACTGAGGATACGTCTTCATGAGAAATGCTGCACTGCTGTAGAGCTGTAGTGTAGGCAAACTATAGCTATGGGAGAACCCCTCCTGTCGCTGTGTTAATCTAGGGTTACCATTCGTCCGGATTCCCCCGGACATGTCCGGCTTTTTTCAGTTAAAAATAGCGTCCGGGGGGAATTTGTCAATGTCCGGACTTCCCCCCCATGCAGAGCGTGCGCGGCTTACAGGGCAGCCGGCCGGATCCTGCCACTCGTACGGGGCTCTGGCAGCCTGAGCCCGTCCTCCACTTCCCCCTCTTCTCCCCTGCAACTTGACACCACTCCCCTCCTCTCTCTCCCTCCCTCCCCCTCCCTGCATTCGCCGGCCGGCCGTTCAACTCGGCCTCCGGCAGTCTGGAGCTCCGACCCTGCTCCCCTTCCCCGCTGTCGAGCACGCTGCTCTGCAGCACAGTAAGGGGGCCAGGGGGTCAGAGAAGCGGCAGGGAGGTTCTGGGGGGGGTAGTCAAGAGACAGGGAGCAGGGTTGGATGGGTCAGGAGTTCGGGGGGGGCTGTCTGGGGGTTGGGGGTGTAAGGTTTTGGGCAGTCAGAGAACAGGTGGGGGGGTCTCAGGAGGGGGCAGTTAGGGGACAAGGCACAGGGAGGCTTAGGTAGGGAGTGGGGTTCTGGAGGGCAGTTAGGAGCAGGGGTCCCAGGAGGGGGCAGTCAGGGGACAGGGAGCAGAGGGGTTTAGATGGGTTGGCAGTTTTGGGGGGGGGCTGTCAGGGGGCGGGGAGTGGTTGAATGGGGCGTGGGAGTCCCAGGGGTCTGTCTGGGGGTGGGGGTGTGGATAAGGGTTGGGGCAGTCAGGGGACAGGTAGGGGGTAGAGTCCTAGGGGGCCAATTAGGATGTGGGGAAGGTCTCAGGAGGGGGCAGTCAGGGGACAAGGAGCAGGGAGGCTTAGGTAGGGGGTGGAGTCCTGGGGGGCAGTTAGGGGCAGGGGTCCCAGGAGGGGGCAGTCAGGGGACAAGGCGTGGGGGGGGGAGGGTTGGGGGTTCTGAGGGGGCAGGAAGTGGGAGGGAGTGGAAAGGGCAGGGGCGGGGCTAGGGCAGGACAGGGGCGGGGCTCCTCCCGTCCTCCTTTTTGATTGTTGAAATATGGTAACCCTAGTTAATCCACCTCCTGTAAGGTCTGAGGCCTTTTTCTGCAACTACATTAGGAGAGCAGCAGCCATAAGCCAAGAGCAGAAAGTCATCCTCACATTCCATCTAAAAATTACATTAAAACAATATAATAGGCTGGTAAGAAGGTGATTTTGTCCTAATAGTACCCACCACCACCAGAAAAAGAAACAGATCTTAAGATGTTTAAAGAAAACTTTGTTTGATTGCATTCTATCCAGCAAGGAATCACTTATCAAGAGTTGTGGGTGTGAAACCTCTACTTATTTATTATTTTGCTTTTATGGTCCCTACTTCTCCATTGTTTATCAGCATGGTTTCTGTCTGGTCCTTTGACTGTTTACGTCTCTGTTACATAACTAATTTTGCAAGGTTTAAATCAACTAAGGTGGTGGGGTGTGACTGGACGAAGAATTGTTTCACACAATGTTAGGATTGGACAAAGAATTATTTTGTAATACTTTAGTAAATGATTGGTTAAGGTACAGCTAAGCAGGACTCAAGATTCGCTATCTAAACTGGGGTCCAAAATGAAGTTCTTTGGAACCAACTCCAGGACACAGCCCCAAGATCAGAGCTGCCAAACCTCAACACACTGCCAACTATATCATGCAGAAGCTGGAGTCCCCAGATGATCTGATCCTGACAGGCCGAGAAAAAAAATGTGTCTGCCTTATTGGGAGTGGCAAGCATTGTATGCTTAGTATGTGTATTCTGTTTTGGTGATTGTTAATAAATAAACATTAAGGATATTACTGTGTACGGCTCTTTCTCTGGTAAAAGATCTCACAAACCCTTAGAGTGTAAGGTTATGCCCTGAACCCATGGAACAGTATGGGTGGGTGCCTAAATTAAAAAGGGTTATGCCTTGAGCCCTAGGAAGTGGGTAAAGGTGGGTGCCCCTAGAGTGGGCGGGTAACACTCCCTGAGAAGTAATTCTTGTATTGACCTAGCATGGTCTACACAAGGGGTTAAGATTAACTTAACTCAGGGGTGGGCAAACTTTTTGGCCTGAGGGCCACATCTGGGTATGGAAATTGTATGGTGGGCCATGAATGCTCACAGAATTGGGGGTTGCGGTGCGGGGGGGGGGGGAGGCGGTGAGCGTACAGGAAGGTGCTCTGGGCTGGAACCAAGGGGTTCAAAGGCCGGGAGAAGGATCAGGGCTGGGGCAGAGGGTTGGGGTATGGGAGGGGGTCAGGAGTGCATGCTCCGGGAGGTGCCTACCTCAAGCAGCTCCCAGATGCAGCAGCATGTCCCCCCTCCAGCTCCTATGCAGAGGTGCGGCCAGGCAGCTCTGTGTGCTGCCCTGTCCACAGGTGCCGCCCCTACAACTCCCATTGGCCACGGTTCCCAGCCAATGGGAGCTGCGGGAGCCGTGCTTTGGGCGGGGACAGTGTGCAGAGCCCCCTGGCTGCCCCTACGCATAGGAGCTGGAGGATGTACATGCCGCTGCTTCCAGGAGCCACGTGGAGCAGGGCAAGCCCGCAACCCCACTCCCTGGCGGGAACTAGAGGGCCAGATTAAAACATCTGGAGGGTCAGATGCAGCCTTCAGCCGTAGTTTGCCCACCCCGACTTAACTACATTATCAAAGGTCAGACTAACTTTTTATTGTAGATGTTTCCTAAGAGGAATCCACACTTCACAATTGGTCCTTTGCTAGCATCTGTACATCTACAGAATCTAAAGCTTTCCTACATTTTAGAGTATGGGTTTGTCATTGCCTACAAATACCAGATCTTACTCTCACTATCAGTTGTGGAATGGAGTTGCATACTGAGTCACAGTGATCCTTCAGCCTCTCTTTGTATTTAATTAGACCCATTTCTTTTTTGGTAGGCTGACGAGAAACAAGATACCCTACTTTAACCAATGCTGACCCACCTGCACGTTGGAATGGACCAAAACTTAAAAAAAAAAAAAAACAACTATCAACAATAATTCCTTACTATGGAACATTTTATTTATATTTAGGGGTTTTTTTGTTTGTTTGTTTGAAAATAATCTTGAGTCCCCATTTCCCAGATTCTAGCCAAAACACTAGATGGAGCAGAAATGAGTTAATGGACCTTAACAGATTTTGTTTTAAGTGCAGAAATAAAACACACACACATCCCTAGCACAGTGATCGCTCTTGAAATGCCACGCACAAGGCCAAAGAGAAGAAAATCAAGAAAGGGTGTGTGACGGGTTGGATCACAGAAACCCCTTTGGGAGCTGTCACGTGATGTACCAAGACTACCTCTATTCCTGTTTTCCCTGCCAGCTCAGGACTCCAGTACCCTGTCTTGCTGAGCCAGACACTCCCATCTGCTCCAACACAGACCCAGGGTCTGAATCCTTTGTCCCAAAGCTGCAAACTTACCTGAAAACAGCTCACAGAAGTGTGCTTGTCTTTAACACTCAGATGCCCAACTCCCAATGGGGTCTAAACCCAAATAAATCCATTTTACCCTGTATAAAGCTTATACAGGGTAAACTCAAATTGTTCACCCTCTATAAACTGATAGAGAGATATGCACAGTTGTTTGCTCCCCCAGGTATTAATACATACTCTAAGTTAATTACTAAGTAGAAAGTGATTTTATTAAATACAGAAAGTAAGATTTAAGTGGTTAAGTGGTTAAGTAGTAACAGACAGAACAAAGGAAGTCACCAAGCAAAATAAAATAAAATGTGCAAATCTATGTCTAATCAAACTGAAAACAGATAATCTCACCCTCAGAGATGCTTCAGTAAGCTTTTTCTCAGACTGGACACCTTCCAGGCCTGGGCACAATTCTCTCCCCTGGTACAGCTCTTGTTCCAGCTCAGGTGATAGCTAGGGGGTTCTTCATGATGGCTCCTCTCCCCACTTTGTTCTGTTCCACCCCTTTATATATCTTTTGCATAAGGCAGGAACCCTTTGTCCCTCTGGGTTTCCACCCTCCCCACTGGAAAAGCACCAGGTTAAAGATGGATTCCAGTTCAGGTGACATGATCACATGTCACTGCAAGACTTCATTGCCCACTTGCCAGCACACACATATACAGGAAGACTCACAAGTAAACACAGCCATCTGCGGATAATGGTCCTTGTTAATGGGAGTCATCAAGATTCCAAACCATCAATAATGGCCCACACTTTACATAATTACAATAGGCCCTCAGAGTTATATTTTATATTTCTAGTTTTAGATACAAGAGTGGTACATTTATACAAATCGGATGATCACACTCAGTAGATTATAAGCTTTGTAATGATACCTTACAAGAGACCTTTTGCATGAAGCATATCCCAATTATATTCACTTATCATGTTTTTATAAAACCATATAGACTGCACGTCACAGGGTGAACAAGGAGGTCTGGAAATTGATTGCCTCTCAATTTTAGTGGAACAGTTGGAATAAGATGTTGAGTGCACCTTAATTGAAAGGAGCTGTGTATAGCTAGGTTACTCATCTACTGTTAGACCCAATTAAAGTTTTTTCCCCCACAGGCAAGACTGAAGCTTTCAGAAGCATCATCATTTATAGTTCAGGAATGTTTGGGAGAGAGCTCTGCAATACCCCAATTAAATTTTTACTTAATGGGCAGGAAAACTAAGGAATGGTAAGCTTCATTTCATTTGTGCGATTATAGTAGATGATACACACACAACTAATCAGCTTCTTATTTTAGTGGCATACTTTGTTTTGTAACACAGGAAGCCACCTCCAGAATGCTCCCTCATGACCAGAGGTTGTTCTATAGCAACCTCTGTTTTCCCCCCTCTCTTCAATGCCCTTTAAGAACTCACTCAATTCAAAGGTAGTTCACATAGTTCCCTCCTAGGATCCAATTATTGAGCCCTTAAGTGCACACTGGCCCTCTAGTCCCAAACCCAGTTCAGTGTCTCTCACCCGATAATCCAAAATAACACACAGTCTTTCAAAAATAGAACACGAACTCACACAGTCTTCATTCCAGTTTCAGCAGAGCACAACCCCATCTTGAAGGACTTCCCAGCACCTCCCACTACCTGGAGTTTGTCCTTCTCCACGGGCCTTTTCAACGGGGCCTTCAGTCTCTCCCCTGTTTGGACAAGGTCCCTCCCAGACCTCCCCACATGGAAAGCCCTCTTCACTCTCTTCTGCTTCCTGAGCTTTTTTCCTGCTGACCCTGGTCTCTGCAGGAGATTTGTCTACAGTTTCTTGGGCTTCCCCCCTTCACAGTAACTTTCTGCCCTTTTTGTACTTGAAATCACCTGATTCCCTCTCAGGTAGGGCTGATCCTCTAATCAGGGTGGCTTAGCCCCAGGCTCTCTAGCCCATGGGGCAAGCCACCAAGTTACATTGGGTGAGAGATGAATTCACTTTATTTACCCCTTTTCTCATAATTCACAGAAGAGTTCACCATTACCCATGTTCATATGTAACAAAATTTGAAGAGAAAAAAAAAATGGAGACCTGAAGGACCAGAAAGATTATAGCAGACATTGAGAGTGTCAGATTATTACTAGACAAGGCAATTCCATGCATCAGTCTGGAAGAGCCTTCGTATTGTGTAACAATGTATTTCTGTAACAACCTAGCTAACTCTTTCATCTATATGAAGTATGGAAAGGGACCGTGAAAGGCACAGAGGCATGTAGCAAAGCACTGCAATAAGTAGTTTTCTTTTCTAGGAGGGATCACATTTTGGATGGAATCCCATTTCTAACCATTTATTTTTCATGTCTAGACTAGGTAATATCACTTCAGTACAATTTAATCTCTCTACTAACAGAGTTAAGCTTGTGTCTTTCAGTTACAAGGCTAACAATAAGGTTAAAATTATCAGAATAGTTAAAGTCTATGAAATGTGTTTGCTGGCTTCCATTAAGGACAAGTAGAAACAACTGATCTGAAACACCTCAGATTTGAGACTTCCAACAAGCAAAGTGACACCTGCCAAGAGGATGCATTGTTTCTTACAGTATACAGAGAAATGAATTGCCTAAAATAAAGCATTGATATCATGCTGACCACTTTGCCTGCCACCTCGATCTTTAACAATAAAATACTGAACCACCAAAGAAACAGATATATGTGCTCCTCTAAAGGACCAGGCACTAAACCAGGGATCAGCAACCTTTGGCATGCAGCTCGCCAGGGTAAGCACCCTGGCGAGCCGGGCCAGTTTGTTTACCTAACGCATCCGCAGGTTCAGCCGATCGCGGCTCCCACTGGCCGCGGTTCCCCGCTCCAGGCCAATGGGGGCTGCAGGAAGTGGCGGCCAGCACATCCCTCAGCCCGCAGAATTGAGGTGCTGCAGTGACCCAACTGTAGTGGACACACCAGAAAAATTCCTTGAGCTGACTTTTTTTTTTTTTTTTAAATGCCAAAAAGGGCTGGGCAAACTGGAGGCATCCTTTTACCTCTTCTTCCCCACCCTCAAAACTTGTTTGAATAAACAGAAGTTTCTTTATTCCAATGTGCTGCACCATGTTGTGAATCAACCAGAACAAAGAGAGAAAGGCCCTCAAAGGCATTTTTGTTCCTACTAAAAACTAAACAAAGGAGAAAGGCATAGAACTTCATTTGTAACCAGGGCCTGCATGCAAATGTTTTTTAAAAGATGAGAAGTTTTGGAAAATGTACTAAGCTAACCTTGCCAGTTATTGAGTCTATTGAACTGATGCAAACCCAAGTTCAGTGGTCTAGAAGTCACACACAGTACACAGTGTGACGTTGCACTCCATAATGTTTTATGGAAAAATGCTTATGCTTTATGCAAAAGGTCTCTTGTAAGGTATCATTACAAAGCTTATCTACTGAATATATTCCTCCTATTTGTATGCATGTATCATTCTTGCATCTGAAGCTAGAAATATGAAGTATAACTCTAAGGTTCTATTGCAATTATAACAAGAGTCCAGTAGCACCTTAAAGACTAACATTTATTTGGGCATAAGCTTTCGTGGGTAACAAAAACCTCACTTCTTCAGATGCATGGAGTGAAAGTTACAGATGCAGGCATATTTATATATATAAATTATGCAAAAAGTGGACCATTAATGATGGTTTAGAATCTTGATGGCTCCCATTGACTAGAACAATTGGTTGTAGATAGTTTATTTACCTGCAAACCTTCCTGGGTATGTGCAGGCCAGCCCTGGAAGAATGGAGGCTAGGGTCTCACAGGACATGTGAACATGTCACCTGATACTGAAATCCATCTTAAACCTGGTGCTTTTCCTTTTAGGAGGAGGGGTGGGGACCCAGAGAGCCAAAAGATTCCTGCCTTGTGCCAAAGCTATAAAGGGGGTGGAACAGAACAAAGGGGACTGCAGGTCACGAGAAAACCCCTAGGTTCCACCCAAGATGTCTGCTGAAACTAACAAGGACTGTATCAGGGAAAGGATTGGTCCCAGTCTAGGAAGGAGTCTAAGTCTGTTAAAGAAGCTTATTGGAACATCTCTGAGGGTGAGATTTTACCTGTAAATCAATCTCTTAATGTATTAGGCTTAGACTTGCGTGATTTGCTTTATTTTGCTTGGTGACTTATTTTGTTCTGTCTGTTATTACTTGAAACCACTTAAGTCCTACTTTTTATACTTAACAAAATCACTTATTTATTATAAACCCAGAGTAAGTGATTAATACCTGGGGGAGCAAACAGCTGTGCATCTCTCTCTCTGTGTTATAGAGGGCAACAAATTTATGAATTTACCCTGTATAAGCTTTATACAGAGTAAAACAGATTTATTTGGGGTTTGGATCCCATTGGGAAGTTGGTGTCTGGGTGCTGGAGTCAGGTAACCTGCAGAGCAGTTTTTGGTTCAAGTCTGCAGCTTTGGGGGCGTGGACCAGACCTGGGTCTGTGTTGCAGCAGACTAGTGTGTCTAGCTCAACAAGGCAGGGCTCTGGAGTCCCAAGCTGGCAAGGAAAGTGGGCTCAGAGGTAATTACAGCACATCAGGTGACAGTCCCAAGGGGGTCTGTGTGACCGAACCCATCACAGTACATTTCTGTTTTCTGCAAATGAAGAGTAACTAAAATGGTTTAAAAGCACGTTTTATCTCGTTTTCAAGTGTCTGAAAGTAGGTAAAAATGGATTCTAATTTTAAAAAGTGGGTGACAGACCATGACAGACTTTCACTTCTAGGTTACCCATTCAAATTTAGCCCAAGCTGAAAGTGACTAGAAGCCATTACCCTCCAATGGTTGATGTGCAGTCTACACAGAAGGCAGCTGTCTCAATCCATTTCCCAACAGCTGTGTCCATATTGCAAAAGTCCACTATCACATTTTGTTGATATTACTGGACCAAAAACTGAATGAGCATGAAGGATGAATTGCCCTAGTCGTGCCTGAAGTTCAAGACTGAACCACATTCACAGGGCAAGCATATACAAGCCATCTGAATGCTATTTATGTCCTATGAATAAAAACACCACATTAAACAATTAAAAGAACACCCAGACACAAGATGGTTGCTGGGGTGAACACACATTTTAATACACAGATCTTTCATTAGTTTATTATGGGGAGGGGAGGGGGAGAGAAAACAATTTTTGACTCATAGGCTACTTATCCATGCTGCTTAAATAGTAAGCAAATCAGTCACCCCAGATCAGTTTCTCCAAAACATTAATCATGTCAGTTCTCTCTCCCATAGAGGAACAAAATTGTACAATAGCTGAAGATAGAAAGAAAGCAGAAAGGTCAATGCTATCTATCTAAGTAGAAGAGACATTTAGGTAGACAGATGGCAATTGTCCAAATTCCAGTTTAATAGGACACTTATAAAAAGAGATAAGGGATCTTTAACATATCACAAACGAGCATACTCTGGTCAAACCTAGAAGATAGAGCTTCCAGAAGCACAGTGGCTGCTAATACCATGTTGGTGCATTTCTTAAGCACTGACAGAGCGAAGAACATCCTCTGCTTATTCATTAACACCATTTCCTGAAGCACATAAGGTTTTCTTTGGTAGTTTCCCAAGCACTGACCAGCCCTGATCCAATTACAGCCTGTGAGAGTGAGATCCGACTGAGGGTACAGCCTGTGACATGGACATGCCCAGGTAGGTACTACACTTGACCATAGCTCCAAGGTAGCACCCCTGTGTCTGACCATTTTCTCAATATTTCACCAAAGGGAGTCATGCATGGTCATTGCCAAAAACTAAGAATTAGCTGATTGTCATGGTTATCGTGTGATGTTTATACAGAAAATAATTTTACAGTTATGTAACACATAGAAGTGAAACCTATCACCTGAGGAGAGGCGGGTATCAAGGCTAATTCAATCAATGTTGACAACAGTGTGTTTACTGTCTAGACCAGGTGCAGGCTTGAGGACAAGAGAACCCCAAAGAAAAGTCTACAGATAGGGGACCTCCAGGGATAAGAGACAGTAGTCTGTACCTACATAAGAGATGCAGAAAAACCACAAGTTATCCATTACAGAGGAGACATTCTGCCATTGTAGGTGTCTCATGAAAGGTGGATCCCTGCTTTTTGGACTGGACAAGCACTGCAAGAACTAACCACTGGGTGAGAAATACCTTATTAGAGAGGAAAGTAACTTGCTAATAAGTAAAAGATATAGACTTATGTTTCCAAACCTTTATACTTACTTTTATTGGAAGCTCTATCTTAAGCTGTTAAATAGACATGTCTATTGTAAAACCAAATTAAAGTGCTTTGTCCTAAGGAGTGTTGAACTGCGGTGGAACCAGTCAACTGGATGCACTGCTTCCACGGAGGCAGCAGATTGGTTTACACTCTGGGTGTCCAGGAAACAAGATACTGGGCACTCATGTGGAACAAAGCAGGGAGTGTAAATTGCTAGCGTGCACTGGGCAAGAATAGGGCTCATGGAGCACAGAGCAGAGTGCTTGTGTTGCCAACAGCTGCTAGTTGGGGAGGATTTCCTCCAGTGGGCACAGACAAGGCTCCCTCCTGCTGTGAGGTAGTGGTAGTGATCCACCCCAGATACCTTAGGTAGCGCTGAGAAGTGTGTCACAGCCCAAGGAAGCATGCCATCACCAAACATTCTAACCAAACCCTGAACTCCAAAGCTCAAAAGTTATATCAGTACAACCTTATCTACCACACTGTATGATACTATTCCATCCAGCATGGAACACGTTGTCTGTTTCTAGAAGTGATCCAGCTTTTTATTCTATAGCCCTAATTTTCAATGCATCATTAAGACATTAATCAGAAAGGAAGCTGGAATCTTTCCCACGCTGTCAAATGTCACTTGGGGTGCAAAACAGGGTTCCACCATCCCCATCTATCCTAGGCTGCTCTTTGCATGTTCTCTATGTTATGTCCCAAGTTCTCCCTCTCTCCAAATACAGTTTCATGAGGTCAGCTCCTTTTACAAAATAATCTAGAGATACGTAAATGGGAGTGGCTGAGTAGATGGAGGACAAAGAATCTAAAGTGACAGTGGCCTTATCTGAAGCTAGATCAACATGTAACTTGATCAGACATTGATTTCAAGAAGAGATATTTAAGCGTGAGAAATAATCAAAGATTTATGGTTTGTAAACCTTGTAATTTGTGATGTGGAAAATATTACAGGCCATCTGTAGCTATTGTACAAAGGAATTTATAGTAATGTTTGACTAAGAAGAGGGGAAAGCAAGTACGTAAAGCCAATCTGTGTATACAACTTGTTTACGTAATTCTAATATACTGCTACAATCCTTGCAAGACAAACTTATTTGGTTTTCAAAATGCAGTGTTTGGAACAGTATTTACTGAAGTCTTGGCATTTTCCAAGATTTAAGAAGGACCTGTGCTGATATACCAAAAGCTTATCACATAAAAAGATTTATTTTCCTGCTTTCAAATAATACCACTGAAACATCTATAAAAACAAATCCATAGCAATTTTTAAAATCTGGCCATGTTGGACTAATATATATTTTAAAACATCCTTTTGTATAGAAATACCATCTCAGATTATAAAGATGGAAAGAATCATCATCATCTATTTTAATTCTCCATTTATGGTATGTGTTTACTGCCCTCTCTAATCACGTCTTACCTTAGACAATAAATTTAAAAAAATCACTGATCTTTAATGCACAATGCAACAATGTCGGCATTGCAAATTGAGCAGGAGAAGATGTTGAGAAACAAGAATCTCTATTGTTGTTAAAAAGACACATGAAAAATTCATGGGCCTTTGAAAATCATCTTACAAAGCAAAAATCTAGGGCCAAATTTGACCTAACATCATCCCTTTAAGTAACACTAGCTTCATATTAGCACATTAAAAACAAACAAGTCATTTACGCTGCATTACTAGTATCTCTACAATGGACAATAATGGAGATAGTAAGAAATTGTTTTATGTTAAATTTATTTTTGTGTAGGATGATTCTTGTCATTCACAGCAATCATTTACTAAAAAAAGAAAAAACATGTAGGAATAAGTTTCTGCTTCTTTAAAAAAAACTGTGGAAGGAGGGGTAGAAGAAAGAGAGAGAGAGAGAGAGAGAGAGAGATCGAGATCTCATCAGGAACCTGTTATGCTGTGAGCAACAGTGAGATCTAGAAGAGCCAGCATGGGATGGGGAGATAGTCAGGATCAGAACACCTAAGTCACTGACTGTACATTGCTTTCAACTATTCTAGGTCTTCATTTCCCCATCAATAAAGTGGGGATAATAGTACTTCTTTACATCACAGGGTTATGAAGATCAATCAGCTAATATCTGTAAAGTGCTTTGAAAATGCAGCAGGTGCAAAGTATTATTATGCAAATAAGACTATTTAAGAAAATCATGAGTGCTGGATTAATTAAATATTAATCCCTTTGCTATTTAAAAGGACACATTTTTCATATTTTGAAGTAGTTACTATGTATGTTATAGCTTTCTATTAATTCTGCAACAACAGTTTTTAACCTTTCCCGTCCATGAAGCATAAAAGATTAGACTCCTCTGCAAACATCTTTCCAAAATCTATTCCGGATTCATGGCTCAAACAGTTCAAGTTATACACTTTGATGAATTAGATGCCTACATTCCATAGAGGAACATTTCTCACAGGATAGAATGTCACAGGCTTAACTTACTGTAACAAATTTTGCAGCATGCAAAATTCCTATATAGAAGCCATTTGTAAAGTAACAATAGCCTCTATATAATTATACCATTTTGTAAGGAAAACAAGAGTAGGGAAAGAAGGAGAAACACGATCTTTACTCTCTTTAATCATCATAGATACTGGAACATACAGAAATATAATGTAATGGCCTCATTCAGTGTCAGGTTTTAGCAGAAAAAAATCCATGATGACACCATTAGAGAGGAACCGAGAACAGGAGCCTCTGTTCCAACCACTCATTATCTCCAGCATAGGCATCAACTCAGTGGGTGTTCCGGGGCTCCAGCACCCACTGAATTAAAATAGGGAGTGTTCAGCAATTGCAGGGCCAGATTAATCTTTTGTGGGCGCCGGTGCCTGGACCATGGCCCTGCTCCTCCCACACTCCACCCCAAAGCTCCCCCCCTAGCCTCTTCCCTCCCTCCCCCGATGCCCCGCCCACTACTCTGCCCCAAAGCCCCGCTTGCTGCTCACACAAGGGTGGGGGGGAGCACCCACTGGCAAATCAATGCCTGTTATTTTAAGAAAGCCGTGCACACCACTTCTTAGAACATCAGATATGAATTACACAAAACATAACTGATAATGGCCATCTCCATTTTTCCCTCTAGTTCATGTGTCTGGCTGCACAGGGTTCCACAAACCTTGAGATGGGCTGTGTCTGTGTGTTTGGTATTTGCTGCAGGATGGAAAATTACCGTCAAGGCAACCAGGTGAGTGAGTGAGGTAAAAGAAAAAGAAGTGGGTGGGGGAACTAGATATAGAAGTAGTTGGGTTAGCAGCTGTACTAAAACTGAAAAGAAAAGGGAGTATTGACATGCTTTCCCTCGAGTTTCCTGTCTTCACGTGCAGCAATCCCATCTTTGAAAGCAATATCCCATCCCTGGTGAGTAAGTTTTCTCAGTACATCAGACACTTCTACTACTGTGTTCTTTTTCCTATGAGGAAGCCTGGCTTTGTCCCCTGCTCCATAAAATTCAGTCCAAACCAGCTGGCACATTCCAGCTGGAAGTCTGCAGAATTTCTGGCATTCCTATAAATAAAAAGAGCTTATCCCTGAAATTGAAATTAACAAAACAAGTTCAGATACTAGCCTTCTACCAAATGTCCTTCTCAAGCAGTGCTGTAGTTGTCAGCAAATCCGTGCAGGACACCACATTCATATTAGGAATTGAGTATGACTGTTTAATATTACACATGGGAGAAACTTGTCAGAACTTTCCAAAAATATATAACTATGTTTGCAATTACAGACAGAAGAGTAACTCTGAAGTCACTTTAAAAAAAAAAGGACAAATATTGAGAATAGCTATTCAATTCAGTGATATTGTCCAAACCAGTTACAATTCCCTTTTCTTTTCTTAAATGGTAGATGAATTTGGATGCTCTTGAAAGAGCAGGATGATCTAGCATGCAAGCTAAAGCAGTCATTTGTAAGAATCCCTGAACAGTTTTGGACCATGTACTTCGCATATCTCTATTCCCGAGACTCACAATATACCATTTTACCTCAATCAGACCTTGCTGGGCAAATCCACAGCTCAAAAAGCCAGGTTTCTATTTTATTGGTTAAATATGAACTTGTTAGTAATCTGAATGCGTTGACAGCAGTTAAATTGTACAACTGAATCAATGAATAACTAATACCTTAAGGAGGAAGGTAGCATGGCCTAGGGGATAGGACAATGGACTGGGACTTGGAAGACCTGGGTTCTATTCCCAGCTCTGTTATTGGCCTACTGGGTGACCTTAAGCAAATCATTTCTCTTTTGTGACTCCGTCTCCCTTTCAGGAAAATGGAGATAATACTGACTTCCTTCATAAAGCACTTTGAAATCTACTCATGAAAAAGCCTAAGAGCTAAGTATTACATATAAAAATAATTCCCCAAACCTAATCAGAAGAATTAATTTCCCCTCACACCACTTATTCAGATTATCTGAATAATCATATAGGGCCCTGAAAGCATCCCAAAAGGCCAAGCAATTCTCAGACCTCTCTGGACCAATGCAGAAAATAACTCAAGGGCCCCACTTGAGAACATCAAGAGTGAAGTTCTGATTCTATAAAAATGAATGGGATTTTTGCAATTATCAGTCAGAGTAAGAATTTCATTCCTGTCTCCAGCCTCCTCAAGTTGAAATCTGGGGCCGGTTGGCTAGAGCATCCTGGCTGAATCACTTGCAGTGGCAGTCTCTAAACCAGCTAGAGCCCACACCATTCAGGATTTTACAGACTAAAACCAACACCTTTAGTTGCTCCTGAAAAATATTGGGAGCTAGTACAGTTGCAGTTCGATGAGTATAGTTGAGCGTAGAGGTCCTGTACTTATTCCTCTCAACCTGTTAAGGGCTAAAATTTGTTCATACAGAAAGCTTAACATGCTGCAGGATTTATTCATTTGGGGGTAAAATCCTCTCACTACAGCCTCAGCTTCACAATTCTTTACTTCTGATGTAAATGATTTTCAATAATGCAAGAGAAGACACCAAATTTGTATGATACAGAGAGAATACGAACTATACAAATAAAAGATTGGGTCACACTCCTGACCTTTGACACTATGAAACAATCAGGGGACATCACAGCTTTTTTGCCACAAATCTTCTGAGTAGATTAGAGACAGGGCACTAGTGGTCTCTCTGATCGTTTTATGAGCACGGTTTGGATGAGAGCTCACTTAAATGAAGCCAGCATCTTGTCTTCACATAATGGGCTGTTAATTTCAAGGGACACTGGTCAATCTCACAAACTTTAGGCCATAGGTCTCAAAGCAGTTCCAGATCCATGAAGGAAACGATGAAAATGCAGGGGTCATTATGTTTTGCTTCCTCTTGACACAGCCCTGCCACCACATAATCCAACCCAAGTCTCATCTAGTTTGTACACAAAGCAGTTGCCATTTCATTACTGTGAAGAATTCTCTGTCTTAAAAGATAGCTCCCATTCACCAAGATGGTCACCAGGGTAGTTCTGTTGGTCAAGATTTCACAGGTGCTATGGTGGAGTAAAAGAAGGCTCTCTGTGCTTTCACCACAGTCCCTGCATAGAACCTCCAAAAATTCATGACTTTAATTGGTCAGACAGATTTCTACCCCTGGACTCCAGTTTCCTTTAATTAGGTTTCATCAATATACTGGTGACCTGTGAGGTTGAGAAGGTGTGGCAGAGGAGGGAAGATGGAGAATATTCAGCCACCAAAATACTGACGACAGAGGACTAGAGCTTATCATAACCTCCTATTTGGCCATGGAGGAAGGGAAAAATACAGTGCAACCAGCAGACTGGTCAAAAAGAGTCTGCAATCTCATCTGAGTTATTAGTCTATGAGGACAAGACAGCTCAGTGAGATGGAGCCTCTGCCTCATTTAATGCTGAAGTTACCACCCTCAATGATGAGATGAAGATTATGGCAGCCAGCATATACTGAGAAACAGGATATCTAGGATATTCCTCTGGTTGGCAGGACCATCCATGAAATCCCCATGATTTAGTAGAGTTTTAAAACACATTGCATTGGCAACATTTA
This sequence comes from Malaclemys terrapin pileata, assembly GCF_027887155.1. Lineage (NCBI taxonomy): Eukaryota > Metazoa > Chordata > Testudines > Emydidae > Malaclemys > Malaclemys terrapin. Next base: position 39,260,821 of record NC_071505.1, read on the forward strand.
TAAATCAACTTTAATCTTATTCCATGATTCACACATGAAGTGGACACACATTCAGATTTGAGGCAAAAAGGTGCTGCTGTATCCCAGTTAGATGAAAAGGGTACAGCTACCCCATCTATCTCTTAGGTTGGGCTGAATAGAGTACACACAATTTCACTAAAACCAGTTGAGCTAGTTTTTTAGTTGTTTGAATTAGAGAGCAAAAAAAATAGTCTTGTGATTTGAAATGTCTGTCTTCATGCTTCATTGCCATTAAAAATGAAGTATTGCAGGCACATACCATCCTTACTTTGTTTGCGACTGGTATTACAAGATTAGTGATTGGAAAATTGGTTACTTCACTTGCATAGAAATATTTTCCCTCCCCTCAGTAGTATAAGTATAACAAGAATTCAGGATTACATCTATCTTAAAAACTCCTGCATTCTATAGACTCTTAATACGTGATTGCTAGTTCCCTGCATTTCTACCCACTGCTTTGTTTTTGGCACTAGAACATTAGTTATATTCTAGAAGACAAAAATGTTAAGGTTTTTTAATTTAATGACTGTGCCACTCATGAGATTCTATAAAGCTTGCCGTCAGTTTCTTGAGGGAAAGTTGTTAAAGCAGATAGGAAGTCTGGGAAGTCACAGCACTGTTTTTGATAACAAATGCAGCGTTGCTGCATTTTATGTTAAATGTTTGCCGATCAATTAAAAAAAAAGTACAGTGATATTTTTGTGAAATACTTCAGAGATCTACGGACATGAAATACTACGTAACTACAAGATATTATAATGTTGCATACACTGGGACTAAAGCTAGGTCTACACTACCATGGTAAGTCAACCTACGCTATGCAACTCCAGCTATGTACCTTAGGTCAAGTTACTGCGGGAGGTCGACGGGAGAAAATTTCCCATTGACTTACCTTAGTCTTCTCGTCGTGGGTAGAGTACAGGGGTCAACTGGAGAGCGATCTGCAGTCGATTTGGCAGGTCTTTACTAGACCCGCTAAATTGACCGGCGGTGGATCAATCTCAATCCCGGCTGTAGTGTAGACCTGCCCTAAGAACTCTAATGAAGGGGGTTTTTTTTGGAACTGGAGCTCCTATGTTTCATTCCTGATGCCCCATCTGTCAAGTTTAGATTGCAGTTTTGTTTAAGGCCTCATTAGATTGTAACTTGACTGATTTCCTGTAAGCCTCACACACTTAGGACTTATTTTTGTCTGATTTGGAGAATATACAATATACTGGTTAAGAGTGTATATAGCTTTGCGATCCTCTAGAGGCTGGATCACAGGGATGATAAGTCCATTCACAGTTATTAGCCAAAATGATTAAGCCACTGACTGCCAGATGCTGGCACTGGACAATAGGGGATGGATCACTCAATAACTGCCCTATTCTGTTCATTCACTTCGAAACATCTGGAATTGGTCACTCTCAGAAGACAGGATACTGGGCTAAATGGACCAATGGTCTGACCTATTAGGGCAGGGGTGGGCAAACTTTTTGGCCTGAGGGCCACATCTGGGTATGGAAATTGCTCACGAAATTGGGGGTTGGGGTGCGGAGGAGGTGAGGGCTCTGGCTTGGGGTGCGGGCTCTGGGGTGGGGCTGGAGATGAGGGGTTGGGGGTGCAGGAAGGTGCTCCGGGCTGGGACCGAGGGTTCGGAGGGGGAAATCAGGGCTGGGGTGTGGGAGGGGGTCAGGGATGCATGCTCTGGGCAGCACTCACCTCAAACAGCTCCCAGAAGTAGCATGTCTCCCCTCCAGCTCCTACATGGAGGCACAGCCAGGCAGCTCTGCAGGCACCACCCGTGCAGCTCCCATTGGCCACAGTTCCCGGCCAATGGGTGCTGCGGGGGCCGTGCTTGGGGAAGGGACAGTGTGCGGAGCCCCCTGGCTGCCCCTACATGTAGGAGCTGGGGGGGGGGGCAGGGGGGGACATGCCGCTGCTTCCAGGAGCTCAAGGACCGGATGCCGTAGTTTGCCCACCCCTGGTCCAAAGGATATCATCATCGATGTATCTCAGGTATATCATTGGTTTCAGGATGCATTTGTCCAGAAGTAGTTCAAGGTGACCCATGAAGAGGTTGGCATATTGGGGAGCCATCCTATTACCCATTGCTGTTCCTATGGTTTGGGCAAAGTGTTTGTTGTTGAATGTAAAATTGTTATGGCGGAGGATAAAATAGATGAGTTTGGCAATGTGTTCGGAGTGCATATCTGAGAATTGTCCATTGTCTCAAATATTTGAGGTAGGCAGCTATGCTGTCATTGTGAGGGATGGTGGTGTATAGGGAAGTGACATCCATGGTGGCAACGATGGTGTTCTCAGGGAAGTTGTTAATATTGTAGAGTTTGTGGAAGAAGTTGATTATGACCTGGAGGAAGCTGGCCTTGTGTGTGGCGAGTGGTTGGAAGATGGTTTCTATGAGTCCCGATATTGTCTCAGTAAGAGTGTCGTGGCCAGACATGATGGATCTTCCTGAGCTGTCTTGTTTGTGTATCTTGGGAAACATGTAGAAGGTCCCTGGGGTGGGTTTCTGGGAAATAAGTTTGTAAAGTTTCTCTCGGAGTTGTTTGAGGAAGGATTTGAAAATATCCTTAACCTCCTGGATACACTGTGGGGTGGGGTCATCCGAGTTTTTTATAGCAGGTGTTGTCAGAATTGTCGTCTGGCCTTGTTCATGTTTGTCATTACGGTTGAGGAATACTTGTTAGTGACATTTAACAAAGATTCTGCTGTAGCAAAGTGACAGAGGGCTGTACTTTAGCTTTCTATTATAACATATCTGTCGTGGTCTGACTCCCCCCACCCCCAATCTCTGTTCCATATGTGAGACAGCCGAGGCGGGGGGCATGCAGCGGCTTGCCTTTCTGAGGGTGTTGAGCCCCTCTCTCTACCACCGCTCATGAGCTGGGATGCCTTATCCTAGTAAGAAGGTCTGAGCCTATCCCTCCCTTATCCCCATATGACCCAGGATCTGGGGAAGCCTCCCTGGGTGGGGATCTTAGAACAGGCTAGCTTGGGGCATACACCAAGAATACGCTGCTGAGACTGAGGGGATACCAGAAACTGTCCAGTGCTAAAGAAGGGGAATAGGATACACCCACTGACATGAATGGGGCAGTTCACACATCTCAGAGCTACTGTTTCAGGCTGTAATTGTCTCCGTTGGGTATTCTCTTTCAGCTGAGAACATCTCACTGCGATGAATGGACTCACTTTGCACTTCTCTGAGCCTCTATGTTGATAGATGTGTAGAGCTAGTCCCTCCTCTCCATTTGGCCTGAATTTCATACAATGTTATTGTGGAGTACCAGCTCTGCTGCAGCTAAGGTTGGGAAGCCCTTCCCATTTAAAGGGCAATCCTTCTACGTACTTTAACATCTACATGCGTACACAGATTGTCTTGAAATTTGCCATGCCTTATGGCAGTGTTGGGTAGATTAGTTATCCAAATGTTGGATCATTTAAGCAAGGGGTTCCTGAGATACAGCTAGAAAATACAAACAAACGGTATTTCTTTCAGTTCACAGACTCTGTTGAACTATTGACTGGCTATTAGGACTTACCATTCCATACAGCAGAATCAAGATTGTTCAAGAAGTGTTCACTAACCAAGACTACGCTGATGACCCTGCCTTGCTTGGGGAGAAGCCCTGCCATTCAAGGTTCCCAAGACACCACCCGCACTAGAGGGTTTCATGTCTCATAGCAGAAGACCTAGATCCAGAACCTCAGAGCTGGGCCACCAGAATCCTAGTAGAGGTGGGGTGGAGCACCATGGAGAGCACTGATAAGTTTATCCACCTAGGCTGCAAACAGAGTTCAAACAATCGCAGCCAATCAGATGTCCTCCGATAACTAGGTCTTGCTGCCTTTTGCATGAAGTCCATATCTCGCTTATGGACACAAACATCTCTGTGCTGAGACAAAGTTCAGGATATACCAAACCTGTGTACTGCCTATATTGCTATAGGGTTCAGAAACCTGGACTCTCTTATAGGCAGACTTGGGGTGACTAGAGACATTCCATATGCACTGTCAGTGCCACAACCTGAACATAAAGTGATCTCACTTTGTGTGACATATCAATCCCACAGAGATGAGGTGTTCCCCCAATCACTCACTAAATTAAAGAGAAATTAGATGCTCTTCGGCCATGTCACCAGGATAGTGTAACAGACCCAGACCAGTGGGGTACAGGAGTCTGGTCGAGGGCAAATATACTGGTCACTGGATGAGTAGTTTTCTGTTCCCTGAGTGACCAGAGCAGGGGCTGCACTAGAGTAATCAGGAACCTGCTAGAACCAATTAAGGCAGGCAGGCTAATTAGGATACCTGGCACCAATTAAGAAGCTGCTAGAATCAATTAAGGCAGGCTAATCAGGGCACCTGCATTTTAAAAAGAGCTCACTTCAGTTTGTGGTGGGAGTGTGAGGAGCTGGGAGCAAGAGGTGCAAGGAGCGGAGAGTGAAAGGGTGTGCTGCTGGAGGACTGAAGAGCACAAGCATTATCAGACACCAGGAGGAAGACCCCATGGTGAGACTAAGGAAGGTGTTTGGAGGAGGCCATGGGGAAGTAGCCCAGGGAGTTGTAGCTGTCATGCAGCTGTTACAGGAGGCACTATAGACAGCTGCAGTCCACAGGGCCCTGGGCTGGAACCCGGAGTAGAGGGCGGGTCCGGGTTCCCCCCAAACCTCCCAATTGACCTGGACTGTGGGTTCTTCCAGAGGGGAAGGTCTCTGGGGTGTTCCCCAACCCACATGGTGAATCTCTGAGGCAAGAAAATCCACCAATAAGCACAGGACCCACCAAGATAGTGGAGGAACTTTGTCACAATAGACAAAGACAGCTCAACACATGCTCCTCCAATTCTCCATAGATGCATGCTGACCCTAGCTGGTGTTTCCCACGGAACTGCCCCAGAGACTTGTGGATTCATAGGAACTTCACTCTACCATGCCTGGTGCAATACCATCAACCAGGGTCACTATGGCTGGCACAACAGTCCTCAGTAGACTGCATGTGTTTGATGGTGATGATTACTCAAGTATCTTTGAAGTTTGAAAACCACCCAGGACAGAAGCGGACAATGAGCTGTATGTGTTTGGGGGAGGGGGGGGGGGGAAGGGGGAAGAATTGCATCAGTGAAGGCTTTTTAAAATGTAATCTGAATACAGAAGAATATTCAGAAGGCACCCAAACTATTTTTGAAAAGAAAATAAATTACACTTGTAACTAATCACCCCTCCCCTCCCAGTGAACAAGGATGCAAGAGCAGGTAGTAACAGGGGAAGAGTGGTTTGGGCCTACAGGGAAGAACGGGGGGTATTATGGGGAAGGGAATACATGGGAATAGGTAATAGGGGAGGGGAAAGGGACTGGGGGCTCAAGTAAGGCAGAATAGGTAGGGAGAAGATGGGAGAGGTTGTAGAATGTGAGGTAGAGGTAGCAGAAGTTGGAGGTTTGGGGGATAAGGGGCTGTCAACCCTGAAATCTTCCCTTCCATGTGTGTAGTGCAATCTTGGGGGACCCTTCTCTGGAGGCAACAGTCCCTCTCCCTTCCACATGAGCTGGAATCTGGTTGGGGTAGAGAGGGATTGAAGGTAACAAGTTTAAAACATCTGAAATCCAGAAATTAAGAGGTTAAGATACAGTCTGGGGGAGGGGCAGACTGACTGAGGCAAGGGCAGGAGTCCCAGGGGGTGATGGGTAGTAGGAATGAGAGGCCTCGCTCAGTGTGCAGGTTGGGCTCCATAACCAAGGAAGTCTGCAACCCTCCAGAAAGCTGCTGCCTGCAATATGTGCATGCATCAGCAGAGGGCAGGAAACAGCAAAGAGCAACTTCTTACATGTTAATGGCTTCTGTAGTGCAACTAATGGTTTAATGGGATGGGAAAGGGAGCTGGCAATGCTGTGGGGGGCTACATGATACAGGGAATGGCAGGGCAGGGGTGGAGAAGGAAAGACACACACTAGTCTTCTCATACACTTAAAGTTACTGTAACAACCATGAAATAAAACTTAAGGTTTGGGGATTTAGCCCCTGGATGAGATTTCTTCCACCAGCCCTGTTTGTAGCTACATGCTTCAAACCAGGACCATCATTCCCATTCCTCTATAACAAAATGTACAGGAATAGAGAGAAGCATTTAGGAATCACATAGCAACTGTGTGGAAAGACCACTGGACTGGGATTATTCCTAGTTCTATCACTGGCCTGTTGGGTGACCTTGAGCAAGTCACTGAACTGGTGCCTCAGTTTCCCATCTGTAAAATACAGGTAATGGTGTAAAGTTCTTTGAGATCAATTGATGAAAAGTACAGTATAAAAGCTAGGGATTGGTCTACTCTTATAAGTTTGGTTTTAATCACACTGCTGACCACTGCTTAGATGACCACCACCTACCAGAAAAAAATTGTTTAAAAAGCTAGGAAATTAAATTGCAAAAAAAAAAAAAAAAAAAAAAAAGTCAATAATGCAAAGTTATAGTTGCCTAATGATAGCTTGTGCCCTTTCAGAACACTCAGTTCAGTGAAACACAAACTACTGAAACCCAAAAAATACAGAGTTAGGGTAAACTCACATGCAACTTTAAAACTCTGTCCACTTGGAGCGATGTCCCAAAGCACCCTTAACACTCACCCGGGTGCTTTGCTCTACACTCAAACATGGAGCCTACTGCCCTCACAGAATACCAGACATGTAGATTTCAACAACCACTCCATACCCTTTTACAGCCCCTTCACAGAGGATACCACCTAACCCTACATATCATTAAATCCACAGATTACTCTCACAACCCACTTCACTACTGACACTACCCAGAGCAAGAAGACTCCAGTGCCCTGCTAGTAACAACCCACACAGTTCTGAATTGAATTGATGCAGACTGGGAACTTCAAGGTACACATGTATCGCTTTCCTTTAACGACACATGTGGAACTAGGGGGAAGACTCAGATCCTGATCTCTTCAAAATCCCAGTTTTATGATGCGCTGCAGACTAATCCCCAAACCTTCTCATATTACAATCACAGTTCTTTCCAGCTGCTCCAACTTATTCCTCCACCATTCAATACAGCTACACCTAACATAGTGAATGCAACTGGAGCACATGCTGACAATTCCCAATGGTGACTGTGAGCTCCAAGAGGGCAGAGTTACAGTTGCATGGGCATTTACCTTCACTCTGTATTTCCTGGTTTTCAATGGTTTGAATTTTGCTAGCTCGACATTCTGGAAGGATACGAGCTATTATCTGACACCCTTAACTCTGCATTAACGATTTTTTTGCCATTTATATTTTAAAGTTTAAACATAAAAGGTGTTCAGCGTTAATCATTATTTTGTCTGGTATACAGTAGTTTAAGAGTCAGATTTGTGCAATTGCACACACTTCCTGCTCACATGCAGCCATGGTGATAGCACATAAGTGACCACTTTGACACCTAGCTGTGCTTCTGCAGGTGTTCTTAATATGTATTCAAATCAAGTAAACAAAATGTTGCAAATTAGGTACCCACAATTCTACAGATCTAGCCCTACATTTTTATTGCATTAAGATCAGATATATTAACGACAGGCTGGCATCTGAGGGTATGTCTATACTGCAGCTAGGAGCGTGCATCCCAGCTTGGGTAGACAGACATAAGTTAGAATGCTAGAAATAGCAGTATGGATGTGACAGGTGGTGGCTCGGGCTAGCCACCGTATCAGACCCATGGGGTCAGATAGGCTTGTACTCAGACAGCTAGCCCATGCCACAACACCCACAGCACTGTTTTTAGTGTGCTACCTTGACCAGAGCTAGCATGTTTGTCTACCCAGGCTGGGAGACACATTCCCAGCATCTATGCAGGCACACGCTGGAGTACTTTGAGTATTTTTTTTAAATCCTAAAATTGCTCCAGGATCCCCTGGTAGTTAGGGATAGTTTTCCCCCTTCCACTTTCAACTCATATCTGGATAAAAATAATTTGCTTCACTACACAGAAGATTTTAAAATGGAGAGAAGAAAAAGAAAAAAACCCACTATCCATAGATTTATATGCCCCTGTGACAAAAGTTCAAGGTAACCAGATGGACATCAAAGTTGAAAGCCCAGATAAAAAAAGGGAAAGGCTTTTGCTTAATACTCAGATTAATAAAAAACACCATAAAAAAAAAAAAGCCACATCTCAGGGTTTCTAAAGCTCCTTAAGAATATTAAGGAATGATCTGTGCAATGGCCTCCTTACATTAAAATGCTGTATCAGTATAACAATCTCATTACCACATTTTTATTCATTACTTCTTTGTTTTAATTGAGTTAACAGATGTCCTAAGATTTGGATTGCCTTGCAATATGAGAGAAGGTGCAAGACTAATTTCCTAGCTGCTCTGTTTACTTTGCATACCCTCTGGGCAAGAGAAAATTTCAAAGTAAACAACCTCTAGTTATCACCCCATTTACAAGATTCAAAAGCAAAGTCTTACAAAATGAGGCAAGAAGAAAAAGGAAATGACTATATACCTGGTTAACACCGTACTACTAGCTTGGCTTACTGCTGGCATGCCATTCAGGTAGGGTTACCATATCTAATTATTAAAAAAAAAAAAAAAAAAAAGACCCTCCACGGGCCCTGGCCCCACCCATTTCCCCACCCCTAGCCCCGCCCCAACTCCACCCCTTCCCCGCCCTAACTTCGCCCCCTCTTCCCTCCCACTCCCAGCCACGCGAAAAGGGCTGCCCGAGCGCTACCGGCTTCATGGTTTGCCAGGCAGCCCCCAGACCCAGCGCAGCCGGAGCCCGGGAGGGGAAGCGCCCAGCCGGGGGCGCAGGGTCTGGAGGCTGCCCGGCAAACTGTGAAGCCGGTAGCGCTCGGGCTTTGGGCAGCCCCTATGCCTCCGGACCCTGCGCCCCCAGCCGGGCACTTCCCCTCCCGGGCTCCGGCGGCATGGCCGCAGCTGGAGGCTCTGCTCCTCCCCTGACTCTTCGGCTCTGTTTAAGAGCCAAGCTGCCCCAGCGCTACCGGCTTCGGGCAGCCCCCATGCCTCCGGACCCTGCGCCGCCGGAGCCCGGGAGGGGAAGTGCCCGGCCGGCGGCTGGGGTCCGGAGGCAAGGGGGCTGCCTGAAACCTATAGCGCTCGGGCAGCTCGGCTCTTAAACAGAGCCGAAGAGTCAGGGGAGGAGCAGAGCTGCCATTTTCCCAGACATGTTTGACTTTTTGGCAATTCCCCCCGGACGGAGGTTTGAGTGCCGAAAAGCCGGACATGTCCGGGAAAAAGAGGACGTATGGTAACCCTAATTCAGGTAGTGAACAATGTTAAGTAGATCAAACCTGCAGTTGGTGTGAAGACTGGCCTATTCTTTCATTCCCTCTTCAAGCACTTATGTACACCACACTTCCTACTTCAGAAGCTAACATGCATGGAGACTAGAGGGAGTGGAACAATGACATGGCCCGCGGGGTGGGTTTAAATCTTGCTAGGAACTTTTTCGTTAAAGACCTTTTTAAAAACAACCCCCGGAGACAAAATTAAGGGGCTGGTGGGCTCTGCAGTTCTTTACAAAGGAAGGTAATCGGAAAGAAAACAGGCACAGAAAGGTGATCTAATTTGCCAGAAGTCACATAGGTCAATAACAGAGGCAGGAATGGAACCTAGGGCACTGGATCAACTGTCAAGAGACCCTATCTACTGGACCATACTACCTTCTAGACACAAATCCAGATCCAAGAACAGCCCTGCCTCCTTTGTAAGGATGCTTGCAGAGGCAGATTCACTATGCATGACAGGTACTACTGTGTCAAGTATCAGAGGGGTAGCCGTGTTTGTTGCTTTTTACAGATCCAGACTAAGAGTCCTGTGGCACCTTATAGACTAACAGATGTATTGGAGCATAAGCTTTTGTGGGTGAATACCCACATGCGTCTGACGAAGTGGGTATTCACCCACTAAAGCTTATGCTCCAATCCATCTGTTAGCCTATAAAGTACTACTATGCTAACTGTAGGAAGAGTTGTTACTGTGGTGCAGTACTACCATGATTTTAGATATAGGAAAACGCACACAAGCAAGAATACTAGAACTAAAAATAAAGCTGACTTATCACAGGGAGTGTGTGTATTAGAACAGAATAATTTTAAGGAAATGGGGAAGCAATATAGAAAGTAGTATTTGGCCCTCCCCTTGCTAATAGCTTACTAAGGCTGCTTAGGAAACAAAGAGATAAGTAATGCACAAGAACATTCCACAGCATCAACTCTCACTGTAAACTAATTTGCAAGCTTCTGATTCCAAGGTTTCTAAACCTTCTTCTGACATTAGGGCTGTCATTCAAATGGATTAATTATGCCACTGCTGACAAAAACTGGCTGCCTCTGCAAATTATCATTGCTGTAGGTGAAAAATATCACCATCAGTTTGGAAGTTGTTTACATTTTTGAAACGTTACTTATTTATTTACAAGGCCTCAAGATTGAAATGATAGTGACTAATTGCTACAACTGGGAAAAGTAAATTGGCAAATCTTACCGAGTACACCTGCACATGCTAATCTTTGAACAACAGTGGCATGAACAATGCAGATTGCAAAATTGTAATTAACAAGTATTATTCTGCACTTGAGTTACTATGTTTTGATAACCAGATTACCCTGGAGATGATTCACATGCACAAGTTACTTTATATCAAATTACAACACATCCCTTATATGCAAAAATACACATTAACACAGAACCCCAGACTGAGTGTCCAAGAGAATTAAGACATTCCCCATACTTTTATATAAAATTGTTGCATTTAGTTTTAGGCTTCATTACTTACCTTTATGCCTGGAGCATGAAAGCCCCCAGAAGGCCATCTCTGCTGGTGGCAAAGTAAGCCAATCACTCCTTAGCACTGTGTGCAAAAACATCTTATGCCATGCCTCAGTAACAGAAACAACGAGGAGTCCGGTGGCACCTTAAAGACTAACAGATTTATTTGGGCATAAGCTTTTGTGGGTAAAAAACCACTTCTTCAGATGCATGGAGTGAAAATTACAGATACAAGCATAAATATACTGGCACATAAAGAGAAGGGAGTTACCTTACGCATGGAAAATCAGTGATGACAAGGCCAATTCAGTCAGGGTGGATGTGGTCCACTTTCAATAATTGAGGAGGAGGTGTCAATACCAAGAGAGGGAAAATTGTTTTTGTAGTGAGCCAGCCACTACCAGTCCCTATTCAAGCCCAAATTGATGGTGTTAAGTTTGCAAATGAATTGTAGCTCTGCAGTTTCTCTTTGAAGTGTGTTTTTGAAGTTTTCCTCACTTCCACCTGGGAAAGTTAGGAAACAGATTGACAGAGTGATACAGGTACCCAGAAGTCACCTACTACAGGACAGGCCCAACAAGGAAAATAACACCGGGGCCATCACATATAGCCCCCAGCTAAAACCTCTCCGGCACATCAACCATCTACAACCTATCCTGGAAAACAGTCCCTCACTCTCACAGACCTTGGGAGACAGGCCAGCCCCTCTCCAGCTGCCCAGCTCTGAAGGTAGTGCTGCCACCTGCAGCACGCAGAAGTAAGGGTAGCAATGCCGCAACCGCCCCTTACAATAACCTTGTGACACCTCCCCGCCCCCAACTGCTTTTTGGGACAAGGCTTTTACAATTACAACACTAACATTTCAGATTTAAATAGCTGAAATCATTAATGATTTTTTAAATTCATGACCGTGACATTGATCACAATGGACCGTGAATTTGGTAGGGCCCTAAACATGAGCTATTATAGCTGTAGGGTAGCAGTCTCTTCTGCAAGGCTTTGCTCCAGGAAGGGGAGAAGAGGAAACCCAGGGCTTCTTCCTTCATTATGAAAGAGGCTTATGCTGTCTATTGTCCATTCAGAGGTTATAGAATGGCCATCAGTGTCAAGGGGCCTTGCCTTGACTGCCTTTACCAACTGGAATCTACATTGAGTTGTTAATTCTCTATCACTGACCATTTTAAAATCAATATTGAATGTTTTTGTAAAAATATGCTCTAGGAATATTTTGGGGACATTCTATGGCCTGTATTATACAAAAGGTCAGAATAGATGATCATAGTGGTGGTCCTTTTAGTCTTGAAATCTATAAATTTATGGGAGGGATGGGGAAAGTTCAGTTACTGATGTGAAACAATATGCATATTAAAGTTTTACAACGCTCTTTTCTTTTACTCCCTACTCCCACAGGGCTGAGAAATAGAAGAGGTAAATCTATTGTTTTTATTGGCTTAATATTCAGTAGTCCAAGCATTACATTTCTACCCACTAAAGTTCATTCAATCACAACACAATCATATCAGACAAGTTTTAACATACATTGTGGAACCACATGAAAAATTAACAATTTGCTGATGTATTTAAGAGAGGAACGGCATATACTGGACTTTCAGCTGTGGTGAATGTAAACAGATCCAACCTCCCACAGAAAACATAAAAACAGGGAACAGTTAAACAATTAGGACAAATTTGAGGAGAAAGTATTCTAGCACTATTTTACTTCACTCAGAGGTCATCTTCACAAAAGATGAAAGGCTAATATTTACCAAGTATCCTTAGGTCAATGGCACGTGCCCTTACACACAAGCCCAAGTAGAAATGTATCCAAGTTCTTGTCAGATTCCTGACATTCATAATCTTTAACAAGCTTCGGAGACTTCACCCTGCTTTTTGTTTTGTACTCTGTTTTCATCAGATCAAAAAATTTCCACTCCACCTCCCGTTGCTAGGCACTTTTGGAATATTTGCCATTTTTCACCCAAGAAGTGACTGCATTTCAGGGGTGAATAAAGTAATGCCTACAGACCAGGGGAAAAAAAAATCAATGATTAAAAAAAAAAATGCCTTTTTTTTTTGTGTGTGTGTGTGGGGGGGGGGGGGAAGACACCTATCTAAGGATAGTTTTAATTAAGATCCATGACAAGATATCTTTGAGCTATAATGTAATAGGGATTATAAATTCTAATTCTATAGTATGAGACAATATATTCATGTAATGTTTAAGAAAAGTTTTGTAAAGGAGTTTCAATAGTTCATGGATTAGAGACCCAATCTTATGGGGTTCCAGGGGCTTCTGTATAGATTTTTTTTTTAGGTTAATCTCTCTCTCTACCCAATGGGACTCAGTGCTCAGTCTAGAAGATACCATGAGAGATGCTTAGTTTTGCAGTTCTCAAACTGTGGATTTGTGGCTCCAGAGATAACATGCTTGTAAACAGAAAAAAAAAAAAAAATTTAAAATAAATATATAGAGGTGAGAAATAACAGACCTCTACCCTATTGTCCCTGCAAATTTGTGTACAGAGTGTCAATCCCTTACCTCTCTCTAAAAGTGCAAAGTTTCAAAAAGTTCAATTAATAGAAGATTGTTGGAGGCAGACTAGATCTGGACAAGGAGAAGAAGTCTGGAGATAAATGTGAGAAGGGAGGGACAGGCAGTAGAAACAAAATTGAAACCGGTTGAGCAGCATATTCCAGAAGCCTTGAGGTATTTCCGAGTGAAACCTTCATTGATTTGAGATCTACCATACCATTCTCTCACTAGAAGGGAAAACCTATAATGGCAGCAGGCCATAAAAGAGACCCAGTTTGGGAATTTTTTAATGAAGTTCCTCTACCTGTGGGTAAGACAGGCAGGTGTGCAAAATGCAAACAGCACAACAAAGAAATGCAAGGCCTGGTTGCCTGAATGAAACAACATCATGAGAAGTGTTCCTTCACAGGAGGAAGCTGCATTGAAGATGATGAAGGAACGTGTCTGAACATGCAGGATCTCCAGGTTGGTAAACTTTTTTTATTTCATACTTCTTAAGGACTGCCTGTCTTCCTTCTGGACTATTCTTGAATTCTCATGTTTGAGCAAAAAATATAGTTGTTACTCTATGGTACTAGCATTTTAGATGCAGTTGTGATAAAAAAATAGCTGAAATAGGCAGATCTTGCTTCTATAATTTCACCTTTAAAGTAGTACTAAGTGTCAGTGAATGCAATGAGTAATACTAAATGAGCAGTATGGTAACAATAATTAAATAACTGCATTGACTTATTTTGTTTAGGAGAATCCATCCTCAACATACAGGATTCTGAAGACTATCCACCTTCAAGATCACCATCATTTTCTATAGTTTCAGAGTTATCTGCCAATGATAGTGTTTCAGTCACATTCTGTATGTCACATAGCCACAGTTTTATCACCTGTAGCAAAAAGAAAAAAAAAATCTCCATCATCCAGAAACAACCATAGATGAGTTTGTGATAAGACCAGCAGATTACAAAAAGAGATAATTGATGAAAATTGCCCGGTTTGTTTATGCAACAAACTCTCCTTTCTGTATGATTTGAGAATCCACACTTCCTTAACATGGTTCAGTCATTAAGACCAGGATACAGTCCACCCAACAGAGCAGATGTCACAGGCAAGTTGCTGGATAAAGTGAATGAAAGAGAAATTGAGCAGTATGCAAAAGGTCTAGAGGATAAAATTGTTAACCTGAATCTTGATGGATGGAGCAACGTCCACAACGATCCTGTTGTATGTGCTGGTGTGACAACAGAAGAAGGGAATGTCTTCCTTACAGAAACAATTGATACATCAGGAAATGCACACCCAGCAGAATACTTACAAGAAGTAGCAGTAACATCTATAACAAACTGAAAAAAATTCAAATGTCTACTACGCAGGTTGGTCACAGACAATGCTTCAAATAAATCCAAGATGAGAAGAAATTATTTAGAAGAGAGTCCCAAGCTAATAACATACAGTTTCAGTGCTCATTTGATGTACCTCTTAGACAAAGACTTCAGTGTTCCAGAAATAAATGTTGTTGAAATTGCAAAATACCTCCGTAACAATCACTTTGCAGCAGCTGCTCTGAAAAAAGTGGGAGGAACCAAGCTAATTCACAAGACATGCAATGGAACTCAGTAGTGGATTGTTTTGAGCACTATATCAAAACTGGCTTAATCTGATGACAGTTTGTGAACAAAATTGTGAAAAACTAGATGGCACTGTCACAAGCAAAGTTCTTAACATTGGGCTTAAGAGAAATGTTGAACACATGCTGAGTACCCTGAAGCCTATTTCTGTAGCCTTGAACAAAATCAGGGAAATAGCTGTTTTATTGCTAATGCAGTTGAAATTTGGAAGGAACTAAGTGAGATCTTAAGAAGAGAAATATGCAATGACAGAGTTAAATTACAACCATTAAAAAAATGAATGGGACAAGCACTATCTCCAGCTCATTTTCTTGCAAATATTCTCAATACTCGGTACCAGGGTCAAACCTTAACTGCTGAAGAAGAGGAGTTGGCTACGACATGGACATCCAGCAACCATCCCTCCAGAATGCCAACTATAATAAACTTCAGAGTGAAGGGTGAACCATTCAAGAAATATATGTTTGCTGATGATGTTTTAAAGAAAGCCACACCAGTGAACTGGGGGAAGTCACTTAAGCACTTGGATTCAGAGACTGTTAAAGTGATAATCTCACTTTCAACAGCAGTAGCTTCTTCTGCTTGTGTAGAAAGAATATTTTCTTCCTTTGGACTAACTCATTCCAAATTGAGAAATTGTTTGAGACCTGGAAAAAAAACAGGAAAGCTTGTTTTTCTTTTCCAGATTATGAACAAACAGGAAAATGAAGGTGAAGACAACTGAGTTAGCTGCAGAAGCCAATATTTCAAGTTTCTCATGTTGATCTGGCTGACAGTTGATTTTTTTTTTAAACTATTTCGTTTAACTATTTTAGTTAACAATTTTAACAAAAACAAACCTATTTTAAAAAACTTGAATGTTTAACTAAATTCAAAAATTCATATACTTGTTTTGTTAAAATATTGTCTGCTGTTGAAGAAAAAAATCCAGAATACTTAACATTGTTGTTTTAGTTAAATAGAACAATTTAAATATCTGTCCAGTGATGTTCTCCTCCTCATACAGCATGGCAAGAAAATCCTCCAAATATTAATGATTAATCTGTTGAATTGGAGATAGTTCACCTCCCAGTGACATCATAAATATCTGCTTCAATTACCTTTGGTAAATGAAATAACCAATCATTCATTTTCTGATATAGCTGTAAAACTAGTCTGAAAAGTTTTCAAAATAAATCATTTAAAAAAATGTATAGGGTGTACCTTCTAAAAATGAAACCTACATCTATCTCTGAGTTGTGAAGAATATGTATTAAGGTTATAACAACCAACAAGAATGCACTTTTATGTAGAAATCCATGATTAAATTGAGTCTTCCTGGCTAGTGATTTAAATCACGACTTAAAACAATTTGATATAAATCAAATCCACCCTGCTACGGACAGTGTACGTAAATTTAAATTAATAAAATACCCTAGGATTATGTTATATCAATTATTTTTCTACAGTTTAAGTCCTCACATAATTATTGCTGATACAAAGTTAAGATACAAAAGACGAAAGTCGTGATTTATACACTATTTCTGCAAAAGAGACCCAATTATTTGCCTCTTCAGACACAGAAAGAAGGACCTTCAGGATTATCAAGACTTTCCTCTAGAACATCTACACACAAAAAAAAAAATCACACCAGCCTAACTGGAACTTTTTAAAATCAGTTTAGTTTAACAGGCGTAAACCCATATAGGCCCAGGTGAAGGATCAGGGAGGGCATAGGTGTATTAAGCAACAGTGTTTGAGGCCAAAGTTTTTCCACATAGTTCTGATTTTCTTACTGTATATAAAACGGATGACACATTTAAACAACTTTAAGTGTGTACATTTTGACCACAAAGTGTTCAAAGTGAAGATGCATACAGACCTCTGCTGAGGAAAGGAAGCTATGAAGGTCACATTATTCAAAACTAGCTTAAAGGAAACTATTAGTATCAAAGTGAATTGTATTCTTCATGTGTAACCATACAGGGATGCCAACGACAGAGAAGGGCTGGAACGTTGGAAACGGGATTTTAATGATCTAAAATAGATCTTTTGAATTGTACACATGTAAACAAAGTTAGTAGTTCCATTCATTTCTATAACTGTCAATTGTTCCAGCTGAGAGGGATGCATGTCCAGCATGAAGACAGAAACTTGGAGGCTAAACACACCAGTAAACCAACACAGGAACAGACCTGGAATGTGTTGGATGGACTATGCTAGCCATCTGTGCTACCCAAGACCTTGGAATTCCAAACATCCAGAGGCAATGTAGCTAATTACTAAATTGGTCTGGCACCAATGGTTGGCTTTTCAAAAGCTGTAGTTCCAAAACAAGAAGTGTATTGACATAATTAGCATTTTTCATATTCCACACTCTTATTTACTTCAATTCCACTGCCATATATCTGAGGGGCCAAATTCTGCTCCTGGTTACATCAGTGCAAATCTGAATCTCAATTCAAATAATTACTAATAATAATTTCCTTCAAATCTTCTATCCACCTCTTTATTTGGGTGAAGGAAGATGATAAAAATAGAATTCACTGTACATAAAGAAGCTCAAAACTTTCAGTTTGTTTCCAGTGATCATACCTTAACTACAGAGCTATGAATGGGGAAAGCAATCTAGATTTTGGTATGCCACTGTACTACTTGTCAGGTGAAGAGTGATCAACAGCAGCTGGTTGTTGAAGAACAGCCATTTCTAGGGTTACCATACGTCCTCTTTTTCCCCAGACATGTCCAGCTTTTCGGCACTCAAACCCCCGTCCGGGGGGAATTGCCAAAAAGCCGAACGTGTCCGGGAAAATGCTGGCCAGGCACTTCCCCTCCCGCGGCGGCTCTGCTCCTCCCCTGACTCTTCGGCTCTGTTTAAGAGCCGGGCTGCCCAAGCGCTACCAGCTTCAGCAGCCCCCATGCCTCCGGACCCTGCGCCGCCAGAGCCTGGAAGGGGAAGTGCCCGGCTGGGGGTGCAGGGTCCAGAGGCAAGGGGGCTGCCTGAAGCCCAAGCGCTACCGGCTTCACAGTTTGCCGGGCAGCCTCCAGACCCTGCGCCCCCGGCTGGGCGCTTCCCCAGCGCAGCTGGAGCACGGGAGGGGAAGCGCCCAGCTGGGGGCGCAGGGTCTGGGGCTGCCCGGCAAACCGTGAAGCCGGTAGCGCTCGGGCAGCCCTTTCCACGTGGCTGGGAGTGGGGGGAAGGAGGGGGTGGAGTTAGGGCGGGGCTGGGGCCAGGGCCCATGGAGGGTCCTCTTTTTTATTTGTTAGATATGGTAACCCTAATTTTACACAACTCACTATTTCCACTTCGTCAATGTGAGTTTTGGCCAAGGAAGGAATAAAAGGTCAGGGTCCTTAGTATCCAAATATTGCTCTTTAAACTGATCTATTCAGCTAACCTAAACTGGGTTTATTTATTTTAGCAAGGCATTAGAGGGCCCGTGTCAGGTCCAAGTTGGCCTCATTGAGGTTTTTATGCAAGTAAGCTTCTACGAAACCTAACTATAACAGAAGCATTTTCACTTTTAAAAGTTCCAAGAGAACCAGCTATTTTTAAACACACTAACATTCCCCTGCAGTATTTGCAAGCCGAACCTGACAACATAACAGAGCCTGCACGTAAAATTTTTAAACAAAAATGAACTGAATACTTGATTTTTTTTTTTTTGGTTCAAATAAAAGGCAAAAGAAACAAGTATATTGGGAAGTGAGGGGGAGAGAAGAGGATTAAATCATCTAAGGTCCTGATCCTGCAGACATTTATGCATGTGCTCACCTGTTATTCATTGGGTAGTCCCATTGAACTTGACAGAACTAGTTACTAAGTAAAAATTAAGCATGCGTATTTGCAGCTTCAGAACCCAAGGAATTTAGGCTTGTTGTTTATTTTAGGTACGTTTAACCAACTTTACATTGGAATATACTCATTCTAGTTCTATAAAATTGATGAGCACTTACACAAGAGGCAATGCCAAACTACTCCATAATATTCGCTACATGCCTTCAGAATTTTCTGTTTGAAGAAGGAAATGGGAAGAGGAAAGTGATAGTGATATAAGTTCAGCAATTAGTTTACTATCGTTTCATGTTGCCATTAAATGTTTGTTGGCAATACTTCAAATGTTGCAAAACTTAAATTAAGCTTGGCACAGTAATTTTTTTTACTTGTCAATTCAATATTTAACACACCAAATGGCACAATAGTCTAAATATCATTATTTCAACCTTATAGGCATTTAGGTTTTTCAAATTTCCAATACATAAAGGCTTATTTGTTTGCTATAGAGCTATCAGAATCAATAAGAGTGATTTCTCCTTTGTCACCACCATAGCTTTTAAAGAAAGTAAGAGCATGAATCCTTTCATTTCCTCAGTCCCCAAGGCTAAGATCCAAACAAGTTTCAACATACTGGCCTCAAGTCATTTGGACTCAAACAAATTATTGAAACATGATGGTAACTCAACTGGAAGAAATTTGGTGGATTTTATTTTGTTTGTGTCTTTTTGGACAAACTTCCTAAAAGTTAATCCAAGTTTATAAATAGATTTTAGGCCTTGATCCAACTCCCACTGATGTCAAGGGAAAGATTCACTGGGGGCTAGATCATGCTCTTAATTCATCATCTTCTTAGATTTCAGAGATTTTTACAAACATTAACCCTTGTTTTGTTACATTTGCTATGTGCATTTTCTAAAAAGTAAAAATATATTGCTGGTCATTCTCAAGTATGCATTCTAACATTAAATGGCCAAAATCAAGGACTGTTCAGTTAAGTTTTCCAGTAGTTTCTTTTGAAACATAAGAAACAGATTCAGCAAAGCAGTGAAAAACTGTTACAACCAAACTCACTGTGCAGAAAAATCTGTAGTATAGTAGCTTCTCAGTGGGGAAATAATTCTTTTCAGTGTGCATTGACATTTACTGGGATAATTCTGTTTGGGAAATATTTCCCAGATTATGGGAAACTCTTCTTATATTGCCTTTCCCAAGTTGGTAGCAATCTTGGGATAACTGACAGGTCTATTAATTAGCACATTTCTAATAGATTGTCAGAGTGTTCAATCAAAGCTTTGGATGGGAGCTTTTTACTACTCTACAATATGACTCCAGCTATGCAGAATTAATTGGTGATCCTAGTGCAGGTTCTTGTGGGTCTCTGGATCACAAAAAAATGGCTGTATAGAGGGCTTCAGTGTCCAGAAATACCATTTCACAAACAGTGCTTTCACTTAGTTCTTGTATTACTTCAAATGCTCTTTTCTTGAGTAGAGAGCACCACTCTGAATTCTAGTTCCTACTACTCAAGTTAAAAATCCCATAAAGCCCTTTAGAGATACAAACATTCATAAGGGCTGAGGTCACGGGTGGTAGGCCTAGGATTAGACTTCCTCTGCTAGCTTTGTTTTGGCTTGTGGTTGCAGGCATGCTCTCTGTTCCATTCTAGGGAGCAGGCACAGTACTGAAATTTACAAGAAGTTGGCTCTCTGACAGTTGAAGAGGAATGCAGAGTAGAAGGATGGGCCCCATATGCATAGGTAATTACACACACAGCACCCTAAATTCATTATTAATGGATCACCCACCTGATTTATCTACAGCATGGTACACAATCCTCATCCCAGAAGGGTAATGAAAGGAGAAAAAGGAATAAATTCTTAAATTCAGCTTTGGGCCTGACAACCTTAGTGTCCCTTTACACCAATGGTAGAGAAATCCCAAGTAAATCCTAAATCTTAACCCCTTCATACTTCTAATCCAACTTTAAATTGGATACAAATAAGGAAATTGATAACATTTATCTTGGATGTGTTACCTGTTAAATGCCGTATGCAGTTTAGAATAAATTAAGAAAATCTTTGTCAGAAGAAACAGGAATCATCACATTGAAGGAAACATTAACACAATTACAGAGGTTTTTAGTGTTTCAGCAGAAGTCATTTTTAAAAAAAAAGTTATGGATAGCACCATAGTACCCTAGCACACAATGAACGGACTAATAATTTTTGCCAACAGATTGACAAGAGGTAATGTGACAGTTCACCTTCTGGATATTTGTCCCCAATCTTTGGTTAACCCACAAGTTACTTTATTGATTCAGTGATCATTTTTGTCATAGCCTGCCATAAAAACTGACATTACAGAAAGCTCATAAGTAGGGACTGAGAGAGACAGTAACTTGAATTACAGCATAACCAAGCACAGCAAAGATTTTACACAATTCCAAAGCAAACAGTATGAGTCACAAACCCTATAGAAACTGCAAGTTTCATTTGCCTATAGTGCATGCAAGTGATTGTTCTTTAAAAGAAAAAAAAAGCAAGTGTTTGGAGAGAAAGTTTAAAGCAGACTAACAAAATAAAACAAGGCATTTGCATTAAAATCCAAATTAGCTTCTGAATTGAAGCTAGTGGTCTGAAGAACTCAAGTGTCAAAATGGCTCTTAACCAAGTGCTAGCCACACAAGAGAGAATGGGTTACAATTATTCTGTCGTGAAACGATAATTACAAAACTCGAGGTTAATAATGAACTATAAATCCAGTGCTATATACCAGAATATTGGAGCTAAAAATCTCTCTGGACAAGAGGATGTTTCTCAAATTTCTGCTTAAGATCACAAAGCTTTTATTTTTTTTATTCTCTTACATAAAAATTGTGTTTAACTCTCACACGCTGGGTTTGATACAATCGCAATCCACGTAGCTCGCTACATCGGCATTTAGAAAAGGAAAGTTTTCAGATTTGTTTAGATTGCAGGCTAACAAGCGCAATCAACGTTCAACGCGACAACGTTCAACTACGAAGCCCTGGGTTTTGCCTTAATGAAAGCCATATGCCGTTCAGAGCGAGGGAAGAACACGCTCCAAAGCTCATTTTAAAGTTTTTGACTCCTCCGAACCCAGTTAGAGGTGAGATTCAAACTGGGTCTCATCTGAGAGCGCTCTGCGCGTTTTGTTTCATGCCTTGGCTCTCCCTTTCCCTCGGAGGTTAACCACATGCTGACTAGGGAACAGTGGAAGTTGCCATACAGGCAATTAGGAGGCAGAGCTTTCAAGAGGGGAAACTGATTTATTAGTCTCAGATTTGTGTATCCTTCCCCCTCACACAAACAAGCACAAAAGGGCCCCGCTGCCTTCAACAGGTGGAGCCACCGTGGGGAAAAGTCCCCAAGGCAGAGGGAGGGGGAGAATCAAACTTACCCAAGTTGGAGAGCAGGGCTGGGCAGCGCCTTTGCGCCCTGCTGCTCGGCAGCAGATCCCAGCTCAGGCTGCCGCGGCTCCGGCTCCTCCCATCTCACAGCAGCTCAGCCAAGCATCCCCCCTAGCCACCGCGCAGCGACAGCAGCCAACTCGCTGCCCATTTCCCGAGGAGCCGCCCGCCGCAGCCCGAGTCTGAGCCCCGGCAGCCGCGCCCGGGAGAAGGAGAGAGAGCGAAAGGAACCACCCAGAGCCCAATTAATCATCACATGATGAGCCTGAGCCTCCGCCTCCACCTACGCGCTCCTGCCGCCTGCGCCGGGGAGCCAGAGGAGCGGCGAGGGAGAGACACACCTGTAGGCGCTGCACATATCCGCCGTGCGCACCCGGCGAGACAGGAAACTGAAAAAACAGCCCAGGGAAAGGGGGGGAGACAGGCTCCCCCTCCCACTGTCCTCCTCCTCAGTCCCCACCCCCTGCCTCTGCTCCGGATCCGCTTGCACACGCCTCTCCTCCCGGGAAAGCCAGACAGACAACAACTAATCACCCTCTTCTTCCTCCCGCCCCTCTTCCTCAGCGCAGCAGCCAGCCAGCAGGCTGCCGGGCTCGCCCTGGGGGCCAGGGGCTTGGCTTGCGGGCAGCGCGCCTGGGGCTAAATGTCCCTGGGGAGAAGGGCTGGCGCTGGGGGCCAGGGCTGCGGTTAATGATCTGCTCCCCGCGGGCTGCGGGAGGGAAAGGGGAGGTGGTGATCTGCTCCCCGCGGGCTGGGGCCGGTGATCCCGTGCGCCAGGGGCTGCAGATGGTGATCTCGTGCCCAGGGGCTGCAGGAGGGGGCTGGGGCCGGTAATCCCGTGCCCGGCGGGAGGCTGGGGCCGGTGATTACGTTCCCCGGGGGCTGCAGACGGTGATATGGTGCCTGGGGGCTGTAGGAGGGGGAAGGGGCCGGTGATCCCGTGCCCGGAGGGGGCTGGGGCCGGTGATCCCGTGCCCGGGGGCTGCAGAAGGGGCCGGTGATCCCGTGCCCGGAAACTGCAGGAGAGGCCGGTGATCCCGTGCCCGGGGGCTGCAGGAGGGGGCAGGGGCTAATGGTGGTGATCGGAGGTATTGTGCGCCGTGCTGCTGGCGGGGAGCGGAGACAGTGAAGCAGCTTCGTCTCTCTGGCCGCGGTTGGTCCCCGCGGGCGGAAGGTAGCGGGTTCCCACGCCTTCCCTGGCCTTTGCCGAGGGGCGTTGGGATGGGGGAGTTAACTGTTTCTTGCGAGTTGAAACGCGCATTGGGATGGCCGGGGGCCAGCCGCGAGCCGGCCGGGCTATGGAGCGGAGCCGCTGCCCGCCTCGCTTTAACGCGCCTTCCCCACGGGCAGAGGGGAGAGTGGTTCCGTGCAACCAGGGAGCTGCCCGCCAAGCTGCTGGCTCTTGGCGGGGAGCCAGGTGGGGCTGCAATCGCCTGCCCGGCAGGGAGAAGCTCCCGGGGGTCGTTAGAGCCCAGCTGCTCGCCAATCAGGGCCGGGAAGAGCAAAGCTCTGGAGCGTCGGCTACACCTACTAGAACAACCTGTTCCCGTGTGTGACAAGGTGACAATGTAACCACTCTGAAATGTGAACTTTGCCCGCTGCCCGGCATGGGGGTGGGGCGGAAACTTGCCGCAGTCTACCCGTTCCCTAAGGCTATGTTCTGCTCACAAGGGCTCTCCTAAACTAAGTAGGATCTAGTTGGGTCAAGGCGGGGATGGGAGCTCTCCCAGCCTGACCAGTAAGAAATGGACTTGGTCCATTCTCCCCCCCCCCCCTTCCGAAAAGTGCCGGGGGAGCAGGAGTACAGCCTCAGAGAGCCGGTAAGGGCTTAAGAGTTTTGCATATTTAAGATGTGTTAATTAATCATGTTTATTACAGAAGTGCCTGAGGGCCCACCAAGGACAGGGCCCCATGCTAGGGCCCCTAGGTATGCTACCAACACAAAGTAGTGCCCAAAGGAGCTTACAATCTAAACAAGACAAAGGCAAACAGAGGGTGGGGGAAAGGCTAGAACACACAAGCAGAGTGACCAATGTACTGGCAACAAACAGCATGTTAGTTCCGCAAATCTTTAGGGGGCAGGAGGAGGAAGTTACTTAGGAGGAAATGAGCTTTATTTGAATGGATTATGAGTAACAGAGAAAAGGCTAATTACCATGAGACAAGCCCAGTATAAGGACAGATGCAATAGCCACCAAGCCAGGGTGTGTGGGACCCTAAGGGGAGTGTGGGAGGAGTTCCCCACTTTGGCCCGCTTCTCATCCTTTTCATACCATAATGTCAATAGATCATCTCTTTCTCCCACAGGGTTCCCTGCTAGAATCCATCTCATTGTCCAAGAGCTCCGCATAGAATTCCAACCCCCTTTTTTCCTTTTCTAAGTATGCCTTTCTTGGTGAACCTCCAGCAGGGTCTGCTCTACCTTTGTCAGCTTTTCCTGTGGTCTTGTTGTTTCTATCACTGCTTTCTCAATCGCCATCCCCTTAAATAAGCCTGCGCCTCTGGATTGTTCCGACAACTTCTCATCCTATCCCTATTGCTGACCGACACCCCAGGACCTTGAATAGGTTTCTCCTCTGCTGGCTCAGTTACTGTCCTCTGCTGCATCAGGGCTGGGAATCCCTGCCAGTCTCTGCCCAGAATCATGGGCCATGGAAGGCTCCTCACTACTCTGATTTTTATTCAGCCTTGTACTTCTAACTCCACCACAGCCATTGGGTAGACTCGAGTCTCTCCATACACAAAGGATATGTGGACTGGCAGCTGCTGGTTTATCTGACCAGATGGAAGTCCACTTCCACAGATAAAGAGTTTGCCCACAACCCAAGCCCATTAACCTGTTTGACAGTACCACATGTGGTGGGGTTTGACCCCAGTTTAAAGAGCATCCCAAGTCACAAACCTGGTTATAAACAGCAGCCCACATAGTCACACTCCGTCAGGGAACAGTCTTGTCTCATATATCACGATCAGTCACAGTTCCCAGCTACCTCCCAAAGTGCTTCCACTGGGCTTGGGAAAAGTCTGGGGTGCCAATAGCTCCCAGACCTCAAAACTTAGAGCCACCCAGGAACTTCTCCCCTTGTAATCTCCTCCAGCCTCTGGAGACCAGGTTTTACATCTTCCTGTTTTTCTGGTGGTGATCTTCTCCATCTGGCCTGCTGGTCAGATTGCTTAGTACCATCTGCCTCTAACTAGGCCTCTGATCGTTCCACTGCAGTGCAGGTAGAAACTTTGGGCCCTGGCTGGCAGAACCTGCAAAAATTGTTCTAGGATGATTTGATCCACAGTTCTCAATACAGAACTCATCTTTGGCCATAGCCCATGCAATGCCAGGCGTTGGAGTCACTGAGATACCTCCCTGGACCATACTCCTCAGCAGAATGGTTCCATTCTAAAGCAGTGTTAATAGGCTTCAGTTGTCAGCCCCAACTGATCTAAAATAGCTTCTTTGACCATCAGATATTATTTTGCCTACTCATCAGTAGGACCCCTGACAGAAACAGGGCCATCCCGACTGCCCAGGATGCTGCACTTGCTACCTACTCAAAAGCATGTAAGAAAGCCTTTAGGTCTTCATCTGGCCCTAACTTTACCTGGGGTCTTCTTCCGAAGGAGCTGCTCCATTCCCTGGGGTCCATTTTTCCATACATTGCAGGAAATATTCCTGCTGCAGCTGCTGCGTTTCCTGTTGCTTTTGTTGTCCTGGCAGCAGCTGCAGGAGCAGAACCTGGATCTGCTCCTGCTGCGCTTGCACCAGGCAGACTACTTCCTCCATTTTTCTGCTTTTCCTTATTTCTGAGGGGGTCTCAGTAGATCCCGGATGACACCCCGTGTGGCAAAGCTGCAGCCCCAACACATCCCCTCCTGGCTGGCTGTGGCACTGCAACAACTTTTGCTTAAATTTTCCCCCACTATCCTTTGGCCTACTCCAGCTGCAGGAGCCAGACTGCTTTACTAAGTCCAGCCCCTTCTGGGGCCTCAGAAGTGAGGGAGTGGTAAATAATTCAGAGGGCAAGTCACTGATTCAGAGCAATCCTGATCACTTGGTATACTGAGTGCAAGCAAACTATGTGTTTTAATACAGCTAAATGTAAATGTATGTCTCTAGGAATAAAGAATGTAGGTCATACTTACGGGATGAGAGACTATATTCTGGGAAGAAGTGACTCTGAAAAAGATTTGGGGGTCATGGTGGATAATCAGCTGAACATGAGCTCCCAGTCTGAGGCTCTGACAAAAGGAACAATTGAGATCCTGGGATGCATGAACAAAAGAATCTTGAATAGGAGTAAAAAAGTTATTTTACCTCTGTGTTTGGCATGGATGCAACCATTGCTGGAATACTATGTCCAGTTCTGGTGCCCACAGTTCCAGAAGGATGTTGATAAATTGGAGAGGGTTCAGAGAAGAGCCACGAGAATAATTTCAGGATTAGAAAACATGACTTATAATGATAGATTGAGCTCCTTGAGTCTATGTAGCTTGACAAAGAGAAGGTTAAAGGGTTCCTTGACTGCAGTCTATAAGTACCTACTTGGAAAACATATTTAATAATGGGCTCTTGAGTCTAGGAGAGAAGGGTATAACAGTAGAACAGGCTGGCAGTAGAAGCTAGACAAATTCAAACTGGAAATAAGGTATACATTGTTAAGTGATAGTAATTAACCATTGGAATAATTTACCAAGGGTCATGGTGGATTCTCAATCACTGACAATTTTTAAATCAAGATTGGATGTTTTGTTAAAATATATGCACCAGGAATTATTTTGGAATTTCTATGGCCTGTGTTATACAGGTCAGACTAGATGGTCACAATGGTCCCTTCTGGCCTTGGAATCTCTGGACAAAAATATCAAACCATTAGCTCAGCTAGGCTCAGCAGGCCCCGCCGCTACCTTACAGACATGCCTCAGCTGTTACACTTTTTTCCTCACACCTCATCGCCTTTGATGCCTTGTGCTTCCAAAGACACCACTGTCCAGGGGCTGGTCCACTCCTCTCCTCACTCAAGGCTTCAGGCAGGTTGCATTTTACCTTTTGATTGCTAGGAAGAGTTCCAAGATCTAATATGAGCATTGTAAATGACTAGCTGAGGTTTGTTATATGATGGAGCCTATCAGTAAATCATGTGTCATTTACTGTGGTTCTGCATGTCATTGTTACATTTCAGTGTCCATATTTACAGTCTTTGAATGGTTTTTGTTGTACTTTTCTACCTCATTAGCCTTGGTTATTTTTTGTTTTTTTTTTAAGAGTGGTTATTCTGGGTCACAGTAACTGGGAAAAGATCAAGTCATATCTGTTTCTGCCAAAAGAAGGACGTGGAATGAGGTGATCAGTGGGAAATTTCACATACTTAACATCATTTGCTGCTCTTTATCGCTTTGATAGTGCATCTTCTCCTCAGGAGCAATGCACAAAGTCAACACACTGCCTTTTCCGTAAAACATGTGGATACCATGTTGCTCTTGGGAGATGGTAACTTGATGACTGTTTTTGAATGCCACTTCTGACATCCACAAATCAAGAGCTTTGTACTGGTGTCTGGGATGTCCAAATCAGTATGAAAAAGACTTTTAATGGGCAAGCATGTGTAAAAGAACTACTAAAAGAATTTCCAGTCACTTGCCACTCTGTACTCCTTCCCCCAGAATTTCAAAGCAGTCTTGTTCTACTACTACAAAATGCGCACAAGTTGTGACCCAGGGATCCTTTGCTGCCTACTGGCAGAGGGCCTAAGAGGTGCATAGGGGTTTACAAGGATCCCCTGGGTCCAATATCTACATGGTAGTGCACCGGAGGGTGGCATGTGAGGTCTCTACCCACAGCCAGTAAAGTATTGACCATCCAAATCACTGTGAGATGTATACTGGATGGTATTTAAGGAGTTATGGATCTATTTTGGAAATTATATTCGTACAGCATTGAAATTAAAAGCAAGTCATCAGTAGGTGACAGGACTTGGACAGATTCTGTTCAGGCAGGGGCTAGGAGACATTCACTGTCTGTTTGGTCAGGTGTGTACTGTGCCTATCTGCACGCAAAATCTGAAAGAAAGAATCCTTTAGGAAAAAACAATTGGGGGAGGGACATCCTGTTTGTGGATTTCTGGAATATATCTCTGGGTACATGGGTGTACCTGGTATCCTTCACCTAGGGGACAAGCTGCCAATGTGCTTTTCTTATGAATGGAGGATCACAGCTGACTGGATCTTTAATATTGGGAGAAAGACTTTGGGTGAGCCAACATTTATAAGATTGAAAAATGTTTTATTAGTTACGTTTAGGCTCTAGAAAGCATATTGTGGGTTTATTTTATACATAACAATTTGTTTCCATTAATGCTACTTGTTTGTTTTTGAATCTCTATTTACAATTTTATACTTTGACTATAAACATATCTAAGGGCTGTGAGTTGTGTGAAGTGGTGATCCTGAGGTGTAACCTATAATCTGGGGTGTGCTGTTCCTTTGTGAATAGCGGGTCTGTGAATTTTGTGTGTCCAGTGGAGCAGAACCTGGGCACTCCAGGGGGATGCTTGGGGGTTGGAGTGTGCCTCTTGCTAACCTGCAGAGGGACAGCAGAGCCTGCCTGGGATGAGAGGGCAGTGCTTGTGTTGCCTGGGGCTGGTGGAGTCATGGAGCTGACCCCTGGCAGGCACAGATAAGCCTTCCTCTTGCTTAGGGCAGGTGGGAGTGAGATGCCTTATACCTCTGGGTACCTCAGGAGGCATCACAGAAGCCAGTGGGTAAAATAAGAGACTAATTAAGGTTCCAGTTCGTATGATTCATCGACAACAGCATTCTAGTTTCAAACTATTAACCTTGATTGTTACCTTTCACTCAGTCACTAACCACATTCTGAGTGGAATAAGAAATTCCAAGGAGAGTGGGACTGTTTGTGATATGGTCACAGCTCTGACATGTGTAATCACTTGGGTCTTGTCTTTAGAAGGAAAATATGTGAGCATTTTTCTCCACCAATGCAACCACTAGGGAAGCTGAAGTGTAAGCATTTTTGACATTGTTATCTAACTCTGCATTAAACAGTATAACAGACTGTGCTGACCCTTGTAAGAGTAGGTGCTGCCAGTTTGCCTGTTACTGGGGCTTTTAAGGCCAAGCATTTAGGATGGTTGTGGCTGCTACAGGGACAGTGAGATTAAGAGGGACCCATGTGACTGAGGATGGGGCTGTCTACATGAGAATTATACCACATTAACTAAACAGGTATAACGAAAGTGGCACGGACTTCTCTCTCTCTCTCTCTCTCCCCGCCCCTCCACCTCGAGTGTGGAAACAGTTGTATTAGTATAAAATTGCTTATACCGCTACAACTTGTTTACGTGAATTTAGGAGTAAAAAAATAATACTTCTTACAGAAAGAGTGTTATGTGTTTTTACTGTAGAGGTTAGCCAAAACTTTGGGGTCTTGGGGGCTTTTTCTATTAGGAAGAGAAATTGGTGATAGAGTCTGGTGTTTCATTGGTGCAGTCCTGTTACTTTACAGAGAATGTACAAAGTCCTGTTTCCCTGAACACAGTAGGAATCAAACAATAGGAGATAGTTTCTTTGCTCATATTTCCAAGCTTCTTTGAGCCACCAAGCAGTCCAAAAAGCTCTCTCTCTCCAGGCTTTTCTCAGGACCTTATTCAGGCTGTTCCTTTAGCTTTTCTGTCCCTGCTATCTTCTCTCTCAGCTACTCTGGTTCTTTCTGCCTCTCTTTCACAGACGTACAAAACAATAGCCAGCAAAAATCCCTCCGTTTACATGGGTCATGCCTGTGCCTTTGTTTTGGGTGGTGACATAGGTATACTAGTACATACCAAGTCTCAGATTGAAAGGAGATCTGGGGGAAGTATCTGATCTGGGGCTCTCCTTACAGTCAGTTGGGGAAGCACTGAGTCTTGGAGAAGGCTGTAGAAAATGTCAGTGAGGGCTGGAGGTAGCAAACAACTACTGAGCACTGTGCAACTTTTGTGTATTATTCCTCTGAAGTGTTAGCTCTTTTCCAGTCTTTCTTGAGAGATAAGGTTTCCAAAACTTTCTAGTTGTTAGTATGGAAAAATCATAGAAGATTCCAGCTGCTTCATCTTGATTAATGAAGTACAGATTACATTGCACTAACAGCATAGAGGTTTGTCCTTTGTATTCCTGAATTTTCTTTTAGTTTGCTGTTACCCATCCCTTTTTCTCCTTCTGTGATTTAAGTTGATGGACAAGTTTAATAAACAATATTACAAATGACATTTTTGTTTTAGTTTTTATTTTCCTCAGAGAAAAAGAATCCCATACTTTACTGTGAAGAAAAAAAAATGGTTCTGTCCTCAATAATCTGTGCTTCTGCTGTTTATTTATTTTAAGGGTGTCCAATGTCCAGGACCAGCACTATATTCAATAGTGCAGGTGAAATAGTCATACAGTGAGCTTTCTGCACACCAGCTACAACAGAGTGTAACAGCTCAGTGTACAACCACCTGCAGCCATCTGCCCCTGTTCCCATGAGTTAAAAGGGAACAGAGGCAGCAGATGGGCCAGCACAAACCGGAAAGAGTGGAACATGTGAAATAGCAAGAGAATTGTAATTGAGAAACAGAGAGCTGTGAAGAGGCAAATAAGGCCTCCTTTCAGATTGCCTTATTGCGATCCTATCATGCCTCTTACAATGACAGGTATATTATCTAAGCAATACTATAGGACCAAGTGCAGTGTGTGGTTATACCAGATACCTGAATACCTCTAGCATGTTTGATTTCTAATAACCAAGAAGTATAGATGTTCTGCACTTCTACAAGAAGTACAGTGATTATTCTTAAGAAGTCAACATTTGCCAGCCACAGGTATTTCCTATTCTAAGCATAAGGAAACTATGATAACTATAAGCAAAGGATGCCTTTTTTAATAGCAGCCACTGTACAGCAAAGTGTCATATTAGTCATTTAGCACGTTTAGCGATGAGGTGAATCCACTTTTTTAGACTTGTGGAATACTGAAGAGTTTGTCTTTGTTACTCAGTGAATCTCAAATGCTGCAGGGATGGAGACTAGTGGAAAGGAGTTTAGGGCTGGAGCTGGAATAGCAGGAGGGAGTATCAAAGAGTATGAGGCTTCGTTGTAGCTGGGAACTGCGTCATACTTGAAATGGCTGCCACTACCTGGAGCAATGATGTATTTTAAGTGTTGAGGATTCAGGTTTAGTATTTCAAAAGGTGGCTACACCACATATTTTAAAGGGGTGTTTATATCTAGTCTTTTGTTGTTGTTGTTGTTAAGTTAAAAAATAGTTTCAAGTATTACACCTGCTCCTGAATCTCCTGCCAAAATTTGTGACTTTACAATCATACTTTTCTATTTTAAAAAAAGTTTGTTTTTCTGTCCCCTCATGCTGTGTGAAAAACTCACATAAATGGGGGCCATCTGGTCCTGAGCTGACCGCACAGGAAAACTGACGTTAGTCAAGGTGCTGTCAAATACAGCAACAAAATTAAAAAATAAAGAAAAATTTTGTTTCTCCAATAGTTTAATGTTAGTTGCTTTGGGCATTATTTGCAACAATAGTAGATAAAATAAAATAAAATAAAACTTGTCTGAAATTTTTTTTAAGTTTGTGTCCCTTTAAGTGTTTTTAATTCTCTGACTTAGTGTATTGTCGTACTCTAGTGGCTGGTACCCAAGCAGAATAAAGCCCATGATCTTGCAAACACTTACACATGTACTTAACTTTAAATACATTTTGGAGTACAAATTGGGAGTACTCTTATGTGTAAGGGCTTGTCTTCACTACCAGGGAGATCAATGCTGCCGGAATTGATGCAGTGGGTCTAGTGAAGACCCGCTTAATCGAAAGCAGAGCGCTCCCCAGAGACTTGGTACTCCAGCTCCCAAAGAAGAGTAAGGTAAGTCGACCAGAGAGCGCTTCAGCGCAGTTAAGACACCGGGGTAAATCAACCTAAACTACATCGACTCAGCTATGTTGTTCATGTAGCTGGAGTAGCATAACTTAGGTCGACTTAACTCAATAGTGACGACAAGCCCTAAGTGTTGGCAGGGTTGGGCTCTATGAGCCTACTACTGCTACCAGCTTATGGAGTTGTCCCTTTAACTCAAGTGGTAGAGGCCTGTGCTTTTGTTACTGAAGATAAAATCTACACTAACAACTGATAAGAGTGGTTGTTGTGTAGTAAAATTTGTTTTCAGACTCAGCTTCACTGAATATGAAGACCTTTAAATAGCACATGAATACTTTGCATTGGTCTTCACTGCAGAGGATGTGAGGGAGATTTCCACTCCTAAGCGATTCTTTTTAGGTGACCAATCTAAGGATCTGTCCCAGATTGAGGTTAATAGAAGAGGTTTTGGAACAAATTGATAAATTAAACAGTAAGAAGTCACCAGGACTGGATGGTATTCACCCAAGAGTTCTGAAGGAACTGAAATATGACATTGCAGAACTACTAACTGTGGTATGTAACCAATCACTTTAAATCAGCTTCTGAACCACATGACTGCAGGATAGCTAATGTGATACCAATTTTTTTTAAAGGCTGCAGAGGTGATTCTGGCAATTACAGGCCAGTAAACCTAACTTCAGTACCAGGCAAATCGGTTGAAACTATAATAAAGAACAGGATTATCAGACACATAGCTGAACACAATTTGTTGGGGAAGAGTCAATACAGTTTTTGTAAAAGGAAATAATGCCTCACCAATCTATAAGAATTCCTTGGGGGAGGGGCCAACAAACGTGTGGACGAGGGTGATCCCTTGGATATAGTATACCTGGACTTTCAGAAAACCTTTGACAAGGTCCCTCACCAAAGGCTCTTAAGCAAAGTAGGCAGTCATGGGATAAGAGGGACGGTCCTCTTGTGGATCAGTAATTGGTTAAAAGATGGGAAACAAAGGGTAGAAATAAATGGTCATTTCAGAATGGAGAGCAGTAAATAGTGGTTTCCCCCAGGGATCTGTATTGGGACCAAAGATGTTCAACATATTCATAAATGATCTGGAAATAGGGATAAACAGTGAAATGGCAAAATTTGCAGACGATACAAAATTACTCAGGCTAGTTAAGTCCAAAGCAGACTGCAAGACGTTACAAAGGGATCGCACAACACTGTGTGACTGGAAAACAAAATGGCAGGAGAAATCCAATGTTGATAAATGTACATTGGAAAACATAATCCTATCTATATGTACAAAATTTGCTGTTTCCTCTCAAGAAAGAAATTGTGGAGTCACTGTGGATAGTTCTCTGAAAACATCCATTCAATGTGCAGGGCAGTCAAAAAAGTTAACAGAATATTAGGAACCATTAGGAAAGGGATACATAATAAGACAGTAAATATCATAATGCTACTACATAAATCAATGGTATGTCCAGACCTTGAATACCTCACGCAGTTCTGATCATCCTATCTCAAAAAAGATATATTAGAATTGGGAAAAGTACAGAGAAGGGCAACAAAAATCATTAGGTGTATGGAACATCTTCTGTATGAGGAGAGATTAAAAAGACTGGACAAGAAATGACTAAGGGGGAATGATAGTGGTCTATAAAATCATGAATAGTGTAGAAAGGGTGAAAAAGAAAGTGTTATTTACTCCTCATAACACAAGAACCGGTGGTCACCCATTGAAATTAATAGGTAGCAGGTTTAAAACAAACAAAAGCAAGTACTTCTTCATGCAACGCACAGTCAACCTGTGGAATTCATTACCAGGCCAACAAAACTACAACTGGGTTCAAAAAAAAATAAGATAAGTTCATGGAGGTCCATCAATAGCTATTAGCCAAAATGATCAGGGATGCAACCCTGTGCTCTGGGTGTCCCTAACCTCTGACTGTCTGAAGCTGTGTGTGGACAACAGGACATAGATCACTTTATAGTTGCTCTGTTCTGTTCATTCCCTCTGAAGCACCTGGCATGGGCCAGACAGGATACTGGGCTAGATGGAGCACTGGTCTGACCCAATATGCCAGTTCTTATGTTCTTATAGTCTTCAATGTGTAGAGCAGCACGTGAATAGGACTCATTGTTGCTCTGAAATGTTTGCTATAAAGTTACATAAAGAAAAGCAAAACATCTTATAGTAAAAGAAAATAATTTTAAGCAAAAAAGCATCTATTAAAAATATATTTTTCAGAGCTAACATTAAATTTTAGCAACCTCTTGTACCCCACACCTGCAGCCAGGGAGAGAAAATTTCTCTTTTCCCAGCAAGAAAATTGCCCCCCTAATGTTCCTCTAAGGCAGGGTGGGAAAAGAATGGAGAGGAAATGAGTGCTGCTTCTTTCACATCATTTTGTTCCTTTCTAGCCTGTGACCCAGCCAGTGAAAGCAGTTGATGCTTTTTCTGGCTAGTCTCTTTGTGCATCAGGCAGAGGGGGATAACAGCCTGCTAAGGAAAAGAACAGAAATCACTGAAATTCTCTTATCCTAGCCCTAGACAATCAAGCAAAGGAACAACAGCTGGACACAATGTGAAGTGTTGGCAATAGACCAGAGCAGACGTGGAACAATTGAGTGAGACAGCCTCCATCTGTAATCAATGCATGGTTAAGTATTCACACCTGAGTCAAAATAGAAACACAAGATGCTAGGTAAACAATTTTTGGGGGGGAGGGAGAGAAAAGGGAAAGTATTTTTTTCTTTTGTCACCTGGATATCTGTCCATTAGAACTAGAATTAGACAATCAATTCACTTCACCAAATTGCTCTTGGATGGTACTTGCTAATAATCACTTTCAATCTCTGGTAGAATGATTTGAAATAAAAATATTTGATCAGAATTTTCCCCCACTGCCACTAAACCTGTGGATGAAATGGAAGCTGGGTCTAAAGCATACTTGCTTTTGATTCTGCAATATTAAACCACAGCCTTCTCTAGTCTTTAGGGGCTGACTAGTATTGACTTCAATGGGCTTTGGATCAGGCCATAGCTTTTGGGTTGGATTTGAAGCAGAGACATAGAAGAAAGAAACTATTTATTACCAATCCCCTGAGGCAGCCAGTTAACCAGAGTCTGATTATCTATAGAAACAAAACACATAGTTAGACTACTCTATATTCCGTAATACATAGAAGAAAAATCAATGATGGCAAGAGAACTTAGCTCAGAGGTGAGTTCTGCTCTAATAAAAATACAGAGGCAACTCTGCTAGCATCCACCGATATTGTCATTCATTAACCAATAATCCTTCTCCTTGTCATCCTCAAAGCACATTCACTTCAGTCCGGATGTTTAAATACCAAAGCAATCAACTGTGCAGAGATATTGGCAGTCCATTTAGTTAACAGTGCTTCTTCTTAAAGGACAGCATTGTACAAAAGCTGCAAGAGAAGTCTGTTAAACTCCAGGCCAGCAGAAAGGTCTCATTCCCATATAATTGATTGGGCTCTTCTCAAACATCTAAAGACTTGGTGCGATGGGGTATATAAACCCCACACTGGAACTGAAGGGATTAAGGAGCAATTTTGGGACCAGAGGATTCTGTGACACTGGCAGGCCAGATGCCAGCTCTTGCCCAGTCTGCATTAACTAAGAACAGACATCTCATAGCTGGAGACCAGCCCAGGTCACCTGAATGTTAGTTTTGTTCAAAATCGGTATTAGTGTTATAAGAATGTATTTAGTGTTTAGACTCTATGAAATGCTTGTTGCTTCATGCATTAATCTCACTTGTAATAGCTGCATTTCATGCTATAAGAAAATATGTACGTTTTGCTTTATAACTTTGAAAATGTTTGTTCTGAACTTGTGAACTCAGGCACAGGAATCATCCTCCCCACATATCCAAAAGGACTATCAAAATCAGATGGGTCATCAAGGATCATTGCAATATCAAAGATCAGTTAATGGCCCTGTCCTGGGAAATGCTACATGCCAGGAAGCTCATCCTGTGAGCTTGGAAGCTGAATGAAGGAAATGAAAACAAGTCACAGGACAATTTTCCATCTTTTTGGCTGTTTGACCTTTGAAGGACCAGAGACTCTAAACTGAAGCCAGAGATCCCCAGGGGCTGCCTCCTGGGTCTGCCCTGAAAGACACTTTGAATTGACAGATCACTGCAGCTCTGTCACTCTTAGGATTTAGATGGTAACTCATTTATGTGATATGCTTGCTTACTTTAACCTATAAATATCTCTTATCTCTTTTTCCTAGTTAATAAATCTTTAGATAGTTTATTACAAGACTGGCTACAGGCATTGCCTTTGGTGTAAGATCTAGTGTACCAACTGATCAGGGTAAGTGACTGGTGACCTGAATGCAGTGTGATTTTTGGAGTAAGTGACCATTTATCACAAAGTCCAGTTTGTCTGGGTGGCAGGATAGACTGGAGAGTCTAAGGGGACTGTCTGTGACTGCATGGTAAAACTGTTACAGTGATCCAACAGTTCACATTTGTTACTGACTTGGTGAATTCTAATTAGAGAACACACCACCAGTTTGGGGTGTCTGCGCTGTTTTTGACAGTCTGCTCTGAGGTAGGCACTCACCGTCATAAGCACCTCCAGACAGCATGACAGACTCCGCCCCTCAATACTTGTAGAGCCTGCTCCAGGTAGGGGAGGAGCTTACAAGTTTGTCAGAAAGCTCAGAAGGCAGCAGACAGGAATGGAGGACAGACCTATCTTGAGGACAGAAGCCTGTGCTGTCAGAGAGAGACTACCAGTTGAACCCAGATTGGCTGAAGGTTCAGTTAGTTATTTTTCTATCTTATGTTGGACTTTGAGACTTTTGGGGGAGGCAAATGGTAGGAAGTGGCCCAGGGAGGCAGTTTAGAGGCACTCCAGAGTGCTTGATATTGTTGCTTCTCATAGGGCCTTAGGTTGGAGCCTGGTGGAGTTGGTGAATTTGGGCTTCTCAAACCACCCCTGTTGTGTGGGGGCATAAACCTCCCTTTCACATTCCCCCTCTCAGAAGTAAGGAGAGGGTAGAGAAGCTGAAAGTCCTGAGATGAGGGCAAGTGACCTGCAGGGATCAGGAGGTGGACTTGAGGACCTCCCTGCTGCAAGGATGTAGGACTCCATAGATTTCTTTGGACTCTGTTACCCTGGAAGGGGATGAACACTGTCACAGTGTTAGAGTCATTCCTGGAAAGAGGCAGCAGAGATGGGAGGAGGGGCAGGAGAGGAAGTGGAAGCCAGCAACCTAACCACTAGGCAATGCCACCAGTAAGTCTAGCTTCCTCTGACCCAACTTGGTGGAGAATGTAAGCAGTGTCCCAGGTCTGCTGTAAGAAAAAGAAAAGAAGACAAAAATGATCACAAACGGGAAGGAGAGAAAGAAAAGGAGATGGATGTAGACAAATTGTTAAAGTGGTTGATGGACTGCCAACAACAGGCAGCCCAACAGCAGCAGCAGAACCAGATGTTACAACAAATGGCCGCACAGCGGCAGCTCACTTGGGAGTTAACAGTACAGCAACAATGCCTGGTCCAGCAAATGGTGACTCTTTTACAACCATTGGGGGTGAACACAAACTTGAGGCAGGGCCTCTGAACCCCACTCCAGACCCAGACTTTCTGATCATTCACAAAGATGCAGCCCAGAGATGACCCAGAAGCCTTCCTTGTCACCTTCAAGTGGGTCACCACTGTGGCCACCTGAATACTGAGCTATAGCATGGCCTAGGGGATAGGACAATGGACTGGGACTTGGAAGACCTGGGTTCTATTCCCAGCTCTGTTATTGGCCTACTGGGTGACCTTAAGCAAATCATTTCTCTTTGGGGGGAGGGATAGCTCAGTGGTTTGAGCATTGGCCTGCTAAACCCAGGGTTGTGAGTTCAATCCTTGAGGGGGCCACTTGGGAATCTGGGGCAAAATCAGTACTTGGTCCTGCTAGTGAAGGCAGGGGGCTGGACTCGATGACCTTTCAAGGTCCCTTCCAGTTCTAGGAGATGGGATGGGATGGGATTTTGTTGGCATCCTACCTGATGCGGCTAGCCCAAGCTCTATATCAGGGCTTCAACGCTGTAGCCACACAAGATGATACAGAGGTCAAGAGCCATTTGAGATGTCTTCAACATCACAGCTGAGACTCAGTGACAGCGCTTTTTCTGGGAAAGATACCCAGCAGGGGCCTCACCTTGAGCAGTGGCCCAAAGCCTTAAAGAACATTGTAGCGATGGCTCCAACCTGAGAAGCGAATCAAGCAGATCATACTAGAACAATTTACACAGATCCTTCCTGCTAGGGGATGAGAGTGGGTGTTCCAGCATAGGCCCAAGATATTGGCTGATGCAGGGAGGCTGATTGGAAAATTGTACATCAGTCAGAGATCCAGCCATTGGAACTCCAAGATCTGAAGTTGCTTGTTCCAAGGGATCACCGACTGCAGATTTATGGTCCAGACAAGGGTGGCCTCTGGGAAACCATAATACCTAGCCCAACTCCTTGGACTATCAGCAGCTACAGCAAGGCTGTGAAGCCTGGTCCCACGTGAACCAAAGGGCTGAGGAAAAGCCTGAACCCAAGAGAAAGCCCTTTCCAAGCACTCAGCTCTCCCTGAGTTAGTCAGGGGATGGGGCGGTTTCCTTGAACAGAAGCTGTTTTTCATTTGGACAATGGGGTCATTTCCGCCACAACTGCCCCTTCACGGAGTGCAAGTATAGGCAAGCATGGACAGTGGACATCAGGGCTTGGAAAAGAGGACCAGCAAAGATGTTGGTGCCAGTACAGGTCAATGGGGTAGAAGTGCTGGCACTAACAGGCTCAGACTGCAGCCAAATATTGATTAGGGAACAACTACCAGGCCCAGGAAGCACCATTTGTCTTCAGTGCGTACATGGGTGTATGCCCATATCTCACAAAGAAAATACCATTAACTGTGGGAAATTGCACAGGTACAGTATGAGTGATTTTGGCTCTGTCTCTAGCTTACCCAATGAATCAGGGATGAGATTGAAAGTTTTTCAGAGGAGTCATAAAATCATGGGGTGAATATCTTGAAAGGACTGACCATCCCATAGAGGCCCCGAGTCATAAGAACCAGTAGAGTTAGCTGGGGTTGGAGAAACAGAAGACCCTCGTGGAGGCACCTCCTGGCAGGAACCAATTCCCCCCCACCCCAGTAATCAGGAAATGAGGGGATCTTGCAACCCCTGGACCTAGGCCTGCTTGCAGCCTTGTAAGCTAAAAGAAGTATGAACTGACTCTGGTTGGACCCTGAATTGTACGAACAACTAGCCTGTGTGAATGGCAAAGCAATTGATCCACAACTGATGAAGCAGTCGCCCCAGTTTGAACTGAGAGGAGTGGCTGTACCAGGTGGCAAAGAACCTCCAAAGCTGAGAAGTGAGGGTACAACTCTTGGTTCCAAAGAAATTCCTCAGGAAAGTATTACAGCTGAACCATGCAATACCTTGTGGGGGACACTTGGGGAAAGAGAAGAACTTTGAAAGGGTGTCCCTCAGGTTTTACTGTCCGGGCATATATAAACAAGTTAGAGACTACTGTATGTCATGCCCTAAATGTCAGTGGGTAGGCCCAAGAAGATTCCCAAAGGCCTCACTAGTGCCTCTCCTGGTGGTTGGAATACGCTTTGAGAGGAGTGGTATGGATCTGGTGGGAGCGCTGGAAAAGAGTGCAGCTGGATATCAACACACATTGGTGATATGCCCACTCCCTGTGTGGTAGCTGCTGGCGCCAGTGAGCTGTGCCCCCCGGGGAGAGGCAGGAGCAACAGCTGGGAGCTGCCAGGAGGGGCTGCTGGTTTCCATGAGGGGGACTGCCTGTGGGGGCCGTGACTTGAGTTGTTCCAGGGGCGGCTGAACCTTTAAATTGTGCTTCCCCCACACTATCAGCAGGTATGGGCCATCTCTGATCATACTACATGGTACCATGAGGCCATCCCCCTTCTTTCAATCACTGCAGTGACCATCGCTCCCATACTGCTACAAATTGTTGCTTGGGTGGGAATACCAAAGGAAATACTGACTGACCACTTCACTTCAGGTAATGAAGGAATTGTGCAGTCATTTATAAATCAAAGCCGTAAAGACATTGGTTTACCACCCTCAGACAAATGGGCTGGTCAATCGCTTTAATAAGATGCTGAAAGATGCTAAGGAGGTTTGGTGGCCTCAGATCCCCATCACTGAGACCAATTGCTCCCATGCCTCCTGTTTGCCATCTGTGAAGTGCTGCAGGCATCTACCAGTTTCTCCCCGTTCAAACTACTGTGAGATGTGGCAACATCAAAACCCAAAAACAATCAACGTGGTGCAATACATGATCCAGTTGAGGGAAAATTTGGAGATGTTGGGGACTTTTGCAAGGAAAAAATCTGCCGAAGTTACAACAGCCAGAAATGAGCCTATGATAGAGAGGCCAACAGGTGAAAATTTAAGCCCGGGGATAGGGTATTATTATTGCTACCACTTCCTCACCTGTAGAATGGAGGTAATAATACTGCCCACCTATGTCTGAGAATTTTAGGCTACATGTGACCCAGTGTGCCTGGGGCAGCCCTCATTGAAAATGCCATCGTCAGAGGGGGCTGGAAAAAGAAAGCAGATTCTCTCAAAACTGGTGGTTAATCTGAAGTTAGACTCGCCAACCAGTCACAAACTGTGCTTCTGATCCCCCACCTGGTTATCAAGAAGCTAAAAAAGGAATCATGCAGCCCCTCTGATTGCATTCCAGTTCTCTGGCTCCCAATCAGCACATAGGTCCAGTACAGTGAGAAGCTATTTGAAACTCTGCTCACTATACAAAATGTTCTTCTGACCCCAAAGGGCCAGCAACATTGCCAGGTTGGATCTTATCCAAAATACCATGCTGCCAGCCAATCCTTCAGTGTCTAAAACTAAAGGTTTATTATAAAGAACAAGAAGAGAGTTGTTAAATGATAAAGCACTCAGATACACATATGGAGACTTCAAAGTCCATATATCAAGTTCTTAGCAATATGGGTCAGTTTGCTGGCTTGAAAGTCCCCCTGAATGGATGCGTCATTCAGTCCTTTGTTTGAAGAAAAGTTATTCCAGAGGTATGTAGCAGGAATGAAGACAAGATGGAGATGATGCAGTTGCCTTTTATATTCCTTTTGCCATGTGACTTGTACTTCCTGTGTCCCAAACACAAGCTGACCAGCACATGGCATGGCAAAGCCTTAGAGTTCTCTGTCCAAGGCATACCGCATAAGGTGTATGACTTATAATGTGTATCCCCCAATTCC
Organism: Malaclemys terrapin pileata; assembly: GCF_027887155.1. Taxonomy (NCBI): domain Eukaryota; kingdom Metazoa; phylum Chordata; order Testudines; family Emydidae; genus Malaclemys; species Malaclemys terrapin. The sequence goes on from NC_071505.1 coordinate 39,302,155, forward strand.
TTTCAATGGGTTCACTCTACAGTTGATGACCCTTGGTGGGCCATCAAACAGGCTGATGCAAATCTGTCTGGGGGTGTCACCCAGAAACACAGCACAAGTTTGGAAATGCAAATATACTATACATATAACTCATAATACAAAAGGGGATACAAACATAGAAACAAGATTATCATATTTGGCAAATTATAAAATTTTTGCAGATATCTTACACAGCATATCTGGTCAGATTCCTTGCAATTTTATAATATTAGTGTCAACAATATCATAAAGTGTCTCCCAGATTCCATACAGCATCATACTACAATAATCAGGAAATGTATAATATTCTAGTTCCCACAGCAACATTAACTGAGTCACATTGTAATATCAACTGCCTAGGCACTTATATGGTCCCCTTCAGGTGAGCACCTCAGTCTCATCATTTCATTATGAAATATATTATTTACAGAATTAAAAATAAGTACAGTTCTCAACATCTTGCTGCTTCAACCTTCCCTTGGTTTTATAACTGCTGCATTTCTTCACAGAAACAACATCCTTTCTCTGTTTAGACATGAACTGTAGCCCACAGAACATCACAAACACAGTCTATTTTCCCCTCTGCAGCTCAGGAGAGATAATGCAAACAGTTGGATTTGTAGCTATTGATTCCAAATGGTGTGACAACACGACCATGACATTTCTGTTTTTCAATCCAATAGCTGTCCTCTTAGGGATAAATGGCCAAATCCTGCTGTCTTTATACAGGCCAAACTCCTAAGAACTGCAATATTCACCCCTTACTTTATTGTTTAAATACAATGAAAGATCTTGGCTATTCAATACAGATTTGTGTATGCTGTGCTCCTTGCCAACAATGTCCCCTCTGACACAGGAGGGGTGTATGTGACTCTCTCCACAGAAGATTGTTGCTCTAGGAATTTACAAGTGTTACTAGTGATTGATTTACCTACATAGATCCCCTTCCCTCAACATCTAAAGCCCCATTCTGTAAGGTGCTGAGTGTCTCCTGTCAGTGGTAAGCCCCTTCAACTCCCATGGATCTGAGATGTGCTATGTATACTTCACAGGAGGCACCTCACAGAATCAGTTCCTCAATGTTTTGCCTCTTCGGTGTTCCCCATTGACTCAGGACCTGAATTTGAACCTCCACATGGTGGTATTATTCCAGTCCCCCTGCCCAATAGAGTTGCTGTCCCTACAATGATATTTTGAATGATGTCAGTATATACAGCTCATGATTAGATTTTGTATGTCCCTTTAAAGAAGTTGCCTAGTGATCACTGATATACACATTCCATAATTAAAGTGATTTGCCTTGCCACAGAGCTCCTCACTAGGATGGAATGAGTCAGATGAATTTCTTGAACAGAGACTGACTCCTTAGGCTGGGCCTCGAGAGAGCAACTTCAGAAGTGATATAATTGCCTTATATCAGTGGAGCTGACATGTAAAGTAAGTAATAATTCTACCACTGCAGACAACTGATATTTCAAGGATTATCTAATAGAAGCTAGAAATTCAAGGATTACCTAAAATAAACTAAAGAGTCTTGAAGTATTTTGTCAGATTAAAAAATTAAATATACTGATAATCTGCCAAGGAAATAATTTTAATTTGTTTATACAGGAACATGAAAGACTGTAAAATCCAAAATATGCAGACAACAGTCAGTCAGAAAACTTTCACTTCCTAGAGTTTCAGGTTTTCTTCATTCTATCAGGGAAAATTTATCTATAACAAGCCAGTCACATGATGGTTGCTTTAGAAGCTTAGGACAAAATACTTGGAGAAATGTGATCATAGGGGTTTATATTTAATAAAGTCCTGTCTGAAAAGATAACCAGGCTGTAAAATCAAATCGCCAAGCACAAACATTTACATTGCTTTGTATAACAGTACCAATTTGAAAAAGTATGTGCACTGTAAGTTTTCTGTGTAGAAGACAAATCACTAGGGACCAGATCTGTAAGGTATTTGGAAACCAACTCCCATTGGAAGTTAGGTGCCTAAATACTGTTATGAACTGGGTGAAAACTAGCTATGAGCTGGGTTAAAGCCCCATTGAGGGTGATGGGTGTGAATTCTTGCTTCAGTTAACAACTGTTAATATAAGCCCCACCTAAAACAAAAAGTGTATGTGAACCCACCCAGGAGCTTTTGGGCTGAGTATTGTTTTGGTAGGTGTGTGTAGGTGAGTGAGAGAACATACACAGACTGAAGCCTTGTCTACACTACAGTGGATGCGTACACACTGCAATGCGACTTTTGGCGGGGAAAATGCCCTGTTTTGGCAACAAAATAAAGCCACCCCGACGAGGGACATAAGACTTTTTGAGCAAAATTTTTGTCGACAAAGTGCCAGTGTAGACATCACGCTTGATTTTAGCACTTCAGTTGGCTTTCAGGAGGTGTCCCACAATGCCCATCGTGACCGCTCTGTTCAGCAGTTTGAATTCTACTGCCCTGCAGCCAGGTAAACAACCATCCTCCCCTCCCTGTTAGAGGCCCTGGGAATTTTTGAAATTCCATTTCCTGTTTGCTCAGCATGGAGAGGTCTCATTGCATCTTCCCGGGTGACCATGGTAGGGTATTGCAGCAAACGCTCTCTCGCTTGGACCAGGACGGAAATACTGGATCTGCTCAGTATATGGGGAGAGGAGGCTGTGCAGCCCCAGCTGCACTTGAGCCATAGGAATTTTGATATCTAGGGGCAGATTTCTTGAGGCTTGTGCGAAAAGGACTATGGTCGGGACATGCTGCAGTGCAGAGCGAAGATAAAAGCGCTGAGGCAGGCGTACCATAAGGCAAGGTAGGCAAACCGTCGCTCCAGTGCTGCACCTGCTGGTTCTATAAAGAGCTGGATGCTATTCTCAGTGGCAACCCCACCTCCACCACCAAGAGCCCCATGGATACTTCGGCGGGCCGTGAGGTGGCAGGAAGAGGACCTAACCCAGAGGACGAAGTCATTGATGAAGAGGTGGAGTTAGACAACGATGTGGAGCTCCCATCCGGGTCGCCCGGTGGGGCAGGCAGCCAGGAACTGTTCACCAATCCAGAGGTGTCTAGCCAGTCTCAGTAGTTGCTCTCCGGTGAGCAAGAAGCAGGAGAGGAGATGCCTGGTAAGTGGCTGTGGGTTGTGTAGTGCAGAGGTGGGTTCAGGGTATAGAAATGTACAAGGCTGGCTGTGTTTCTGTGTGCTGGACATTGCCCTGTGTAGCTAATCAGTACAGTGGAACAAGATGTTGATGCATGCCGAGATCTCACAGGAATCCTCCAGAGAGATCCCTAGAAAAGTTTCCTGGAGATACTCGGTAATCCTCTGCGGAAGGTTCCATGGCAGAGCAGCTTTGTTCCTTCCCCCATTGTAGGAAACTTTCCTGCACCATTTGGCAATCACTTGTGCAGGGACCAAAGTGGCACACAGGCAGGCAGCATAGGGACCAGGGCGGAAGCCACAATCGTGTAGTAGATGTACTCTCACTTCTCTGCTTACCCCCAGCAGTGAGATATCTGCCACAATGACACCCACCTGTGGAAAAGTGTAGGAGAATGTTAGAATTTTTTCCCTAGTCGGCTGCACTGCAACCCTTGCAGAGTGCTCTTTTCCCCATGTAGAGTGCCCCCTCACCCCTCCCAACACTCACCATGCTTTGGGTGTTCGCAGAGATGTGTGCTTGTCAAGGGTCAGTGAGAAGGTGATTGTTATGTTACAAAAGATATATTTTACTGAAATGTTTCAGTGCTGTGCATGAACTTAACAACCATGCTTCTGTGCATTGTTCCTTGTGTTTCAGTAGATGTGGCCTTGAGGAACACCCCACACACACCGGTCGTGTGTCTCTGCCAGATAAGAAAGCGCCAAAGACAGACCAAAGAAGACAGGTTCCGGGAGGTACTGCACTTCTCCAATGCAGAGAAAAGGGAACACAGGGAGTGGAGGGAAGCCAAAAGGCAGGACAGAAAAGAAAATCAGGAGTTTGTTAAGGACGCTACTGAGTGGATGATTAAAGTCACGGAGGAGCAAACAGATGCTGAAGTCCTTAATAATGCTGCAGACTGAGCAGATCCGTGCCCGCCCTCTCCTGCAGCACATTCAGAACTCTTTTCCATGCCCCCTCCAAACTCTGCCCACACAGTCCTGTCCCCTTTCTGGGCCTTCTCGATTTTCCCTTCACTCCACCCCCTTGTATAACTTTCAGAATGATAGCTGGACCTACACACAGCTCTGAAAGTCTGCCCTTCCCTGGTACCTCCTTTCCCATCAAGCGTGTGTGTGTGTGTGTGTGTGGTTTCTTGTGCAATACAAGCAAAGTTTTTGAATGGTAACTTATCTTTATCTGTTTCCTACAAATTGAGATAGCAGGCACTACCAGTACATGCACAGGCAGTTTAATCATTAGCTTACTGGAATGTAAGGCCCCAAATATCATCATTGCTTCCTAAGAAAACTACCTGTAATGTAAAATGGCAGCACCAATCACAGAGATATCCGTTACTAGTTCTCATTTCCAAAGTGTTGCCTCAAAGCCTCCCTTATTCGAATTGCCTCCCTCTGGGCTCCTCTGACAGCTCTGGTATCTGGCTGCTCAAAATCAGCAGCCAAGCTGTGTGCCTCAACACTCCACCCCTGAGCAAACCTTTCACCCTTAGCTTCAGAAAGATTATGCAACATACAACATGAGGCTATGACCATGGGAATATTATCCTTGTTGAAGGTATCTACTTAGGTATCTACCTAACTTGCCATAAAGGTATCGCAAGGGTGCCTTTAAACTGCCAAAGGCACATTCCACAGTCATCCAGCACCTACTCAGCCTGTTGTTGAACCACTCCTTACTGCTGTCCAGGTTTCCTGTGTAAGGTTTCATGAGCCACGGCTGTAAGGGGTACGCTGGGTCTCCCAGGATCACTTTGGGCATTTCAACATCCCCCACTGTAATCTTCTGGTCTGGAAGTCCCAGCTTGTAGCTTTCTCCATCATGCATCTTCCCAGACCACCCCACGTTGATGTCAGTAAAACGCCCATGGTGATAGACAAGTGCCTGCGACACCTTGGGGAAGTACCCCCTCCTATTGATGTACTCCATCGCAAGGTGGTCTAGTGCCAAAATTGGAAATTGTGTGCCATCTATCGCCCCTCCAGTTAGGGAAACTCATTTCTACAAAGCTGTCCACTATTTCACGCACATTTCCCAGAGTCATAGTCCTTCGTAGCAGGATGTGACTAATTGCCCTGCACACTTGCATTAACACAGCCCTAACAGTCGACCTCCTAACTCCAAATTGATTTGCGACCGACCAGTAGCAGTCTGGAGTTGCCAGCTTCTACACAGCGATTGCCACACACTTCTCTACCGATAGGGCAGCTCTCATTCTGGTGTCCTTGTGCTGCAGTGCTGGGGCAAGCGCTGCACGCAGTTCCAGGAAGGTGGCTTTTTGCATCCAAAAGTTCTGTAGCCACTGCTTGTCATCCCACACCTGCATGACGATATGATCCACCATTCAGTGCTTGTTTCCCAAGCCCAAAAGCAATGGTCCACCCTCTGCAGCTGTTCTGTGAATGCCAAAAGCAATCTAAAGTTGCTCTTATCCATGTCACACAGCATGTCAGGCAATTGGGAGTCTTCTTCCATTAGGAATTTCGCAATTAACTGCACTGCCATCCGCAATGTCATCATGACAGTTATTAGAGCATAGGAGAGCAGTGCGGGATCCATCCCTTCTCACAAAGATGCTGGGGTGCATAGCAAACAAGGGCCATTGAAAAATGCCATGAAAGAAAGCTGGAAGCCCATGAAATGCTGGGACAGAAAGCAATGAATCATGGGACGTTGAGCCTGGTCCCAAGATGTGCCATGATCCGCTCTGCCTTCCCACAAGACCCTAGCGGCAGAAGGTGTCAAGCTGGACTGTGGGATAGGTACCCACAGTGCACTACTCACACTGTTAATGCTAGTACCCCAAGTGTGGACGCATTCTGCTGACGGAGTGAGTGTGAACATGCAATACCGATTTTTATTATAGTGCTTTTTGAGTGTCGACAACTTTTGTCGACAAAACTCTGTAGTGTAGACAAGGCCTGAGTGAGAGAGACAGGCTGAAAGAGCAGCTGAAAGCATGTGCCTGACCCTGGAAGAAATCTGGGGAGAGGTTTTTTGGATTGGGATGCAGGGTGAAAAGGCTGCTCTTGGTGTTGCTGGTGAGCAAAAGCAGCTGTTTCCTGCTATTTGATTCTCTCAGAGACAGGACTTTACACATTCTTTGTAAATAAACAAAACTGCATCAAAGAAATACCTACCACTAATTTCTATCCCCAGCTGGCACATCCACAGGGCTCTAAACTTTGCCTAGCAGGTTGAAAAGGGACAACAATACTGGGAGGCTCTGGGGTCCAACCCAGACCACTAAAGGGTTTTTGTCACCACCTGCCCTGTAACCCTGGTTTCTTCTGTGCTGTGTTGCTTTGGCACCAACTGCATGTTCACAGCACAATAATTTCACCCTGGCTTCCACCAGCTGGTTTCTCCTTGCAAGGTGATACCAACACCCTCCCAGTTCACCCCAACACTGTTTACCTCTGCAGTGCTCAGCCCCAGCAACTATAAAACCTTATCAAGTTTGCCGCTTCTTTAAAGAGACAATACACAGCACCAGCCTTTTAGCTGGGCTAAGGATTTTACTCTTCAGTTTGAAACACTGCACTGAGAGAGTTGTGCAGGAAAACAAGATTAATTTTATTAAAGAACAGACAGTTAAGCAATACCAGGTAGAAGTAATTGGGACAGAAACGGCTGCAAACCAACAAAAGTAAAAGACTTCTAAGACTAAAACTTAATTTCAGCAAGTTATAATCTTTGCTTAAGCAGTTTTCTCACCTATACTCAGTTCCCACAGTCTTCAACCTCCTTGGCTGAAGGATCCATCCTTCTGTGATTTCAAGAGCTCTGGCCTCTTTAGTTCCTCAAGTGGTGGATAACTCGAATGTCTTTTTGCCCCCCTTGTATCATCCCAAAGCTCATTGTTTATTTTTTCAAGAGCCAGGAAGGCTACTTTGTTTTGATTCCACGCTATTTAATTTACATTGGAGACAGGTATATAGCTGCCTTCCTTCCTTTCTGGGAGAAAACCTGTTTGTCCCTTTCTTTGGTCACAGACTTTAAAGTATAATATCAGTAAGTATCCATAATTCCACATATACATACCTTTTCCAATGACATTAATCATCAATGTGTCACCAGCTTTCATAAAAGACCTTAGTCAATACACTTTTATAGTGCTGTAATATCATATGCAATCACTTGATTAAACTGCTTACTCTTTGGGAATCAGACCCTTTGTTTTCCCCCTGAGGTGTCTGGACCATGATTGTCGCAAATACCTTTACAATCTGTCTCTAGCTGAATGTAAATTGGTGGAATGACTCAGCAAAAAGATCACAGTCAGCAAGGTCTGTTCCTCAAGGATTAGCACTGATAATAAAATAACATAATCCAAAATAACAAACTCCCCAGCCTGGTGTTCAGCCAAGTCATGAGATGTAGAGTATACATCCTCCCGAATGGTATTCTCTCCATTCTGTGTCCTAAACAGCAATTCTTGTAGTCTTTCCCTTGAGCATGTGAACAAGGGGAAGGAGAAGTTGAGCAGGGATAATCCCTGTGTTTGCTTCATCTGTCACCCACAATGGCCATCTATTGAATTATATTCCCTTGGGGGATAAGAAGCCTGTGTCTTGACTCTGTTTATAAAAGCAACATTCTTTTTATTACTTTGTTTTATAGAGTCCCCTAGGTTTGCACAGCATTTTACATATACAGAAAAAGGCACTTTCCCTGCCTTGAAGAGCTAGCAATGTTAAAAAACAAAAGAGAGAGAGAGAGAGAGAACTCAAACAAACACAAGGTAAGACACAGGACAGCTGTTCAGGGGGAAAAGATGTGGGATTATTGATGAAGGGAGGAGGGACTGTTTGGAGAGGCAGGTTTCAGAGAGATTTGAAAGAAGAGAAATGGGGGTTTGATGGATGAGGACAGGTTCAAGGTGCAGGGGCACAAAGCTGAATGGGGAAAATGAGGTGAAAAGAACCATAACACAAATAATTTAGAAGAGCAGGTAGGGCAGGAGGGGGCAGAAAGGAAAATGAAAGCAGGGATGTAGGTAGGGTCAAGTTGATAGGGCTTTATTGGTGACGTAGTCATAAAGACTGGGAGCAAATAGAGAATCAGACAGGGGATGACATCAGGTTGGTACAGGTATAGAAGCTGACACAAAAGGTTAAGGAGTGAGCCAAATTCACTAACCTAGGGTTACCATTCGTCCGGATTCCCCCGGACATGTCCGGCTTTTTGAGCTAAAAATAGCGTCCGGGGGGAATTTGTAAATGTCCGGACTCCCCCCCCCCATGCAGAGCGCGCGCGGCTAACAGGGCAGCTGGCCGGATGGTGCCACTTACATGGGGCTCTGACAGCCAGAGAGAGCCTCCTCCTCCTCCCCCCTGCAGCAGAGCTCACTCCCTCCCACCCTCCCTGCATTCGCAGATCGTCTCCGGCAGTCTGGAGCTCCTCCCCCACTGCTGCCCAGCGTGCCGGGACGAGCGGCTCAGGCAGTTCCTGAGCAAGTTCACAGAGACATTAGGCGAAGAAAGGCCAACAACAAGGGGGCCAGTGGGTCAGAGAGGGGCAGGGAGGTTCTGGAGGGGGCAGTCAAAAGAAGGGGGGGTCGGGAGTTCTGGGGGGGGCTTTCTGAGGGGGGGTGTGGATAAGGTTTTGGGCAGTCAGGGTACAGGTAGGGGGTAGGGTCCTGGGGGGCCTTTGGGGGGGGTCCCAGGAGGGGGCAGTCAGGGGACAAGGAGTGGGGGGGGTTGGGAGTTCTGGGGGCGGGGCTGTCAGGGGGCAGGAGTGGAGAGAGGGATCAGAGCAGTCAGGGGACAGGGAGCAGTGGGGTTTAGATGGGTCGGGAGTTCTGGGGGGGGGCTGTCAGGGGGTGGAGAGTGGTTGGATGGGGCGTGGGAGTCCCAGGGGTCTGTCTGGGGGTGGGGGTGTGGATAAGGGTTGGGGCAGTCAGGGTACAGGTAGGGGGTACGATCCTGGGGGGCATTTATGGGGGGGGCTTAGGAGGGGGCAGTCAGGGGACAAGAGGCAGGGAGGCTTAGGTAGGGGGTGGAGTCCTGGGGGGCAGTTAGGGGCAGGGGTCCCAGGAGAGGGCAGTCAGGAGACAAGGAGCCGGGGGAGGGTTGGGGGTTCTGAGGGGGGGAAGTGGGAGGGGCAGAGGCGGGGCTAGGGCAGGATGGGGCGGGGCCAGGGCAGGACAGGGGCGGGGCTCCTCCCATCCTCTTTTTTGCTTGCTGAAATATGGTAACCCTAACTAACCTCTCAGGTTCATTTTCTGGGTATAAATAGGAGAAGGAAACAAGTACTGAGGCTGGTTGGGTCATTCTGGGGAAGATTGACTCTGCAGTAACTGAAAGGAAATCTGAGTACTATAGTGATATAAGCCCTATAAGTATCTAGATAGATATGGTAGCAAGTGAGGCCCAACTACTCAGGGGTCTCATGAGACCCAGAGGGGTAACATCCTGTGACATAATTCAATACAGTGGAAACTCAAAGATATGAACACCAGAGTTACGGACTGACTGGTCAACCCGGACACCATGTGAAAATGGAAGTAATCAATCAGACAGCAACAGAGATAAAAAAAAAAGAAGCTAATACTGTACTGTTTCTGTATTGCATCTTAAAGATAGGCACATCTGGGCTGCTTGTCCCCACCTCCACCTCAGCACTCACCGGTGGTGCGGCTGGGAAGAGGGCTGGGGCTGGGTCACTCCAATTCCCACCACCCAGTGAGTGCAGGGTGGCCCCGATCCCGACCCCTGCTGCAGTCCCCAGGGACGCATAGCTCAGGGGACAGGGTTTGGGAGGGAAGGGACAGAGTGGGGGTGGGGCTGGGGCAAAGCAGGGGTGGGGGCGGAGCAGGGGCAAGGCTGAGGAGAAAGGGTGGGGCAGGGGCGGAGGCAGCTTTCCTGGGCCCTGCTGTGCGCAGCCCACGAGGGGCTGGCTCAGCGGTCTGGGGGATCAGGCTGGCCGCTGGAGCTGGATGCAGCATGCAGCTGCGTAGGGCATCAGGAAATTTGGGGCAATTTGGCCCAGGACACTGGGGCTGCCATCCCAAGGTAGCTGGAGCTAGCAGAGCAGGAGCAGCATTGGGGTCAGTGCTGCTTTCACCCCTCCCAGGAGGGGAACACGCTGTTTTTACCCCCTCACCTCCGGCTGGAAGGGGGACAAGCTTGCAAACTCAGTCTGACCCAGGTAAAGAAGCTGCTGGCCAGGAAACTGCCGGTGCTGAGGAGGGAGCTCAGCTGCTGCTGGAGCCTGGCCTGGAGTGTCAGCTGCTGGATCTGAAGCCCGAACTGCGCTTTGTTCAGAGTTACGAACAACCTCCATTCCCGAGGAGTCCGTAACTCTGAGGTTCTACTGTACAATGAAATCCCTGTTTAAAAGAATCTGGACTGGCATAGCAGGAGTAATGTGATTGCGGAATGAGATTCACTGGCCCAGCTGTGGGGAGGGAGAAGGCGGCAGTGCATCCATCCTAGCTTCATTATGCCTTGCTCTAGTTGGTGTTAAGAAACTCACTTTCACAGGCACCAAATTCATTTAGAAAGTGAAAAGGAAGTAAAATCCCCAGTTGTATTAATCCTTGTATGATACACAGATCATTCTTAACACATTCAGTGCACTTCAAAACATGGGGCTAATGTTACTGCAGGCTCCTGTTAGTCAGGTCTCCTGATTAATCAGTTGAGCACCATTTTAAAATGTTGCCTCCATTCTGGCTACATGAATTGTATTTGTGCACCTGCCATGCAGCATCATAGCATTTCATTGCAGATGGGGTTGGGAAGCATAGGCGCTAACTCCGTGGGTGCTTCAGCACCCATCAGCAGCCCTGTCGATCTGCTCATCCCCCTCCCCCCAGCACCTTCAGTCTGCTGCAGATCAGCTGTTCAGCAGGAGGTGCTGGGGGAGAGGGGGAGGAGTGAGAGAGGGGTACACTTGGGGGAGGGGGCGGAGCAGGGGCAGGAAGAGGAGCAGCAGGGATGGGAACTTGGGGGAAGGGGTGGAGTGGGGGCTGGGTCTAGGGCATAGCAGGGATTGAGGACCCTCCAGCAACTCATAAAGACAGCCCCTATGTTGGGAAGGGCTCATTTTGCTCCACTGTTCAGTATAACCGTTTGAAGTTTGATAGAATGCTAAGAAAAGAGAAGTGCAGCACATTTATTGTCATGAGTGGGGGGCTGGCAGCCAGAGCCATATTAATCAATAGCTCCAGGAAGTTCAAAGTCAACTCTTGAATCATTCCGGAACACTCCGGAAAGCCATTCCAGCACTTTCTGTGGAACAGCATTTTGGGACTTCTGCTCATTGTACCCACTTCCCAGCCTCTGTGGTATGGTGCAGGGAGCTGATCCGGGGCCAGGCAGCCCCTCTCTCTCCTTGGCTGCTGGCACCTGCTGAGGCTGGGCCCAAGTGGACAGGGCCAGCTCTAGCTTTTTTGCCACTCCAAGCAAAAAAGAAAAGGGTGGCCGGACTACCGAAGCAAAAAAAAAAACCCAAAAATCGGCAGCCGGAGGGAGCGTGTGGAGGGCGGTCAAGGCGGCTTGCAGGGGGGTGAAGGGCTCCCCCCTCCAATCTTGGGGTGCCTAGGGTTACCATATTTTGTGCCTCCCAAAGGAGGACACTCCACAGGGGCCCGGCCCCGCCCCCAGCCCCGCCCCAACTCCGCCCCCTCCCCAAAGTCTCCACCCCCTCCCCTGCTTCCCGCGAACATTTGAGTCGCGGGAAGCCTGAAGCAGGTAAGGGGGAGTGTGGGGGGAGGAGGCGCGGTCCAGGCTGTCCCCGGCCCTGGGGTGCCGGCCCCGGCCCACCACCCCCGGCCCGGCCTGGCACCGCCGGCCCGGCCCCCGAGTCCCCGGCCCGGCTGGCGCCCCCGATCCCCCCACCGGAGCCCCCGGCCCTGCCGACCCGACCGGCCCCGGCCCCGCCGGAGGCCCCGGCCCGGCCGACCCGACCCGACCGGACCCGGCCCCGCCGGAGGCTCCGGCCCGGCCGACCCGACCCGACCGGCCCCGCCGGAGGCCCCGACCCGGCCGACCCGACCGGACCCGGCCCCGCCGGAGGCTCCGGCCCGGCCGACCCGACCCGACCCGGCCCCGCCGGAGGCCCCGGCCCGGCCGACCCGACCCGGCCCGGCCGACCCGACCCGGCCCCGCCGGAGGCCCCGGCCCGGCCGACCCAGCCCGACTGGCCCCGGACCCGGCCCCGCCAGAGGCCCCGGCCCGGCCGACCCGACCCAACCCGGCCCCGCCAGAGGCCCCGGCCCGGCCGACCCGACCCGACCGGCCCCGGCCCCGCCGGAGGCCCCGGCCCGGCCGACCCAGCCCGACCGGACCCGGCCCCGGCCCCGCCAGAGGCCCCGGCCCGGCCGACCCGACCCAACCCGGCCCCGCCGGAGGCCCCGGCCCGGCCGACCCAGCCCGACCGGACCCGGCCCCGCCGGAGGCCCCGGCCCGGCCGACCCGACCCGGCCCCGCCGGAGCCCCCAAGCGCCCAGCCCCGGAGCCCCCGGCCAGGCACCGCACCGCGGGCCCGGCCCGAGCCCCCGGCCCGATCCCCGAGCACCCGCACCGCCGGCCGGCATGTCCCGATTTTCCCGGACATGTCCGGCTTTTTGGGCTTTCCCCCCGGACGGGGATTTGGAGCCCAAAAAGCCGGACATGTCCGGGAAAATCCGGACGTATGGTAACCCTAGGGGTGCCTCTCCCAGCCAGGCAGGCTGAGCCCCCGGGGGGCTGCAGGAGGTGCTGGCTCAGCCGCTCCTTTAAAGGCGGCTGGGCTGGGCTCAGAGTGGAGTGGGAGGCGGAGGCCGGTGCAGGCGGTGGGGAGTGGCGCGTCCCGGTGAGCGGCGGGGGTCGCTAGTTCCTGCACAGGTAGCGGGTGGGCAGGGGCAGGATGGGCTCTGCTTGAATTATCCCCTGCTCCCCTGGGCCTACCCCAGTTCCCGCACTACCTTCCAGCTCCTCCTGCTCCCTGCTGGGGCTCCCACTGCCCCTCCAGTATGCACCTCACCCCCACATTCAGAGAAAGCTTCTGCTGTCTCTTGGGGCCCAGCACTTCTGTTTTTAGGGCTTGAGCACTGCTTGAGTGCAGCTAATTTTGGCTAGCCAGCCAGCACATATTTAACATGCCATTCATATGTAACAGAAGGGTTAGTGCATGCAATGATGAGATCAGTATGTGTGGGGGAGAAAAAAAGGCAGCCTGAGAGAGCACCAGCATTGATCAAGTAGAATCAGCTCCAGCATTACATATTTTGCTGCCCTAGATGTCCCCTTGAAACTTACTTTTGTGTAGGGAGAGCTGGCGAGGCTCTGCTGGTGCAGTAGCTCTCAGCTCTGGTTCTCAGCTGCGGCATATATGTGGGTGCCATTAAGAAGCAGACTCCCCTGAAAGCTGTGCTTGGAGCAGAATATGGGTCAGAACCACCCCTGCAAAACTAGCGTTTGGTGTGAAATAGTGCCAGCCCCAAACATTTAAAAATCATGAGTCAGGTCCCAAATAATCATGATATAAAAATCAGGACGTTTTTTTTTTAAATGATAAATTTGGGGGGGGAGGGGATTACTTTCCCTTCTTGTCTCTGAGGCTTTTGGCTTGTGAATGGGCCGGCTGCTTACCAACCACCCTCATGTCCTGAGGTCACTCTGCAGGCACCCTGCCTCAGTTTCCCCATTTTTCAAGCTCTTTAAATCAAACTACCAAACAACTCTTCCCTGGTTCAGCCATACCCCTCCTTGGGGCTACATTTATTAAAATAATAAAAGCATTCCCCAAAAGTTTTCCAGTTCTCGTCATGCTCATATGCCCAGTCCTTCCCTCTCTGGAGACTTTCCCTGAAGACTCAGGATTCCTTGCTGGAGCCCATCAGGACAAGTCTTTAATACATTCTTCCTTCCTGCACCTGAAACACCTCTGAGAGGGGCTCTTCTTCCTTTCTTGTACTGGTTGGGCACACCTCTTAAAGGAGTCTCCTGCTTTGGTATATTGCTCAGCTTTCTTTTCATTTACATTTTTGCCATTCTTAAAGGGGCAGACCCTCTTGATGTGCCTCAACTCTCCACATTTAAAACACTTCAATGGGCCCTTCCAGTGCCTCGCGCCAGTGCTCATAATGCCATCCGGGGCACTCAAATCACTTGTGTCCAGGCTCCCCACCCTTAAAACACAACAGGACCTTCCTCACCTGCTGGCAACGGTGGTCTTCCTGCCATTGCTGCTGTTCCTCCTCAAGCTGGACCACCTCACTGTCCCACTGGGTCTGCAGGAGTTGGAGATGAACTTCCTGAGTCCACTGCATGTCTGCCATCTTGCCTTCTGCGCCCCTTCTGCTTCTGAACCACTTCCCTTTCCCTCCTTGGGGGGAAGGGAGGTTTGAAATACTACCAACTGTGCCTCTCTCACAGGGGGTTGCCTCCAGGGCTACCCTGAGGCCAGTTGGGGACAGGAGAGGCAGCCTCCTGATGACAAGGATGCACTTGAGCCATTTTTTTAAGTATTTATTTGCAACCATAAAGGCTAGAAATTTACTCTTTAATGGAAGCTGAGATATATTTTATCAAATAGAATAAAAAACTAAAATTTAAAATAGATTAAAAAGTCAAAATCAAAGCTAAACATTTTGATTTTATAAAAACAAAAGTTTGTGATTGACCAAGATGATTTTTGGAGGAAATTTTGTTTTGTGAGAAATTTCAAGTCTTCACTCTGACTGGGAATGAATTATTATTAAATAATAATTATTATTGATAATTAATGAATTATCAAAATGACAGAATTTCCCTTTGAATGGAAATTCTGAGTTTTGACCTGCTCTAAAACATACCAAATATTGCAAAACTCATGATAAAACACGAAGGTGGCTGTAATGTCTGAGGCCTTCGTCTGCAGCCATATTAAGAGAGCAGTAGCCATGAGCTAAGAAGCAGGAAGTCACATCCTCACATTCTATCTAAATGCCATTAAACCAATGTAATATCAGACTGTTAAGAAGGAGATCCTGTCCTAATGGCACCCACTGTCACCAGATGAAGAAACAGATCTTAAGATGGTTAAAGAAAAGTTTGATAGCATTCTGTCTGGCAAGAAATCACTTACCAATACTTGTGGTTGTGAAATCCTCATTTCTTTATTGTTTTATCTTTATGGTCCCCACTTCCCTATTGTTTATCTGTATGAGCTCTGTCTGGTTCTTTAATTGTTTCTGTCTGTTACATAATTAATTTTGCTAGGTGTAAATTAATTAAGGTGGTGGGGTATGATTGGTTAGAAAAATTTGTTACAATATGTTAAGATTGGTTAATAATTTTTTAGTAAAATGATTGGTTAAGGTACAGCTAAGCAAGACTCAAGTTTCACTATACAAACTGGGGTCCAAAAGGAAGCTCTTTGCGAACTAACTCTAGGACACAGCTCCAAGCATGGAGCTGCCAGTCCTCAGCACCGTGCAGAAACCAGAGTCCCCCAGATGATCTGATCCTGACTGACCATCAAGAAATGTTCATGTGTCTTATTGGAAGTGGTGAGCACAGTATGTGTAGCAGGCGTGTTCTGTTTTGGTGATTGTTAATAATTAGAGGTTAAGTAGGATACTACTGTGTAAGGCTCTTTCATTGGTAAAAGACCCTGCAAACCTGCAAAAGATTAAGCCCTGAGTCCGGAGGGAATGGGTGTTTACCCAGAGCCCGGAGGAGTAGAGCCCAGAGCCCACGGGGGGATAAAGTTAGAATGTAAGGTTACACTTGAGCCCTAGGAATGGGGTAAGGGTGGGTGCCTAAATTAAGAAGGTTACTCCTTGAGCCCTAGGAACTAGGTAGAGGTGTGCAAGTGACAGAAAGTTTTGTGCGGGTAACAAAGCTGGCCACCTATCCAGCCCATGTCTAACACCAGCCTTTCTCTGCGAAAAGAAGCTATTGCAATGTTCTTCGAGTGCTGCAACTGTCTGAGCTCTTTAGCACATTGAGATTAATAATTTAAGACTATTGGACACAAATACAATTTTAGGCCTCAGTTGTGTTGATTCACTTTTGTGCACTGCCTCCATTTCCTAGCCTACAGCCTCTAAATGAATAGATTTAAAAGTAGAAAATTTAAAGGACACTGACTTGAAATCTAATCAATGGTAAAGGTCGTTTCAGGGGCTATACCTGCTACCAAATTCCCCTGCCAAAGTTTGTGGTTTTACAGTCAAACTTTCCTGTTCTTCTTAAAATGATTTTACCACTCCATCCACATGTTGTGTGACAGATCAACACAAACAGGGGAAGCTGCCTAACTATGGCCCAGATCCTTCACTGAGATCTGCTAGTATATGCTCCTCTGCCCATTTCTCCAATTTTTTTAGTTATAATCTCTGTAGATGTCATTGTAACAAAAATATGTTGAAAAAAATCAGATTTGAGATTACGTTGGCAGTATCCCTTTAATAGCAGAATAATTTCATTTGTCACATTTTGAAAAATTATCACGTTCAAATATCAGTTTAATTAGGAAATGTGAAAATTAACTCTTTGGCAATATGTTTGGATTGTGCACACTTCCAACATAATACAGTCTAATAGCCACATTCTGTCCCCATTATTGCCTAGTGCTACCCCAATGAGGTCAATATCTGACTCTAAGAATTCCCTTTCAGATACTGGATGATGCACAGTTCTGAATAATAACTGAAGTTCCTTTTTGAAAAAGCTGTTGTCTAAAGTCTACCACTAATGTACCTTGTCATCACTAGAATTTACTTTATTGCCGGATTTCACTTCTTGAGTCATCTTGAGAAATGTGATGGGGATATTTATATCCAGTTCGCTTCTTGAGTCTTAATAAGCAAAACAGAAGCAGTGAAGTTCAGGCTGTTCCTTTGATAGAAGTCCCAGTGTGGTATGAAAAGAAAAACACTTGCAAAATTTAATTCTATTGCTATTTACAACACAGACAGCTGCTTTTTAATGTGAAATATTGTGACGCTTACTAACAAAGGCTAATGCAAACTATTTCTTGGAAGAGCCTGTGACTAGTGTGAAATTTGCAGTAAACATAAGGAGGCCCCACTGGCTGCTTCACAAAATGTTATTGTGTTCAGACATAGTTGCAAGGAACTGTATTAGCAAACACCATGATGAATATAACTGATTGGTCAGTCTAGTCCAGGGCAAATCATATTCATTGCTATGTCACTAACCCAGCTTAAGCTTACATGATCATTCTTAACTTCACTCTTTGCAATCATGTGAGACCATAACATTTGTAATGTAGATATAATGCTTGATTCCTTCAGAGCATTGTACAAATACTATCATTTCTTTTGCCTAGCCTCTTTCTCACTTTCAGATAACCCCAAATTTTCAAATTAATTATAACAATTTATATGTAGAGTCTTAGCTGATAAAAGTCTAGGGTGGATTTGGATTTATCTCGGTACAGAAAATGCTTAACCCCCAGATTTTTAGTGCTTGTGAAAGGTGCTGTATTGACAGTGCTTGGAAACCAAACCCGCTATTATCCATGCATCAAGTATAGCAGATAACAAATACTGCTTTGCTCTACCAATGTGCTCCAACCCTGACTTAGAGGCACCATCTGTAGAGAAGAGAGGGTAATTCATTCTCCTTCCCATAATGGTTTCATGACATAAGACTGTTTGTAATGTGGACAACACTCAGTTGCAAATGGCCTGAGGCTATACATTTATTTTATATAAGCCACTGACAAGCTCCCCCCCACCAAAAAAGAAATAACATTCAGTAACTACCAACATGAACTGGATAACAAAGTGGTGACTTGGGGGAGAAAGGCTTCATTTCACAGTAAGTATTGCAAGATGATGTGAGGGGAAAACTTGAGAAACCACCAGCAGCAGTTACTCACAAAGCCAAAAAACAAGCAAACAAAATTATAAAACAGCCACCTAGACCAGCCCATTTTTTAGTTGTGGCTTTCTTGTTGTAACATAGAATAAAAAAATTAAGTTCCTGTCTTACACCTATTCTTCCAATAAACGGCCTGTTGGTTACAGGAGCACAGAAAGAGAAGACCTGTTCGCTATGTCTTTATAACAGGGAATGCTCAGGCAATAGTCTAATGACTATATACTCCCCCTCTTCCTGCCCCTCAGCTTAACTCTTTGCTGAAGCACAGGCCAGAGTTCTCTTTTCAGGACTCTTCAGAAAGCATTTCACAGAGTTAAACCTCAGGGGTGTTCTATGTAAAACCCAATAAATAGAGGTTAATAGTTCCCAGTCAATTTCAAAGAGAGAGCACCATACACCTCACCCTATTTCTGGAAGTTTCTGTATCCTTCTAACTGAGTTGTCCTGCCCTGCTCTCTGCACATGTGCAAAGACACAAAATATCCAAGTAAAATCAATGTCCCGTCCACTGGAGAAACAAAGTCAAATGCTGCATCTTCAACTGAAGGAAATAGGATCAGTTGTGTGTATCCTACAAAATCTACCAGATGATTCCCCTTTAAACCCTACAGGGAGGGGCATCATCAGCTATGGACCAAGGGGGACAATCGACCCCCAACCTTTTCATAGGTCCATACGCTCCATTATGTCTTCCACTTTTCCTCCCCACCCTGCCCCGACTTTGCAGGATATAATATAATCACATATAATATTGAATATGTTTACACAACTCCCCCCCACCAACCTCTGAATTTTACTGGAATGATGCCCCACCTACAGGAAGTAAAAACACTACTAATGTTTCTGCCAATAGGCCTCTAGGAAAACTTGACCCCAAATTTGATTATTGATTTAACCCAGTGCATGTGAGCAAGAATTGCCATAAAGACATTTAATATAATTGGTGTTACTTCCTAGGTGAACTTTTTCATTTCTAATCCACCACCCAAAGAAGAGCTGCTATTTAATTATAAAAAGTGAAAGAAGATACTAGATGCACATCCATGAATCCACGATGAATCAAAGTGATGAATCCATCTCCTGGTCCCCAGTGCTTGGAGTGTCTGAACTGTCGTCTATGTTTGCTTTAGATTGTACTGTTGTCAGGGTCCATGCACTGCCATGTTCTGGACAGTGCTGAGCATGCAGCCTGTAGTCACCAAGTAATAAATAAAAATAGCATTCAAGTAACTGGACAGTCCTCTTTTAAATCCTAGCATGATGATTTCCCCTGCTACATCTTTCACCAAAACAGCACTCCTGGAGATCTTTGGCAGGCATGCTGCTGCTTCTGGGCATCTAGTAACAATCCAAATAAACACCTTTCTTCAAGCATCACTGGTCAGCTGAATGCCTAGGTTGGACTGTTCAGGTGTTCCATTCAGCTGGCTCCTGGTCAAATCTCTCTACCTATTTGGTTTCACATACTTCAACCATCCCATCCCTTGTAGTCACCCTGTTTCCACCTAGCTGCCCCACCTCTCCCCTGTTGTTCTTTTCTCTGCCTATTTTCCACCAAAAGCTTGTAATCCCCACTTCCTTCCTGTATCTTAGAATCATAGAATATCAGGGTTGGAAGGGACCTCAGGAGGTCATCTAGTCCAACCCCCTGCTCAAAGCAGGACTAATCCCCAGACAGATTTTTACCCCAGTTCCCTAAATGGCTCCCTCAAGGATTGAACTCACAACCCTGGGTTTAGCAGGTCAATGCTCAAAACACTGAGCTATCATCCCCGCAAATAACAATATATGGAGATATACCTATCTCAGAACTGGAAAGGACCCTGAAAGGTCATGGAGTCCAGCCCCCTGCCTTCACTAGCAGGACCAAGTACTGATTTTGCCCCAGATCCCTAAGTGGCCCCCTCAAAGATTGAGCTCACAACCCTGGGTTTAGCAGGCTAATGCTCAAACCACTGAGCTATCCCTCCTCTGTTTCCTCCTCTTACTTCTGTTCCTGGTCCCTCTATCTTCAATGCATCAGTTCTCCCATTCCACCTCCTTCCCACTATTCTCTTTTTCAATCTTCTCCCTGAGGTGCTCTGATTAAGAACCTGTCACCAAGTCATTACCCACCTGATCATCTCTCCTGGCAACCCTACTCATTCACCTCCCAGTTTCATTCCTCTTCTCCCCAAAATTCACAGAAAAAGAGGAATGACGGTGTTAATCTCTTTTTTCTCATTCATTTCCAGTTGTGTCCATATGTTCTTCAGTTGCTTCTTCTAATAATTGTTCTTCTAATTCTTCTTCTTACCCATCTGTCCTCCCATAAGCACTTATACACTGCTTCGTTTCAGCAGTTAATCACCTGCCAAAGACGTTGATTGTCTTGTATAATCTTCAGACATTAATATAACTCCTTAAACATAACTTCCCAGTCCCTTCCACTTGTGTGGTATTCCCCGATTTACATTATTTATAGTTACCTTCTATGTGAATAAATTGCACTGCCAATCTAAGAGCATTCCAGTGGGATGGCTTTTTTTTTTTTAGCAAGAAATAGAAGCATGTAAAGCATGTAGTAAGAGAGACACAAACTCTGGGTGATCGGTCTGCAAGAATAGGTAGTAATTAAGGGAAATAATAAAGGCAGAAAAAGACAAAACGAAGAGATTGCTATATTTTTGTTGAGTTAAGCAAGCAGCAGGGCTGAACTGGATTCTGTATTCAAACAAGCTCATGCAAATATAACAGCTCCACCCTCCATGTTAGTTACACTCCTTGGCTTGTTCCATCCTCAGGTATGTATTGCATTTAGTCACTAACCTATTCGACTAGCAGTAGAAACAAAGAGGTATGTAAGAAGGCACCAGAAAAAGGCAAAAGAAAGGAACAATGTTGGTAAGAGATCTGATTTTGCCAAACATAGAACCATCTGAAAAGTTCTAAAGAAATTAGAACTTCTGGGGTTCAATTTCTGATTGGCTTTGGCAAAAATGTGAGTTGGAGGCAGCTGTTTACTGTTTAAAATTTTATTTTCTCATTTGTGCTAGAAGAGAAGAAATTATTTCAAACCAGTTTTCATTTGCTTAGAATTTCAAGTTTTGTTTTTTTTTAAATCAGTTAGGTACTCTGGTGATGGGCACTACAGAAAAACCTAAATATTTCCCCCAAGGGAAATCTGTAGTTTAAATGAAGGAGGAAAATTATATATAAGGATTGGGAAACCCCAAACGTAAAAATTCTAAAATTTTCACAAAATCCAAAATTCTCTCAGGTTCACCCTTTCCTGGGCTCATGTGAATTAGCTACTAAAGGTAGAGAAGACAAAAGAAAACATGCCTAACATACAGAACAGACTGCATTTTCCATTTTTTTTATTTACCCACTAACACATCTGACTTTCATAGCCATCAGTCCATGTCCCACCTTTGGATCAGAACCTTTCAGTCTTTACTCAGGCAAAAGGTCCATTGAAGCCAATAAAGGCATTAAGAATTTTGCTGGAGTAAGAACCTCAGGCACTGTGTTCTTGCAAGATTTTTCACTTTTTATGTCACAATAAAGATTCTCCGTTCTGTTGTATGCTGGTGTAAATCCCATTGGAAATCAATGACACTGCTCATGCAAGGGTGAGGAGAATCAAGGCTGCAGTATCTTGGAATAGCATAATAAATATATCACTGTATAATACGCCCTTGGTAGACTTGGATGAGTAAGTAGGATTCAGCAACAAATAAAATTAGATAGTTGATGATGGATTTTAGTACGAGAAAATAAAAGCTCAAACACAGTAAGAGGATTTACTTTTTTTTGTCTGCTCTCCATAATCAGAGAGAGGCAATGTTTTCTGGTGAGTTGACTTACTGCCAGTTCACAAGTGTCTACATGAGGCTGAGAGATGGAACATCAGAGCCTTGCACATGAAATGTTCTTTTTAGTTGTGTTTATAGCACCTAGATATTATTAGGAGCCTTGTTGAACACCATTGAAGTTGATGGCAAAACTCCCATTGAATTCAGTGCTGTAGTATCAGCCCTTAGAAACTGATGGAGATGGGAGGGAGATAGAGATTATATAACCAGACAGGCAATAAAGATGATAAAATAATTATGCTTTTGTTGTAAATAATCTTTTCATTTTTAGAACATATACAGGATCTGATCCTGAAGCTGAAATCATGATGGCAGACTGCTTTGCCGGTACAGAGCCCCACTAAAGTCAATAAACACATAAGAAGGACTGCTCATGGGTACCGTAGTCTGCTCAAGTGCTAGCATTGTAGGATGGGGGAGCCAGAGAGTGCATAGCAAATAGATACACATTTTAGGCCCAATTAAGATCTGGTGTAAACAGATGCAAGCCTGTTGGCTGTAGGTCTTAATGTAGTTTCAACACATTAGCTCTGACTTCTCTATTTGATAAAAGTGAGAGTCATTTAGTAATAATTTATACGAAAGGTTTTCATTTCTTTCAACTTACTGTGTTGGAACACTTGCCAAAAAGGTACAAAAGTGCAGAAATAACTCAGGGATTTAAACCAAGAACAGGTTGTTGTTTTTTCCTGAACCAGAAAACAGTGGACTAAAGTTGTTAGGAACAAAAGGTATGTTTTGTTTGTGTTTGTTTTTGTTTTTACAGTTTTCAAGAGTAGGACTTCTAGGTGATCAGATTCTACATTGATAGCCATATAAATTGATTGTTTACACAAGTAGGTAAAAAGTCCAGTGCTTGAATAAGGGGAAAAAGAGAGAAGCTATATACAGGGGTGTCATTACACAAAAATTAAGGAGGGACAAAGTTACATCAGCATATAGAACATTACCTATAGTGAATAATTTATATCCTGCAAAGTCGGTGTGGAGGAGGAGGAGAAGTGAAGTATAAAGACCTCTGAAAAATATGGGGGTGGGGGCAACTCACCTACTTGCTCAGAGCAAATTTTGCCCCTGGCTATATAGTATACGATGTAGTTATAACAGCATCATACTTGGTATTAACTCAGATGCTTGAAAATTCAGTCGCAACTGTGGTGTCAGATCGTTGTCTTCCGCAATCACCTTCTGTGCTTTTCTTTATTATCAGCTATAATGGAAGGTGTTGAAAAGCCACCATTAGCTTGATTTTTTTAAAATAAACTATTTGTAAAAGAATTCAGTCTTTTGATAGAGAACCCTTTAAATAGCAAGTCCTGAAGTGCTACCAAATAGACAAAGTAAACAAGCTGGAAAAAAATAGAGAAGAAGAACACTCTTCTTTTCCAGCTGTTGTAATCTTACAGGTAGCAACAGTAATTACAATATTTAAAGATAGAAACGTGATTTTCAAATTGGTGGTGTTCCTTTAAACATATACTTTCTTCTGGTGCCCTTTAGCCACTCTGAAGGGGGCTTTTAAAGAGGTACTTCCATCCTCAACCATGGTGCACACATTCAGTATTTGTTTAATCTGATGAAGTAAACAAAGTAGATTCTTTACTAATCTGTTAATCCCTTACATTTTTTGTCTCCATAAATAAATAGTAAAATGCTGCTAACAATACTGTGAGGGTCACTGAGGTTCATGTGTAGCAGCTAGCAGAGGACATCAGCTCTGACACTCTCTGGCATCAAAGCTACTGTTTTTAAATGTGTATGTGCTGCGCTAATTATCTGTCTCTAAGAACTACAAATCAGTATCTGGTGTAATTTAAAGCATTTCAGCTTCAACAATTAAAAAACTGACTTCCTTTGCAAAGAGGGAAAAAAATGTAAGGGATGCCCCCAGAAATCTTGGGCTGCATTTATTCCATTGTCAGATAAACAAACATACAGAAATGTGCTTGATTTGTTCTGATGTTTTATTAAAAAACAAAAAAATAGCCCAGTTTTACAGTTTCACCTCACTGGCATCTTTTGCTACAGGGGCAGTTGCTTCCAGGAAAAGAGGCAAAGTCACAGTTAGAGAAAACATGAAGACTAAAAACTTTGGAATGATGGTAAGTGTTAGTAAGGTCAGATGCAACTAGAAAAAACATTCTACCTTCCCCAGCCCTCCTGAGGCTCATATTGAACTGAATAATGTCCACCACGCAACTGAGCCATTAACAACTCGGCCGTGTCATCTAGCCAGTTTTTGGATATTCCTGCAAAGTTGGGCTTCATCCATAATCAAGTCATGGAAGACATACCTTGTTAGTCACTGATCTTGCATGAGCAAGAGTTTAAGTATCCTTATCAACTGATGTCCTGGGTTGATGAGATGAGACAGCAGCCAAGATCACTGGGTCTGACATTAAAATCACACATCTAGCCTGTGCTTTACAAATAATCTTTTAGCTTTGTTTCCCTGTCATGCACATCATGACAGGGATTGAAGGACATGACTGTACGTATAAACTAACATGGCTTAGATTGTGTGTGTGTGAAAGAGAGAGATAGCTTAGCACTTTTGTGAAGATGTGTACAGTCTTTGAAACAAGAAATATTCAAAAAGGTTTTCTTCAAGCCGTTACAATGGTGGCATTTCAGTAATAAACTCTTAAGCTATGCATGTGATATAATCACTTAGAAAGGGAGTGTGGGAGGTACTTAGCATCTTGCAGGACTAGGTCAGATGGTGTCTCAGTAATGGGCAATCTGTCTGATGTAATAAGCTGGCCATGAAAATATCTGGCATTCCCAGCTATTTACCTTATTCTTTGCTATTCTGGAAAATAACAGTTTTGTTCAGGCTTCTTTGGCTTTTACAACTGCATTAGTAAACACGGAGTGACAGCTTCAAGCTGTTTGCCCAGAATAGCCAAATGGTCGGCCTCATGGTGTCTGTCACATTAGTAAGGAAATATTGTATTACCTTATTGAGTTATCATTTCAGATAATGAAATCCTGCCTTGTTTACTGTAAACAACAGTATCACAGAGAGAAATTGGCACAAACACATTTAAAGGCACGTGTGCCATTAGCTAAAGACAACTGACATCACAGAACTGTACAAAATATACAGTTAACCAGGCTCATGAAAATGTCACTAATGTTATCAAATGCAGTTTAAATGTCTAGAAGCAACAACAAAAAATGAAATTATCAGAACAGCATTAGCATTTTAAAGAAAGATTTTGGTGATCTGAAGCTGTCCTCATGAGATGAGCTGTTACAAAATGTGAATGAAAATTTGGTAAGTCAATGCCTCATAAATCCTCCTTTATTACCTGTGCAAAAAGACTCTCTCAACAAGTCTGGAAATAGAAGAATCACTGTTGGCCTATATCACATTCAACAAGAGGAAAAATGCAGATTCCTTTCTAACATATGGACAATACAGTCTTCTTGGGGAGAATGAAAAGTGTTAAAAGAAAGTGTGACAGTGATTAGAGAGATAAACATAATGAAGAAATTAAGGGAAACATTCCCATATGAATTTCATGGGTATTGGCATGAAGTGTGAATGAAAATAATTGACAAAACTTCCTTTTTTAGACACTGTGGCTGGATAACAAGACAGGAACTAAAGTGTTGGTTTTTTAAAAAACCAAACATGTCTGGTCTACTTCAGCTCCCAGTGAGTGGAGGAGAGAGGACATACTGTGTGAAATTTAGATCAGAGAGGAGAGCAGACTGCAAATGCCTGAGTAATAGAGTGTCAGAGGGTCAGGTAACAGCAGGAGGTTTAAAAACTGTGTTAATAACTGAAGATAAATGGGAAGTTATGTTAACTAAGGATAAGATGCTTGAGGGAAAGGGATGCTTCTTCAGGAACAAAAGTGAAAACAAGTTCTTGTCTGTAACCAAATGGGGAAGTCTAATGAAAGGATTGCGGTTTGTGAGGCTTCTAATCTCTTTCCCATCTCTGGTGCTTTCTTTGCTCTTGTGTAAAGGACATCTTGTGCTCTGATGCTTTCTTGTTTGATTTTGACCACGTCCAGTGTGATGGATGAACTGGGAGCTATCTACATTATTTCAGTGAAATCACGGGTGAGTCGATTTCCCTGTTCAATTTTGTAGAGCCTGTACGAATAGGGGTAAATCAAAGGAGGCTGTAAAAGGGGTGTTATGGAACTGAACAGGAAATGTAAAACAATGACAGATAAGACAGCCTCAGGTAGCAACTTCAAAGGAGTTAAGATAACAATGGCTAGGCCAGCAGTTGGGAGAGAGACTGTCCGCGATGCAACAATGAAAAAGCTGACAGGCTGGGTGTGGGGGAGAGGTTAACAGAGTCCAACAAAATATATACAAGTCTAATGTCCCCTCAAAAGGAAAGAGTCTTCGGCCCGCCGTGCAGGCCTCTGTAGGCTGTGCACCCTTGCATCAGGGTTTACAATGTCACTATCCCCATTAGCTTCAGGGAAGAAGGGCTTTGTGCCCCGTTTGCGGGAGGGGGATTGGTAGGGAAGCCTGCGCAATCCCTCTCCATCAGGCTTTGGCCCAGAGCCCTACTAGAGGCAGTGATATCAAATACCAAAGAGTGCTTCAGAGCTGCCTTCCAGGGCCACTTCCTACCACTTACCCAGGGCTTGTCTACACTTGCAAGTTTTGTCGCCAAAAACTACCTTCTGGTGATAAAACAGCGATAGCGTACACACTGCAATGTGACTTTTTAAGAAAAAAAACGCCCAGTTTTGGCAACAAAAAACTTCCACCCATGCAAGAGACTTTTGTCTTTCCCCCTCCCTTTATTGTTGACAAACAGCTAGTGTAGACACCACGGCTTTTTTTTCGATTTTATTGGTCTCCAGAAAGTGTCCCACAATTCCCATTCTGCCACTCTGGTAAGTGGTTTGAACTCCACTGCCCTGCAGCCAACCCGCCACTCCCCCTTGCAAGCCCCAGGAATTTTAAATCTCATTTCCTGCTTGCTGGCTTCCCAGATGAGCTTCCAGGTGGCTTCCCAGGTGAGCATGGCTAGCTATCGCACTAAACGCACTCCCACTTGGACCACTGCTGAGTTGTTGGATCTGATCAGCATATGGGAGAGGAGTCTGTTCAGTTGCAGCTGCGATTGACCCGTAGGAATCGGAACACATATGGGCAAATTTCTCAAGGCTTGAGCAAAAGGGGCTATGATCGGGACAGCAGTGCAGAGCGAAGATAAAGGAGCTGAGGCAGGCGTACCATAAGGCACAGGAGGCAAACCATCACTCCAGTGGTGCACCTAAGAACTGCCACTTCTATAAGGAGCTGAATGCTATGCTCGGTGGTGACCCCACCTCCATCGCCAATAGCCCCAGGGATACTTCAGAGGCAGCAGAAAGAGGGGGTAACCCGGAGGCTGAAATTCTAGATGAAGAAGTCGAGCTAGAAGAGGATGTGGTGCTCCCAGTGGGGTCGCCCGGTGGGGTCGGCAGCCAGGAACTTGTCTCTACTCCAGAAGTGCTCTACAGAGAGCAGGAAGCAGATGAGACACCAGGTAAGCTGCTGTGGCTTGTGTAGGGAATTGAAAAGTGGGAGGCAGGTAGTGTTTTCTGTGAGCTGGACATTGCTCTGTGTAGCTAATCTGTATGGTCAAGCAGGGTGTCAATGGACATCGAGACCTGCAGGGAATCCTCCAGAGAGAGGCTCGGGAATGTTTCCAAGAGGTAGTTTTAATCCTCTGCTGCAGATTCCAAGGGTTTGCAGCCTTGTTAGTTCCCCCATTGTAGGCAACTATACCATGCCATTTAGCAATCACTGGAGCTGGGACAAAAGCGGCACATAGCTGAGCTGTATATAGACCGGGGTGAAAGCTGCAAGCATGCAGTAGTTGTGCCCTGGTTTCCCTGGTTACCCACAGCAGCGAGATGTCAGCCAGCAGGTTGGCCACCTGAGAAAAAGCGTATGATAATTTTAGAATGAGTTCCCTGCAAAGTGTCCTGCAAGCCGTGACCATTTTGTCCATACACACAATTGCCTTCCCCCCAGTCCCAACACTCACCATGACTGGGGTGCTTGTGGAGCTGTGTGCCTGCCTAGAATCTCAGTCCGAAAATGATTGCTACTAGCAAAAGGCCCTTGTTACTGAAATGTTTCAATTGTTTGCTGGAATGTAACAATCCCTCTTCAGTGCAACCTAGACTTTGAGGAACACACCATGCACCTCTGCCAACCGGCTTTGACAGATAAGGAAGAACCCTAGACGCAGCAAAGAAGACATGTTCCAGGAGGTGCTCCAGCGCAATGAGAGACAGACCAGGGAGCACAAAAAGTGCTGGGAAGCCAAAAGGCAGGACAGAAAAGAGAATGCAGCATTTGCTAGGTAAGCGACAGAGCGGATGATAAATTTATGGAGGATCAGTCAGAGATGCTCAAGTCTTTGATACAACTGCAGACTGAGCAGATCCGTGGTCGACCTCCACTGCAGCACATGCAGATGCACAGTTCTTTGCCAACCCTACCCCTCTCCATGCCCACACATTCCTTTTCACTTCACAGCACTCCTGAGTTTCCCCATCACTCCACTCCCTCTCACAGCTTGCACAATGTTAGCTGGAGCTATACACAGTTCTGAGGTTTAACCCTTTTTAACAATAAATAAAGGTGAAGGTATTTAATGGTACAGCATTTTTATTCTGTGTTCTACAAAAGCGTATAGCAATCAATTCACTCTCGGGAACAGGCTTCTAAAGCATTTAGTTGCATGGATCTTGGGCCCCAAAATTGTACATGGATGCACCAGGAAACAACTCCAAAGCTGACATGTGTTAGTGCCCCTCATTGTCAAAGTGGTTCCTCAAAGCCTCTCTGATGTTAATAGCAGCCCTCTGGGCTCCTCTGACAGCCCTAGCATCTAGCTGTTCAAACTGTACAGCCAAACACTTTGCCTCAGTGCTCCACACCCGAGCAAACATTTCACCTTTAGATTCACACAGATTATGCAACGTGCAGCACATAGGTATGACCACAGGAATATTATCCTCGGTAAGGTCTAGCCTGCCATTGAGACACCTCCAGTGAGCTTTCAAACAGCCAAAGGCACGTTCGACTACCATGCGGCACCTGCTCAGCCTGTTGTTAAAATGCTTCTTGCTGCTATGCAGGTGTCCTGTGTAAGGTTTCATGAGCCAGGGCTGTAAGGAGTAAGCCGGGTCTCCCAGGATTACTATGGACATTTCCACATCCCCCACTGTGATCTTGTGGTCTGGAAAGAAAGTCCCCCCCCTGCAGCTTTCTGTACAGGCCACTGTTCCTGAAAATGTGTGCATCATGCACCTTTCCAGACCAGCCTGCATTGATGTCCATGAAACGCCCCCGGTGATCCACAAGCACCTGCAACACCATGGAGAAGTATCCCTTCCTATTGATGTATTCTGAGGCAAGGTGGTCTGGCACTAAAATTGGAACCTATGTGCCATCAATCGGCCCGCCACAGTTAGGGAAACCCATCTTTGCAAAGCCATCCACTATTTCATGCATATTTCCCAGAGACACGATCCTCCGCAGCAGGATGTGATTTATTGCCCTGCACACTTGGAGTAATACAGCCCCAACAGTGGACTTCCCCACTCCAAACTGATTTGCAACTGAGTGGTAGCAGTCTGGATTCACCAGCTTTCACAGAGCGATTGCAACACTCTTCTCTACCGAAAGGGCAGCTCTCATGCTGGTGTCTTTACACCACAGGTCGGGGGCCAGCTCAGCACATAGCTCCAGGAAGGTTGCTTTACGCATCCTAGAGTTCTGTACCCACTGGTCTTCATCCCACACCTGCATGACAATGCGATCCCACCAATCAGTGCTTGTTTTCCTAGCCCAAAAGTGACGGTCTACCGTATGCAGCTGCCAGGGCTGGCTCTAGGGTTTTTGCCGCCCCAAGCAAAAAAATTTTTGGCTGCCCCCTGTCCCAGCCTTGGGCTCCTCGCCGCACCCCCCTCCCGCCCCAGCCCTGGGCTCCCCCCCCACTTGCACCCTCCTTCCACGGCAGCCCTGGGTCACTGGTAACTCACTCCCAGGGCGGGTCATTCAGCAGGAATTTTGGATGTGCACAGAACACAGACAGGATTGGTTCCGATATGGTTACAGAACTGCAGTAAAGGGGAACAATTTTCAGCTTGTGTGATTGGAGGATATCTGGATGTGTATTATAAGACTGTCCTACACAAATGAGGAAAAGTTGAGGTGCCTTTATTATTCTTTTGTTCCATTCTTTGTTTCTATGGGGAATTTGCCAATGCAATATCACTGTCTTCCTTTTAAACAAACAAACAAACAAACAAACAAACAAAAAGGCAATGGCTGTTGAAAATAGCAATTCCAGTCCTAATAACCACTGGGAAGCATTTCTTGCTCAATTTTACCCTACTTTTTCTACAGCAAGTTACAGTGGATCAGTATATTTGATTTGGGAGAAATGAAGTAACAGCTGCCCAAACTGAGCTTGAGCACTCCTGAATTCTGAGGTGTTCAAATCTGGAAGGCAGGTGCTGGGGCAGGGGTGGGGCCTGTGGCTCCGCAGGGGAGCATGGCAGCATGTATGCAGCAGTGTGTCTGGCGCTGCGCGAAGCCAGACACGCTGGTCTGAGTGGCACGGTAAGGGGGCTGGGGGATTGGAGAAGGGGTAGGAGGTTACAGGGGGGCAGTCAAGGGACAGGGAGCGGGGGGGTTGGATGGGGCAGAGGTTCGGGGGGGCAGTCAGGGGCAGGGAGAAGGGGAGGTTAGATGGGTCGGGGGTTAGATGGGTTAGGGGTTCGGGGGGGGCAGTCAGGGGACAGGCAGCAGTTGGATAGGCATGGGAGTCCCAGGGGTTTGTCAGGGGACAGGTAGGGGGTGGGGTCCTGGGGGGGGTAAGTTGGGGGGATCTCAGGAGGGGGCAGCTGGGGACAAGGAGAAGGGAGGCTTAGATAGGGGCTGGGGTCCCAGGAGGGGGCAATCAGGGGACAAGGATCAGTGGGGCTTAGATAGGGGGTGGGTCCTGGGGGGGCAGTTGGGGCAGGGGTCCTGGGAGGGGGTGATCAGGGGACAGGGAGCAGGGGGGGTTGGATGGGTTGGGGTTTCTGGGGCGGGTAGTTGGAGGGAGTGGATGGTGGCAGGGTGGGGTTACCCTCCCTCCCTATGAAGTGTCCTATTTTTTGAATGTTAAAATATGGTATCCCTACTTACAGTGCAGCTCTTCATTCACAGCAGGCTGCAGCATGAGGTCTCAGCTTCCTCACTCCCTCCCCCTCTTTCCTGTTCATAGTGGCAAAGGGAATTCTGGGAAATGTAGTTCTTTCCCTGCTCCAGGGCTGGCTCTATAGGCAGGGAGCTAACCAAGGAACTACAGCTCCCAGGGCCCCCTATTGGTTCTTAGCTCCCATGCTGGATCCCTGCCGCCCCTGCAAATGGGCTGCCCCAAGCACCTGCTTGCTTTGCTGGTGCCTAGAGCTGCCCCTGGCAGCTGCTCTGAGAATGCACAAAGCACTGATAAGTGTGTCCATAACACACTTGGGTGCCTGCAATTCATCCTCTGTCAGTAACTTTGCGAGTAACTCTGCGAGTAACTGTGCTGCCATGCGCGATGTTCTCATGACAGTTAACAGAGCATAGAAGAGAAGTGCAGGATCCATCCTCTCTCACTGCAGATGCTGGCGCACACTACAAAGACTGACAGTTGGAAAAATGGACCAAAGGAAGCCAGAAACCATTGGAGGGTGGGACACAAAGCGGTGCATGACAGGACATTTTGCACGTCCCAGGATGCGCCGCGCTCCGTTTCCACATTCCCACAACACCTAGCGACAGATGGAGTCGCCAGGCACTGTGGGATACATACCCACTGTCCATCGCTCATGCTGTCGACAATGGTGCCCCAAATGTAGACACGCTTTGGCGACTTTGCTTTTGTCGATTTTTTTGTGTTGACAGGAATTTAATTGACAAAACTTGCCAGTGTAGATAAGCCCTCAGTCAGTCCAGAGTGTGATCAGAAAGCATCATAAATGATCTATCAGACAATGGACTGAAGAGTTCCCTAGGGCTAGGGAAAGGCTGGTTCCTCCTCTAGGAATTAGGGTAGATGCTGCTTGCAGACTTCTCTCCTATAGCCAAAGCTCCTATCAAGCCTCTACTCAGGAGCTTTCTGTCCTCCAATCCTGACTGCCCTTTTATGAGCTGTCTAGCTCTCTTTCAAATTCTGATGAGCTCTACTCATTCCGTTATGGACATAAATCAGTTCCTGAGGTGTGGCTAGCATAGGAAGTTATTCTGCCACAAAGTTCCTTATTTATAATGGAGCTCAAAGTGTGGTTCTGCTTTGAAAAGTGATTGTAGAAAAACAAGCTTACTCAACAGACCCACTCCTTGTTTGAACTTAGAGCGAGATCAGCTGATTTTAGTAGAAAAAGCAAGTATTTACTATTTTTAACTATAATCAACCCTGCAAAATCTGGGAGGACGAATCACATTCTTTTCTGGCTCATGCATCAATAGAAGTAAATTCCTGCTGCAGGGCCCCCATGTGTCCCTCTTGTCTTCAAGTTATACCCTCAGCTACAGCCTTGCTATCTCACAGAAGGCATTTGGTTACACAGGTGCATATGGGGGAAGGATTTGACCTGTAGAATCTCACCACAGATGATAAAAGTTGGGCCAGAAGCCATCTAGGCATTTATCACACTTATTACTGTAGCATCAGAGGAAGAACTCAGTGTACCCTCCCAAGCCCAGGGACAGTGAGCAGAGCTGGAGATTCCCCCATGAACTCACTCATCTTTTTACTTGCAAACTGAACAAATTTGATATGAAAAAATCAATGACATGATAAATGTAGGATCCGATAACATTGTTTTTACAAAGTCACTTAAACACTCATGTGAGGGTTTAAAACACATATCTAAAATGGATTTCTTTTAGCCACACAATTGTAAAGCCTTGTATATGTGCATAAGGTGAAATTAGGCTGGCAGATAAAATATTCTGTCAGTGTTCAGACCTGTATCAAATGGAAATTTGCAGGAATCTCCGATTTATCAACTCTCTCGACTTGGATTTTATTCTGGCACCTATATCATCAGAGTTGTTAATTAAGTTCCAAATTCAGGACAATACTCTGCCCTCAGTTGTTGCTGTTGCTATTTATTTTTATTGCAGTGGCAGCTAGGGGCCCTAAATAAGTATCAGGGCTCCCTTGTGCTAGTCCCTTGCCTGAATTACTCACAGTATAAACAGACAGTTGAGACACAGGGTGAGAGATGAAACAGAGGCACAGACATATCAAATGATTTGCCCAGAGTCACACAGCAGTTTAATTGCAGAACTAGGAATATAAGTCAGATCTCCTGACTTCCAGCCCAATGACCTATCCACTGCGCAACACTGTCTTCTGCATACGTGTAATCAAAAGTGAGTATACTTCTACCCCCAAACTTCTTACAATCTAAGTATCAGACCAGAGAAAAGAGGTGGGGTAAGGGTAGACAAGATAGCAGTAATACAATTGTTTGACTCTTGGCACACTCATTGCCTAGTCACTGGCATGCAGTGAAGACAATGGGGTTGCAGAGGTCAAAGACTCCCATTCAGGAAATCACTCAAGCACATGGTTAAACCCATCTGTGTTCAGGACAGCGCTTATGCACATGATTAACTTTAAGCACATGCTGAAGTCCTGTGAGACTGGCATGTTTAAGTGCTCCCAAAAACAAGGATGCTTCCTGAATCGAGGCCTAAAAAGGGCATGAATAGAACCAAGAATTATTACTACTAATGATGATGTGTGAGAATGAAAAGAGCCAAGTTTTACTTTCAGATCCCAGATGAGGCTGCAGATATGGCAGTCTGTTACAGCATCTTGTAAAATGTGCATATTTAATCTGGAAGTCACTGAGCTGTTCTGCCATTGAACCCCACCATACCATTTTTACAGTCACTTTTTACAACATATGAGCAGTTTAAAGATATTCGGTCCACCTCTAAAGGATTCTGATCAGTGGGCAGTTAGAGCTTCTATGTTCCAGGCAAGTGGCCAGTGGCTGGTGCAGAGAAATGTCTGTATTGCTCTTGTCCTCAGGTTTAACCTGATGCTTAAAGTGAGAGTATAAATTGGGAAGCTGAGAAAGCAACTGGGAAATTTTCTTAAACAGACAAACTATGTGGCAGCTGAGGAAATAAGCTTTTTATACAGAGGGAAGCAAGTGTCAAACCAGAAACCACACAATGCTTATTAAAATCTTATTGAGTGTTGGCAGTGAATAAGTGCAGATGGCTTTTTGAAAGCTATTTCCTGATAGTTCAAGAGAAGGGAAGGTTAAAATAAAATAAAACAACAAAAAACAGTCAGAAAACTAATATGACTGTGAAGAGATAACTGAGGGGAGATGGACAAATAGAAAATTCTGAGTGTCAAGAAAATTTGCTAACAAAGGATGACGGAGGCCATGCATTTTGGCAAATCTGCATCTTATAAGGTCTGTGTGGCCACCTAGCAGAATGAAAATAGTGCACACCTGGCTAATAAACTGGATTTGTTCTTGTTTGCTGGATTATTAGTGGTGTTGGCTGAACATGAGCTCTGAAAAAAATCTAGCAGCTTTCACAGCATATCGCACAAGTTTCCATATGAGGAGGCCACTCTACTTGCTTACGTTATTTCTCTTTCTTCAGACTTTTGACCGGATATGTTTCTGTATATTCCTCAAGGCTTCAGGATCTGTACTAGCTCAATCTTGATAGATCCAATAGATATGTGATGTTCTCATGAACTCCCCACATCCCCAAGGACTCCCAATGATATAGGAACTCCTATGTAGCTCAATACCTCCCTAACTCTCTTCCTCCAAAAGGGAAAAAACTCCATTTATGCATGTTCTTATTCCTCAAATAAAATCCCAGTTCAGTTCTATATCCCCTGTGACAAAGTCAGAGCTGACAGCTAAGAGTGGTGGAAAGCAGGTACAGTAGACTCTCGCTATAATGCCCTTCACAGTAGTGAACCTTGGGGTATATTGAATGTGGTCCCTAGATCCCACCTCCAGCACTGCCTGCTGTGGTGGGGGGCTGAGAGCTTCTTCGGCCCCTGGGCTCCAAGGGGTAGGAGGCTGACAGCTCCTCCAGCCCAGTGCTGCAAGTGGGGGCAGGATGCTTCTCTGGCTCCAGGGCCTTGGTGGGGGGCAGAGTGCGCCTCTCACTACAGGGCCGCCGCCAGGACAGAGTGTCCTGTCCCAGTGGCAGCCCCAGGGCCAGAGGAGTTGTCATAACTATAAAGGGAAAGGTAACAGCCCTCCTGTGTACAATACTATAAAATCCCTCCTGGCCAGAGACTCCAAAATCCTTTTACCTGTAAAAGGTTAAGAAGCTCAGGTAACCTGGCTGACACCTGACCCAAAAGACAAGATACTTTCAAATCTTGGTGGGGGGAAGGTTTTTGTTTGTGCTCTTTGTTTTTCATGAGAGTTCACTCTTGGGACTGAGAGGGACCAGACATGAATCCAGGCTCTCCAAATCTTTCTGAACAAGTCTCTCATATTTCAAACTTGTAAGTAAACAGCCAGGCAAGGCATGTTAGTTTTATCTTTGTTTTCTCAACTTGTAAATGTACCTTTTACTAGGGTATCCTATCTCCTAGAACTGGAAGGGACCTTGAAAGGTCATTGAGTCTAGCCCCCTGCCTTCACTAGCAGGACCAAGTACTGATTTTTGCCCCAGATCCCCAACTGGCCCCCTCAAGGATTGAACTCACAACCCTGGGTTTAGCAGGCCAATGCTCAAACCACTGAGCTATCCCTCCCCCCCAGTGTTTACCTCTGTTTGCTGTAACTTTGAACCTAAGGCTAGAGGGGGTCCTCTGGGCTCTTTAAGTTTGATTACCTTGTAAAGTTATTTTCCATCCTGATTTTACAGAGATGATTTTTACCTTTTTCTTTAATTAAAAGCCTTCTTTTTAAGAACCTGATTGATTTTTCCTTGGTTTTAGATCCAAGGGGGTTGGATCTTGATCCACCAGGAGTTGGTGGGAGAAAGGAGGGGGGATGGTTAATTTCTCCTTGTTTTAAGATCCAAGGGCTTTGGATCTGTATTCATCAGGGAATTTGTGAAGAATCTCTCAAGGCTACCCAGGGAAGGGAATTAGCACATTGGGAGTGGTGGCAGTGGACCAGATCTAAGCTGGTAGTTAAGCTTAGAAGTTTTCATGCAGGCCCCCACATCTGTACCCTAAAGTTCAGAGTGGGGAAGGAGCCTTGACAAGAGTACTCTGTCCTGGCCGTGGTCTTGAGGCTGGAGGAGCACTCTGTCATCTCTTGCAGTGGCCCCTGGATTGGAGGAGCACTCTACCCTGGCCCCAGGGCTGGAGTATCTGTCCCTCCACCCCTCATTATAACAACCCCCGGCTATATTGAACAAATGGCTAGGATCTCCAGGGGTTCGTTATAGCGAAGGTGTACTGTATATCAAGCCTAGAATGGTAAAGGCCCTTTTCCCTGCCAACTGAAGAGGTTATCTCAGGTTAACTCAAGACACTTGAATTCAATTAAGGGCTGATGATGACTTTTAAAACCCCCTTTTGTGGTGAGAGAGAGAGAGGCAGAGGCAGGCAGGAAGGATGGATGAATGAATGAATGAATGAATGAGAAACAAGCTGCAGCAGGGTTAGTGGCAACAGGGAGAAAAGGCTTCTCCTAGGTGGAAGGTTGCTCTCCTCACTTTAGGAGAAACAATCGGATTAATTTCTGTGTGGGGAAGGATTGTAATAAGACAAAGCTCTGGGGAGGGGACAGGGAAATGCATTTCTTTCATGCTATGAGCATAGATGGCTCATGCCTCCTGATGGGGGGAGGAATGTGACCGCCCCACATGTTGCCTCTGGGAGGAACTTCCAGCCCCACCTCCCTGGGCCAGGGCAGTCAATCCCACCGGTTCCTGAGGGGCGGGGAGTATGTGCCTCTGGGGCCAGCCCTGGCTTGAGGAGACTCACAGCACCACTGTCTCCCTGGAGCTCACGGACACCTCAGCAAGGGAGGCACGGGGTGTGTGTAGGGTGGCCAGACAGCAAGTGTGAAAAATCAGGACAGGGGGTGGGGGGGTAATAGGAGCCTATATAAGAGAGAGACCCAAAAATCGGGACTGTCCCTATAAAATCGGAACATCTGGTCACCCTAGGTGTGGGCAATGTCCCTTCTTCTGGCTGTGCAGACGCCAGGGAACCTGTTCCCAGTGCTTTCCCTACTGACCCCTCAGCCTTGGGATCGCCATGTTCTCCCTGCCCCACCAGAGTTACCTGCGGGAGGGGGAATCTGTCCTTCTTCTGCTGCACCTTCTCCCTGGCATGTTCGGCCCCTGTCCCTGGCAGCCAGGCCTGGGTGGGGAGCAGGAGGGAGCCACTTCTTATGCTGGCTGAAGGTGGCAGCTCCAGGTTGGGGCCTCTGTGCAGCGTGGCAGCTACCTGAGAGAGAGCCCGGCTGGGGAGGCAGTGGTGGCCCACCTCCTCAGCTTCCCAACCAGGCCCAGCTCCTGGGGATGGACTGAGTGAACCAGAAATGTGCAGGGGGGTGGGAGGGCTCCAGCTTGCTCGGCCCTTGTTCCCAGCAACCAGGCCCAGGTGGGGCGCAGAGGGGGCGAGGATAGGTGCTGAAACTAGGGGTGATGGGGTTGCTGCCGCACCCCCTGGCTTGAAGTGGTTTCCATCATAAATAAGGTTTAGAGCAGGGGTTGGCAACGTTTCAGAAGTGGTGTGCCGAGTCTTCATTTATTCACTCTAATTTAAGGTTTCATGTGCCAGTAATCCATTTTAATGTTTTTAGAAGGCTAAGTCTATAATATATAACTAAACTATTGTTGTATGTAAAGAAAATAAGGTTTTTAAAATGTTTAAGAAGCTTCATTTAAAATTAAATTAAAATACAGAGCCCCCCGGACCAGTGGCCAGGACCCAAGTAGTGTGAGTGCCACTGAAAATCAGGTTGCTATAGGTTGCCTACCCCTGGTTTGGAGTTTGGTTCAATGGCTCTCAGCACGCCCACTATACAAATTGTTCCAGCACTCTTGGGGCGGGCCGCCACCATTTTCACAGCTGCGTTCTCGCAGGCAGCTGCTGTGCCACACAGCAGCCACCCAGAGCGGCCATCGTCAGCTGACGTGAGAAGCGGCTGATCCTGCCCCTTCTGCTCCTGACCCAGGCCCGGCTGCCAGGGACAGGGGCTGAACGTGCCAGACAGAAAGTGCAGTGGGAGGAAGACAGAGCCAATTCCGTCCTCACCCTCCCAGCACGCCGAGCAGAAATCTTGGGAGGCACTTGGCGCTGCATGCACCCCCCCCCAATGCATTGCTTATGGCTGTGAGTTTGTTTTTGCTTAAGAGGACTCCTTGGGCCTACCTACAGGCCCACCTTGTAAATATTGAAAAATAAACCAAAGCTAAGAATTAAAACAACCTTCAGAGTAGGACTGATTTACTCCTGGACCCCCACCACCAAAGGGAGAAATGCTGAGGCTGACAAGAAGAAGGAGGTGCCACACACCCCTGACTCTCTTAAACCCTCAGTAGTTAGACCTTTGATGCATGCTCACACCCCCTCTTTACAGATTCCAGCATGCTATTCTTATAGCTCCATTATGTTCACACCACTTGATTCACTCCCACTTCCCTGCATGGATTCTCCGCTCTGCTTCTTCTCTCCCCAGTGAACCCAAGCAGGCTCTTCATAGTTTCCTGCCAAATTGTACAATCTGACGTGTGGCCTACTGTGTAAATGCTGAAGTCAGCATATTGAATATCCTGTGTGTTGCCAGCAAAGTCCACCACTTATCTACCAACAAATATCTTTTTTCTTTCTTTCCCAGGCTCAGCATATGCTCTTTACTTTATATTTTATGAGAATACATTTTAACTAGGTGAAAGTTAAGGAGTTTTATTGCTGTTGGTCTGTTGCTTCTGTCCCAACTGGAAAGGTAGAAGTGTAAGTATAATAAATATGTCTTTGCTGCAGTTCCGTGTGCCAATCACAGCTGCTACACTTGCAATGCATAGGTTATAGTATCCTGGTGAGTAACAGCCCCAGTGCCCCACTCAGTGTAGCAAATTCTCCAATGGAGGCTCCATAGCAGCAGCAGCAGAATTTAGGGAAACTGTCTGCTGTGCCTGCAACCAGGCTGTTTACTAAGGGCAGAGTTAAAGGGCATTTTTGGTGAGTGTATTTAATTAATGAGCACACTGTGGGTCAGGAGGGTTAGAGCACAGATTGGGTTTTAATAAGTCTAGACAGCACCTAGCATATGGTGGGCTCCACCACAATACCATAATAAAAATGATAGGGTTCCACCTCAAATGTTGACCTTGCATGTGGCACTGGTGAATTACAATCTCTCTGAGGGGTTAGCCTTGTGCACATCCAGCCCATTTTGAACTAATCAGTCTCAATTCAATTATGAATCATTGATCAAGGCTGGTTCAGACAATGCTGGCAACCCTGCACCCCTAACCCACCCAGGTCAGAAGTGTGGTGCTCAGTGATCACTCAGCGCATAAGGAGCTTGCAAGAGATAGGCTTTATTTTGTATGTTGAAATACAAACTGGATTGGAGTTGTTCTCTTTCCTCTACATATACTATAGCTCCCCCATTACTAGTGTGATATTTATTATTCATGGCCCAGCACTGTGTGGCATGATGTACAGGCTACTTTATGCCACTTCAGCTCTACAATGACAACTTGAGCCCTTTGGGGAATTGGTGAGAGTCCCTTTTTTATCTTGACCCTGACAAGGATGCAATGGAGGTCTCCAGCTTCCTGTATAACAGGAAAACTCAGTGTGATGGGGTCCCCTGGGGTGCCACCAGGAACTGGGGTACCGCTGAGCCCTCTGACCCACCAGCCTGGGATCCCTCTCTCACTGTGCTGCTGTGACAAGCTGCAGACCCGTTTCCAATCCTTCACTTTCACTAGCATTCACACAGGTAGGGACACACCCAGCTGTAGTTACATGCAGGCTCTTTTACTAGCCACTGCACAAACCAACAATAGAAAGGCTAAAGCCAAGGTAACTCTTAGCTCCCCTGGCATGCACCCCTTCTGTAGAATAAACCCAAAATTATACCATCTTGCGTTGCACAGGGAACTGTACAGCATAAGCTCATAGAATTGCCCCCCCCTTTGCCTTTGCCCCTTGAGCTACAATTTCCTATACGCTTCACTCTCCAACTCACTGGTTTACATAAAGCAAAAATAAGTTTGTTAACTACAAAAGATAGATTTTAAGTGATTATAAGTGATAGCAAACAGATCAAAGCAGATTACCCAGCAAATAAACAAAAACGCAACCTACATCTCATAAACAGGCTAGAAATCCCTTTAGCCTGGGTCCAGCACTTCCCCCAGTTCAGTCTGCGTTCCTCAGATGTTTCCAGGAGTCTTCTTGTGTAGGGAGTGAAGAATGATTCATGTCACTCCCTGCCTTATATCGCTTTAGCATATGGTGGGAACCCTTCGTTTCAAAACTTGGTTCCCAGACTGGTTTGTGGAAAAATATTGACATCCCAAGATGGAGTCTGGTCACAGGTCCTTGCAGTGTTATAGCAGCCATTGCTTACAGGCTGGCCAAAACGCCCACAGGAAGGTTAAGGTATTCCATTGCCTTTGTTGATGGGCCATCAGCCCCATCTGGCTGCTTGATTGTTGTACCTGAAAGGCTGGCTGTGGGAGTTTTCTAGAGTAAGCCTATTTGAAATACAGATCCCTAGTCAATATTCATAACTTCAGATATAAAAATGATACGTGCATACAAATAGGATAATCATATTCAGCAAATCATAACTTTTCCAATGACACCTTATGTGCCCTGTCTTATACAAAATGCATCATAATTATATCATAATCATACAACTATGAAGAATATGGGGTGCAGTGTCACACCCAATGTGCTATTCTTTATCAAATCTTCCTTCCAAAGGGACCGAACACCTATCCCTCCCTCTCTCTGACCATGCATGGCATAGGCATTTGGGCCAGGCTGAGAAAGTCACACTGAATGTTAGACTTTGCACAAAGATGCCACGATCATAGACAACTTTGCAAGAGATCCCAGATCTGCTTGCCTCAATCCTATTAGTAAAGATTTCAACACACACTTCAAAAGATTTTTATAAAGTCATAGGTCCATGAAAATAATCTCTTCTAGCTGTGGTCTCAGGCTATTGACAAAAACTAAAAAGTTTTAAATCAGATCGTTGGACTAAGACTTCCCACAAAGATGTTCTAACTTTCAAGCCTGATGTGATCAATTTAACTTGAAATGTTCTTGCTTAGTATAGCTGGCAGCACATATCTGCAAAGAATCAATAAGCCCTAACACAGAGCAATGCCATCCTGTTGGGTGTTATGTCAGGCAGATAGGAGCCTATTGTGTTTGCAGAACAGAATCCTAGGGATAAAAAAGGAAAAGAAAAAAGAATTAGGGTTATTGACTTTGCTCCTCTGACTCATTTGCTGTGCATTTATACTTCATTTTTCACTATGCAGCTAGGTATCCATGCGTGCCTATGCCACAGTCCAAATGCTGATAAAATTTTCATATCTGTAGTGTGAACTCACCAAAATGCTGTTCTCAGAAGCTAATTACCTAGTCAAATCAAACAGAACAAATGTCCACTGGATTATTCAAGAGCACTTTTCCTCAAGGAGGACCATTCCCACACCAAATTTAAACTTTTGATTCTCGGCTATTGCAGGACTAGACCTGTTCAGATATAGGTTTAAAGATTTTTTTTTTTTTTAAATGGGGAAATTTCCTTCTTCCTCTGCTGTTCTGTTTCAAAAAGGCTAACCGATTTTTGCTGAAACTTAAAATACATCTATGTATATTCAGGCAGGTCACTGTTCCAAGGCTGGAAAATTTCAGCCCCACCTTAAGATTTTCAGAAAGTTATAAGTACTCAATATAGGGGTTTGGAATAAAAATACATAAGCAACCTCTATGACAGTAGTGGCTACAGCCTGGATACAGTCAAAAGAAGGGGGAAAACATCACCCCAGAAAATAATGATTTGGTAAAAGAGGAAAGTTGGGAGACAAGTGGGAGGCAGAAAGAAAAGAGCCCACAAAAAATTAAAAATGGTTGAATGATAGTGCAGTGGATCATTAACATATGCATGCAAAACTCAGAGGCCTTATTTTTTCAAATTGGTCTGGAAAAGCTTTTAACATTATATACTGCATTAACATCTGGATAACAAACTGGAGGTTTTCCAACTTACTGGGTCACGAGGAGCAATGCTGAAGGAAGGAAAAATAGAAGCCCATTTCAGATCACAGGGACACAAGAGCGCATCTTGCCAGCAGTCAGGGAAGAGACTCAAAGACCCCCAGAATCTCAGCTGCAGCTGAGTAGCTCCCAGAACATTTTAGGGGAGGTGACTTTAAATGTGGAGCAAGTCTGATGGAGCCACTAAGCTTTGTCTAGATTAGGATTTCAAGTGATGATAGTACATGTTAGCTGACATATGCTAACATCGGACCTCTAAAGCCTGGCCTAGACAAAAGAAGAAGTTGGTACTTTTATATGTTGATATGTTTCTGAGCAAAACCATTCAAGATCTTATCAGATAAATGCAAGTGTATTCTAGTGACCTCAAGACTAGTGTAGAATATGCCCCACAAAACAAATAACAATGGATTTTCATATGGTGCCATGGTTACCCTAGTATTCTTGCTGTTCTCTGAATTAACCCAATTTTTCTGAGTCAAGTTTCTGTACAGATAGGGGTATTTGTTTATCCACCCA
This sequence comes from Malaclemys terrapin pileata, assembly GCF_027887155.1. Classification (NCBI taxonomy): domain Eukaryota; kingdom Metazoa; phylum Chordata; order Testudines; family Emydidae; genus Malaclemys; species Malaclemys terrapin. The sequence goes on from NC_071505.1 coordinate 39,344,762, forward strand.
CACGTCAGAGCTAAAAAAAAAGTTTTATTCCATAGTTTCGCAAACCTGACTCATATCATGGTTATGATTCAAGGTCACTGTTTATTCTCTTCTCTTTTTTCTCTTTTGAAGTCTAACCAAGCACTACAACAAGAAATGCTTCTTTATACTATGGTGCTACATTGAATCAGCTGAAAGAAAATAGGATTTTTCCTTATCCTAGCAGTCACCAGAAACATTTTGCAGAAAATACAGGATTTAGTTCAAATTTAAATCCTCACTTTCCTAGGAAAAGTCTTCCTGACATATTGCATGAGCACAAATTTGCAATTTAATACAGTATTTTTGATTTACTAACTCTATTTCTCTTCCATCTATTATTCCTACACAGGAAAGAGCAAATACATTCTCACTTTGATATACAGTGGACAGTGTAATCAGAAAACAAAAACAACTATATAAAAAAGGATTTGACAGAATAGCTGGATTTTGCTATTTCTCCAGCTTGATAACAGGTATTGGAATCCGTCAGAGAGCAAGCGAGGCTCATTAAACTCCACCCTGCATGTAAAGAAAGTGAGAATAGTTTTCTAGAAAGGAAGTTAGGGTTTGGGATACATAGGTCCTAAGGGACAAACTCTAGGGCAGCCAAAACTGGGGAGATGGCTTTGGCTGGAATTTATGTTTTGTTTGAGTTATTATCAATCCAAGCCCCACGGTAACTTTTGACTCTATAAGTGTATGTATATTTCGGATGTAGCAAGTAGGGTTGCCAACTGTCTAATCACATAAACCCAAACACCCTTGCCCCGCCTCCTGCCTCTTCCCTTCCCTGAGGCTTTGCCCCTGCCCCGCCCCCTCCCTGAGGCCCCGCCCCCTCCCTCCATCGCTTGCTCTCCCCCACCCTCACTCACTTTCACTGGGCTGGGGCAGAGGATTGGGCTGTGGGATCTGGGCTGGGGCCAAGAGGTTCAGAGTATGGGAGGGGGCTCTGAGCTGAGCCTGGGGCAGGGGGTTGGGGTGCGGCAGGGGATGAGGCGTGCAAGCTCTGGGAGGGAGTTTGGGTGCTGGAGGGGACTCAGGGCTGGGGCAGAGGGTTGGAGTGCAGGGAGGGGTACAGGCTCTGGCTGGACAGTGCTTACCTCAGGCAGCTCCTGGTCAGCAGCACAGCGGGGCTAAGGCAAGCTCCCTGCCTGTCCTAGCTCAGTACCACTCCTGGAATTGGTCGGCACGTCCCTGTGGCCCCGGCGGGCAGGGGCAAGGGTCTCTGCGTGCTGCCTGTGCACTGAGCACCAACTCTGCAGCTCCCATTGGCCAGAAACTGTGGACAATGGGAGCTGAGGGGGCGGAGCCTGCCTTAACCCCGCTGTGCTGCTGACCGGGAGTCGCCCGAGGTAAGCGGGGCCAGGGGGCTCCTCCTGCTGCCCTCTCTGCATGCCGCTCCTGGAAGTGGCCAACACACCCCTGTGGCCCCTGAGGGGGAGAGGGGCATGGAGCTCTGCACGCTGCCCGCGCCTGCAGGCACCACACCCACAGCTCCTATTGGCCGGAAACTGTGACAGAATCGGCACTTGGGGCGGGGGCCGCTTCTGGGAGCAGCACACAGAGGGGACAGCGCGCTGCCCTTCTAATGGCCTAAAATCTCCTGGTTTGGCTTCAGTAGCCTCCAGGAGATAGAGCCTGATTCTGGGAGATTCCCAGTGAAACCGGGAGGGTTGGCAACCCTAGTAGCAAGGTAGGGACACTGGGATAATAAGCATAATCTAAAACCAGTTTAAATCAATGAGCGTTTTTCCATTGACTTCAGTGGGCTTTGGATCAGGCCTACGGGGAGTTTCATATGAATTATCAGTAGTGAAAGACTTGCAAATTCTCATGTAAAATAGTTGTATTAGTTATGTCAATTGTAGCAACCTGCCGCAAACCAAACTTTCAGTTCCATAGGCCCAATGAGATGAAAAAACAATTCCCCTGACTTCCCACCCTTCTTTCTACTCTTTAATCAGGGAATATATTTCCACATGTACAGAGCAAGGCTTTCCCTCACTGAAATCAAATACTTACACGGGAGTACAGTTGGGTCCACAATATCCTAAATGCTACTCTTGCAATCCATGTGGTGGATCTGTGATATCCCAGTGTGCTATGGGAAATGTTGTAGACGAAGGTCCATGAAGTACAGTACATACTTTGTATATTTGGAAGAATATAAGACTACTACACATTTCTTAGCAGCTGTGGTTGCTGCTAAGAAATGAGTAACCTGCTGTGGGTGATCTGGAGAAAAGTTTTAAAAGTTTACATAGATTTTACTCTGTTTTAATACAACTTCATTTGAGAAAAATGACTCAGTAAAACTCCCAGCTGGAGCCTTGAGAAAATGTCAACTCTTCTGCTCTCATTGTGGAGTGAGGACAACAACCCTAATCCCACTCCCAGAACACTACTCTTCAAACACAATACATATCTACTAGCAGCCTAATACACTATCCAAGAGGGCTACCCCACGCTGTGGGAGAGTTCTTACTTATTGATTGTTTTTTTACTGGGTTATAATGAAGCAAGAATGCGTGTAGAGAGATTGATCAAATCCAGCCTCCCAGTTAGAACATCTTTGTGGGGTTTCTGAATGCAGTAATCTGATTTTAATTTTTTTAAGATGTTAAAGTCAAATGTCCTCAGTCCACAGCTGGAAGACATTATTTCTGATAGATTTTTGGAAAGCCCTTTCGTCCATTTGTATGTCGGAAATTGTCGCTGGCTCATAAACAACAAGAGAAGACTAGGCCTACACATAGTAATTTCCTAGGACATTCAGCTGATTGGCTGAAGTTGTGGACAATGGTACCACAGAGTGCACTCAACATAATGCGCAATATACCCACTCCTAAAATTGTTACCTCAGTACGGGTTACAGTTACCAAACCCAAAGAGGAAACTGACTCCAACTCCTCACAGTTGGAGATTTACTCTCCAATTATTTCTGCATTTTGGAGTTGCAGTTATAGCCTAAATTCCTTTGCCTCTTATAGAAAAACACCAGGCTGTCTGTTGGCAGGAAGCACGTGGCAAGAAGAGGAGGCAGCATAAAAAAGCCAACTTTGTCTCCTCTAAAACTGACACTGTGGGATGAGGGATGATCTGTGTGACACAGATGCTGACTGATAAAATGGGTGAGATATTACCTTAGCAACCTTGTCTCTCTAACATCCTGGGACCGACACAGCTACTAGCTACACTGCATACAACACATGCTGACTGTCTTTCATCAAAAACTGTTGAAGATTCAGAGAGTTATAAATAGCATCTAATCTACTACATAAGTTGAGATCGCAAAGATTTCAAGCACCAGGTGTAGGGATGTCTAAAATAATGTGAAAAGAAAAATCACTCTCAGTAGTTGCCATGTTCTTGAGAGTCCGAGAACCACAAATCACTCTATTTGTCGTAGTAGACTAGACAGTAGTCTTTACTCTGACAAAGGCAAGGCAGGGAGAAAGGAAGCAGGCATCATACGTTGACTCTTGTAATGGTTCCTTAGAATCTTATTTTTGATGCTGAAATAATTCTGCATATGTGAACCCACTATTAAATTGATATCATATTGGGAAAATGTGTGTTGGGAATTGAATCTAGTGAACATGTAGCAATGCTGGATTCTTGATGGCTAGGAGATCTGATCTGAACATTAATAACTTTCTGTAAATTAATGACCTGAAAGAAGAAACAGTAAACACTATTTAAAATCAGCTCTGTCATGAAAATCTGTTGCCAACCAAGCAACGTTAATGCCAGTAAGCAGATTTTTTTCACCTTGTGCTGAGTGAGGTTCAGTCATAACACATCTCAAACTTCATAGCCACAGTCACACAGAGAAGGTAAAGCACAGAAGAGTTCTACAATAAACACTCTAAACACATTCAAGGTTGTGACTACGAGCTGTACTCCCAAACATCAATCTGATCTGTAGCCTGGAGAGATGTTATATTTGTAGCATGCACAAGGAAGTGGTAGCATTGCAACAGAAATGTACCAAAGTCATAGAATCATAGGGTTGGAAGGAACCTCAGGAAGTCATCTAGTCCAGCCCCCTGTTCAAAGCAGGACCAATCCCCAGACAGATTTTTACCCCAGTTCCCTAAATGGCCCCCTCAAGGATTAAATTCACAACCGTGGGTTTAGCAAGGCCAATGTTCAAACCACTGAGCTATCCCTCCCCCCAAGTCCTGCCTGTCTGTTGAGCAATGATTTTTTTGAGGAAGGGAAAAATAATAGGTTATATTAATGGTAACCGAAGAGGAAGATAACACAGTGATAGAACTTCTAAACCTTGGCAGTTTGGATTTGGTTTGAATAAGTATTTAAACATTATAGATGCTTATCTGAATCCAAACTATTGCAGGCTTTCCCTCCTCATCCCAATCAGAATCTAAGATTCTATTTTTTAAACTGTTCTATCCTTTATGGTTGCAAAGAAAACCTTTAAAATGTGACCCAAAAGTGACTGATGGTGTGATATTAGAGTCTGAAGAGAGAGAGCCTGAAAAAATAACTGAGAGGCATAGTCTATCTAATGTAATCTATATTTGCAGTTATACCACACTTTTCATTGTGGTATCCAAGCATCTTAAAATTTCCAAAAACAAACACAAAGTGTCCCTAACATTCTCTTCCCCTATTTACCAGGTTGATGAAGAGTTTTTTCTGTTTTCTTCATTTCTTCGTTTTGTCCTGTTGTGGGAAGGTTTACCACAAACCTCAGCACATTTTGAGCTGAAGGTGCTGAGGTTTGTGGTAGTTCCAAGAATTGGTTGCCAAGAAAGCTTGGTATCCCGAGGACATCAGTCTTACTTTTGAGGTTGACATCCATAGTTTCAGATGAACATGGCTGTTTTAGAAGGTCAAGATCTTGATGAGTGAGGTAGCCTGAATCAATCTCATGGAGATTTGAAGAGAAGAAGTGAAAACTAGAACTTGACTCAATTCAGTGAAGAGCCAATACAAGGGCCAGAGCACTTGGGTTAGGGTTTGTGCTCTTAGCTCTGCTCAAAGGGCAAAGCAGTGGAGAATCAGGCTCAGTGAATCTTTTTTTATAGTGTCGGTACCCAAATACTTACCAGTTTGACCTTAAATAAATTTCTCTCAGCAGATGTAGCCTGAGGGCCTTCTTTCTGATCCAGCAAATGGACAGGACCTTCTGTCCGAGGAGGGACCCAGTCATACCTAAGCCTGAGGCTGGAGCTTTTTAGCATATGTGTAGGTTCTTTTATTATGTTTACTCTGTAATTCTTTCACCAAGAATAAATGTGCTTGCTTAGAAAGAGCTGTTATAGCCTTCAGAGAGAAAGCAAAGCCCAGGTGCTGGCCTGTTTAGGCAGTCTGGCTTGGTGGGAATATCAATATAGGGAAGAAACTGTGCAGCCTTCAAGATCCCCCAGTCAGGAGGGAGAGTGATGTGGGTCCCTGCCCAAGAGAGGTGCCAGCTACAGAGCTGGGAGCTTAGAGTGGCTGCTCTTGATGGACCACAAGGGGGGAATATAGGTGCAGTCACCCTGAATTGTGAGCCCCACCCACACACTTTTTCCAGTATTTTAAAACATTTAACAGAAGAAAATTCTAAAAAGGAATAATAGAATATCAGTGTTGGAAGGGACCTCAGGAGGTCATCTAGTCCAACCCCCTGCCCAAAGCAGGACCAACCCCAACTAAATCATCCCAGCCAGGGCTTTGTCAAGCCTGACCTTAAAAACCTCTAAGGAAGGAGATTCCATCACCTCCCTAGGTAACCCATTCCATTTTTCCTAATATTCAACCTAAACCTCCCCCACTGCAACTTGAGACCATTACTCCTTGTTCTGTCATCTGGTACCACTGAGAGCAGTCTAGATCCATCCTCTTTGGAACCCCCTTTCAGGTAGTTGAAAGTAGCTATCAAATCACCCACCTTGCTTTTCCATTTCCCCCCCCAGTTATGCTGCCAGCTAGGGCCACTTAAAGTGATATAGAAAAACTTTCCCACTGCCTTAAGTTAATAAGACTTGTAGTTATTTTTTTTACCCTGAATCATTTCAGTTTTCAAGGTATTCACTGTAGAAGAAAGTACAAGACATAGAATCCCGTATTTCCACAGTCAGGCTCCCAGAACCTTTTGTGGTGTCCATATTGACTCAGGCCACAGGCAGATCTCCGGGGTTTATCACACCCAGGCATAGGCACCGACCCTGTGGGTGCTCCGGGCTCAAACACCCACCGAAAAAAAATAGGGGGTGCTCAGCACCTACCTGCCATAGTCGTTCTGCGGTCCCCAGGGCTGGCCGCCGATCAACAAGCAGCTGGTGGGAGGTGCTTGAGGGAGGGGTGGGGTGGAGAGGAGCAAGCGGTGGGCAGGGGAGCTTTGGGGGAGGGGCTGGAGTTGGGGCAGGAAGAGGAGGTGCAAGGGCGGGGTCTCATGGTGGAATGGGGGTGAAGCACCTATTGAGAAAAAGAAAAGTCAGCACCTGTGTGACCCATGCCTGTTTGCCTGATAGTTCCTGATTAGATACACCTTCACGTCTGTCCTCCAGGGTCCACGGACATCAGTTGACCCTCTTCTCCTGTGCCAGCCATGGTGTTTGTCTTGGCCAGAAAGCTTTTCATGCTTCAGCTATACCTCCAGCTCCACCTGTCTCTCCTGCATAAGCAGCATTTCCACTCCACACCTCTGGACCTCTAATTACTGCCTTCTACCTCTGCTGGACTATCTGTGGCACTGTCTCCTAAGTCCCCTGCATATCCTGTAGGAGGAAAAGGGAGCTCTCCTGGTCCCCTATCTGGAGGGGGTGTCCCATCCTGCCTCAGACTGAGCACAGCATAGCTCATCACCTCCAATCTCTTCAACTCAGCAGCAGACAAATCTTAGTGTTCAGACAAGTTCAACAGCTGCTGTTTCATCCGAAGAAGTGGGCTGTAGTCCACAAAAGCTTATGCTCTAATAAATTTGTTAGTCTCTAAGGTGCCACAAGTACTCCTGTTCTTTTTGCGGATACAGACTAACACGGCTGCTACTCTGAAACCTGTTTCTTAAGTGGTTCCTAATTCCTGCTTCTGTCTTTTTTTGCTATTTTTTTTTCCAAAAAAGACTATGTGACACTTTTTTCTCAGTGCTTTTTCCGTCTGCTGTTGGCACGTACAGGAATTCACCACTGTCACGTATCCCATCGCTGACATCATAAATGTCAGAAAATCTGTAAGGGTTATTTATTTATTTTTTAAATAGCTTTCATAAATCACGGTAGAGAGAGGTAATTTTTATGGAGTTCAAATGTGTTTAATTTTTTTCTTTCTTTCTGGCAAAGAACTTTCCTTTCATAAAGAATGTTTTTGCTTTCCTTTAAGATAATAAATGTAAACTCTGGTGCCCACAAGATCTTTGTTTTTAGACTGGGAATACAGTGGTTTGGCAGCATGGTTTTTCAGTTGGAAACTGAACCTTTGGGTGGATCTCAACGATTATAGCTTGTCAGAAGTATTAGATAGCCTGCAATTTATTCTTTCATAAAGATGCAACTAATCTACCCCAACTGCAAAATCCCAGATCCTTTATTACAGCCTGCACTATCTTCAGGAGGTAGTGTGAAGACCCACCTTTTTCCTGGCATCTTCAGAGGGGAATAAATTGAATCATAGAAGTGTAGGACTGGGAGGGACCTCAATAGTTCAGTCCCCTGCACTCAAGGCAGGATCAACTCCATCATTCTCCAGTTCTCCGGCGGTCTGACTCCCGCTCACCAACATCACAGGGTAGCCAACAAGCCACTTCTCCTTACCAGGATGTCAACAAAGGCTTACTTTGATTCTTTCAGAGCAGACCTCATTTTCTCCATCTCTTCAGGGGTCAGCCAGCCAGCTTCTTCCCATTCTCTCTTGCAGCTGGTCTCTTCTGCACCACCTTCAGGTGGCATGATGATGGGCCTGATCTCCCATAATCCAGTCTGGGAAGATGGCTAGGAATACTGCAAGGACAGGCTTTCTTCAAACATGCTGGGTAGAGTCTAGGTACAGTCCTGCCTGAAAATCAGAAGCAACAAGAACTTAACTATACCCTTCAGGACCTCTTAAAAAGGTTCCAGCATATATTCAGTTCTTATATTGAGTGAAACCTTAGTGTTGAGGTGGCAGTGGGTTTCCTTATTTTAGCTAAATCAGTTTGCCCATCTCTAGCCCACACAACTGCAACAACGGACCCAATACAATTGACCAGTGCCATAACACTTGTTTGTCTCAGGGATAAAGACATCGTCAAATTGGAATAAGGCATAGACACCAACTCAGTGGTTGCTCCAGGGCTCAAGCACCCACCAAAAAAAAAAAAAAAAAAAAAATAGGGGTGCTCAGTACCCACAGGGCTGGATTAATCTTTTGTGGGCCCCGTTGCCTGGACCATGGCCCTGCCCCTGTCCCTGCTTGGCCTCTTCCCCCCAAGGCCCTGCCCACCACTCCACCCCAAGGCCCTGCCCAGGGGCGGCTCTATGTATTTTGCCACCCCAAGCATGGCAGTCAGGCAGCCTTCGGTGGCGTGCCTGCGAGAGGTCCACTGGTAACGCAGATTCAGCGGCATGCCTGCGGGAGGTCCGCCAGTCCCGCGCCTTCGGCGTACCCGCCGCCGAATTGCCACCGAAATTGCGGGACCGGCGGACCTCCCACAGCTATGCCACCGAAGGCAGCCTGACTGCCGCCCTCACGGTGACGGGCAGGCTGCCCCCCATGGCTTGCTGCCCCAGGCATGGTGTCTGGAGCCGCTGGTGTCTGGAGCTGCCCCTGGCCCTGCCTGCTGCTTGCTTAGGGGAAGGGAGCAGAGAGAAGCACCTTCTGACAAAAACAAAAGTTAGCACCTGCGGAATGAGGCACTTCCTGCTCCTTCCCACTATCGCAGAGCAGGTGCTAAGCATAAGCAGACTAAGCAATTGCTTAGGGTCCCAAGCAGCTCAAGGGGGACCCCTATCAATTATTAGTATGCATTGTGTGGTGGGACACCCCAAATATTCCTGCTTCAGGCCCCCAATGGGCCAGCACCAGCACTTCAGGCCCCCAGTGGGCTAACACCAGCACTGCCATGAGTCCGTTAGTGCTGCACATTGATATATTTACTCTTCCCACAGTTGCAGACAGACAAGTGCACAGGTTTCTAGCAGAGCCATCTCTTCAGAGCATTGACATAATGGGACATCATTAGCTCAAGTAAATGGAGTGGAGACATTATCTACATATTTTCAGTCTGGGCTCCAAAAGGGATGGTAGCACGGTAAGAAACCATGGTAGGTGTGGGAACATATCCTCCTCTGGTTTAACCTGGCATAGCTCCATTTACCTCAATGGAGATAGAGGAATAAGCCCATTATGTACACTCTCAAACAAGCCCATTATGTACACACTCCAGGTTAATGACACTGGACTGGATTGCTGGCATTTCCCGCTCAGATAGGGTGGGGAAAGGACAGAATGAGTCAAAGTTAGGACAGCTGATTTGTTTTTTAATTACACTTTTTTGTTTGTTTGTTTGCTTGTGGTGGAATCTTAATAGGACCAGTTAGGGGATGAGCCGATTAATGATGGATCAGTGTGTTTAGGGTCTTTTGATGGTCCTTGAAGCAAGAGATAAGAAAAATGGAAAGGCAGAATGAGCAGCAGCAGCTGCAACCCAGGCAAGCTACCAAAAGATGCTACAGATTCTTCTGCTCCTTCTTTGCATCTGATGGGGATGACCCATTGTTTAAGCACCAATGGCCCCAGAGAGATGCGATCACTGGCACTAAGCTAGCCTCACCCCTGGGTAGCAAGGCACATGGCTAGAGGGCAGGCTTTGGAAGTATAAGGCTTCCAAACTGTCCTCTGCCAGTGCCAGGGAACCACAGGGATCAGAGCAGCCTGAAGAGTCGGGTGCTGCAGAGCAGAAATGCATAGCCAGGGAGGCGGGAGGAGGTATTGTTTCAGTGCATCCCTTCAACAGCAGGATGCCTATGGAGCCTCAGCTGCAAACAAGTGTTGCCTTCCCCTGAAGGTGGTGGTAAAAGGCCCCCAATAGTGAAGCCCTTCCCCCAGACAGTACAGCCTGTCTCACTAGTGTCAGAAGCTGCAATTTCTGACCCAGCACCAACTGGTACAAATGCGGCTCGAGGAATGAGGGCCAGGCTCAACCTGAAGCATGTGGGTGCAGTTCCCTTGCTTTCAGAAGAGTTATGCCTACATGTCTCTGGCTAAATATTCAGGGATGCTATTTGGTGAAGAATCTGAGAGAACTGTACACTGGGTGCACAGGGCTCTCATGTTAGGGCATAGATTTCTTCCAGGTGCTCTCTTCTACTCAGGCTCTGGATGCTGAATTTCTGGCTGTGTTAGTTACTTGGAATTGTCCCATCATGGCAGATAAGATGCAGATGGTAGCCAGATGGCTATTGTGTGAATCTGTGGAAACACTTCAGCACAGCAGAAAGGAGAATTCAAAGTGTAAGTCTATCAGTATATTCCTTTCTTTCACATAACATCTATTAATGGCAGTGAACATAGGTTACTGTAGTGTAGCCCTTTTAAGTAGTTGCAGGTTTGGGGGATTTGCAGATTGGTTTTCCCTTAAAACAGAAATTTGTGACACGGAGTCTTGGTATTTTGTTAGTGCAACTTGTTTTCTTACTTTATATACACCAGTCTCTGAACAAAGGTGGTCACAAATGGCATGCAGGCAAATCTCTTTTTCAGGAATCTCAGCTCATACATCAATGTCTAGTTTCCAGGAAACAACTGTGCTCGAAGAATTGACTCCAGTTAGAGAGATTGAAGGAGAAAGCAAGCTCACTGTTTGCAAGAGTTCCCCTGAAGAAAGTGAATCACAGTCTAACAGTATAGCATTTCTTCAAAGACTGGACACCGCTTACAGGCTAAGAAAAAGAACTTTTAAGATGATGTTTAACACCACCATCTGCTCATTCCTGCTAAACCATATTTTCTGGTTGCATTTAAAGATAAGGTGCTGATTCAGTTGCTTCTTCCAGTTACCCTGGCTGGGGACTTGTGGTTTGAGTAGACTATAATTTTTTTTTTCAGTTATCCAACCACCAGACATTGCTCTAAATGTAAGAAAAAGACCTCTTACTAGGCAGAAGTTTAGCATCGCCTACAGTGCTAGGTTTCCTCCTTCTCACACAGATGTAGATTGCAGTCAGTGGAGATACACCATGGTAAATGCAGTGAGTGTGGGAGGAGCATGGGGCTCTAGCACTGACATATCTTTGGTCTAATATTACTACAGTGGCATTCAAAAGTTAAACATTTTCCAGTTCCTAGTGCTGTGGAGTTACCACATATTTGCAATGAGTTCCTTTTCGGTGAATTAAGGAGACCATATGTGGCTCCAGAATGGATTACATTGTCTCACTCTATAAACAATATTTCGTATCCTGGGGTCAGCATTTTACCACAAAACTCTTGGCTCACCTTAATTTTGAGATTCCCTAACACAGTTATCACTGCTGTAATTTAAAAGACAACAGAATGTCTTCATACTGATACGTGACATGCAACATATCCAAGTTTAAACTGCCCTGGTTCTTCGGAGTATCTGACAGTGGTTGCTCTATGACTCATAAATGAAACTAGCTGAGCTCTTTATACATAGGAAACAGGCGTTATTTGCTTGTAGTCTTACACATTTGATATACACTAGGGCCATAAAAGAGTTTACATTGGATAATGTTTGTATATATGGACTGGGGACTTGGGAGGCAGTGGGACAGAAGGGAGACAATATGCAGAGAGGGGATTAGATATAGACTATTCAGACAGGAGAAGGAATGATTCCCATTGAGTGTCATAATTTTTTTTAATAATCTCTCTCTTATTTTAAGGGAGAAGAGGTCATGCAGAATTATATTCACTGCATCCTACAGTTTTCCTAGGAGTTCACTAAGGTCTCTTTGAATGCTAATATTTTTCTGATCAGATAGCTTGAAAATGTACATTCTATTAAACAACCTTTGACAAAATGTTCATTATTTAATCATTAGGCTATTTTTAATATTGCATGTTTTAATGATTTTTGCCTCCTTTCTGAACACTTGTCCTGTGGGGGTTTTCCTTAGAAACCCATCCTGAATATTAATTTTGATGTGATTTTAAATGATAAGATTTATTATTAAAAATGCAATCAAATAAAGAGTAGAGAAGTTCCAGTGTGGCTCTGGAAAGTCTGTCTGGAATTTTGTTCCTGTTGCCACACTGCCATCTAGTGTAAATATATTAAACTACACTTACTAAAAATCTTTGATCCCAATTCTTTATTTAGTCTTGTACCCGGCCTAGTTATTTTATACCTGTAAAAAGTAGGTGGTAGCACTTTATATGCACAGGTATAAATTATTACAAAAGATGCAAGGCAGGGAGAATCAAGTCATTTATGATTATCTTTCAATACTGCAGCAAAGTGATGCTGAACAGATAGAAATCTAATCTTCAAAAGGGTGAATACTCTTAATGTGTATGCACAATAGCATTTAACAGGTGCTTTGAGCGGAGTCTAGACCTCATGAGCTAGATGCTAAGCTGAGTTTCAATTGGCTTTGAAGGAGTTATACTGACTTACACCAGATGATTTGGTTCCGTAAGAACTTCTTGCATTTCTTCAGAAGTATGTAATAAAAATTCTTAAACAATTTATTTGCCTAAAATAAAAAGTCCTGGTTGTGACAAATAAATGTTCCCATTTTCACCAGACACCAGGAAAACATTTGAGATGAAACCATGAAGTGTGAACCTAGACACCCCTATGTTTACATCCTACTGCAACAATACTTGTACAAAATATGCCGTATGAGGTATCATTTGAAAACTAATAATGTGCTGTTTATTAATATAACTGTAAATTGCATGTTAACCTTACATGTGAAGTTATGAATTCCCTCTGCATAATGTTGCTAGAACATGTTTAAAATAAAGACAGCCTAGCCTAAAGAGGTTTCAGAGTAGCAGCCGTGTTAGTCTGTATCCACTCCTGTTCTTCTTTTTGCGGATATAGCCTAAAGAGGTTTGTCCTAGACAAAGGAATGTGGATTTACCTCAATTTACATTTGCCATAAACCAAGCCATCAAGCTAAATCAGTGGAGTTCTCTTGAGTCTGAACTTCAGAGACAGAGAATTAATATGGGATCCTGCATGCCTGAGAGATACAGGAAGCCGAATTCCCAAGTGGCCTTCCTGACTTGCAAGACAAAGACTATCCCTTTGGGAATGTAAGGAACAGAGAGAGACTCCAGCTTTATCCTTCACATTAAGGAGACAAAAAAAACCCAAATGATTTGATCTCTATGATGGGTACTGGCCAGGTCAGCTAGTAACAAGCTGGAAAGATGACTGTGGGTGAGAGAGAAACCATCTTGAATAAAGACTAACTTGCTAGATTAAGTTTTAGGTTTTTAGATGCATGTTTTATTTATTTGTAACCATTCCTGACTTTATTCTTTATACTTGAACTCACTTAAAAACCTTCCTCTTTTACATTAAATAAATTTGTTTTACTTGTATTCTAAATTAACCTACTACTGTGTTTGAATTGATTATTAACTCTAGCTGCCATTCTTTTGTCTCTTTAAAGTAGGGTGACCAGACATCCCTATGTTATCGGGACTGTCCCGATATTTCCTTGTTTGTCCCGTGTCCCGACCGATGTGCGGTCAGGACACTGGACAAATAAGGAAATGCTCCGGAGCCTGGAAGTGCTCGCCCCCTCCCCTCTCCGACTCTGCCCCCTCCTCTCCCCCATTGGCTCCCTCCCCGAGTCCCCGCCTCTTCCCCAGGCTCACCATTCCTCCTCCCTCCACAAGCGCTGGAGGGAGGCCCCGGAGACACAGGGGAAGCGCAGAGCCGGGGTGAGTGAGAGTCTGGCCTGGCCCCAGTGCAGGCAAGACTCAGTTGGGCGGTAGGGAGAGTAGGGGGGCAGCCCGTGGGACCAGGCGGCGGCTGTTCTCCCCGCTGGGCAGCGGGACTGGGGTGCAGCCGCTGCTGCAGCTCCCACTGCCGCGGAGGGAGGAAGTGGCCGATGGTGAAGCTCTGCGGCTGCAGCTCTGGCGCCCGGGCCCGAACCCCCCGAGCCTGGGCATGCTGTGGGGACCCAGCAGTGCGCACGCTGTGCCCAGCCCCTGGCCAGTCGCGTCTGGGCTGCTCCCCAGCTAGTGCAATCCTGCGGCGGCCCCGGGGCGGACGCATCGGCAGCCCAGGCCTGTTCATTCCCCTGTGGGACCCGAGCGGGACGGGGGGGCTGGGGCCTGCAGCCCCCACTCCGGGGCCGCCACGGGATAGCACTAGCTGGGCAGCAGCCCAGACGCGACTGGCCAGGGGCTGGGCCCAGCGTGCGCGCTGCTAGGTCCCCCCAGCAGGCCGGGGCTCGGGGGGTTTGGGCCCGGGCGCCAGAGCCGCAGCCACCGAGCGCCATGGCCGCTTCCTCCCCCCGCGGCAGTGGGAGCTGCAGCAGCGGCTGCTCCCGAGTCCCGCTGCCCAGGGGGGAGAACAGCCGCCGCCTGGCCCCGCGGGCCGCCCCCCTCCTCTCCCAACCACCCAACTGAGTCCTGCCTGCTCGGGGCCAGGCCGGACTCTCACTCACCCTGGCCTCAGGCTTCCCCTGTGTCTCCCGGGCCTCCTTCCAGCGCTTGTGGAGGAAGGGTGTGGTTTTTTGTTTGTTTGTTTTTTTGCCCCCCCCCCCCACCCATGCCCCGATATTTGACTTGGGTGATCTGGTCACCCTACTTTAAAGGAGCCTGTAGCAGGGCAGTCACCCCACTCCAGTTAGGAAGGGGATAAAAGCAGCCAGGGGAGGGTGGTTGGGTAAACAGCCACAGTGTGGTGACACCCAAATAGGGCACAGCTGACCCTGATAAAAGGACAGGCTGAGAGACTGTGAGAGGACTCTTGCTCCAGTTGAGAAGCAGCGAGGACTAGGCTGCCTGTGAAAGTAAGTAGGGTACCTGAGGCAGAGTAGGGCTGGGGAAAGGCAGGTAGAGCTGGGGAGCTCTGGCCTGGTGAGTCCCTAGGCTGAGGCCTTGCTAAAGCCTGTGGGGTTACTAGGGCTGCAGGGGGGCAGCTGCGGCTGGAAAGACAACAAGTCCAAACCCCCTTGCTGGTGATGAGTGGCCACTTCAGACTGCAGTTTGCTCTGGAGGGAAGGGGGCTAGATGAGGACTGGCAGAGGGTCACTGAGGTAAGGTGGGCTTGGAGGATTGGGGTTCCCTGGGGAGGGGAGACCCAGAGTGTGTGGGCACTGCTGTGGGGCAGCACCCCAAGGTAAGAGGCACCAGGAACTGCGGACAATGGGAGCTGAGGGGGCGGAGGGACAGGGCCTGACATTCTACAAGTGGTGGAGAGCAGGTACCTGTAGGAAGATAATGACCAGCAGGAGGCGCTCTGAGGCTGGATGAGCTAATTCCCAGACTGACCGGCAGGAGGTGCTGTGGCGGTGAGTGCCCACTGTGTTACAGTGCCTCAGAGCTTAATACTTCTCTCCTGGATGCTCAAGAGAGGGCTGGATATTTCAGGGTGGACTGTTTCGCAGAAGTTCCGGAGTAAGGTTGTGTTGGTGTCACTTGGCTAGTAGTAACGAAGGCTGGTGGAGACCAGAGTGTGGCTGTGGTATAACAAGTCAGCTGCTGGAGTCAGAGTTGCTGAACCAGGGCTGCTTATCACACAGACACCCAGTACGTGATTGTATGCAGGCTGTTAGTGCCCAGACAGGGAGCTACAGCAGCAGAACATTTTAAGGCACCCAGTTACAGGACAAGTGACTCATTGGTCTGGATTGGGCCCCACCATGTGACCTGGAGAGTTGGTTTATTTTCCACTGTCTTTTCCACGATTAAGAACAGATCCCTAAAAACAATGATAATGTTTTTAGCATGCAAATGTTGAACATTTTCACACATCTCCCTCTTCTCACAAAATTAAATCCTACTCCTATTTTGCCATTGGCTTCAATGAACTAGGCCAGGTCAATCCCATCATCATGGGCTTACCTTTTCCAATGTAGGCAGTGATTTAGGGTGCCCAACTTGAGAATGCCCTAAAAGGGCTTGATTTTCAGAAAGTGTTGAGCACTCACCCCTCTGAAAGTCAGGTATAGTTAAGGTGCACATGAGGCTGCACAGGGGTTGGTCACAATGACAGCTCCTATACTCCCCCCAGCACGTCCTTGATACATTTTGCACATATCTGGATGGAGAAAAGCCTTTCCTACATGCAGCAAAGGTACTTAAAAACCCAGGGTTGGACCCTGGTTCTTTTTTTCCTCCTGATATACCATAAAATAAGGGCCTTCAACAACAGGGCTTGCCAATGGGAGAATGCTAAAAATGAGTCATATTCTACATTCTAATAGCTATTGGAGTTGTAACAAATTACCTCAATTTCTGAGCCACAGAACTGTCCAATAAAACTGATTTGCACCCCTTTGCCAGAATATGGCCACTAGAAGACAAAACAGAGAAAGAATCCAAACCTTTAACACACCATTGTTATCACAGTTCAAGCAAATGGCATCAGACAAAATATTTACACAGCTAGAGGCAAGAGCAGTTAAACCATATTCAGAGTGATAAACACTGACTGTAAGGTTAATTCATATTCCAGGAGTCTACATCTCCAGCAAGCTACAGAATTTTTTAAAATAAAAAATAACTGGCAACTTCCAAAGAAAAAATGAAAGATGGGACCTCTGATTTCCACCATCACTTCAGCTTTGTGGAGCATTAAGATGTTCAATTCCATCTCTCAATCAAAACCTTTTCTTTGCCTAATCTTAAAAGATGCAAGAAACAGTTTAGCAAAACCCAAATTATTTTCCTGCCTGGCTACTTTAAACATTTTGTTCTTGTCTGAAGCACTGTCATAAGTAATTGGACTTTACATAGACAGTTATCGGAGTAGATTACTTTGCAGGAGAGCCTGACAGGCTACATCATTATGAGGTACCATATCAAAGATCTGTCAAAGATTTCCACTGACTGACACAATACTGGTGGCAATGGCTTCCAAGAGGAAGTTAACATGAATCATTAAAAAAATCATTGGTGCCAAGATTGAGGGATGAGTGGGGAAAGGTCAAGCTATGGCACATTTCATGTACCTGGAAATCCATAGCACAGCTTGAAATGAGACTGCCCATTAATAATTTCTGGTCCTGCTTTCCCCCCTGTAAAACTGTCCTTGACTCTACTTCAACTATTGCATAAAGAGAACTTGCAGTCTAGAAGCCGCATGCTCAGGAGAGCTCCCTCTCTCCGCTATATAATAATCAAAAAAAGTTTTGAATCAGATTACCAATTTATAACAACCACTTGATAATGACTATTTGTCCCAGAAGCTTGCCTACAAAGGCACTGAATCTGGAATTCATCCTTGTAATTTGCAGATTGCAGATGTGGTTCTTATGAAATATCAAAAGCTGATCTTCAGGACAGCGGTGAATTGCCATGTGGCACCTGAAAGGAGCATTGTCCTTACTTGTCTGACTGGATTCTTGGGACAGACAAAGTCCTCAGGAAACATTACAATTTTAAAATAATCAGTGGGGAGAATATACCTCTTATTCCACAATAAAACTCTTTGGGTTTTTAGTCTTGCTTTTGAACTGTACAATGTCATATGAGATTAATGTGCGTTTAATAGGTATCTAGTCACATCAGGATGGGTCTGACTATGAGTGCAGAATTAAGGAATGTTTTACCAAAAAAAAGTCGTGTACCACTCAAATATGAGAGCTGTGTTAGGTAGTAGAACTGTGTGTGCATGCATGTGTATAGCTACACTCAAAGAACCCAACTTCTATTTAGGCACCTAATGAAGAGGCCAGGTTTTCAAATATGCCACACACCTCGTAGCTTCCATTGCTCCGGTGAATGCTGAGCATTTATGAAAATCTGGCAGCCTTTTACAAACCCACAATGGGAGCTATTGGGGAGTGAGCTCTCTTGAAAAATCTGGCCTCAAATTTCCAGGGATAATCCTTAGTCACTGACTCTTCCTCATTTATTTACTGAAACCGCCGCCTATCATGCTGGCCAGTATTGTTTCATCATTTCCTTGTACTCACTTGTCAGTCTGTCTGGGTCCATCTGCTGTCTCCTGTCTTATACTCAGATTGTAAGCTCTTTGTGTCTGGGACCATATTTTTGTTCTGTGTTTGTATAACACCTAGCATAATGGGGGCCTCATCCATGATTAAAGCACCTACGTGCTACCATAGTACAAATAATAAATTCTCACTCGTACAGCTAAGAAAAAGAAAAAAATGTTCAGCAAAGGGAAAACATCAAGCAATAACTGGAACATTTAAACACATGCCACCATACATATTTAGGGCCTTATTCTCATCTCTCTCCGTCTGGTTTTACACTGCTGTAACGCCTGTGATTTCTGAAGAGTTGCTCCACATTTACATCAGTGTAAGTGAAGGTAAACTCAGGCCCTATTAGTCTTATTCTGGTTCTTACACCACCCCCATCTCTGTTATCTGAGCACTTGGTCTGCCAAGCTTTAACGTTACTAATTTTGTTGCTTCTCAGCCATACATGATTTAGCAAGCTGTCTGAGGCACAGTTGATGAGTTCATGTGCCAGACTGGTTACACAAGAAAGACCACCTCCCCTCCCCACCTCCACCCCCGTACACGAGTTTACACTGGGACTTGGCTGAACTGTTGTACACAATGGCCAGGCTTGCACACAGAATGAAAACAGGGCGGGGAGAGTCTCTTGTCATACACCATATGTTACAGTGTGTATACACAATTCCTTAAAGGCCAAGTTCAGCCAAAGAGGGAGAGCAGAAATGTAGCTGGGTGAATCCTCTGGCACAGGGATTCCAGAGGGAAAGCAGGGCACTGCAATCTGGGGGTCATAACTGTGATGGTTCTTGGGGCACCCTGCCTACAGTGAGGGGGAGACTTGCTTTTGCTTAACTGGATGTCAGCTCCTTGACACCATCAGCCTTTTAGCTACCCAAACAATCTCCTGTCAGCTATGCCATCCCTCCCTTTGCTTTGCAGGTTAATAATTGGCGTATGCTAGTCCCAGAGTCCCTTTGAAGACCCTTCTCCACTGAACACTCATAGAAAAATCCAAGGGAACAGTGTACATACCAGCTTGTATGTGTAAGGGAGTGGGGCATAGGCTGTCTGGCCTAGCGGTCACAGCTGGGCTGAGGTCTGCCCACCAGGGATGAGAGTCACCAGGCAGGAGTTGGAGGAATCACAAGCCCAGGTCCTGTAGACCAGAGTCAGTGTCTGAGTCAGAGTCAAGCCAGGGTCAAAGACCAGAGATAGGTTAGAATCAAGAATCGGGAGTCAGGGTTGAAGTCAGAGACTGGAGATCGTAAGACAAGGCAAAGTCTGGCATTGCAGCAGACCAAAGTCTGTATGATTGCCCAGACAACTTCCAGGGCTAACCCCTGAGATTAAGTGGGGGCACTTGGCCAATCAGAAGGCTCATGGGTGACACTTCCCATGGCACCTACTCTCCACAGTGCTCCCTGGCTCTACCTCTGCATAGCCTCCTGGTGGCACTGTGGGAATATCAGCCACCCTGGGCTGTGCAGCGCTGGGTTCTTACATTATAATTCAATTTAGGATCAGCACCTTGCTTAATATCACAGTACTGAGACATTTACAGTTGGGGGAGGGATAGCTCAGTGGCTTGAGCATTGACCTGCTAAACCCAGGGTTGTGGGTTCAATCCTTGAGGGGGCCACTTAGGGATCAGGGGCAAAATCAATACTTGTGACAGTGTACCCCACAAGGCTTTATGGGGAGGGGGTGCTTATAAATGTATGGATGACATAGCTGGAATATGTTTTGTGCTGCCTGTGCCATGTAACATATCTCCATAAAGGTTATGGTCTACTATATCTATTCATCCTATTTGTACATATATATCATTTTCTACTCGAGGTTAAGAATATGGGCTGTATGCTTGCTTGATTTCTAAGTAAGCTTTGGGAGGCATTTGGTCAGCTTCTTTAGGAAGGAATTCGCCAGGTTAAGTACTTGATCAGGAGACACTTGGGGAACAATGCATCTTGGAATGCTCCAATCCACATGAGAAGTCTTCCTGGAGACATGCAAGATGCCATGTGGACAATGGCGTCGGCCTGCAAAGACTGAGTCATGCAGGGGCATGTGACTTGCCCAGGTGACTCCAAATCTCCATCTTGGAGCTGGACTTTGCATAGGAGGGAGGAGGGGGGTCTCCACCCACAAGAGAGAGTCTATTTAAACCTGTGGGAGACCCCTCCATTTTGTCTTCAGCTGGCTATCGAAGGAGCCTCTCCAGCCCCCCCAGGATACTTGAAGGAGACTGAAACAAAGGACAGTAACTACAGGGGGTGTGAGTGATTGCTGGATCCAGGCTAAAAGGAGATTAGCCTGTAAAAGGGAGGGCTCTGGAACCAGTGAGGAAATTGTCTGCATTTAGTTTGATTAGAAATAGATTTGCGCATTTTATTTTATTTTGCTTGGTGACTTACTTTGTTCTGTCTGTTACTACTTTGAACCGCTTAAATCCTACTGTCTGTATTTAATAAAATCACTTTTTATTTAGTAATTTACTCAGAGTATGTATTAATACCTGGGGGAGCAAACAGCTGTGCATATCTCTCTATCAGTGTTCTAGAGGGCGAACAATTTATGAGTTTGCCCTGCATAAGCTTTATGCAGGGTAAAACGGATTTATCTGGGTTTAGACCCCATTGGGAGTTGGGCATCTGAGTGCTAAAGACAAGCACACTACTGTGAGCTGTTTTCAGGTAAACTTGCAGCTTTGGGAAAAGTGATTCAGACCCTGGATCTGTGTCTGGAGCCAGACAGGAGTGTCTGGCTCAGCAAGACAGGGTGCTGGAGTCCTGAGCTGGCAGGGAAAGCAGAAGCAGGGGTAGTCTTTGCACATTGGGTGGCAGCTCCCAAGGAAGTTTCTGTGATCCAACCTGTCACACAGCACCTTGCTTAATATCACAGTACTGAGACATTTATAGTCAGGGGAGAGATAGCTCAGTGGTTTGAGCATTGACCTGCTAAACCCAGGGTTGTGAGTTCAATCCTTTAGGGGGCCACTTAGGGATCATGGGGCAAAATCAATACTTGATCCTGCTAGTGAAGGCAGAGGGCTAGAGTCAATGACTTTTCAAGGTCTGTTCTAGGAGATAGGATATCTCCATTAATTTAACAACAATAAATTTATTATCAAAGATTCAAGAGCTAGTGAGTAAGGATAATGGAAGCAAAAGGGTTACCTATACAACAAAATCATCTTGCGTCTGAAGAAGTGAGGTTCTTACCCACAAAAGCTTATGCTCCCAGTACTTCTGTTAGTCTTAAAGGTGCCACAGGACCCTCTGTTGCTTTTTACAGATTCCGACTAACACAGCTACCCCTCTGATACTTAACAAAATCATAACACACTTTTTGGAGATTAACTTAATATACCAGGCTAACCTCCTGTCTAAAGAAGTTTATTTCACCCCCACGTGCTTTGTAGCGTTGCAGCCAAGGCTGGTTGGGATCCTATTTGCCTGAATGTAAATGCACTGTCCATTTATTTTCTAGGTGCAGGCTAAGAGGGTACCTTCCTTGCCTTCTACTTACGCTCCTCCCCCACTCATTGTCTGTACTCAGAGTATAATCCCTGTGGCTTGTTTTCCTGTGTGCTGCTGCCCTGTTGATTTCACATTCCTTCAATAATTTCATATGTAAATGGGCATTCATTGTATTGGTTTACAATGCAAATTTACAGCTGACAGAGAGACAGGTCTGACGGGAAACCTGTTTCTCCGCCTCTGCTGTGATATAGATTTTCTAAGACAATGTTTTCAGTACCCATAGAGAACTCCATAAACAGTATGTGTACATACATTTCACAACAATTACAATGACCAGTGTGACCCTAGCTTTTATTTAAGACCTCAAATTACATTCTTTGTACATACCAGAATCAGGAGATTCTTGTAACCCCCTTGCCAGCTGGCACTGAAGAGCTCTTAGGATCATAATATTGCATGCCACTTTGCCTACAGACCACACTCTCTTTTGATACAGTGCTCAGGTCGGTCATCAGCTGAGCCCACCTGCTAGAGAACTCTTGGGGTGGAGGGGGGGGAAGATCCTGACCAGATGCCTTGGATGGGGGATGGAGAACAAGATTTGCTGAACCTTCTTCCCTATGTTATGCACTAGCATAGAACCGGACAAGTCTGATCCTTAAATGTGGAACATGTTGGAATCTAGAGTTGGGGGCAGGCAGAGGAAGAGCACAAGCAAGTGCATACAAGCCTAGCATACGTCATAGCCCAAATATTAGAGTACTTACCCAGGAAGAAGGAGATCCAGATTCAAAATCCTGCTCCAAAGTAGGCAGACTATGGAGATCAACCCAAGTTTCCTACATTCCAGGTGAGTGCCCTATCCACCAGGCTATTGACTATTCCAGATTTTTGTGAAAAGGTCTCTAATGCAAATGGGGAAAAAATTGAAATCTTGAAAATTTTCACAGGATTCCTGCCTAGCTTATTGGAATCTACTAGAGGGTCGCTGTGCCTCTGAGATCTTTTATTAAACACTCCAACCGTCAAAACAACAACAAAGCCGAGACAACACAACAAACACAGAACACATAAAAGCCAAAACAGAGACCATACTGATGCATGTTGTGGACGGTTGTGTCCATTCCACACCAACCTCTGTAGCTGTCCCACTGACCCAGAGAGTCCGAGCAGGAGAATTGCCTGTCTCATCTCCATCTTCCTGAGTGCTTAGTATTTTAGTAATCCTCCACTTTTGTTTGGGTGACTCTTGTTCCCCAGTCAGGAAGATTATCCTGTATGTCCAGATCTTCTTCAAACAATCTTCTCCAATCCTCCTCCTTCCCTTCTATATCCACTCTGATTCATCCCAACCCACTCACTTTCCTCTGCTCCATGTCCACACCCAAATCCCTCCGCGGTGCAGCCCTCAATCCAAGCTCCATATGAGTAGTGACTGCCTTCACCATCACCCCCATACAAGGCTCTCTCCTAGGCTAGGTCTATACTACCCGCCTGAATCGGCGGGTAGAAATCGACCTCTTGGGGATCGATTTATTGCGTCCCATCGGGACGCGACAATCGATCCCCGAATCGGCGCTCTTACTCCACCAGCGGAGGTGGTAGTAAGCGCCGCCGACAGAAAGCGGCAGAAGTCGATTTTGCCGCCGTCCTCACAACGGGGTAAGTCGGCTGCAATACGCCGAATTCAGCTACGCTATTCACGTAGCTGAATTTGCGTATCTTAAATCTACTCCCCCCTGTAGTGTAGATGTACCCCTAGTGACTCACTGGTCACTCATTGGGCACTTGATGTGCTGCTCGCTGCACCTCAGGCCTCTGCCTTTCCTCTAGCACTGCAAACCAATCTCATCTGCCACTTCCGTTCCTATGGATTCCTCCAGCAGCCACATCAGCAGTTACTGCCAGACTCAATCTCCACAACCAGGGGTGAGAGAGAGGGGCCTGGCTCGCATCTCTGTTCTTCCACACTCCCTAGCTCTACCTGGTTCTGTTGCTCTTCCTTCTCCTCTATGGAATTTGCTACAGCCACCAGACTGAATAATACCTACCCAATCCTGTGGCTGTTACTGCTCTGCAGTTCTTTGCCTTCTCCTGGGTCTTTTCACCCAACCTCTCCAAACTGCTGGCCCTCCTGAACCCCAACATCCTCCCCTGTCCTGCTCACTGCTCTCAGGAGTCTTCTAGTTTACTGGTTGCAAGAACGCCTGGTGGGGCAGGCTCCCCAGAGAAGCCCTTCTCCCCACCCCCAGACTTGGGAGACAGGCCCCTTTTCTCCTGCTCCAGCCCTTCTGGACTGTCCCAACCTGCTCTCCATAACCTCCTCTTTGGACCCTTCCACTACTACAGCCCCCCCCAATGCCTCCTTCTTTCCTCTTCCCTTCTTCTTCCTCTTCCCTTGAATGAGAGCCTTGCAGAAGAGAGTCAGACCTTCCTTGCAAATCCCCAGTGTCTCTACTCCGGAGCTGCAGAATAGCTGCCGGCTCTCCTGATTCAGCAGCCATCTTGTTCCTCTCATCCAAGTCCACATCTAGCTCTCTTAGGGGATCAGGAAGCCAGCCTAGCTCTGATGGGCTCCACAAGGGAGATGAGGCAACTCAGTTCACCTGGGCCTAATTAACTCCCTCAGTAACTGGAAGGCAGTTAATTAGGCAGGGAAACACCTGGGTATGATAAAAGGAAGCTACTCCCAGGGGGGCTGGGCTACAGAACAGAGGCTTGTGAATGAGAGAGGCTCTGAAAGGCAGGAGCTATGAATGCCTAGTTTTGGTGTAACCTAACCCCAATGGAAAGACTTCCCCAGGTAGCAGCGGAAGCCCCAGACCAGAGGAATTATATGCTGTTCTGAGGAAGGGTGGTTGCAGTTTGACATCTGTTGGGGCCCTTTCCCCGTTGATGAGAAGAGGCCCTGGCTCCAGAATTGGATCGTGGGCCTAGAAAGCCTTGCTGGTAAGGAACCTGGACATAAGTGGACATATGGTTAACTCATCCCTCTCCTCCAGCTAGAGATACTGAAGTGGAAGCATATTTCTATGATGTTTTACATTTGAGTTAAATAAACTAGACCCCTGAAGGGGGGTTGTTCAATATACATAGTCCTCACTGGACCTATTGAAGCCCACTGGGGACACTAAGGCAAATATGTAATTGCAATGCTACCTCTGGCTACCAGGGGGTGCTCCAGGGGGTGCATGCCCCACCCCAGAATCCCAGTAATTTAAGAGACCTTAGCACTAGATGACTTCATTGGCATTCTCCAAATGTGCACAACAGATAAAATAGCCCTTACAGGAAGAAGAGCTGCACCTAGAGGTGATGGAATTGAAGAACAAGCCTGTCAAGGCTGGATCCCCACTTTGAACTTTAGGGTACAAATGTACGGGCCTGCATGAAAACTTCTAAGCTTAACTACCAGCTTAGCTCTGGTTCGGCTGCCACCATTTCAATGGATTCCATTCCTGGGAAACCTTGAAAAACCTTCACCAAATCCCTGGTGAAAACAGATCCAAACCCCTTGGATCTTAAAACAAGGAGAAATTAACCATTCCCCTCCTTCCTCCCACCAACTCCTGGTGAATCAAGATCCAAACCCCTTGGATCTTGAACAAGGAAAAATCAATCAGGTTCTTAAAAAGAAGGTTTTTAATTAAAGAAAAAGGTAAAAATCATCTCTGTAAAATCAGTATGGAAATTAACCTTACAGGGTAATCAAACTTAAAGAGCTCAGAGGACTCCCCTCTAGTCTCAGGTTCAAAGTACAGCAAACAAAGATAAACACTCTAGTAAAAGGTACATTTACAAGTTGAGAAAACAAAGGAAAACTAACACGCCTTGCCTGGCTATTTACTTACAAGTTTGAAATAGGAGAGACTTGTTTAGAAAGATGTGGAGAACCTGGATTGATGTCTGGTCCCTCTCAGTCCCGAGAACGAACACACTCCCAAACAAAGAACACAAACAACAGCCTTCCCCCCCCCAAGATTTGAAAGTATCTTGTCCCCTTATTGGTCCTTTAGGTCAGATGCCAGCCAGGTTACCTGAGCTTCTTAACCCTTTACAGGGAAAAGGATTTTGGAGTCTCTGGCCAGGAGGGATTTTATATTACTGTACACAGGACAGCTATTACCCTTCCCTTTATAGTTATGACAAAGCCTTTTAGGGCTAAATTGACCTTTGGTAGATGCTGGCTTCCAGCTGCCTCTGCAAGTTTAATTCATGGCACAGGGCTCCCTTTAACAGAAAATGTGCCAAGGAGAGGCTGCACTGGTAAGAGGCCACAACAGCATAAATGGGTAGTTGAGACCTTCTACTAAGGACCTGCAGATTTAGTCCAGCCTTCAAGGAAATATCTTGGGATGCACTAGGACTGGATACACTAGGACTTGGATGCCCTTCAGGGGTAAGTAGCAGCAGATTAAACACAGTTCCTATTTGTGATGGGTCCTTCCAGGGGTTCAACCTGGAACTGGGGTACTACTGAGCTCCCTGTCTGACCATCTTGGGCTCCCTCTCACACTGTCCTGCTGTGACAAACTGCAAACCACTCCCAGTCCTGCACTCACACAGGCAGGGACACACCCAACTGCAGTTACATGAATGCTTCTCCTAAGCCACTCAACAACTGAGTGACAATAGAGTGAGGCTCCAGCCTCAAAATACCCCCAGTTCTCCAGCCTAGGACCCGAGATCGTCTACTGTCCTGCCCTGATCAAAAGCCTGACTAGTATATGAGTGATTACCCAGTCAGCAGGAGGGGTGCGGACTCTCACTGGGTGGTGCTTACCTCGGGTGGCGGCGCAGCAGGGCTAAGCCAGGCTCCCTGCTTTTCCTGGCTTCACACTGCTCCCAGAGGTTGCTGGCATGTCCCTGCGGCTGGGGGGTGGTGGTGGTGGTGGTGGGGGGAGGGTGGCTCTGCGTGCTGCCCCTCCCTGCAAGCGCCGCCCCCACAGCTCCCATTGGCTGCAGTTCCCTGTTCCCTATCATTTACAGTAAGATTTGTTGACAACAAGGATGGCTGTATCCACGTAAAGGCACTCTTTATCTGTTTCTGGTTTGTGGATGATTCAACTGAAAAAGGCCTACCAGGACTGTTTATGAACGTTTTGAATGATAATAAAATAAAACTTCAGGTCTGCTGCTGCCAAGGCTATGACAATGGCGTGAACCTGAAAGGAAGAAACAGTAGCATCCAGGCAAGGATCCTCATGCTGAATCCAAGAACTTTCTTTGTGACTTGTGGTTCCCATTCCCCCAACCTGGTTGTGTGAGATGCAGCATTGTCTTATTTAGATTAAGTATTTCTCTTCGGAGTACTGCAAAGGATATATGTCCTGTTTTCAGCATCAACAATCAGGGGGAGATCCTCATGGACAATGTTATAAATCTGATCAGGAAGCCACCAAGTGACACTCACTGGGAGAGCTGCATTGACAGCATAAGGCCAGTGAGGTACCAAGTGACTGAGGTTTATGATGCCCTGATGGAACTGCCACAGTTGAGTAAAATCGAGGCCAGAATCTGACACTGGGCACAAAGGCTGGCAAACCAATCACTGACTTAAATTTCTGGTCTCAGTTGTGGTTTGGTACAATATCATGTTCCAAGTAAATGTTATAAGCAAGACATTACAAACTCAGTTGATGGACATCGTGACCGCTCCTACTTTGATGAGAAGCTACCTTGATTTTATTGTGGGCTACAGAGATGCCATCACTGCTGTCAAAGAAATCATGGAACTTAGGAGCTGAGCCTGCCTTCAAAGAAACTCGTATTCATCGGAAAAAGAGACAGTTTGGTTACAAGGGCAGAGATGAAGTTAAGAAGCTTGGAAGAAAAATTCAAGAGGGAGTTTTTCTGCTCACTCGTTGACATTGCTCGAGTATCCATCAAAGAAAGGTTCGGATAAATGAAACACCACGAAAAGACCTGGGCAGACAGGAAAACACTCTTGAACAATTTATGGACCTTCACTGGATGCTGACACATGGGGAATGTTCAGACGTTAATGGTAAAGACCTCTTTGTTGAATTGGACAACATCTGTCACATTTTGCCACACGGGAAGCACTCTCCACTCCAAGTTCTCCAATTCATTCATGATGCAGAGCTGACGGACACTTTTTTGCTAATGTGTGGATAGCTCTGAGGATCCTGCTCACACTGCCAGTCACAGTCGCGAGTGGTGAGTGCAGATTTTTGAAGCTCAGGCTCATTAAAACATCTCTTCAATCAACAATGGCCGAGGAAAGACTGACATCGCTTGCTATTTTATCGCTTGAAAATGCCATTGGCCAATCTTTGGATCTCTATGATGCTGGGCTGGAGCTCGCAAAGGCGAGAAAAGCGACTATTTGAAATACAGGACTAGGGTTAACATTCTAAAGCTGTCACCTATTGTAACACTCTTTAATACTGGTCCACCCAATGGTGGTGCATAGTTCAATTTCTTGATGTTAGTACATTTTGGGTATTCTTAAAACTAAAAAGTTTCTATGAGCTTAAAGGAAATGAGGTTTTCTTTATTTGCTTATATGGCACGAATAAATACAGACTTACAGACCCTAGCATGCAAATGTATCATCTTATATGACAGGGATAAATCATTCATCAAAGTCATGAAATGGGCTACAAATGCAATAAAAATAAGGCATTCAAAGTTTAACAAATGGAGGGGGCACATCGAAGATGCTCCTCATCTGGGTCGCCATTTGATATAGGGCCAGTCATGCTAATGAGCATGCCTAGTGCCCAGCAGACCAAATATCTGGATGATTCTGACCCAGGCAGCAGAGTCACCCTGCCTGTTCTGGAAAGTCTGGAGGCACACAGAGTCCCCCAAAACAAAACCAAGAACTATATATTCACCTCACTTTTCCTTCCCTTATTTACACCACTGTGCTACAATGCAAGCATGTAGGTTACACTTGCATCAATTGTGATTATGAACCTAAAAATGTGGGTGGAAGTTCAAAAGCTGTTATAATTACCTATAATTTTTGCCTAATGGGAAATTAACTATGAAAAATAGGTTTTTAATAAGTGAATATTATAAACAAGTGCAAGAAGACCAGATCAAGAAGCGGGATTAGTCCAAACAAAAAAAACCTGTTGATGTGATTCAAGGTCTGTTGAAATCATGCTCAGTAAACAGAAGCTGTGGAACCAGCAGTTAAAATGCCAAAATTGGCATGATGGATATTAGGCCTAACAGGTGGACAAAATAACCAGAGGGATAACTGCTGCTCATTTTCCCCCCTTGCTGAGTTCCTTAAAAATAAACTGTGAGGAAAAAATTCTCTCTCTCCTCTCCCATCCCACTTTGCATCAGAGCTCCTCTCATCTTCCCCAACCGCAAGATAGAAGGAGCAGATCAGACCAAAGACTTTCTTCCAGGAGGAAGGTCAGCTGGCCTGGCTCTTGTTTAAGAAATGTCATATTCATCTACAAGTGATGAAAATCACCATGACATCCAGTCCCCCTAACTGCCAGCCCTGCAGAGACACATCAGATCCTTTTTTGCCTCCCTTCCCTGTTGTGTTAATTTCTGTCCCTCTATTTTCTTTTCTCCTATCGTCTCTCTCTCTCTCTCTCTCTCTCTCTCTTCATGGAATCTGGAAATTAATTAAACTACCCCCACCAAAGCCTGCCCCCGTAAGGAGAAAGGACCCAAGCATATTTCCCAGACAACAATGTGAACCAGAGTCCAAGCAACAAGTTCTGTGGTTGACCTACCAGCCAAGGCATCCATTCATGACTTACCAGTCATCCAGTATCTAAAGACATCAACGGAAGCCCTATTTCCCCAACCTGTTTTATCCTCTCTCTCCTCCACCTTGTGTCTGTTTGTCAGGACTAAAAGTAAAATTAACTCTTTCCTCTTCATCAAAGAAAGGTTGTTTCAGTGGTTTCCCCAGGAATTGAAATTAGAAGGGATGTTCGTATTTACAGTGGTGTGTGTGTCAGGGCCGATGAGGGGTGAGACTGTGAGGGTGAAGGTGGGCTATATGGCACTATAGTAAAAACTGAAAAATGTTTCATGACCATTTATTAAAACTCATGTTTTAAAATCATCACACAAATTAAAGTTGGCTACTCAAGCCTTCCATGAAGCACTATGTCTACATCCTTCTTGGGTTCTTGTTATAGTTTTGCACAACTCTGTTAATGAACTTCTTGAATGCAATGCGTTCATCTTTGGTGGCTTCTCGTGTGTCAGGTACTTCCATTCCTTCAATTGATATGCTCATTAGTTCATTCACATGATCAGGCAGAAGGCGACTTCTTTCAGAACACAAAATTCTATTCAATGATGAAAAAGAACGCTCAACTTTGTAGCTATTGTGACTGGGAGTAGCAAGAGATGAATGCCTACTTCTTTCATCCCAGAAAACAGAACACAAAGATCGTGTTGAGCCACTAGTGATGATAAAAAAGAAGTTGAAATCAAATCTTCATTCATTTGTCGTATGATATTCCACTCTGTGTTCAAATTCTCAATTCTGTCCTGTTCATATGGCAGCCTCATTGCTGGTAGTGCCTCACTCCACTCAACTGTTGGTGTTTTATAGGACAGGCATCTGTAAAAGCTACGTAGAGGTTGAGTAGAATCTAGAAGTCTCTGTTGTAGATTTTTAAGAATCAAGTCTGTGCACTTTTTTAGTTGTCTTAACAAACACTTCTTGCCTTCTTCACTTAAGGATTCAATATAAATGCCTTCATTAGTCAACTTCTGGACTGAAGTCTTTGCTTCTTCCAGTACGTTTTCAATGGATAGCTCTCTGATCCAAATGTAGCTTCTATTGCTGGACAAAGATCTACTACTGTTGTTGCAGATGCCTGGATGGCATTGTTTAATGACCCAAGTGGTTTCAACAGTAGACTTACAAGAGAAACAATGGCAATAGTCTTCTCTGAATGTAGTAGCAAAAATAATCCACCAGCCTCACTACTTAGATCCATCCCATCTTGGTAGATACTTTCCAAAGCCAGTAATAATGGCCGGAGTAATTTTAAGACAACAACCAAGGATTGCTAATGAGAAAGCCAGCGGGTTTTCCCAGGTTGGACCAATTTGAACTTCAGTCCCAGTGTATCTTCTATATTTTCCAAGATATTCAGTCTTTTTGGACTCTTGCTGAAAAAAGAATATAATGAAGACGTTAAATTTATAGCTTTTTTAATGTCTTTTGAAGATTCTGCAGCTCGTACTAGTGCTAGATGGAGAAGATGGCCTCTGCAGTGTATATAGGAGAGATTAGGGTTACACTTTTCTCTGAGCAAAGCTTGTACTCCACCATGTCTTCCAGAGAATTTTGCAGCTCCATCAAATGCACAAGCAGCCATCTGTTTGGGGTCCAATTGACAAGCATTTAACTCTAAGATGTGGGTTGTCACAGATGCAGCCAATGTGTTTTCTATAACTTGAACATCTAGAAATGCATCTACTGGCCTACCCCTGACATCAAGATAACGTACATAATGACTTATACTTGATGCTAATTTGCATCGGTGCATTCATCAGCCATGTATGCAAATGTTTTGAATGTGGTGAGAGAGTTCTTCACTTTTTCAACTGTTGAGTCTTTAACTGTTGCACCGCATGCTTCTAGCCAGTCAGTTGAGTTTCTTGCAGAAAGATAGTGAGCATTTGCTGGTCTTGTTCGGAACCAGTGTTCAACTTCAGGATGAACAAGTGACAATGAACTTAACATTGGCCTCCAGTTTGTAGTGTGTGGTATCTCTTGCTTAAATAGAAAGTAGGATGCCACAGCCATGTTTGTTCACATGAACTGTGTTGTGTCTCCAGCATTCTTAATAGCCTCATTAAGTGCTTCTAAAATTGGCTTTGAAAGTGGGCTTATAAGGCTTTCTGCATGTTGATGCACTCCAGAGGCCTGGTGTTTTGCAGCCTTTTCATGTAGTTTGTCAGCATTGGCTTTGCTGATCGGTTTCACAAACCAAGCTCCTCCACTTTTACCAATTATAGCATTGGGAAGTTTTCCTTGTTCGTAAGCTTTTTTGCAAGAGGTGCACCAGTAGCTATCTTTTGTAACTTCAATAAATGGGAACACTTTGACCGACAAACATCGGGAACTGCCTTTAGGTTTAGACACTGTTTCTTCAGTAGGTAGCTGTATTTGTGCTTTGGGCTGGTCGGATGTAAATATACTACTTGAACCTTCAGATGACATGTTGATATATTCTTGGTTCTTGATGGGTTCTTGACCTTCATTAGTTTTTGAGGCCTTTGAGTGAAAAAATTGTTGGATTGTTTTTTGTCTTTTCATTTTCACTTTGACCTGCAACATATAAAAGAGATTTGAATAAAGTAAATGTTTTGTTAGGATAATGCAAGTTACACCAAAACACATAACAGGTCTAGATTTCTAAAAAAATATAATAAAAAAAAATGTATTTAATTTAAATTGACTTATGAAAAGTAAGCCATCATGGGATAAGAGGGAAGTCCTCTCATGGATCAGTAACTGGTTAAAAGATGGGAAACAAAGGGTAGGAATAAATTATCAGTTTTTAGAATGGAGAGAGATAAATAGTGGTATCCCTGAGAGGTCGGTACTGGGACCCTTACTGTTCAACATATTCATAAATGATCTGGAAAAATGGGTAAACAGTGAGGTGGCAAAATTTGCAGATGATACAAAACTATTCAAGATAGTTAAGTCCCAGGCAGACTGCGAAGAGTTACAAAGGGATCTCACAAAACTGGGTGACTGGGCAACAAAATGGCAGATGAAATTCAATGTTGATAAATGCAAA
The DNA here is from genome assembly GCF_027887155.1 of Malaclemys terrapin pileata. NCBI lineage: Eukaryota > Metazoa > Chordata > Testudines > Emydidae > Malaclemys > Malaclemys terrapin. Next base: position 39,377,114 of record NC_071505.1, read on the forward strand.
GTAATGCACATTGGAAAACAATCTCAACTATACATACAAAATGACGGAGTCTGAATTAGCTGTTAACACTCAAGAAAGAGATCTTGGAGTCATTGTGGATAGTTCTCTGAAAACATCCACTCAGTGTGCGGCAGCAGTCAAAAAAAGCAAACAGAATGTTGGGAATCATTAAGAAAGGGATAGATAATAAGACAGAAAATATCATATTGCCTCTATATAAATCCATGGTACGTGCACACCTTGAATACTGTGTGCAGATCTGGTCACTCCATCCCAAAAAAGATATAGTGGAATTGGAAAAGATACAGAGATGGGCAACTAAAATGATTAGGGGTATGAAACAGGAGGAGAGATTAAAATGACTGGGAATTTTCAGCTTAGAAAAGAGACGACTAAGGGGGGATATGATAGAGGTCTATAAAATCTTGACTGGTGTGAAGAAAGTGAATAAGGAAGTGTTATTTAATCCTTCACATAACACAAGAACTAGGGGTCACATAATGAAATTAATAGGCAGCAGGTTTTAAAAAAACAAAAGGAAGTACTGCTTCACACAACATAAAGTCAACCCATGGAACTCTTTACCAGGGGATTCTGTGAAGACCAAAACTATAACAGGATTTAAAAAAGAACTAGATAAATTCCTGGAGAATAGGTCCATCAGAGGCTATTAGCTAGGATGGGGAGGGATGCAACACCATGCTCTGAGTGTCCCTAGCCTGTTTTCCAGAAGCTGGGAATGGGCAACTGGGGATAGATAACTTGATGATTACCTGTTCTGTTCATTTCCTCTGAAGCATCTGGCCTTGACCACTGTCAGAAGACAGGATACTGGGCTATATGGACCATTGGTCTGACCCACTATGACCATTCTTATGTAAAAATTAATTAAAATAATAAAAATGTTTAGTACAGAAACTCCCCAACATAATGCTCTCTCAAGATAGCAACGATGTGAGATAACAACCTTGGCAAATAATGCATTTTAAAAATCTTGGCCTACTAGGAAACATATTTATATAATTTTCCATTCCCAGTCACAAATCTAGCATTCTGGAGCAAAGTCACTAAAATATAGTCCAACAAACAAATGTTTATTTACCGTGCTCCTCACTTTTCCCTCCACTGCACCCCACTCACCGGTGTTGTCCTTGGTCAGTGGAGACTCAGAGTTCAGAGGTACTTTCACATGAGTACACTTCCCAGGTGGGGGGCAAGAAGGCACCATGCTCCTTCCTCCAGCTGCTCACTGTTTGCTCTGGCCACTGCTGTTTGTTATCTCACCGTTCACTCCACCATTCTGTTGCCAATGGCCCTGCGCAGTCACCTTCTGCTGCCACCTGCCACAGTGACCTCTGTGAGTTGGTCTCTTGAGATTCCACCCAGCTCTCAGTGATTTCAGCTGCGCTCTCAGTGAGGGAACCTCGCTGCTAGTGCAGGCTGGGCTGTCTCTTCCACAGAAACACTGTCCCACAGCAGGACTAAGCACTTAGACCTGATTATCAGTGATTTCAGCTGCAGTGGTCACTTAACAGAACAAAAAACTATCTATGGATCCTAATCAGCTCGGTCTTTAAACAGTGGAGAGGGACAGGTCCCCACCCTCTCTCTTGATGCCCTCAATTAGCACAGGCTAAGTACAGTTCTACTGCCCTTTACTCATACAATAAGAACAACAACATTTCATTCCCCCCCCCCATTCAAGTGATTTGTAACCCAACCCCAGCCAAAATCTATCACTTGGGCAACACAGCTCTGTTTGTGGATACCTAGGTAGATTAGATGTGAATGTAAATACAATCTGGTCCTGAAGCCTTTTCCCCCAGCCCCAGCTCATCACTAGCTGTCAGGGAGAGCTCATTTAGACTTTGTTTACAAATCATAATTTGAAATTATTAGGTTGGCCAACATCACCGAAATGAATTCACTGACATTGTCATAAAAAACAACAGCTGTGTAAGGAAGCTAGTCTATGTTCATACTTTTCAAATCTATTATACTTTTTCAGATATACGTATTTTATCATACATTGTATATGCTTTTAAAGTGTGTATTAATGTTTCACTTTCAATTCAAATGTCCAAACAGTCACTAAATTGGCATGTAACTAGTTCACAAAACTGGGGGGGGGGGGGGGGTGTTGGGGAAATTCAGGGCAGTGTAGGGAAATCACTGGGTTGTTTTGAAAATAAGAGACTGATATTTTGTTTCTGAAAGGAGAGAGACTTTAAAGGTTTTGAGTTTGTTTCACATAATCACTCAATTTCAGTTGCAATGTAAATGCTTGTTTTAAGTTCTTGTTCGTTCTTGTGTTTGATCAATAAACTTCCAACTTTAGAATGAATGCTCTTGGATGTTTGCCAAGAAATCGAGTAAAGCAAGGTCTCTCCAGAGGAAAATAAACAAACAAAAAATCCCTGGATCTCTTTGTATTGCTTTGTATTATGTGGGACAATAAAATAGTTTATAACAACCTTAAATCTTTTGACCCTTCAAATTAATACAACACACCTCCCTGCACAAACCAGTGATTTTGGGTTTGCAGAATTTGCTTTTCTTCCTTCTCTTGTAATCAGCACCAACAGCATAAGAAATCAGATGGCCAATTAAAAGGAGTGAAAAATCAATATACAATTATGGTAGAGCTGATTGAATAGTTATAAAAATGTAAATATTACAAAAGATTGCCAAATTCAGTACATAGTCACACTGGTTATTTAAAATGTTTTGGACAACTGGCAGCTTTTTGTTAAATTTTTCCGTGATTATGTGTTTGATACTTTGAAGGAATTTAAGTATGCCCTCATCTCATTTCTTGCTTTCCGAATGTTCTGAAGAGTAATTTTGCAGAAACAGCATATTTTAAAGAAATATTGGAGAATATTTGGGGAATGTTTTGACTCAGACACAAAAATTTGCACCAAAGACCTGATGTACCACTTATTCTCAGCCAGTCTGACCAGAAATATTTAATCTCTGTGCCCAAACAAAACTAATTAACACAGACCCAATTTGAAAAATGCAATACTTGATAACACTCTATAACAGGGGTAGGCAACCTATGGCATGTGTGCTGAAGGCGACAAGCAAGCTGATTTTCAGTGGCACTCGCACTGCCCGGGTCCTGGCCACCGGTCTGGGGGGCTCTGCATTTTAATTTAATTTTAAACGAAGCGTCTTAAACGTTTTAACAACCTTATTTACTTTACATACAACAATAGTTTGATTATATATTATAGACTTATAGAAAGAGACCTTCTAAAATGTTAAAATGTATTACTGGCACGCGAAACCTTAAATTAGAGTGAATAAATGAAGACTCGGCACACCACTTCTGAAAGGTTGTCGATCCCTGCTCTATAATGATTCCTGACTGTAATGTGTATTAGATGCCACTAGGTGGTACTGTGGGACTCCCTTTCAGACCCAGCCAGAGTGAAGTGGCAGCCTCTAATCCTTCACAGTCAAGGTATTCAGTGTGCGTACCCTGGAGTGAGCCTCCAGCTATCCCCAGGAACCAGCCTACTTGGCACTTGCTTTAGGACCCAGTCTATCCCTGCTACTGGAGATTCTCCTAGCCTAGCTAATATTCTGTGAGTGACAGAGAGTAAAGCAAACATATTTGCTATAGATTCCTCATGAACCAGGAATGAATATGGGTCAGTGTTTTGGCATTTATCAAAATCCACCTCTACTGTAGCTAGGTCCTTCTGTGGTTTCTCCCAGCCTCCTCTAGTCTCCACTAATCTAAATAATTTTGTGTCATCCCCACATTTTGAAACTGCACCTTCATAATGTGTTACCCTTAGAACCAGTGTTTATTTTCTCATATTAATCTCCATCCATGTCGATGATGGATTATATGGTCCTCCTCTCCTAGCTTGAAGTTTGCGTCTTTCTGACACTTACTGCAGACTGGACACAGCTGGAATGTTAGGTAAGATATGTGTGCTGAGGCAGTTTGACATAGCCATAGAGCACTCTTGTCAGAGGGCATGTCAGCAGACTATCTTTGGACACCCTGCAGTGTTCCCTCTAATTTTTCCCACCCATATGCGGAATGAATTTTGTTATGAGCACCAATATGGAGGTGATGTGTGACACATCACCTCCATATTGGTGCAAGTAACAAAATTAATGTTGTGGGGGTGGGGCCGAGGGGTTCTTGTGGGGAAGGGGCTTGGGGCTGGGGCAGAGGGTTGAAGTGCAGGGGTGTGAAGGCTCTGGCTTGGGGTGTGGGCTCTGGGGTGGAGCCAGGGATGAGGGGCTCAGGGCTGGGTCAGAGGGTTGGGGTGCAGAGGGTAAGGGCTCTGGCTGGGGTTGCGGGCTCTTGAGTGGGACTGGGGATGAGGGGTTTGGGGTGCAGGAGGGTGTGCTCTGGGGCTACTGCAGGGAGAGAGGACTCCCCCCCCTCCCCCCAGCGCTCTGTCCCCGCAGCAGCACCTGGGCTGGGGGGGAAAGGCGCCTGTCCCTGCTGCAGGAGCTCTGGGGCTGGGGCTGCAGGATAGGCGCCCCTCTCCCAGCCCCAGCAGGTCCGGGGCAGAGGAGGGCTGTCCAGGCTGCGCCTGGGGCTGGCCATGACTGGGTCTGGGTTGCTCCGGGATCGGGCTAGGCCGCGCCGCCCCGGCCGTGCCTGGGCCCGATCCGGCCACGGCTGGGTCCATGCTGCTCCAACCGCACCACCCGGCCACGCATGGGCCTGATCCAGCTGCACCTGGGTCCGGGCTGCAGGATGAGTTGGGACCTCCCACGGCAGGTTGGGAGCTGGGCTAGGTGGGGGCCAGGGGAGGGAACCCCAGGTGTGTTCCCTAAGTGCCTGTGCAGTGCTAAATAGGCTATTGCGCAGCTGCAAAGCTTACAGGGAACTTAGAGTCTAACCCAGATGTGTCCAGTCCTTCATAATAGGTAAGTGTGTACGTATATGTTGTGACAAAGCCCCAGGGGTGGTGCCTGTGCCACTGCTGAATTGTGGATGAGTTTATGAAATTGTATAATGAAATTACTGTGTCATGAAAAGCCTATATGGATGTGGGTCCCCCATGAGTTAACAGGGCTTGTTCATTGTCTCTGCCAGGCCAGAGACTAGGGTGAGTGATCAGCACTCAATCATCTGTTCAATGTAAAACACTTTGGGACAACATAGGCAAGCGTTAGACACCCCTGATTTTGTTAACTTATGATACCCTTTCTCTATACACACATACACACGGCCTGATTTTGTCAACTTATGGCACTACACACACATCATTTGAAAGCTTGCTATGTCTACTTTAAGATGAGATCTGATGTAGAGCTGTCAAGTGGTGCCATTACCATAGGAATAGGGATAAACAATGACACCATCAATATTAAAAACACCACTTTGAAATGTTTGCATTCATTTATATTAGCTTAATGACTCTATCTATTATTTCAAGACATGAAATTGGATTTCTTTGTCACCTGAAAGCAACAACAATCTAAGGGTAAAACAAAATCTAATAATAAATGTGTACAGGTATCATTGAAACATAATAGCACTGGTGCCATGTCTAGTTAACATCATCTTCATCATTACGATTTCTGTCAAGAGTGCATGGGTTATGACAGCATTCGTTGGCCTAGCACGTACACAGTTCTGTGCAGGAAAGATTGTTCTGACTACAGACACGTTTAATCATACAATGACCCCCTCGCAGTACAGGCACAAATAAGGTCTTGTAGAAGCTCAGATGCCATTGGGCCCTTGAAGAATACAGGAATGAGTTCATCATCCACATTTTTTCATCCATGTTGCAATGGTGATCTACTGTCTTGTTTACCTATGTGCCAAGATGCTCTTCTGACATGCCCTTCAAAACTGTCCTCACAAGGTGGGAGTTTGGCCAGCCATTTGTCCTTTTTGATGGCTAGAGTGAGGCACAAGCAATTCCGGTCTCTGTGGTCCTCCTTTTCTTTCTCACTCTGGTCATACAGAACTGCTACTAGCTTCCTTGCAGCAGTAATTGCGGCTTGTCCATCACCCTCTTCCAATTTGGCAAGATCTCTGAAGCAGTAAGCTCCCATTGCTTTGATAACATTAAACACATGTTTTTTCCCCCAGTACTAACTAGGGATGACAGAGAATCACATCCGATTAATGTGTGTACAGCAGGAAGTAGATTGTAGAAGTCAGGAGTGAGTGTGTCACAAGTTGCGTGCACTGGAATAAAGTGACGCTTGTCAGTTGTGCTGGTAATGGTGCCTGTTTCAATCCATGTTATCTGTGTGTTCCATTTTTGGAAAGTAGAGTTACTGTTGTCATAGTTAAGGCTGTGATTCTGTCAGGGAAGTCGTGGAAAATCCTGGATTCCGTGACTTTCAGTGATCTCCATGATGTCCCTAGCTGCAGTGGCCGGTGTGGCTGGCCCTGGGGAGCGCCCGAGTAGCAATCCCTGGTGGGGAGGGAGGGGCAGGGAGCACCCGAGCAGTGTTCTCAGGGGTTGTCCTGTAGCCAGTCGCACTGGCTGCTGCTGGAGCAACACCAGGGCCAGCTGCACTGGCTGCTGCTCAGGTGGCCCTGGGGATCGCCTGAGCAACAACCGGTGTGGCTGGCTTCAGGGAGCACCCAAGCAGTAGTGAGCACCTCTGGATGTGATTCAGGGTCAAATGGGTTTGTCATATTGGTTGGTAAGAGCTGTAATATGCTCTTCATCCCCCCTCAGTGGAGATGCGAGGACTTGTTTGTGCACTTTGTCTTTACTGCTTCTTGTTAGGCCACTTCTTTCTCTCCTAGCTTTTGCATATTCATAATGTGAAGCTGTGTATTGTCATCTCTAACACTAATACTGATCTGTGCATAAGTGTCATTGAATTAAAAATCTAGTTTCTAGAATATTTCAAAGGCTAGCACTGCATGCATAGGCAATTACGAAGTAAAATCTTCTACCAGGCAGACTAGATGTTGCATTGTGTATACCAGGGGTCGGCAACCTTTCAGAAGTGGTGTGCCGAATCTTCATTTATTCACTCTAATTTAAGGTTTCGCGTGCCAGTAATACATTTTAACATTTTTAGAAGGTCTCTTTCTATAAGTCTATAATATATAACTAAACTATTATTGTATGTAAAGTAAATAAGGTTTTTAAAATGTTCAAGAAACTTCATTTAAAATTAAATTAAAATGCAGAGCCCCCCAGACCGGTGGCCAGAACCCGGGCACTGAGAGTGCCCCTGAAAATCAGCTCGTGTGCCGCCTTTGGCATGCGTGCCATAGGTTGCCTACCCCTGGTGTATACAAAAGTTTACAAATAGAGAAGCATTACATCAAGAATTTACGTACATTTATATCTACCCACTACGCAATACAAATTATGGGCATCTAATTTGCTGCTACTGGTGCACAACCGTCAGCATGAGACTGGCTTGATCAGCAAATTTCAGTTGAAAATATAGAAAACTATTATCACTCGTGAGATACTTTGACCATTAAGGTGATGTGAAAACTATTCCTGTTAGTATATCACAAAATGTTGATATTTGGCATTTTTGCCACATGCTTGATCATTTTTTAAATAAAATAAGTGTCCATGTAAAACCAATAAAAATCTTTTAATACATTGTCACATGGTGGCTTTGACCAATAAATGCCACTTTAAGGTTTTGAAATTAATGTAGACAGTAAAAATGTTACTCATAGTCCTATGGCAGTGTTTCTGCAACTGTGCAAATAATGGCGCTTTCTCATTTTGGTACCATTGTTTCACCTGGTCTACAGGCTTATGGCACCACTTGACAGCTCCACCTCAGACCTCATCTAAATGTACATAAAATAAACTTTTAAATGATGCGTGTGTAGGGTGGGTACATTAAACTCCAAAAATATGACCCTTTGTGAAGTATTGCACCGTCCTGAGTCTGATCTCACCCACCCCATGAGTCCTGGGTTTAGTCTTCATTCACACCCATCTATGACAATCCCAATTCACATAAGTATGACATCGTGAGCGGGATTAAAACTTTCAAAGTTTCAGTTACAAATTCAGCATACTCATGCTTCTATGCCATCCAAAACATGCACATGTCTTCTGAAGGAAATGGACAACATTGAAGTATTTTATCAGATGAAAGTTCGATCAGTTTATCTTACAGGCTTCCTGTAAATTCGGCAGACTTGACTACTCTTTTGTTGAATGGAATAATTATCCACCTCTTGCCAAGTTTTTCGTTGTCAGGCAGAAAGTAATCCTGGAGCTGTTTTTTAAGTTTAAGTATATATTCAATCATAATGTTTTTTAATTGTTTAATGTCCATACTCTTGTCATTGGCAATCAATTTGATGGACTCACAACTCAGAGGTAATAACTCAAAGTTTCCACTCTGAAGCCATGAAGACCAGGCTCCAAGCTTCTTTCCAAAGGGTCTCACTTTGTCTCCCAACACAATTATGTTTTTGTGTCATCCTTAAAAACTCATGTTCAGCTCATAAGCCAACTGAAGAAGCCATGATGGATCGCTGAACGATTTAGCAAAAGAAGTCCCTTGATCCTATGGGAACATAAGTACTTCAGCTCGTAATTTAAAAAATCTTCTTAACGCTTTTCCATGTGTGGGCCACCTCACTTCAGTGCGCAAAACTGGACTTTTCTGAAGTGCGCCCATTTGATAACATAAAACTGCAAACAGACAAGCTGATAGAGGCCAGCTTTTATTAAATTCACAACTTTTACAGATTCACAAAGCACCTGACACAACTCAGAAGGCATTCCTTTTTCAGTGAGTGCTTGCCGACGTAAGAAGCAATGGGTCCAAATTGTATGTGGCATAATGGTTTTTAATCTTGCAATAAGCCCGCTGTTCTTTCCAATCATTGCTTTGGCACCGTCACTGCATATAGCAATACTTTTTTGCCAGTCGATTTCAAAGTATTTGGTAGCTTCAATGAACATGTTAAATAGACATTCATCAGTCATATGGTTAGGCAGTGCTTTACAGAAGAGCATATTTTTCTCAACAGAAGCATCTGAATTATATTGAACAAAAACTAATAACTTTGCTGAGCCTGAGACATCTGTTGATCCATCAAACTGAACAGCTAGGAATCGTTTTAACTTTTCTTTCAACTGCTCACGAATATCGTCAGCCATTTCATTAATACACCTCGAAACAGTATCATTTGATAAAGGAATAGCTTTAAGCTTATTTGCCTCTCCATGGCCAAGCATGCCTGTAACCATGTCTAATGCCGCACAAAGTATGAGAGTCTGAGCTACTGTATGTACCTTACATGTCTGGGCAATAAAAAGTGACACGAGATATGAAGCTTCAAGAACATTCTTACTGACATTACTTGTATTCCACATCAGGGTTTGCTGGCTATTCAAGCAGTTCAATTTTCTCTTGAAGAACCCAAGAGGCTTGTTCTTTAATTGTAGATGTTTACTTTCCAAATGCTGAATTAATTTGGCAAGTTTCATGCACTTAACACTTCACCACACACACACACAACACAGTGAGGTTTATTTTCGATTGCAGTAAAACCATTCATGAAATAGCTGTGATTGTATTTTCTGCACTTCGCTTTCTTCACTCCTTCATTCTGTGAAGTACTTGGTTGAGCTCTCTTTATACATTTATCCATTGCACAAGAAGACCTTGTTGAAAAGTGTGCATACAGTACGACTTGCTAACCACGAAGAACAACCACACTGTCTGGACAGGAAGCAGCAGTGAACTTATGTGGTTCTGTGGAGTCACGTGCTGGCTTGAAGCAGGACCAGCCTTAGACTCACTGGGACCCCACCGAAGGCGCATGCAACTGTCTTTGGAGGTGGACCCAGTGCTGGGTGCCAAGGCATTTTGACCTACAGGATGGGTGGCCTGCTGAGGTGAGTCAGGGGGTGGAGATCGTGCTCCCTTTCCAAGCCCACCACCGGAAACCAAAGCCTTGCCACTGGGGCTGAGGCCCAAGCCTGAGCCCTGCTGCAGTGGGTGGTGGTTCAAGCTGAAGTGATGCTGCAGGGGGCTCAAGGTTGAACCCAAGCCCCGCTGCATGCCCTGAGTCCAGCCCTGGGGCTGACAGCCTGAGCCCGAGCCTCACTACCTGGAGCTGACAGGCCTGTGCCTGGCCATAGGGGGGCTCGAGCCGAAACTCGAGCCTCACCGCAGGGGAGCTGACAGCCCCGAGCCCTGCCATGCTCAAGCATGTAAATTAGCTTTGCGCAGGCCCCTGGGCCATAGGGCCATGCCAGCCCTGCACGAGACCCTCCCATAAGCTGTCCCATGACCCCGCTGGGGTTCCTGACCCCCAGGTTGAGAAACAGTGCTCTAGAGAAATATTACTTTGCTTGGATGTTCCTGCAGCACTCAGTCATGTGTGCACCACTGCCTGAGAATACTTGTCCTAGGGCCACTTAGCTCAGTGAGGTGTACATACTGCCGCTGTCTGGCACTATGCTTCCTCTGTGGCAGCCAGCAGAGAGAATCATGTGCTGAGCTGCACTATAGAGTTGGGCAAGATATTTCAGGTGAATGGTTCATTCACTAAAAAATGTGCAGTAGTGGTTGACCTGAAACTATTCACGAAGAGTTTTGGCCAAGGCCAATTTTAGGGGGACTCGATTCACAAGGGGTCTTAGGTGCTATTCACAAAGCAGGGGAGATAGTGTCCACCTTACAGCCAGTAGCCCTGGGGTGAGGGCACTCACCTTGGATGTGGGCGACCTATGTTCAATCCTTTCCCTAGTGAGTGCCCTAAGCACCAACCTACTGGGTCCTCTGAGGTGAGGCTTTCCCAATCTCTTCTGCTGAGGCTGTTCCATTTTGTATAATTAAATATTCATTGGAGCAGGGACTTGAACTTGGACATCCCACGTTAGCGACCTAACCACTAGGGTATAGAGTCATTCTCACTCTCTCCAAAGTAGGGATTGAATCACAGAATCATAGAAGATTAGGGTTGGAAGAGATGTCAGGAGGTCATCTAGTCCAATCCCCTGCTTAAAGCAGGACCAACACACACTAAATTATCCCAGCCAGGGCTTTGTCAAGCCGAGCCTAAAAACCCTCTAAGGATGAAGATTCCACCACCTCCCTAGGTAACCCATTCCAGTGCTTCACCACCCTCCTAGTGAAATAGCTAATATCCTCCCACACTGCAACTTGAGACCATTGCTTCCTGTTCAGTCCAGCTTCTTGTCCACTGTAAATCCCCAGGTCCTGCAGAACTGCTGCTTAGCCAGTCGGTCCCCAGCCTGTAGCAGTGCATGGGATTCTTCCTTCCTAAGTGCAGGACTCTGCACTTGTCCTTGTTGAACCAAATCAGATTTCTTTTGGCCCAATCCTCTAATTTGTCTAGGTCCCTCTGGATCCTATCCCTACCCTCCAGCGTATCTACCTCCCCCCACCAGTTTAGTGTCATCTGCAAACTTGCTGAGGGTACAATTAATCCCATCATCCAGATCATTGATAAAGATGTTGAACAAAACCAGTCCCAGGACCGACCCCTGGGGCACTCGGCTTGATACCTGCTGCCAACTAGACATTGAGCCGTTGATCACTACCCATTGAGCCCGACAATCTAGCCAGCTTTCTATCCATCATATAGTCCATTCATCCATTCCACACTTTTTTAACTTGCAGGCAAGAATACTGTGGGAGACCGTATCAAAAGCTTCGCTAAAGTTAAGATTGAAACCCAGATCTCAACTAACTACCCATCCCAACTAACTACCCAAACCACTGGGCTAAAAAGTTATCAGGAGGTGTGACAGGGTCTGCTTACTCTGCACTAGCCCAGACAGGGTTAAGCCCATGGTATTGACAGCGGAAGTCCCACCTCCCTGGCAAGACTGGGCATGCTCCAAGTGCTCTAGTAGTATAAAGGGAGGGAGACCAGATCATTCTAGGCTGGAGGCTGCAGGGGAAGGACCTGCATGGGAAGTGCCTGCAGAGGGCCAGCCACAGACTCTGATTGTACCGGGAATTGAAGCCGTCCATGGACTGCCTGCACCCTGGCAACTGGAGGAAACCCTGGAGACGACTGGCCTTGCCAAACACAGCAGACCTGACGTCTCATGGGAAACCCCAACACAGACTCTGGTAGGAAGTGATCCAGGGAGGGTGATGGAGTGGTACCTCCCACCCAGGGAAACTCAGTGTGTTTTGTTAGGACCCCCCTGCTGAGTCAGTGGCAAGCCGCTATGCCACTGTTAGGGCCCTGGGTCGGGGCCTGGTGGAGTTGGGTGGGCCCTGGCCCCCCTACTGGGGCTGCCACACCCCATAAGGGGCGTGCCAATGCTATAGACTCTGGCCACCAGGCCACGCTGCCTTGTGCCAAAGGGCTGCTTTATGGACTCTGGGCATTAGGCCCTGCTACCCTGCACCGAAGGATAGCGCTACAGACTCTGGCCGCTAGGCCACGCTGCCCTGCACCGAAGGATGGGGCTACAGACTCTGGCCGCTATGCCATGCTGCCCTGCACCAAAGGGCTGCTTTATAGACTCTGGCTGCTAGGCCAAACTACCCTGACCCTAGGGGCGTGGACCATCACAGGGGGGATACCTCTCGCTCCCCCCTTATCTGTATTTAGCCCTTTAAAAATGTCTGGAAACAAGAGTTTGGGATGGAACAAAACATTTGTTTAGCCCAAAATGGACTTGTCAACTTTTTCAATTCACTGAAATTTCTCCAAATCTTTGTATTTGTTTTGGGTGAAACTAATTTTTTCCCCAATTTTTTTCCAAACTGCCAATGAACCAACTCCCCCCCCCACCAATTATTTGCCCAGCTGCACTACGGTATGGAATGGGTCTTGCCAATTTGGAGGCAGCTCTGTGTTTCTCAGGGAGCTTGTGGGTAAGAAATGATTAGATGGTTCATTCAGTAAATGTCTGGACACTTGACTTTCTTTCACTATGTCAACTAGGAAAAACAGTTTTGCATACAGAAACTCAGACACCACGGGGATGAATGCAGTATAAGAACCTAACCAGAATAAAAATCCCTATGAAGGCAACTGAGATTGTTCTTGCGGACAGTCAAAGAATAAGCTAGCAGTAAATCAAAGCAATGGACATTGTTCCGCTGGATTGTCTTGTGTAGTTAAACTATAAATGTATAAAGAGTGGCCTGGACTGTAGTGTCAGTCTCCAAAAAATAAAGGCAAAGCACCTCAAAAGGAAAAATAGAACATTGTGCCTTTAAGCCCCAGCCTGCTACCTCTGGCCATCGTATAGAAAAAGAATACCAGGACTTTCCTCCGCTTGATTCCCCAGTGGAGTTCACTGCCAGCTGTAATAGGCGCACTTCAGCCACAAACAATCAAAATCAAGGCAAAATAGTGTTAGCTGAAGGTGTTTGGGGACAGTTACTCAGTCTGTTCCACAATTGCTCATACCTCCTATTCACAACTCAGCTTCAGTGCCTCTAGTTCTGCTGCCTCCTGGATTTCGGGAGCAAAGTGCAATGCTTGGATATAAACAAAGTGGTGGGGTTCAAGTTCTCTGTCCCTTTTGTTTGGCCATGGTCTGGTAGTCTTCCTTGTCTCTCTAAGTTATATAAGGATAGGGAGGAATATCTCTCGGGGTGACTACACAGTCTGTGTCTCAGACTCTTCTGTCCCACTGGTCAGGACTGGACCTGGGAACTGATCAGCTTCCTCCCTTTCTACTTCTCCAATAACCTTTATCCTAGCAGTTAGGGAAGTTACTTGGGTTGTAGAAGACCAGGGTTTGAATCCCTGCTCTGGAGAGAGTGAGTGACTCTATAGCCTAGTGTTTATGTCAGACATGTGGGGGACTCCATCACAAAGACCTGCTCTGAGGAGCTCAAATGGCACCTAAAAGTTGAAAATTTCAGCTGCCTCTGTGGAAATTCCCTCTTGCTAGCCAGAAGATCTTCTGCCTGAGCTCTCTTTGAAGGGAGTTAACACCTTCCCTACCAGGGGTGAGTAACCCAGGCTTCCTGCTTTGTCACCTTAGCTCCACTGCTAGATGCACCTGAATGGAACAAGAAGTGGAGACTTCAAGGGAGCTTCACTCATGTGACTTGCTTTGTTTTGGCTAGACTGCCCCTGGTAGGGAGGAGTGGGGTCAAGGAAGGGGTGGGAGAGGAGGCCACTGGCATCCATTTTAGGAGAATTTCCAGAGAGGGGCTGTTAAGGGAAAGCTGGATAGACGAGTCACATTGTGTTTGCATCAGCATCATCAAGCCTCACCAAGGTACCTACACAGATCCCATAGTATCTGACCACCTCACAATCTTTCAGGGAATTATGCTCACCCCAGGCAGGGAGGTGCTCTGATCCCTATTTCACGGGTGGGGAACCAAGAGACAAAGGCACTTTGCCAAGGGCACACATGAAGCCTTTGGTGGAGAAGGAAATTGACCTCATGTCCCCCAAATCCAGCTACCAGTCTGGCCACTGGATGATCGTTCCTCGTTCATGGTCTCTGGCTACAGCTGTATTTTGACAAGCTGCATCTGAGGGTCCTGCCTGGGGTCCTGCTGTAATTTGTTTGCCACACTGGTTATTCATTTCATTTGCTGTACACATCCTTTAACACAATTCTATTTCCAGTTTATTATCCTCATTCTCAGGGGGAAATGTTGGGATAAGGTGAAGGAGGGAGTGAAAGCATAGCGCCCTTCCTCCACCCTTTGTTAAAAGCAGAGGGCAGTTCACACTTCTCACCCTGACTTGGGTAGGCAGTCTCCCCGCAACTCTCTCTCCTCCTTGGCTGGTGCAGTGAGAGGTTCCCCTTCCTGTTTTAATTTACTTTAACTGCTATCTATCCCCGGTTCCTCCCACATTTCCTACCAATGTGATGCCTCAAAACTCCTGATTTTGTTTATTTCCTGGAGATTTCCAGGTGAAGGTGGCAGACTCCAAGTTAGATTGAACCCAGACCAAGGTTGCAGTATTAATCACTGTAACATAGTAGCATGGTGTAAGGGATATTCCATCACAAAATTCCTTTTGAGAGGGGCAATCTGCCTGGTGTATTCTGGACAGTATAACAAATAAATAATAAGGAAACTGCACATGTTGTACGGTGGCTTATAGCTAACTATTAGAAATTTCATATGAGAAAGGTGTTAGTAGTTTCAGAAGTTTACTTAGCGAAGTTTACTTCGACCCCTTATATCTCTCGCCTGAACAGATGACCACATCCCTCAGGTGATTTCCTGTTCTGATTGCTGTGATTGAAGACACAAGGCTATTAAAAGTCTACAGGGTGAACAAACTTAATGAAATTGGTGCAAGTTTACTTTTTGCAAAGCAGTGGACTGTTGATTTCTCAGATGTATGGGCTTTCGCAAAATACAGAAGTATATACAGAGCCAGTCAAAGGAAACGGCAAGATTTTGAGACCAGGAAATCTAATTTTCCAAAAAGAATTGCTATAGTAACAATTGCAAAGAAAGAAATAATGAGCATCCCCAGCAGAGATAATCAAAGTTCAGAAGATCAGGATGAATTTAGTGCCCTGAAGTTGCTGGATCTTTGGAAAACATGAATGAAATCAGGATAAAATTACTGGACTTGAAAACAAAGTAGGCCTGAGTCAGATCCATGTGTACCAGTATAATTCTACTGAGTTCAAAGGAGGAATTCCTGATTTGCACTGGTATAAGATCAGACTCGGGCCCAGTCACTGGCTTTCTAGCATGCACACTGTCTGGAAAGTACCCAATCAAAGGAAACCCCCACACTGTCACACATCTTTTCAATTTCCTTTCAATCTACTATTCTATTCTATCATACAATCTGAAAAATCACTCGGTTAACCTGGACAGCACAGAGCAGAGGTGTTCGAGTCTCATGTGAGTGCCATTAAAGGATAGAAAAATCGGACATTTCTATTACCGATCTTTTCTGAGCACATACAGGAGAGATCATTTTCAAGCTTTGGGGAAAAGAAAGTGTTGCGTCCAGCATCTTGCAGAGACCTTCTGAAGCCAGTAAGAGGTACACTAGTTAGCCACTAAGACCCTAATTCTGCCAACCCTTATGCACATGCATAACTTCACTATTGTTAGTAGTCCCAGCAGGTTGTAATAAAGTTAAGTATCTGAATAAGTGTTTGCAATATGGGGGCCCATTTCTGTAGGAATTAAAAAACTCATCAAAAGTGCCTCCATTTTATATTTTGCCTGGATGTAAACCACTCCTGTGGTCTTTAGTGCTCTGACTCATCTAGTAATTCATATACCATTTGATTGAGGAACAGCCGGAAAAAATGCTTATTGAAATTATTGTATTTTTTAAAGAAAAGAGCAGCCTCTTATGTGAGGTTTTTTTTACTGCATTTTGTAAAACTTTTTGCAGGGATCTGACAGACATAAGAAAGATGAACTGCAGAGATAAACAGCGGGCATCTGAAGGGAGATATATATTTAAATAAGTCTTTATAGATTTTTTTTAAACTCTAATTCAGCCCTATATCCAAGCACAAGAACACATCCCTAAATGTAAATGTGCCATTTGTTTCCCATTGTAAACACAACAGTTTAAAAAATAAAACACTTTTTTTTTAATTCTAAATTTACTCTTCTTCTCCCCTTGTCCCCAACAGCACCCACACAAGGTGGTGATGTTAGAACTCAAAGAAAGAAGTCAGGGCCAGCACTTAAATAGTAGTGAAGGTGTCACAAAAACGTCTGCATTAAATAGCATTAAATATATTGCAAATAATTTCAAGGCCATTTTCACTGTATGAGCTATTGCTATTTAGTAGCAATTCTCCACTGGAACATGGCATTTATGGTCTCAAAAGATTAATACAACACAAAGCACTTATTCTATGAAGTGAAAAAATGTTAGATAATATCCGGTAAACTTACTCAGTAATGCTTAAAAAGCCAAAGATTGGTTGGAAATGGCTAACTAAAACTTTAGCCACCTCCACGTGACAGCCAATAACTTTAATATTTGCTGCAGCTGCTCAGTTTCCAGCAAGTCTCTCTTGGCCGGATGTATCCATTAAGAGGCAATGGCACATCACTTCGCACATTTGGTTGCTCTACCTTTGTGCAGCAGTCCTTCCCTCTGAAAAATGTTCTTCTCAGTACGCAAAAGCAGCTGCTGAAGCAACGGCTTCGGAGTGAGAGTAAGAGAACCAAGGGCAGCACTGCTAAGCAACCTCCAGGAGAGAGAGAGGGAGAGAGAGGGATAACCGTGCTCAGATATCCAAAGGAGCTTCTGTAAGAGACAAATACACCAGCTTGGCTCACCTCAGCTTTATTCCGACCTCCAGACCCCCAGGTGAGATTATAAAACCATTAGAGCCAATTTGGCTGTAGAAATATGGGCCTACATTATGCTTAACTTGAGAGCATTCAACTTGAACGTTGAAATAGGTTATTTTATAAAAATAACACCAGCCTTTTTTCCCCCTTTGTTGTACTGAATTTTATTTGCTATCTAGTGACTAAAATATGCCCGGGGAGGCGTGGAGGGGGACCTGTACCTACTTGGAACTTTATGAAAAATGTTAGTTAATGGAGTAAAAATTCCAGTGCATAAAGACTTCAGAAATGTCTATAGCTGGCTAGGTAACCCATGCAATGCATCAAACTGCCTCTTGTAAATAGTGGCAGAAAGCCTAATGTGCACAGATTGATGCTTGCTACTTAGTTTTTGAGTCTGTCTTTAAATATATTTCATTCTAATCATTTGTAATAGGAGCTTTATGCTGGAAGATCCCCAAAGGCTCCATATGAGCCATGCATAGTTATTTCTGTCTGTGCTCAAGTTTTATTTCAGTTGGTTTTTTTTTTTTGCGCTTGCCATGCAGCGATCTGTAAAGGGAACCTACTCTGATACAGTTTGAAAAGTGCATTTTGTACTTGGCTCTCCCTTTGATCGAATTAATCTGGCCTTTTTTGTAGTCCTAAATGAGGCCTATAGGCTGACAATGTAGCTGTTTAAAGGGGATTTTAGGGGATAATAGCCAATGCAAATAGTGCCATGAGAATGGCAACTTGCTTTTGCACTTTCAATCACATAATAACAGCAAAGAAAGCTTTTAAAATGAATTGAAATTTTGTGGCATGCCATCTGGGATTATTTGGGGAAACAGTTCTGAAGACTGTGGCTGTGTAAAAGAATGGTACTGTGGGCCACTCTTAAGCTGACATGTTTCAGATGGCAACCTTATGCTAACTGCTGCAAAGTTGGCTAGCATTTTTTTTTATTATTTTCTTTCTCTTGGATTATCTGCAAAAAATGCTCTTTGCTGGTATTTGGGCCTGAAAAACTTTTCTATTGTTAAAGAATTCAATTCAACCCCCTTGCAGCTGCTGATCCCTTTATTGTTCCAATCGTTATGTATACGCGTCTCAAATGAATGTACCCAAGCCTTTTAGTGCCTAATAGGTGTCTGTATAAAGGTCATTTATTCTGTAGTACTTGTTTTAACAAAAGTTTATACACAAACAACAACTACAGCTAAAACATTCACATTAATCAATGCTCCTTGCACTGCAAAATGCACAAGGAAAAAAACCTCCTTAGAGGAAGTGTGTCCAAAGCATGAGAATTATTTTCTGTGCAATACTGTGAAGCAGCAAATACTTTAAGACATCATCATCAAAGGCTGTATGAAAATTATTTCATAGCTGTTGCTAGGGCAGATGATTGCAGAGATTTGTAAGCACAAGCACAGCTTTGACGTGGTTGCTGGAAGTTTTAATAGACAAGAATGGAAGGAAACTAGAAAACAATGATTTCTCTGGGTTCTCCTCCCCATATTAGTTTTGGAGCTGGGCTGTATGCTAGAAAGCACCTTGAACTTTTGGTTGACATAGCTGCCTTTTTCTCTTTCCTTCTCCTCTTCCTCTTTGCCCCAGCTCCATCTGATTTGCTATTACAAACACTTATTGAGAAACTAGGGTGTATGTAAATCAGATTTTTGAGTTGTGAGATCATGGATAAACCCATCTAGTGAGCTAGCTCCACTTTTTAAAAGAAATATTAAAATCCAGCCCTGAGCCCTACAAACCTAAATTAATCCATGAAGAATTTAAAAAAGAAGCAGGTAAATTATAAGAACTATGGGCCAAATTCTAATTTTGGTTCCATCTGTGTAAACCTAAAGTAGTTCCATTGACTTTGGCGGAGTTATCCCTGTTTACACACACTACTGAGCTCAAAATTTGGCATTCTAATAATAAATAGTAGCTCAGCAGAAAATAAATCCAAGAGAAGCCAGAGGGGCCAAATGCCAGTTATCAGTAACACGAGGAATGAGATCCGTCAAGAACAGGGAATATTATGTGGGAACTATGACGCAACATGGGGAGGGGTCCAGGGTGAGCAGCCACTTACTCGATTTCTAATAGAAGAGCAAATATACTCAGGACAGGCTGTGATTGCTCATTTGCTGGCTAATATTTTTACCAGCAATAGCTCATTCTCCCACCCCTAAATGTTATCCAATTTATAATAATGAAGCTATTACCACTGTTGCTAGGGGCATTACACCACATTAACTCTCACTCCCTAAGTTAAGCAGTATACATAGATCACAGTTGCCCTGTATACAAAGCCCAACAATCAACTGTTGCAGCAAAGGTCTGAGAAAATTGATGTGCATTCCACTGTGCCCTAGTGATGAACAGACTTTGGCTCGGTTAGCTCTAGGAGGAAGTTCCACTATGGAGGACTCCACTGAGAATGCCCTGTCATTCAGATCTAGGGATTGTTAGCAGGAGCAATTCAGTTATCTGGCATTCAGAGAGGCAGTCTCTCCGGCAGGCAGGACTTTACAGAGCAATGACACCATCACTGAACCCATAGGCATTGGAGGATCAGTGCAGTGGTGTTGGAGTGTGCTCCCTGCAGCAGATGCTGCTAAGTTGGTGGGCAGCCACATACTGTGCTTACTGTAGCTTCCTGGTGGTCTTCAAAACTAGCCACATGTGTAGCGCACTGTAGTAATCCAATTTGGAGACCACATAGGCATGTCTAACTGTGGCAAGGTCCACAGCCAAGTGAAAGGGTTGCAATCTTCTTGCCAATGCAGATGAAAAAACGTGTATTTGACCATTGACATCACTTGCAAATCTGGGAGCAAATCGGGAGCTAAAAGTAGCTCCTAACTGTAAGCAAGCCTCACTAATAATAATCCATAGATTTCAAAGTGCTTTACCAAAAGAGAGAAAAATCCTTAGCCACATTTGACAGGAAAATTGAGGTGTAGACAGCGTTGTGTCAACAAGAAGCTACTGCTTCTTGCAGAGGTGGATTAACTACACACACAATGGGAGAAGGTCTCCCATTGGTGGAGTAATATCGTCAATGAACCGCTGCAGTGTTTTAAGCATAGACCTGCCATGAGTAAGATTCCCAGACCTGAAGAAGAGCTCTGTGTAAGCTCAAAAGCTTATCTCTGTCATCAACAGAAGTTGGTCTAATAAAAGATATTACCTCATCCACCTTGTCTCTCAATTTATTTCAAGTCAGGAGGTTACTTAATCAGCATTGACAGTTTTAAATATCCAGTTCCTAAATTTTTTCAAATCACTAGACAGATCTTGGGCATCTCCAAACAAACGGCTTTCACAATGCCCCTTACAGCTAATTATTTATTTTTATTAAACAAATCATTTTTTAATATTCTTTTTCATATTGTGAGTGAATGTCAGAACTACTTACAAAAATCTATTGTCTTTGTCTTTTCCACAGTTGCTTTTCCTTCTAAATCCATTAGTACTAATTTCTAATATTTTCATGAATGCAAATTAAGCTACTGTATCAAGTTAATTTTCCAATGCTGCACGGTACAAGAGGTGCAAGCATAATATACCTCTTTATTATAATGCCCAGGCATCACATCACCTACCTGTTGCCTGTTTTACTACCTTGAAAATCAGATTAGACTATAGATGGCTGAATAACAGACCAAAGAACTTTAAACATTTAATTTTACATTTTGCAACACTGAATCAAACGTAAATCTAGGAGAACACAATAGTTCAGAACTGACTTGGGACACAAAGATGGGTCAGATGAAAAAAGGTTTCAAATAAGTAAGGTTAAAAATGCAGATAAATATTCAGCAATACAAAGGCCTACTGATCTGCAATACACAATGACTGACATATTTAATTTCCCCCAGATAAATCACACATTGGAAGTCAATGGAATTACACTATGGGTGGCTCAATGGCAGCCCTTCCACTCAGGGCAGCATGGCCTTTTGGCCAGAGTCAATAATTGGCTCTTCTACTCAGGGCAGCGTGGCCTATTGGCTGGAGTCAATAAGCAGCCTTTTCACCAGGGCACTGTGGCCTAATGGCCGGAGTCAATAGAGTAGCCCACCTCCTGTGGGATTGTGTGGCCTATTGGCCTATTGGGGAAATGGGGTACCACTCAGCGGGTTGTGGCACCCAGGGTAGGGGGACTCGGGTCCTCCCTGCTCTTCTGAGTCCCAGCCCAAGGTCCGGGAGGTGGTGGGAGTGCTCACCACTGAGTCAGCTAGGATCCTTGTGAAACACGCTGGCTGGTGCTCTGGTTCACTCACTGGAGAAAAGTCTAAGTCCCCTGGGCTGCTTCGTACCCTTTCTCCCTCAGTGATGCTCCATGGTTCCCCCAGGTCTCTGGGGTCCTTGGATGGCGAAGCTCCTGCTGGCATGGTCTCTTCTCCAGGTTCGTTGGGCAGCCTGGAGTCCGTCTGGAACTCTGCGTGCTGTCGCTCTGTAGTCGGAGCCTGTAGCAGCTCCCTGGAGAGAGCCTGCAGTCTGCGTCCTCCCCCTTCAGCAGCCTGCTCAGACTGAGTTGGGCTGAGTAGCCTTTTATTTTATTTAAAGTGAATTTTGTAATGTGGCATTATACCACCGTGGGTTCGGCTCTGGCGGCTACAGTTTCAAGCTTAACAGAGTGAAAGTCACCTGTGCTACTTGCTTCAGAGTTAGAGTCTCTAGGAACATATTAAAAAAACGAGGAGTATTTGTGGCACCTTAGAGACTAACAAATTTATTTGGGCATAAGCTTTCGTGGGCTAAAACCCACTTCATCGGATGCATGCAGTGGAAAATACAGTAGGAAGATATATATAACAGAGAACATGAAAAAATGGGTGTTGCCATACCAACTATAACGAGACTAATCAATTAAGGTGGGCTATTATCAGCAGGAGAAAAAAAACATTTGTAGTGATAATCAGGATGGCCCATTTCCAACAGTTGACAAGAAGGTGTGAGTAACAGTAGGGGAAAAATTAGCATGGGGAAATAGTTTTTACTCTGTGTAATGACCCATCCACTCCCAGTCTTTAGTCAAGCCTAATTTAATGGTGTCCAATTTGCAAATTAATTACAATTATGCAGTTTCTCATTGGAGTCTGTTTTTGAAGTTTTTTTTGTTGGAGAATTGTGACTTCTAGGTCTGTAATTGAGTGACCAGGGAAGTTGAAGTGTTCTCTGACTGGTTTTTGAATGTTATAATTCTTGACGTCTGATTTGTGTCCATTTATTCTTTTGCGTAGAGACTGTCTAATTTGGCCAATGTACATGGCAGAGGGGCATTGCTGGCACATGATGGCATATATCATATTGGTAGATGTGCAGGTGAACGAGCCTCTGATGGTGTGGCTGATGTGATTAGGTCCTATGATGGAGTACCTTGAATAGATATGTGGACAGAGTTGGCAACGGGCTTTGTTGCAAGGATAGGTTCCTGGGTTAGTGTTTTTGTTGTGTGGCATGTAGTTGCTGGTGAGTATTTACTTCAGGTTGGGGGGGCTGTCTGTAAGCAAGGACTGCTGATAATAGCCCATTTTAATTGATTATGCCCAAATAAATTTGTTAGTCTCTAAGGTGCCATAAGTACTCCTCGTTCTTTTTGCTGATACAGACTAACACGGCTACCACTCTGAAACCTAGGAACGTATAGAGACCAAAGGTAGTGACCACACAGACATTCACAAGTACAAGGTCTAGACTGTTTTACAAGTTTTATTAATGTTATGTTATGATTACCCAAGCATACAGAAATTCTATACAGACCTATGCACAAGTTACAAATATAGTTATACTCACATCCTTAACAACAATGTTGGGGTCTGATGGGTCTTTCATGGCTTGATTATCAGTAGAGGGATAGTTCCTGCTGGAGTCTTCCATAGGGAGCTCATTTTCCCATTCTGGGCATCTCCTTTTTATAATGTGATTCTGTCTATGCCTACATTCTGCGCACGTCCATAGAAGTGTCAACCCTCTTTTCTCTTATTGGTCTGTGTTTCCCGGGAAACTTAAGGGACCCCAATTTTCTATAGGCTGTGTACATTCCCTTTACTCTCATTAGCATTAATGTACAATCTGTATCCTGTGGTAAAGACACATGTCGGAGACAGATGCACCTTTACAGTATTTTTATGATCTAATATTAATCTCCTGGGTAATTTTGCACAATATTACCACTTGGTACCTATTTTCCCATAATCTTAGGGCATCAGGTTATTTTCTGGTCACTTACGTCATCATTTCTTGTCTCCAAGGCTAAAATAGCTAAGCTAAAGTCTTGCAGGCCGCAGCCTACAGGTTTGTGCATTTCAGCTTGTCTTACTCACGTCTAATACTTGGTTCCTCTAAATATTGATCAATCTTATACATTTATAATCATACAAATTTATTCTAATTAACATACAATGAATATATATGATGTAACATAGTGATTAATCATAACATCACACAATAAATGGATAATAAACTAAAATCATTGGTTACAGTTGCTTCCTTTTATACTCTGCCTCCAGGCTGAGCATGCCCAGCAGAGTTGGAGGGGTGGGGCTTCCTCAGCCTGCAAAGCACAGTTAACCCTTTCAGGGCTGGTGCGGGGTAGGTGCACCCTGTCACACAATGAAGGATTCCTAGAGAAAGCAGCAGGCTGCTGCTAGGATTGTGACTGAGGTCAAGGCAGGACCTGCCCAGGTGCTCACAACTGAGAGGAAGCAGGGAAGAAACTTGAAAAGTACTGTGCTGAAGAAGTCTGTGGAAAGACTAGGGAGGAGGCCTAAGAGGCAGATTGGCATAGGAGGTATCTTTGAGGGAAAAGTGTAGTGAACATCTGAGTCTGGAATGGACTTTAGGGTTTCAGAGCTGGAGTTTGGGGTAAAAGGAGGGCATTGTGGTGCCATACATCTTGATGGCCCCCTTTTATAAGGTGTAGATCCCTGCAACCAAGGGAAGAAGGTCACACAGACCCCGAGTAGAGGACTATGGCCTAGGTAATGCAAGTGGTTGAAGACTTTTTGTTTGAACTCTTGTTTACCCAGGAAGGGGTGGAGTATTTTTAATGCAGCCAAGGGCTAAATTTACCTGTCCCGTGACGGGGATGCTAGTGATTAGCAGGGAAGCTAAGACAAGGCTGCATTGTGACAGGAAGAGGTAAGAGAACCTGCTCTAAGTTCCCTTGCAGTTGTCTTCTGTTGGTGCTCCTTCCCTTGACACACAGTGGCAGCATGACTGATAATTGCAATATTGCCATTGGTTCCCCCATGCCAGCAGCATTCTGTGACTCCGTGCAACGGGAATCGTAGAGCACAAAATGAAACACTGCTGCTCCAGTCAATAGCGGTTTATGTGGCAGTTGTTAATGTAATCCATTGATCTAAAAGAGTCTTGTTCCCTTCTTGGAGGATCATCATGGGGAGGGATTGAACGTGGAACCATCAACTCCAAAATCATAGGTCACTACCTCCTTGAGTAATTCCGGTAGTGGTAGTAGTAGGTTTTTATCTTTCATGTGGACCAGCCTCTACAGTAGGAACATGGCACATTGTTATATTGGTTTACCAGGAGAACTGCTGCATAGTGGCATTTGACAACTGTAGCTGGTTATATCCTCAGTTTCTTATGTTACTCTTTGTTCATATGGAGGAACTATCTACTGCTGTATGTGGTGGGAGGAATATCACTGCACATAGTTTTAATCTTTGTGTATCCCAGCTAACCCATTTGTATTCTGCTTCTGCAAGGTTGTTCCTATGCAAGCTGGGAGGCAGAGGAAAAGCCATTGCACCAGGGCCGTGCACAGTAACAAAAATTTGGCCACTTTTGGAGGGGAACTTTCTGTGCCACCCAAGGCCAAAGGAGCTGGCTCTCCCTGCCTTGGCCCCAGAGGAGTTCTGTGCCCCACACTGATTGGGGGGGGGGCTGTGCTGCTGCTTGCCCCCTCTTGCGCAAGCCCCTTGGCACTGCTGATGTTCTCTTAAACAGCTATCACTGCTGTTGACCTGAGCAGCAGTGTTTTGTTTTCACTTTCCACCATACAGTGTCTAAAGATACAATTAAGTCATGGTGGTCACCACTATCATGGAACTGGAAAATTTTGCCATTTATTTCAGCTCTTCTGCAATAGCAGTGACCTTTTATGATTTTGTGAATTTTGCCATTTATATGGACCCTGCTCCTGCACATTAACAATTTGGACTAGATCAACGCGAAGATCAAAGTAAACTAATTAATTGTTAATCCATGGCAGCAGGGTCCACACTGGTGCTCTGACCATAGCATCAAATGATTGATTGATTTTTTTTTTTTTTTAAACTGTGATTGTGCCATGAATTAGGCATAATTTTGCTGTGACAAAATTGTATCCATACTGATGGGAATAATTTAAGAATGTTTGTCAGTGCTTTGCTGGATCAGGGCCCTAGTGCAATGAAATGCTATATTAAATAACTCTGAAAACAAGTAATTGCTATGAATGACATGTACTCTGATTTGTTATAACTGGGGATAGACCATAGTTGCAAAGCTTAGATAAGGAACTAAATCTTCCTGAAAGTTCAGGTGATCCAGTGTTCTGATTTTGGTTTGTATCTAGCATTTTCTCAAAATGAGAGATGACTCAGATGTGGAGATCTAGGTATTAATTGTAGGCTGAGGTAGAATGTATTTTAACCCTTAAAAGTAGAATTTTAAAGAGATTGTTACAGTTCAGCACATGTCTAACCAACAGGTGTCAGCCTTGCAGTACATTTTTAATTTTTAGGATCTGCTATAAACTTTTGCTTTGATTTAGTGAATATTATAAAATACACACAAATACATTAGAATTAAAGCATTCCACTGCCTGAAAGTAAAGAACATTTTTTCTTGTGAACTAGGCAATGAAACAAATTAGAATCATCATTCAGAACTATAACCCTGCTGCAAATTGCAAAATGAAACAAAGCTCATCTCCTGCAGCAGATAATGAAAGTGTTTTGGGATGGAAACGAAGAGTATAAAGTAATGATGGAAAACTCTGGCTACTAGCACTGATACTTCATGTTTACATTACCTCTTTTTTTAAAAAAAGCTAGTCTTCTCTTTTATAGGGTTCAGGCCAGATCCTTCACAGGATAGTGGCTAAATAACTGTCACATTTTAAAACATAATGAAACATAATGAAAAAACTGCATTCGTATTTTGTGTTTATTAGTGTTTGAATATTAACAAATATTTTTATTGATGATAAATACATCTTTTCAACATTTATATCACACTAGTATGGCATATATAACCAGCTCTTTTTGACCAGGATTTTATGAATCACCACAAAATGTCAAGGTCAAAATTTTCAAACCTAAGTGCTTAAAATTAGGCTTTTGAGTCTATACTTTGACACCTAAACAAAAGTGGCCTGATTTTTTGTTTTTTGTTTTTTTTTAATGCTGATGAAACCCTCCAGCTCTATTTGAGCAGGAATTGTATGTGTTCAGCAAATCTGAAAGTCAGGCCTTAAGCATATAAATGCTTAAATATGGACTTAAGAGAATAATTTTAGATGTCCAGGTTTGAAAAGTTTGGCCCAGATCCCTTTTTCTACCCTAAAAATAGGCTGACAGCAAGAATGACATAAACTTTGTCTATCTTTACATAATATATTATAGATGGTGCAGTAGCTATGCCTATAGCTACAGTTGCCCAACACTACTTCTTATAAGACCTGGTTTTCAGTTACTTATACATTTACCAAATTTTAACCATTTGGGCTGAAATTTTCCATGCCAGGTGGATTTTTTTTTTTTTTAAGTTTCAGCAAAAATGGTTGATTTGTTTCTAGGAATGAGATTCATGAAAAATATATCAGGTGATGCCATGATGACAGTGATGTGCCTTTTCCTATCCTTGTGAAAAAACACCCAAATTTAGCCTAGTTATAAGCCTTTGAAAAATCTCAGTTTGTACATGTTCCTTTGAGACTTGTTACACTGCTGTACAGCCAAAATGCTTCTGAAATAAATGTAGTCAAACTTTACTAATTCTGGGTCACTGAAAACGAAAATGATGCTTAAAATTGTTGATTGGCACTAGTTTTCAAGATATGCTATTGGGTCAGTATATACGACCCTTGACTTGGGAATGGCGGAGGATAAGTGAGTTATAAAGGGAAGGGATCTCAATTTAAACCAGAAATGACTAAAATACATCTTTGACTGGATCTATGAATAAGTCTATGACTGGGTTTGGACAGTACTTGCTTTTTAGGCAAAACAATGAATGATGCAATCTGAAGCTGGTATTGCGTCATACATGATATGAATTGCATCATGTTATTCCTAGAAGTCATGGATGATGCAATCATAACGAAGCTTACATCACTCTGCTGAACAAATTGCCCTATATCAGCTCTAGAAATCATACAGTGTCATGCTCTCTTATTTGTCAGTGTTTGATTTTGCAAAGGGACACATTTCTGTTTAGCCAAAGTGAGCAGAGATGCCTCGTACTTGTGTGAACAGTGCAGATAACTTCTGCTATGTTTGTGGTGAAGTGACATTTGCATCACAAAAGCGCAATATAACCACTATGGTTAAGAAAGCCTATCACCTTTATTTTGGCTGCAAAATTGGAGATCAGGACAAGAAGTGGGCCCCACACATATGCTGCAACACTTGTGCAACAAATCTTCGCCAGTGGTTGAACAAGAAAAGGAAATCTATGCCTTTTGCAGTGCCAATGATTTGGAGAGAGCCAACAGATCATACCAGCAATTGTTACTTCTGCATGGTGCCTCCAGTTGGGAAAGGTGTGTCAAAGAAGAAAAAATGGACTGTGCATTATCCAAACATTCCATCAGCTATACGCCCAGTACCCCACGGAGAAGGACTGCCGGTTCCTGATGCACCAGAATCATTTTCACTTGAGTCGGACGAGGAAGAGGAAGAGGATGAAACTTCTGGTCCTGAACCATCAATGTCACTGGACCCACATTTTCTCCCATACCCCTCCTCTGAACCACACCTCATAACACAAGGTGAACTGAATGACCTTGTCAGGAATTTGGAACTACCCAAGAGTAAGGCAGAGCTGTTGGGCGTCAGACTACAGCAGTGGAATCTCCTGGCAGGTGATGTTAGGGTTTCCATGTTCCGTGACCGTCAAAAGGATCTTGTCCCATTCTTCTTCATGGAAGGTGATCTTGTAGCCTGCAACAACATCGATGGTGTGATGGCAGCCCTCAACATCATTCACGATCCAGATGAATGGAGACTGTTCATTGATTCATCGAAGACGAGTCTTAAAGCTGTTTGACTGCATAATGGCAATGTTTTGCCATCAATTCCAGTTGGTCATGCAGTCCACATGAAGGAAACCTATGACAACGTGAAACAACTTTTGAGGTGCATAAACTATGACCAACATCAGTGGCAGCTTTGTGGCAATTTGAAGGTTGTTACTCTCTTGCTTGGTCTGCAGACTGGATACACAAAGTACTGCTGTTTTCTCTGTGAATGGGATAGTTGTGCAAGAGATTCCCACTACATCAAGAAAGATTGGCCACTCCGACAGTCCTTGGAGCCTGGGAGGAAAAGTGTTCGGCATCCACCACTTGTTGAATCAAGGAAGATTTTGTTACCACCCTTACACATCAAGCTGGGTCTGATGAAGAACTTTGTCAAGGCCATTGACAAAACACAAGCAGCTTTCAAGTAACTCCGTGGAAAATTTCCAAGGTTAAGTGAAGCTAAGATAAAGGAAGGTGTCTTTGTTGGTCCTCAGATTCGTGAACTTCTTCAAGATGATGCATTTGACCATGCACTGCGTGGCAAGGAAAAGACGGCACGGAAAGCCTTCCAGTTAGTGGCAATAAATTTTCTCGGAAACAACAAGGCAGACAACTACAGGTTGTTGGTGGAAAACCTCCTCAAGGCATACAAAAGCCTTGGTTGCAACATGTCACTAAAGATACATTTTTTGCACTCTCATCTACATTTTTTTCCACCGAACTGCGGAGCAGTGAGCGACGAGCACGGCGAGCGATTTCACCAGGACGTTGCAACAATGTAGAAACGCTATCAGGGCAAATGCTTGCAGACTATTGCTGGACAGTGACAAGAGATGCTCCATTTAATGAATACAAGAGACAAGCCAAGAAGCGCCGAGTAGACACTGAATAGGACTAAAGTATGTACATAATAGTTTTTTGCCTTTTGTTTCATAATAAATTTTATTTATATAACCTTTTTGCTGATTTTTAAAGTGTTACATAAACAGGACAGGTGAAATATTATCATGTAAAGCAACCGTAAACACATGAAAAGACCTAGGTTTACAATTTATGATTAAAACTCTACTATCTACACAATATACATAAACATAAACTGTAAAAACTTAAATATCTTAGAAACAGTAGCCAATCAGTTGTTTTGTCATATTTGAATTCAGCACATCAAAATACATAATAAATAGCGCATTTTATCTCTGAAGCAGACGACTTCTCAAAAATTGTAGACCAGTGTTATCTGGCAACTAAATTCTCTAAAGATTCTGACTGCACTGAGCACGCTTCAGCCTAGGGCTGCAGAGTCAGAGCAAGAGATTCCTTGCAATTGCTTCGTCCAGTAGCTGCATGCCACTGCAGTGCCAGGGACCAGAGCTGAGAGCAGCAAGGCTTCACTCCTATGCTCTCAATGCTCCCTATGCTGATTCCTTAGCATAGTGGTTCTCAAGCTGTGGGTAGGGATCCTAAAGTAGGTCGTGACCCCATTTTAATGGGGTGAGTAGGGCCAGCGTTAGACTTGCTGGAACCCAGGGCTGAAGCTGAAGCCAGAGCTCCACCCCCACCTGGTGCAGCAGGCCTTGGGCTTGGCCTGATCTCTGCACACCAGGGTTGTTGGGTCTCAGGCTCCGCCCCTCCCCCCAAGGTTCTGTAGTAATTTTGTCAGAAGAGGGTCAAGGTGCGAACCGCTGCCTTAGCAGTATAGAGGAGTAAGCCTCCTGACTTGACTGCAGATTCGACAAGAGCCAGATCTGGAGGGAGGGGACAGTGGAGGGAATAGACTGAGACAAAGAGTCTGGAGGAGTAAGGAGGAGACTTGGACTGGCTGGGCAGAGAGACTTGGGGAGACTTGGACTAGCTAGATGAAGAGATTGGGATGGGGAGTGGGGATTGGGGGAAGAGACAGGATTATAATGGGGAGGTGGTAGGAGGGGGAGCTTTGGGGGGAACAGAGACAGGAGGGTCCAGTGTAGGGCCTTGCTGCCCAGTGCCCTTTTCTGGGGACTCCACTTGGGACAGGAATTGGCCCAGCTTCTCAACTGCATCCCAGTTCTTATATCTCCTCTCCTCAACCTTTACAACCACTCTGGCAGCTCCCAGGTACAGAGGAGGCTGCTGCTGTCCCTCCTCCTGCTTCTTTGGTGGCAGCATAAGCCCAGCACTTGGGAATGTTGGTGGACCTAGTTGTTTTGACATGCTGCTAACATTTTCTTTGGGAATGTGAGGAAAAGGGTGATTTTTAATAGTTTCTATACCAGCAATATTGAATAGAATTCCATGGGACAAGAAAAAGGGACTTCCCTGGCCCAAGGACATTCTC
Organism: Malaclemys terrapin pileata; assembly: GCF_027887155.1. Lineage (NCBI taxonomy): Eukaryota > Metazoa > Chordata > Testudines > Emydidae > Malaclemys > Malaclemys terrapin. Next base: position 39,407,887 of record NC_071505.1, read on the forward strand.
ACTGCCAAATATCACAGGCCTGCTACAGACTATGGAGGTATTAAATGGAGGACAGATCACAAGAATCCTTTATAATGGAAAATGTTAGTTAACCTAACTACAGGGAGAGAAGTTAGTGGCCCTTGTCATTTATATATTTCATATCTGCAACAGCAAATATGCTGGATTTTTTCTCTCCTGGGATGAAGATGATGCCAACTTCCTTTGGCAGAGTTCAGAGGATACGCCTCCATTTCCCCCCCCCCACACACACACACTTTTACTCCCATCTTCAAAGTCCTGTGTAACAGTCAGCACACTTCTGCAGAGGGCACAGGATGGCATTCATATTCCTGGTTACAGCACTGACTGGAAGGGTCACTCTGGAGCAACACAAGGCATCCTGTCCTTTTGAGGATAAGCACACAGCTTTTGTAAAACTCCTAGCCAAAGAATCGAGAGTATGGCAGAGACTGAGCCTGACTCTCCTGCATGGAGATAATGTGGGTAGCATTGCAGCATCAAATAGCGTTTTGTTTGTGTGGGTGTGACCTGTAGGTGAGAGCTGTATCTCCGAATGAGTCTGACAGTCAGAGAAAATTTAGCTAGGTTGGACATATTTGACTGATGATCTGATCAACTTCTATAGCATGTCTTCATTGTTATAGACAGAGTTGCTGTGTGAGACAGGATAGTAATATGGCCAGCCCCAGTCTGTGAAAGACCATGACTCAGACTCCAAAAATAATGAAATTGGCTTAAAAGCCATGACTTAAAAAAAATAAAAATAAAATGGGGTTCTTTTTGTCTTCTGAGCGTTTAGGATCCACTCAGGTCATTTTTACAGGTCTTCATTGTAACTAAGAAGATATTCCAAACTATGACATTGTGCAGGGCACACAGAGTCTTTCATTTCCATATTAAAATTATCGGTCAAGTCTTAACCGCTTGCACAAACTACAAAAGGCCTTTACTATTATGTAACAGTTAAGAACAAATTGTTATCACTACTGAGCACAGCTGCCTACTCCATGAGATTATGTAGCTTGTTGATGCCACACACTGGGGTCAGGAGGCCTGGTATGATGCCTTATAATACCCAGGTGAAAAGCACTATTTCTTCTTAAATCATCTCAATTCACTATAGATTGCTCCATAGCATTGGCATAGTATTGAAAGGAAATCCTATAAAGTGTGTGAGTGAGAGAGAGAAATCCTGCATTCAGTACCATAGGATATTATGAAAAGGCTACATAGGAAAAATGAAAGTTGACTGCAAATTGGAATTTTCATTGCATTGCTTGTTATAGACATTTGGAAAGAAATATGTGAAATAAACAGATCTATATTGCTGATGCTTGTGCAGCCCATACTTGCCCTAAACAGTTTAAGAACACCCTCATTATGTTACCAAGGTCAGCAAGAGTTTGAATTAATGGCCATGTAAGTGCTGGTTTTATGGACTAGATATAGCTGTGGGCTGGTTTGAACATACATAAACAAAACACTTTCTAAAAAGCAGAGTATTAGCTTCTTTGCTCATGTTGGCTTCCTTTACTGTTTCTATCTACTTTTGGAACTTCTCTCCACATGTAGCTGTGTGTATCACTGAGCAAAAAAGCATTTATACTGACACTCCATGCTATATGATATTACTGAGGTAAACCGCTCCGAAGAAGTGGGCTGTAGTCCACGAAAGCTTATGCTCTAATAAATCTGTTAGTCTCTAAGGTGCCACAAGTACTCCTGTTCTTTTTGCAAAATGGGAAAGATACTTATAAAGCATAACATCTACAGTTATACTAGCAAGTATAAAAAATATAAGGGTTATCAGTACTAGTTGTTTAGGGCATGATCAGACCTTCAAAGAGGGTTAGAAGAAGACTGATCCCTTTACACACAGTTGATAGAATATTGCATGTTGGTTGGGAACATCTTACATGTAAACATCTAGCACTGCTCAGTATCAGAGTGGACCCCCGTATAGGCTAAATATTGGTTTGTTCTGAATTTGAATCTTTCCTGCACCATCAGATGTCACTTCGGTTCTTATGAATAATAGTAATTCCATAAAACATGTTGAAGTAACTCAGTGTTATTTCACTTTTATTTAAAAAAACAAAAACAAACAAACAAAAAAAACAGACCAGTGAAGAATGTGGAACAACACTTGCAATATGTACTATGCAGCTACTGGTTTGCTGATTTGATTTACTTTTATGTATCAGTTAAAAGCAATGTAATACTATGACCTCAGACTGCATATCAATTCTCTTTGACATCAATAAGAGTTGCACATGTACATCACAGAACATCTAACTTAATTTAATATATTATACCTTTTACAGTTAATATTTTCTGTCCAATGTATGTATTGAATACTAATAATCATACTAATCTAGCTAAATACTTGTATGGCTCTTGCTACAGTAGTGTCTGAATGTTATAAATACCATTGCCAAATGTCATTTTCTCTGTACAAAAATGTGTATCTGAGCAAATAACATGAACAAATGTATGTATGTTATTGTTCTAAATACATGACACCAAATTTCAATGAGTTACACCAGAGATGAATCTGATCTATCCTCTACCTAAAAGTGATATATTCTGAGGAACACTGTCAAGGCTGCCATGCTTAAAATGCAATCTCACCTAGCCTCCACTTCAGAAAAGCATCTTTATTAAGGAAAACACTTCCACACATGTTTAACCATGAGATTTTACCACATGCTTTAAAGTTAAGCGTGTGGTGCAAGTGTTTTCCTAAACTGAGGCCCTAATGTTTTTGTAACCCCTCTCAACACTATAAAAATTGTTATGTTTTAATCATACTTAACACTTTATAGAGAAAGTGGTTTACATCTTTACAGCACTGTCCAAATATTAACAAATGACTCTTACTAAAAGAAGGGCTGTAATATCGTTAAAACCCCACCGCCACCACCACTATAGTGCTGTGGAAGTAATGCAAAATGTGCTTTATTGAAATTTATTTGAAGTAATTGAAATTTGACCCTGTTGGTGTCATTTTTGTGGTCACGTTCTGTGAATATTCTAGAAAGAGTTTACTGACAGGAACACAGAAAGAGACTTTAAAGTGAGCATTGCGGAATATTAATAGAAAGCGAATATGAAATCTGTAGTTTCAAGCTACAGGTTGGAAACCTGGTTCTAAGAGTTATGCTCATCCAATTAGGGAACAGAAACATTCCATGAGACCTAAGTGTCCAATCAATACATTGCAGAGTTCAAATATTGAATGGTCTCCATGCATAAGAATCATTAGCAGAAACCATTTGGCAAATAGTTTTGAACAACAAATGAAAGAAAACTGTGATCTGATCTCACATGGTTCGTGAACCAAAACCGGAGAAATAATCAAACTATTTGTTATGAATTATTTGCCCAATTATATTTTTGACCCTGTGAAAATGGGTTGGAAAAAAGATACTATTCCTTTACGGGACAGGCTGGAGCCTACAGCTCTGTCTTGCAGGCTGAGTTATATAAACAAACAGGAACAGGAAGCAGAGCAGTGGGGAAGAAGGTAGGCAGGCTGCAGTAGATGGAAGTTGCTCTCTCTGGCACCCGGAGGCCTGATTCAGAGACCCCCTTTTCTGCTGCTTTCACTCCTTTCTTCCTTTCCTTAGGATTCAGAGACTTTGGGTGTGGACTCTGTTTTGTGAGCCCTAAACCAGGGTTCTTGTGAACTGTTGTTACAATGATTTCTGTTGTGAAAGCTGACTTAAAAGGGGACATGGTATTTTGCTAATAGTATGTTAGTTTATCTTAGCCCTGGATGGTTAAAGTGGTATCTGTTTGGAAATTAACGTGGGCTACACCTGCAGTGTCACACAGGTCTGCCAGGGGGTGCTCAGGAATTGGCTGCACCTTCATAGACCCATTTTCACAAATGACTAAATCACTGTTAGTTGTGGCAGTGGAAGCACCGTGCCATTCCTTTGTTCACTGGGCCTGCTCCATACTGCTGACTCTGCAAGGTATTGATTGGTAGGGGAATGTGAAGCAAAGTTTTATTGCAGCTGATATTAATGGTTGTATGACTAGTAAGCTCAAAGATTAGCATGGCTTTAGGAGATTTGCTAGTCTAATATACCCCCATGGAAATCAGTAAAAATCCTACTCACACTGTAGTCTTGCATGTGATCCATGTCTACTGATATCATACTTGCTTGTAATAGTGTTCCAGGACCTTGTACAAACAGTTTGTTGTTGGGCCAATCTGCCTGAGAGCTGAAATTTCAACACTATGGCTGCTCTCATTTTGGAAGGCTGATTGTCCCCTTCCTATTGTAAAAACTTTTCAAAAAATCATAGGGAGATACTTTGTAGCCTGATCACTCACAGGGTCCCTTTAATACTATTTCCATCTTAAATGGTCATCACTGAGCCACTGAGGCGTCTTTCATTGCTTAGTTTTTAGGTATGGCACCATAACTGGCATGCTCTGTGTAAAAAAGAGCATCTGTATCCCCCAAGGAAAGACTTATCTGAGAAGTAAAAGAAAACATGTTTACTTTTTTTATCAATACCCAGTACTAGGGCACAATTTTTCTAATAGAGATAAAACAGCAGTCTAAATGCTTTCACCAAGACTCTTGAAATTCAGTGTTCCTGTTATTTAAATAGGCTAAAGGCTGTTAATTATTCTGGCAAGTTTTCAATTGCTTTTTTATTATTTGCCCTAGAATGTAAATGCAATATGAGGAACCTAACTCATTATTTATCAAAACTGGTTTTTATTTGATTTATTTTCGTTGTCTTGTTTTCCTCTTAGATTAATCACAGTTTGTACAAGTATTTCAACTAGTTTTGCTTTATTAATGCAACATTTCTTCATATTTTTCTAAAGCAATATTCAAGATTAAATTGTCCAAATGAAAGTGAGAAAATTATTCTATAACCCAAAATGAAATATTAAAGCATTTTACTATAATGAATACCTGCTCTAGAATACAACAGAGTGCAGTCACTATCCTGAGTGAAATTACATGTTTTGTTCTTTCAATGACTGCATTTACATTAATACAAGAAAAATGTTGCAACAAAGTTTTATTTGTCAAGTTAGAGGTTTTTGTTCTGGGTTTCTGTTATTCCTGCGATTTTTTTTTTTTTTTTTAAATATATCTTACAACTAACAGCCATCAGAAAAAACTTTATTTTAAGCTCCTGTTATGTGTTCATCTTGATATTACTGAAATTATTTAGAAACAGAAGGAATTGAATAAACCATTATTGTTAATTGGGATTTATAGAACACCCTCATCCAAAGATTAAGTATATTAGACGAGTTGTGTATATGTACACACAAGTACAGGAGTGATCACTTTATTCATCATATAAATGATTATTTCTAGGGTGGAGGCACAGAAGCAGCATACACAAACATTCTCTTGAATAGAAAAGGGCATGTCTTCACTACCCGCCAGATAGCAATCGATCTATTGGGGATCGACTTATCGCGTCTAGTGAAGACGCGATAAAATTGATCCCTGATCGCTCTGCCGTCGACTCCGGAAATCCACCGCAGCAAGAGGTGGAAACTGAGTCGACGGCAGACTGTCCTCACAGCCAGGTAAGTCGACCTAAAATATGCAACTTCAGCTACGCTATTCACGTAGCTGAAGTTGCATATCTTAGGTCAACCCTCCAGCCCATAGTGTAGACCTAGCCAAAGAACGCTTATCCGAGTGAAACAAGGACATTTCATCGGGTGACTAGAAATACAGTTGTTCGTTTGCAACTTAGCAAAGATACCATTATTAATATTCTTGCAAAGTGTACTGTAGAACTCTTCAAAGAGAACTGTTTTCTGACAGTTTGATATACTGGGCTTCAGCCTACTCTTCTTGAAATCAGTGGAATATTTGCCACTAATTCAGTGGGAGAAAAAACAGGCCCCTTGCTTGAAAGCTGGCTCCTTAACACCCCCCCCATGCTAACGCACAATGACATATGGGGATGAATGTCACTTAGTGAATCACCAAGGCAACTTTCTGTAGCACCTAGTTTTTTCTTGGTCTCCTATCCGAGAAGTGATCAACCTGATGCTGCTTTGGTTAAGAGTCCTAACAAGATCACTGCTTGAAGGTGAGACATTTGCAGGCTCTCAGATGCATGAAATACAAAGGGTGATTTACATGCTTGTTGTTTATTTCCAACCTATAACACAATACAGCTCTTTTTTTGCCTCTTGAACCAGCATAGAATACAGGGATTCACATTTTGAACCAAAAGACAATGAAAACAGTTTCTTCAGTCTGTATTTATAACATACAACAAAACTAAGTGCAAACTCTATATAATGTTTTTAAAGTCAAACACTCAAAAGTTGGGAAATCCCAGATTTACGGTTGCCCATGTAACCTTAATTCTGACTCCTTGTGTGTCCATCCTCTGCACTGACTGAGGCAGAAGTTATGTGCTAAAAATGAGCTATAGGACTGCCTAGTTGACAGCAGGAGATCCGAGGAGAGAGTGGCGCTGGAACAATTTGTATAGTGGGGGTGCTGAGAGCCATTGAACCAAACTGTATACCCTGTATGTGATGGAAACCACTTCAAGCCAGGGGTGCTGCGGCACCCCAAGTTCCAGCACCCCTTCAAGGAGAATGGGTTGCTGGCACCAGGGCCTGGGTCCAGACAGGTGGTTGGAAGGCGCTTGGCTCAGCCTGGCTCTCCTTCTTCCCCCCCCCAATCCAGGAAGGGGAGCACTCCCGTCTATGTGCTGTCCTAGAGGAAGGATGGGATCTTGGGGCCATGTGCTGGATCTGGGGCAGGATGCAGTCAGGGAGGGCTTAGCCCTGGCTCTCTCTCACCTTATGCCTGCCACTAAAGCTTCCAGGCCTTTCCAGTGCAGCATGTGCTGCAGTTCTTTGGCAGTGGTTGTTGGCACAGCTCTTTAGAAAGTTCATGTTCAGTTACTAATTTGGCATGCTGCCCATTTTGCTGAGGAATGTGAGCAAAACAAGGGAAATGGCAATTTTCAATGGTTTATGTCTCAGCCACATCTGAGAATTTCATGGAACTAAACAAAGGCACTTTTCTAGCCCAGGGTCTTTCCCTGCTGAATTTCAAAGGCCTCCCGCAAACAAGAATATTTTATAATGGAAAGTGTTAGGAAACTTAAAATAGGGGTTGCTATCAACTGCCCCAATAACACCACATCAGTCACCTGGGCATCTAAGTACAGCCAAAATTATCACTAGCAATAAACCAATCCAAAGGACTACAGTTCTCCCTCTTGACTCACTCTGCAGACCTGGTCCATAGCCCATTGAAATCAGAGAGATTTTCCATTTACTTCAGTTGATGTTGGATTGGGCCCTGAGAGTTTGTAGTAAAGGTTGTGCATGTCTGGAGAGGTGTTAAATTCCTATTAACAATCAAACCTTGTCAGAGATGCTATTGTGGGAAAATTAATGTAAATAGGTCGTTCTTCTTACTGAGATAAGATTTGTGGTCATTCTAGTACCATGTAGACGAGTTCTGTAGTCATGTTCCAAAGGCCAAGTTCCATGCACTTGTGAGCAGAGCTGGTTCTGACAGGGATATTTCCAGGCTGCCCAGTTCCCTACCTTCACTGTGCATTTTCCAGCACAGACAGGTTGACCAAGGACACCTGCTTGCTTTCTCTTCAGAGGCAGTTAACAGATGTAACTGCTACAGTTATAAGTACCACACTGCTCTTTCTATACAAGTCTATTGTATTCTTAAGGTAAAAAGTATTACAGAGAAAACATTAAAAACAATAAACGAACCTACATGCATGCCAATAAGCTTACCACAATCAACCCCAACCCTAACATGGATTCTGACTGGTCCAGTCCTTCAGCCTCTCTACCCCAGGGAAATCCTTGTGGTTACCAGTTTATCACAGCTTCAGCTCAAAACAACAAGCTCAAAAACAGCGTGTGCCACAGAGCCACCTGCTCCCCTGCCTAGGAGCTGGACCTGCTGGCCGCTTCTGGGACGCACCACGGTGCCCCAGAACAGGCAGGAAGCCTGCCTTAGCTCTGCTCCGTCACTGACCGGGAGCCGTTCAAGGTAAGCCCGTACCCCAACTCCCTGCCCTGAGCCCCCCTCAAAACCCGGAGCCCCCTCCTGCACCCCAAACCCCTCATCCCTGGCTCCACCCCAGAGCCAGGACCCCCAGACCAGAGCCCTCACCCCTCTCACACCCCAACCCCCTGCCTCAACCCCCAGTTCCCTCCCACATTCTGAATTCCTCAGCCCCATCTCCAGCCTGGAGTCCCCTCTTGCACCCCAAACCCCTCATTCCCACCCCCACCCCAGAGGCCCCCCCCACCGGAGCCCTCACTCCCTCCTGCACCCCAACTCCCTGCCTGGAGCCCCTTCCTGCACCCTGAACTCCTCATTTCTGGCCCCACCCCAGAGCCCTCACCCCCTCTTGCACTCCAACCCCAGTGAAAGTGAGTGAGGGTGGGGGAGAGCGAGCCACTGAGGGAGGGGGAATGTAGTGAGCAGGGGGCGGGGCTTCAGGGAAGGGGCGGGGCTAGGGTGTTTGGTTTTGTGGAATTAGAAAGTTGGCAACCCTAGGCCTCAGTAGGCCCAGTCCTTCCAACCCTATACTAAGGATTGGGGTCCTCTATGGACCCAGGGGTCCTATTCATTTGCTGAATCAAGAAGAAGGCTCTGATCCAGTTTAAAATCAGGCTATTTATCCAAAAACCCTTGCTTTGTCTGTTGGGCCTGGAAAATGCCCTTCGAACCAGTATATGCGAACCTCGCCGGGGGTGGCTTCCCTTGAGATTTTGCAACCTGACTGAATTTACCTAACGGCCCTCTGCTATTTTCTTATTTACCTTTCCCATGAAAATACATACAATTCCACAATAACATGTGCACAATTGTCTTTTTAATAGAATGGAACCCAAAGATGTTAACACTTTTTCAATAAGGTTTAACTTAATTCAATAATGTTCATTCAGGAAACTGTCAGTCTCTCACACCTGTTTTCTGCCTGAGAAATTGTCAGCTCTCCTGAACTTTTTTCCCTAGTTTTTTTTTCGCATGGGACCTTACCTACCTCCTCTGAGTGCAATAAAGTCTACTTTTTTGAAGTTCATTGCCCCTTTTCTGCTGCTTTCACTCCTTCCTTTCCTTAGAATCATGAAATCTATCTTGTCATCATCACTTTCACACAAATTGCCTTCACAACCAATTCTTCCCTGTTAGTCAGAATCAAGTCTAAAATGGCAGTTCCCCAGCTACTTCCTTCATCTTCTGAAACCGGAAGTTATCCCCAATACATTCAAAACACTTACTGAAGATTCTGTGTTTTGGCATATTACTTTTTCATCAGTTGTCTGTGTAATTAGTTTCCCATTATCACCAAGTCTTTAAAAAAAAATATATATATATTTCTGTTACAGTAACTCCTCACTTAAAGTTGTCCCAGTTAACATTGTTTCATTGTTACATTGCTGATCAATTAGGGAACATGCTCGTTTAAAGTTATGCAATGCTCCCTTAAAACGTTGTTTGGCAGCCGCCTGCTTTGTCCACTGCTTGCAGGAAGAGTAGCCCGTTGGAGCTAGCTGGTGGGGGCTTGGAACCAGGGTGGACCGGCAGCCCCCCTCCCCCCATCAGCTCCCCGCTCCCTTAAGTTCTCTGTGCAGCAGCTGCCCAGCAGGCTATCAATTGCTGGCAGTTCACCTGTCCTTCCCCCCACTGCCGTGTGCTGCTCCTTCCCTTTGCCTTGGAGCTACTCCCTGGAGCCTCTTGCTTGCTGTGCAGGGGAGGGGGGAGGAGAAGGGCTAATGTCAGGGTGTTCCCCTCCCCCCTACTCCTGCCCCCCCTTGCCCCTTCTCCATATAGAGCAGGGTGGGGACAGGACAGGGCTCAGGACGGAGAGAGCTTGCTGGCCGCAGCTGCTGTCTCAACTTACTGATCTTTTTAAAGGCAATGTACTTAGAGTGGTGCAGGGCCGGCTCCAGGGTTTTGGCTGCCCCAAGCAGCCAAAACAAACAAAAAAACCCAAAAAACCCAAAAACAAGCCGCGATTGCGATCTAAAAAAAGCCGCGAGTGAGGGACCATCCACCGAATTGCCGCCGAATACCTGGACCTGCAGTGGTGTAAGTGAACTTAAAGAGACAATGTGCATCTCTCGCTCTCATACACAGGAGAGTGTCTCTGTCTGCCATGCTGTCTCTCCTCCCTCCATTTGTGCTGCCTCGTAGAGTGTGAGGCTACATTAACAACAATGTGTTAACTCTTGATGCTAGGTCATCATTTAGTAGTAAGGAATTCCTTGGGAAATATCTCTCCCTCTTTCACCCTCTAACTTCCCCACCTCAACCAAGCTTCACAATCATCATTGCTGTGCACAGTATGAAATTGTTTGTTTAAAACTTATATTGTGTGTGTGTATGTATATATATTTTTGTCTGGTGAAAAAAATTCCCTGGAACCTAACTCCCCCTATTTATATTAATTCTTATGGGGAAATCGGATTCGCTTAACATCATTTTGCTTAAAGTTGCATTTTTCAGGAACATAACTACAACGTTGAGAGGAGTTACTGTATTTGTTCTAGAAATTCTCATTCACCTCCTCCTCCCAATTTAGTGGTCTTTCATAGACCCCCTACCATGATGTTGCCCCTTTAATTCCCCCCCACACCTTTTTATCTTCACAAAGACTTTCAACTGGTCTGCCTCTTATCTCCTTCTGGACCTCACAATGAACATATATATTCTTGAGGTATAAGACATCCTCCCTTTTTTCCTGCCTGTCCTTCCTGAATAAGCTACACCACTTTATACCAATTGTCACAGGGTCACTCTCCATACTGGCACCTCCTGCTGGGCATTTCAGGAATTAGCTCAGTCCCAGTGGGTACGCCCTCAGGAGGTGGTGGCTCTCCCATTCTCGCCTCCGCCTGCAGACTCATTATGGCTCCTTTCTCTCGGCGTCTGCTTTTTGGCACAGCCCTCCGGCCGTGTCACCATCCAGTTCCCTGCCTTCCAGGGGACTCTTCCAACAAGAGTCCAGCCGTTTCTTGCAGCAGCTTGGCAGTCCACAGCCAGGCCACTCCTTCAGCAGATAGTGGGGGGACCCAGGCCCACCCACTACTCCAGGCCCCACCCAGGGACCCTGCAAACAGCAGCTTCCTGCTGCCTCTTCCTTCCAGCTCACTGTCTCTATTCCCCGGGCCAGACCAACCCACTCTGGTCTGCAGCTTCCTTTTAGATGGGCCAGCTGGGCCTTGATTGGTGGTCCAGACACCACCCTAATTGGTTGTTTCCCCTGTAGCCACTCCTTTGGCTACCTGCTGCTCAGCCTCCCTAGGCTGGTTTTAACCCTCTCAGGACAAGTGCAGAGCAGGCCCCTCATCACACCAATATTCAAGTCATGAGATTTATCCCACCATGTCTCAATGATTCCAGTTTAGTCATAATGAAGGCTATGATTTAGTCACGGTTTTTTTTAGTAAAAGTCATGGACAGGTCACAGGCAATAAATCTTAGGTGCTGGGGGAGGAGGGGCGCTTCTGCTCTGGGAGTGGGACGCTGCTGCTCTGAGGAAGATGCTCCAGCGGTCGCTGCTGCACCTGAGGGAGGTGTCCCAGGGTCCCGCCACTGCTCCTGATGTGGGGAGGGGTGGCGGCCCGGGGCCCCACTGCCACTGCTCCTCCTGTGTGGGTGGGTGGGCCAGGGCACCACCACTGCTGTTCCTCCTCCAGGGTGGGCGGACTGGGACCCCTGTTGGGAGGGGTGGCCCGGGGCACACCTGGGACCAGCTGCCTGGGGCTGCCCGAGTAGCGGCTGGTGTGGCTGGCCCCAGGCTGCCCCAGCTGCTCGGGTGGCCCTGGGGTCAACCGCACCAGCCGCTGCAGCTGTGGAAGTCAGGGAGGTCCTGGAAAGTCACGGAATCTGTGACTGCCATGACCTCTGTGAAAGACTCGCAGCCTTAGTCATAATTTAGCTTATGTACTAAGACTTCCGCTTTGTTTCCCATACATTTGTATGTAAACATCTAAGATGTTGAGCTGTTTCCCTCTTGTTGCTCCTGTGACCTTATTTTATAGTAGCTGATGTCAGAAAAATGGGTATGAAGGGAAATGTATTATTTTAATAGGAGAAGTTCTGCATGACAGTCTTAAGGGGTTAATGAGGGTGCAGCACTCATTGCTGAGGTATATCTGAATCACTTTTATTCTTCATTCCATAGAAAAAAATGGTAGCTAGACCTGGACAAGGCAAACACAACAAACTATTTGCTCAAATAAAAATTGATTTGTTTTACTTGTGTTTATGCTTCTTTTGTGTTTTCTTTCTATAGGGTTCTAGCTAATGAGTTTGCAGGCAAGAATATTTGCAGACCTGCTGAATTTGAAGCAAAAATGTCAGAAAATATGTGTCAAAAACTGACTTTTTGTAAACAAAAATATTCATATTACAATCTTGATTCTGAGAGTTACTTACTCATGCATTCAGGAATCTGAAACCATAGCATATGACCATGTGCGTCCAACTGACAGTTCAAATTTCAGATGATAGACACTTTGTTGACAAGCAAGCAGACACTCTGTTGACATACTACCTTCATAGCAAGAATTGTTCTACTGAATTCTCCAATGAGTATCTCTGAATGACAAATACACTTGAGTAAACATCAACAATTCTTAAACAGAAAGATGCTAAATTTGTCAAATTATTTACAATTTACTTGCTTGGCTGTCATAGTAATGATACCTGCAGAGGTTCCCTATGGCAAAATTGCATTACCATTACATTATGGTCCTACTCCTGCGGAGCTTACTCATGCAAAACTTTCACTGACATCCGTGGGCCTTTTGTGCAGTGATTGCAGACCAGATCTTTCTGTGCTTGTGTCACAGAGATGGTAAAATAATCCGGAGTGGCAAAAATGACTTAAGAACTTTTAGCACTGTATTTCCCTGTGCTGTTGTGATGGTAGTTAAAAACCCTTAGGACACGGAAAGATGTTGTCTATACAGTGACAGGCTTATGCTGTCATGCTTTACACCTCACCATCCCTCACCCCCATTAGCACACAGGCTATTTTCGTTGCTATAGATACAACTTTTAAAAATGATTGTGTATCCTCAGCCTAGTTGTGTCAAATTCCTGCACTTTTCAAATAAGGTGCGTCTTGGAAGCTGCTAGCTCACTTCTCAATGTATGTCATTAAGAAAGAAAACATGGTCAGGATTGGATAGCTCCCACAAGTATATTTGCATGGGCACATCCCTGCAGCCATGCAGATCCATTTGAAGGATGTAGCACTTACGATGCCTGGGTTATGTCCCTGCTCTGCCATAGCTTTGCTGCCAATCCCTTTAAACACTTAGTGCTTCAGGTTCCCCACCTGAACTATTCAGCTATTCATAGGTCAACATTCTGTAATAAGTGTATTCACTCTTCCCCTGGGTGGCATGTCTAATAGGCAGGGGAAGGCTGTGCCTCCCCAAACAGTCACATGTTGCCCCACCCACAATCTGTCCGGAGGCCCCCTTCTGCTGCTAGTTGGCCCCAGCCCAGGCAGGCTTCTCCTCTTCTGGGACAAGAAGCCTGCTGGGATTGGGTCTGGGGTAGCTGGGGCTGCCCAGTTCTGGGGGGCCCCCCGGCACTGGTGCCATGCTGCCCAGCGCTCCAAGGCTGGGGGTGAAGGGTCTGCACGCTGCCCACTGCTCCAGGGCTGGGGAGCCATGCATCGTCTGATGCTCGGGGTGGGGGGGTGCACACTGCCCAGTGTTTTGGGGGGCTGTGTAGAGGTCACGCACCGCCCACCCGCCCAGTACTCTGGGGAGGGGATGCTCATCCGCCCAGTTCTCCAGGGAGCTGCGCGCCACCCGGTGCTCCGGGGCTGGGAGTTACGCACTACCCAGTGCTCTGGGGGGCTGGGTGGGGGCCGTGTGCTGCCTGTCCGCCTGCCCAGAGCTCTGGGGGCCACACATCGCCTGCCCAGTGCTCTGGGACTGGGGGTGTGTGTGTGTGCAGCCCACCTGCCCGGTGCTCCGGGGTTGTAAGTGGAGCCGCGTGCAACCCAGCGCTCTGGGGCTGGGAGGGGGCAGGGGGGCTTCAGGCGGAAGAGGTGGTCCAGGCCGGGGGCTAGCCTCCTGTAGCCAGTGGTTCATCCACTGCCCATGACTCTTCTATCTTTTCTTCCTCTTCTGGCACAGATTCTGGCCCATAGCGGGTCAAGGCCCTTAACCATTTAGTTTCTTTAGTCTTCAAGACTTCATATGTCAATGACTTATTTTCTCATCCATTTTCTCTGTCCTTATGGTTCCAAGCATGCTATCCTCAAACTGTATATACTTCACTCTGACAGTGTAGTCTCTTTAATTGTTCTCACTATATTGTGGCCTTCTTAAAAGCACAATGCACTTGGTGAGATAAAGAAGCTCTTCATATTAAGAAGCAAAAAGAAGTTAACTTCATGCTGAAAATTCTGTCAAATATACCAGTTAGATTTATAATTAGATATCCTGTATTGACATAAGTGATTCTTTAACTAGCTAAAGATCAATAACATTCAAAAGAATGTAAGTAATAGCATATGAAAAGCAAAATATACTTTTATTTAGCAGGCATTTTTCTCTAAGTAATACAAAATGGAAATACACCTCTACCTCGATATAACGCTGTCCTCCGGAGCCAAAAAATCTTACCGCGTTATATCGAATTTGTCGTGATCCTCTGGAGTGTGCAGCCCCGCACCCCGGAGCACTGCTTTGCCGCGTTATATCCGAATTTGTGTTATATCGGGTCGCATTATATCGGGGTAGAGGTGTATATTACAAATGTTTATGAAGTATGAATAAATTTGCATTGAGTTATATAGTTGGGATCCAGACTGATTTGTGCAGAGCTTGTGTTTGTCTCCTCAAGTAGGGTGTGGTGTATACTCTCCATAGTATTCTTCCTTTTTGGTTATCATACTTTTTCAGAAAAGTAATGGTATTTGTAGGGATGTGAACTGTACAAGACCAGGAAATTTGAAAAATGGTAAGCCCGAGGATTCCCCTTTATTTGACTATGTAAGGTAAGCATTTGAAATACTTTTTTCAGTGAAAAAAATACATGAGAAACAAGGAAATGTCATTCCACTATATAATCCATATATCCTTTCCCTCTTGGAAGTCACAGAGTGGAGTTTAGTGTGTACCACCGAGGAGAAACTTCCACGTTGAAAACATATGCGTGATGTTAACAGATTCAAGGAGTGTGAAGAAATCCTTGCTTTCATGATGGACAGAAGGTAGCAGGAAACAAGAGTCCAGGCCCAAATCTTTTAACCTCTGAGTATGATTCTAGGCTATTTTAAGATCTACCGTTATAAGGCTGAATCATGAGGTAGGTGATCCATTCTTTATCTGTATGAATTTTTATTTTTGATCTTTGTAATTCTTGATCTCTATTTCTACTTCTTTTTTAGAAACATTATAAAATAAAGAAGACGTGTGGCATACAAGCGACCCAGCCAGTGTCCAGGACATAGTCTGCCAAGAGGAAAACCCATTAAGGGGAGAAGAGAAGACTCTTTGGAGAGAGAAATGTTTAACAAGGACACCCTTACACAGCAAACTTATGAAATATCACTGAAATAAAAACTTTTAAAATAAAATGTTTCTTATATATTTGTCAAGGCTGTTTCCCCACTCTGAACTTTAGGGTACAAATGTGGGGGCCTGCATGAAAACTTCTAAGCTTAACTACCAGCTTAGACCTGGTCCGCTGCCACCACTCCCAAAGCTAATTCCCTTCCCTGGATAGCCTTGAGAGACTCTTCACCAATTCCCTGGTGAATACAGATCCAAACCTCTTGGATCTTAAAACAAGGAGAAATGAACCATCCCCCCTCCTTCCTCCCACCAACTCCTGGTGGAATAAGATCCAACCCCCTTGGATCTAAAAACAAGGAAAAATCAATCAGGTTCTTAAAAAGAAGGCTTTTAATTAAAGAAAAAGGTAAAAATCATCTCTGTAAAATCAGGATGGGAAATAACTTTACAGGGTAATCAAACTTAAAGAGCTCAGAGGACTCCTCTTAGGTTCAAAGTTACAGCAAACAGAGATAAACACTCTAGCAAAAGGTACATTTACAAGTTGAGAAAACAAAGATAAAAACTAACACACCTTGCCTGGCTGTTTACTTACAAGTTGGAAATATGAGAGACTTGTTCAGAAAGATTTGGAGAACCTGGATTGATGTCTGGTCCTTCTCAGTCCCAAGAGCGAACAACCCCCAAAACAAAGAGCACAAACAACAGCCTTCCCCCCACCAAGATTTGAAAGTATCTTGTCCCCTTATTGGTCCTTTGGGTCAGGTGCCAGCCAGGTTACCTGAGCTTCTTAACCCTTTACAGGTAAAAGGATTTTGGAGTCTCTGACCAGGAGGGATTTTATAGTACTGTACACAGGAGGTCTGTTACCCTTCCCTTTATAGTTATGACAACAATACATTTTAGAGAGAGTAGTAGAAGTCTGGTATGTGATGGATAAATTATCTCCACCAAAACACATGTTCTTTACAATGTGATTATTCTTTAAAATAATTTATTTGTGCCATTATAGCAGTAGTGCCAAACTTTTCCTGTTGCGCACCCGCTCTTACCACTAATGGAATCTGTCTGTGCCCCATCCATTACTGCACAGGTGGCTCAGCAGAGGAGCTTGGGCTGAAGGTGGGCCTGGGGGCAGAACTGGGGATGGGGGAGGAGCTGGGGCTAGAGGCAGAGCTGGCCTGAGGGCGGAGAGGGAATGAGGGCAGAGCTGGGCTGGGGATGGAATGGAGCTGGGGCTGGAGCTGGACTGAGGGCAAACTGCGACTAGGTGGCACTTCCCCCTGCCCCTCCGTGGCCCTGGCACAGGCCCCACCGCACCCCCCTCACAAATGTTCCTCCATGTCCCCCTAGGGGGTGTGTGTCCCACAGTTTGGGGACTACTGTATTATAGTTAGAAATATTTGTGGTTGAAGAATCAGAGGGGCTGTTTTAAACCTCAGTTTTACACCAGTGTCTCTCTGACTTCAGTGGAATTACTAGTGATCTCATTTACACTACTGTAAAATCAGGATCAGGCCCAAGGTTCTGAGAATTGTTCAGAGTGTTGTCTTTCCTGGAGTTTGTTGGACTCTTTTCTTGCAAAACAAAGAAACCCAGTAGTATTTCTTTTATTTTGTGCCAATCTGATTGAATGCTGATAATTCAGACTGATGTAAGATTAGAGTATTGTTTAGTAATTAAAGGGCTGAGGAGGTGACAAGATGTTTGCTTTACCAGGGAACTAATTCTTTGATATCTGTGTGACTGGAACCATAAACTGCATTAAGGAACAGACTTGCTTGGATGTAGGGTCAGGCAAAACGTACTACTTGATCGGGAACATATTAGTGAATCTCTCAGCTCCCTCTGGATTTTAATCATACATTCTCAGCAGAAAATAATTGTAGACTCACTGATTACCCACATACTCCATAAAACTTTCTAGCTGCACTGACCGCACCCCACTCTGTGTTCACCTATATGGCACTCATTCATATCATTTTGGACCCACTGGTTCCTTAGTGCTGGATTCTTTGCTGTTATAAATTGGTGTGGCTCCACTGCAGTCAATGGAGGTAGGCTGATTGTGACTAAGGGCTAGATACTCAATCTCCCTGGGGCAGGAGATTTGTTCAGGCCAGTGGTGCCCTCCTAAATAAAAAAGTACTTATTATGGGAGATTAGTGGCCCAGCTCCTCCAAAGTGAAGCATGTGAGGTTTTTACCCACGAAAGCTTATGCCCAAATAAATCTGTTAGTCTTTAAGGTGCCACCAGACTCCTTGTTTTTTTTGTAGATACAGACTAACACGGCTACCCCCTGATACTTGACAGCATTCTAGTGCTTACCATCTACTCCAGCTAGGCAGGTTACTAAAACTTCACAGATCTAATAGTGGATGCAGTGTGATTGTGCCTGTGGCCATAGCTATGAGGAGGTTGCCTCTTTGTGCTACCAGAGTTCGCTCTCTCTTGTGCCATGTTCTGAAAACCAATATGCAGGGTGGCCAGTAATACTGGCAGATGTCATTGCTGCAGTTCAGTAGTTACTGCTTCCATCTTTCACTCCACCTGTGTGTTTCCCTGCAGGACAGGCTGCGCCCCAGGGCATCCCTTCATCTACCCTGTGATTTCTACTGCCTAGCCTGTTTTTGTGGTCTCCTAGCCACAGA
This sequence comes from Malaclemys terrapin pileata, assembly GCF_027887155.1. Lineage (NCBI taxonomy): Eukaryota > Metazoa > Chordata > Testudines > Emydidae > Malaclemys > Malaclemys terrapin. The sequence continues at coordinate 39,426,098 of NC_071505.1, forward strand.
CACACAGGCTGTTTTCCTTTTACCACATATGCTTTGAAACTAAGATGAAAAGCATATCAGAAGGAACTACAGATATAGGTGTTGTCTTGTGGATTCATATGAAGGAGGCTCAGGCTGGACTCTTACATGTAAGGATTTATTAGAACTAAAAACTGAGTTACATAAGACAAAGGTGAGCCATGTGCTCCTAGCTGTGTAACTGGGGAAGCTGGACTCCTTCCAACCAGGTTCTCTCTAGCATGTGGTTGGCTCTTAAAGGAACAGTACATATCCTAAAAGTGTACAGCAGGAGGCCACTTCCACAGAGCTTTCTCTCCCATTCCTGGCTCACTCAGCGAGCCTCTCCTTACTGCCCAGTTCCTCCCAATTACTGAGTCAATTGCCTCATCAGCCCATCAATTGCCACCCAAGTGTCAGTAACACTGCTCTACAGCCAAAATGCTTCTGAAATAAATGTAGTCAAACTTTACTAATTCTGGGTCACGGAGAACGAAAATGATGCTTAAAATTGTTGATTGGCTCTAGTTTTCAAGATATGCTGTTGGGTCAGTATATACGACCCTTGACTTGGGAATAGCGGAGGATAAGTGAGTTATAAAAGGAAGGGATCTCAATTTAAACTAGAAATGACTAAAATACATCTTTGACTGGATCTATGAATAAATCTATGACCGGGTTTGGACAGTACTTGCTTTTTAGGCAAAACAATGAATGATGCAATCTGAAGCTGGTATTGCATCATACATGATATGAATTGCATCATGTTATTTCTAGAAGTCACGGATGATGCAATTATAACAAAGCTTACATCACTCTGCTGAACAAATTGCCCTATATCAGCTCTAGAAACCATACAGTGTCGTGCTCTCTTATTTGTCAGTGTTTGATTTTGCAAAGGGACACATTTCTGTTTAGCCAAAGTGAGCAGAGATGCCTCATACTTGTGTGAACAGTGCAGATAACTTCTGCTATGTTTGTGGTGAAGTGACTTTTGCATCACAAAAGCGCAGTCTAACCACTATGGTTAAGAAAGCCTATCACCTTTATTTTGGCTGCAAAATCGGAGATCAGGACAAGAGGTGGGCTCCACACATATGCTGCAACACTTGTGCAACAAATCTTCGCCAGTGGTTGAACAGGAAAAGGAAATCTATGCCTTGTGCAGTGCCAATGATTTGGAAAGAGCCAACAGATCATATCAGCAATTGTTACTTCTGCATGGTGCCTCCAGTTGGGAAAGGTGTGTCAAAGGAGAAAAAATGGACTGTGCATTATCCACACATTCCATTAGCTATACGCCCAGTACCCCACGGAGAAGGACTGCCGGTTCCTGAGGCACCAGAATCATTCTCACTTGAGTCAGACAAGGAAGAGGAAGAGGATGAAACTTCTGGTCCTGAACCATCAATGTCACAGGACCCACATTTTCTCCCATCCTCCTCCTCTGAACCACACCTCAGAACACAAGGTGAACTGAATGACCTTGTCAGGGATTTGGAACTACCCAAGAGTAAGGCAGAGTTGTTGGGCTCCAGACTACAGCAGTGGAATCTCCTGGCAGGTGATGTTAGGGTTTCCATGTTCCGTGACCGTCCAAAGGATCTTGTCCCATTCTTCTTCATGGAAGGTGATCTTGTAGCCTGCAACAACATCGATGGTGTGATGGCAGCCCTCAACATTGTTCACGATCCAGATGAGTGGAGACTGTTCATTGATTCATCGAAGACGAGTCTTAAAGCTGTTTTACTGCATAATGGCAATGTTTTGCCATCAATTCCAGTTGGTCATGCAGTCCATATGAAGGAAACCTATGACAACATGAAACAACTTTTGAGGTGCATAAACTATGACCAACATCAGTGGCAGCTTTGTGGCGATCTGAAGGTTGTTACTCTCTTGCTTGGTCTGCAGACTGGATACACAAAGTACTGCTGTTTTCTCTGCGAATGGGATAGTCGTGCAAGAGATTCCCACTACATCAAGAAAGATTGGCCACTCCGACAGTCATTGGAGCCTGGGAGGAAAAGTGTTCAGCATCCACCATTTGTTGAATCAAGGAAGATTTTGTTACCACCCTTACACATCAAGCTGGGTCTGATGAAGAACTTTGTCAAGGCCATTGACAAAACACAAGCAGCTTTCAAGTACCTGCATGGAAAATTTCCAAGGTTAAGTGAAGCTAAGATAAAGGAAGGTGTCTTTGTTGGTCCTCAGATTCGTGAACTTCTTCAAGATGATGCATTTGACCATGCACTGCGTGGCAAGGAAAAGATGGCACGGAAAGCCTTCCAGTTAGTGGCAATAAATTTTCTCGGAAACAACAAGGCAGACAACTACAGGTTGTTGGTGGAAAACCTCCTCAAGGCATACAAAAGCCTTGGTTGCAACATGTCACTAAAGATACATTTTTTGCACTCTCATCTAGATTTTTTTCCACCGAACTGTGGAGCAGTGAGCGACGAGCACGGCAAGCGATTTCACCAGGACATTGCAACAATGGAGAAACGCTATCAGGGCAAATGGAGCCTATCAATGCTTGCAGACTATTGCTGGATAGTGACAAGAGATGCTCCATTTAATGAATACAAGAGACAAACCAAGAAGCGCCGAGTAGACACTGAATAGGACTAAACTATGTACATAATAGTTTTTTGCCTTTTGTTTCATAATAAATTTTATTTATATAACCCTTTTGCTGATTTTTAAAGTGTTACATAAACAGGAGAGGTGAAATATTATCATGTAAAGCAACCATAAACACATGAAAAGACCTAGGTTTACAATTTATGATTAAAATTCTACTATCTACACAATATACATAGACATAAAATGTAAAAACTTAAATATCTTAGAAACAGTAGCCAATCAGTTGTTTTAATTGTCATATTTGAATTCAGCACATCAAAATACATAATAAATAGCACATTTTATCTCTGAAGCAGACGACTTCTCAAAATTGTAGACCAGTGATCCCTGACAGAAACTGCTTAATTGACTTCAGTTAAGTTTGCAGTCTTCCCAGTGTTATAGCAACTTCAGTGACCAGGCTACTACAGATAGCACCCTGTCAATACCACTTCCACTTATTTCAATTGAGACCTTTTCTTGCCTCCAGAAGAGGTCTTCTTTGCTACCACAGCCTAGCCTCTTTATGGGGTTGGGGTTCTACCTGGGCTTTCCATGTCCTTTGAGACTGGCCTTCCATGGTCCATCAGTAAGGGACGCCTGCCTTCTATCCGCAAAAGGTACACATAGCAGGTAGACATTTCCCCACACACCTCCACCTTGGCCCATAGATCACCATTCCAAACACATCCCATGGAGCTTTCCTCCAGCATACTTTGCCTCTGGCTTGTATCTACCAGAGTAAGTTGTCCCCCCAGAGACTCCATATCAGGATCCCTCTCTTCACCTGACGTACCTTGCCCCTGACTCTGGACTACTAGGGTAAGTTCACCTATAAAAAATAATAATTAAAAAAATAATTAATGGAGATACCCCATCTCCTAGAACTGGAAGGGACCTTGAAAGGTCATTGAGTCCAGCCCCCTGCCTTTACTAGCAGGACCAAGTACTTATTTTGCCCCAGATTCCCAAGTGGCCCCCTCAAGGATTGAACTCACAACCCTGGGTTTAGCAGGCCAATGCTCATTCCTCCCCCCCTTTTTTTCACCTAAGTCTCATTATCAGAAACTCCCCCACCCCCCTTCAGCATGCCCTTCCTAATGTGCCTTGCCTACAGTTTGCTGCTTCTAGGAGCTGGCTGAGCCTCCGCCTTGCTGCTCCTTTAGGTGTTCTGATCTAGCACTCCCTGATTCACTGCTCTTTTTGAGTTCTTCTTCCCCCCTTCCCACCCAAGTCCTCCAGCATGTCAGTTCTTTCCAAACTGGTTATGGTACATCTAGGCTTATTATACACAGGACTTTGAGGGCTAGCTGGAGTGTCTACAGCTGTGAACTCCTCATGCAGACCCACCTGTTGGGGTTGCTCCCTCCATCCTCTGCCCATTTTACATAAGGAAAACTGAGTCAATTCCCAGCATTACTGAGCAGGGCAGCAACCTTACTATGTCCACTCTTTGCCACTTAAACTTTTCTTCCAGTCCCAAAGGAACAGCCACCATGGGATAAGTGTTCTTTTCCCCATATACACAGTGGATCATTATTGTCACTGCCTTCTGTCACCACTGCAGCCTAAACCAAGGTGCTCCGTACAAGGGAACATGCTGGTGCTGAATCCACATCACCATTTACAATTCCCATCAAAGTAGGCTGGAGAACTATATTTATCCCAGGCAGGGGCAATGGAGCCTTCCTAAAAGTGTGTGTGTGTGTGGGGGGGGGGGGCACGAGACACGCCCCCCCCCATGGCCCTGCATCTGCCCCTTCTCTTCCCCATAAGGCCTGTCCCCTGGCCAAGCCGAAAGCTGTAGCCAGGCTGGGGAGCCTGGGCCCCTCCAGCTGCCCAGGGTGGGGGAGCCTGAGAGCAGCTCCCAGCCCATGTCCCTGCCCCCCAGGCTCCCTGCCCAGGGAAGATGGAGGGTTCACGGCTCACCACAGCTTCCTGTGCTGCTCTTACCCCGCCGACCCAGCTCTGGCTTCTGGCCTGGCCCGGGGGCGGGGGCTCAGGCACAGGCGATGACTTGATTGTGTCAGGGGGTGCTTGACCCCCCGCCTCTGCCCCAGGCCCCACCCCCACTCCACCCCTTTCCTCAATGCCACACAGCCCACCCCACCTCTTTCCACCCCCGCTTCTGCCACTCTGTCTCTTCCCACCCCGTTCCGCCCTCTCCCCCAAGCATGCCACGTCCTCACTCCTCCCTCCTCCCCTCCCAGCCTCCTGCACACTACAAAACAGCTGATTGTGCTGGGAGGGGAGGGAGTGGGAGGTGCTGATCGGCGGGGCCCACCAGCGGGAAGGAGGTGCTGGGGTGGGGTGGAGGGGAGCTCATGGGGGGTTGCCAGTGGGTGCTGAGCACCCACCATTCGCCCCCCCCCCCGCGTGCTCCAGTCCCAGAGCACCCACAGAGTCGGCGCCTTTGGCCTCAGAGCTGCAGCTGAGCCATGGTAAGAGACACCCAGGTAGCTGTGGGGGGCTGCGGACCCTCCATCTGCCCTGGGTGGGGAACCTGGGGGGGCATGGACATGGGCTGGGGGCTGCTCTTGGGCTCCCCTGACCCCAGGCAGGTGGAGGGTTGCAGCTCCCCACACCTGCCTGGGCTGGGCTCCAGCCTGGTTGAGGGCAGGGCATCAGGGGGAAGAGGAGAGGCATGGGGCCAGGCACATGGTGGTAAGTGGATGGGCCAGGCCTGTTTACTTGGTCCCCCCTATTCTGGTGCTTCTGATCCCAGGTCCCCCTTTTATGTCTGTCCCTCCACAGAATTCCACAAACCCACAGTCCATGTAGGGGCAGTCTCTCTTTATATGACCTTTACCCCCTCACTGGTAACAAACCACTGAGCAGGCAATTTGTCTCTTGCATCCAATTCCTGGGCTTTCATGAATGAGGTTCCTCAAGCTTTCTCCCCCATCCCTTGCTGTAGGGGAACAGAGTTTTCTCAGTGGAAAGTCTACTTTCACATACTCCTCTGTTAATTTTACAGTGACTTCTAACAATTCCAGCTGATGCCTCAGACGCTCGTAGCCTCAGGGAATCTCTGTATAAACTGTTCAAGAATAATTGAGTTTGTTAGGGCTTTGATGATCTAAGTATATGGTGTCAACCACTGAGTGGCCCAGTTTGACAATTTCTGTGCAAAAGCCCTGGGACACATCCCACCACTCCAGCTGGCAGCTCTGAACTTTTGGCAGTATTTCTCCGCCGACAGGCCCATCCTGTCCAAAATAGCAGCCTTTGGTGTATCATAGCCTCTAGCTTGCTGCTCACTCAGGGTTATATAAGCTGCCTGAGCATTGCCGGTTAGGTAAGGGGCTAGCCAAGTGTCCATACATCCTTCTCTCATCCGGCACTAGTAGCCACTCTGCTCAAAAGTTAGCAAAAAGGCATTGGGGTCATCCCCCGGGGCCATCTTACATAGTCCCTGGTCCACCATCTGATTTCTAGTTCCCTCATTGGAACTCACCAGCCTCTGTAGGAGCTGCTGCTGTACCTGCTTCCTTAACAAACTCTTGCCATGTCCACTGCAGCTCCGCCTGCCAACCCAGCAATGCATGCTTCTTCATCTGCTGGGTTTTCTCTCTCTCTGTTTGTTGTTCCACCAGCTAACACAGCATCTCGTCCATCGTACCTGGATTTCTTGCCTTTGCACAGGTCACCCCTCAAGACTCCTTATCACAGCTGAGAGGGTTAATATCTCAGACTTTATCCCAAATAGCTTGGACCTTCAGCTACCCCTTGAGTACCACTACGTAGCCTATTCTTAGTGGTCTCCCAGCCACAAAAACAGTTTCCCTTTCATCATGTATGCTTTTAATTTTTAGTTTCAAAGCATATCAGAAGGAACCATAGGTATACAGCAGGAGACTTCTACACAGCTTTCTATCCTCTCCCCAGCTCACTCCCTTACTTTCCAGTTCATCCTAAATATATCCTCCCAATTACTCAGCCAATTACCTCAATAGTCCATTGATTGCCACTCATGTATTAGTAATGCTCAACAGAAACTAGTTAATTGACTTCAGTTAAGCTTGTATGCAGTGTTGCTATAGCTCTGCTGGTCCTAGCATATTAGACAGACAAGGTGGGTGTGATAATGTCTCTTACTGGACCAACTTACACAGAGCTCTCCTTCAGGTCTGGGAAACTTACTCAGAGTGTCCCAGCTAAACATAAGGTGAAACAGATTGTTTAGCATAAATAGTTAACACACATTTCCAGGGACCATGGAAGTAGCCTATTAACATCTCTCCAGTCATAGGGGGTAAAGGAAAAAAAATGTGTGTGTCTGTCAGGAATTTAGTGGGTTATAGAGTGTTCTACTAAGCCATAAATCCAGTGACTCTTTTGAGTCCATGATTTTTAGTATCTAGCAAAGTTATGAATTTTAAGCTCCCAGGCTTGTCTTTTGAAGGTGTTGTGCAGATTTCTGTTGATAATGAGGACTGCTTGCTTCTGATGATGAGGTTGGAGAGGTTGAGGGGGGTTGTCTGAAGGCCAGAACAGGGAGTCCAGGAGTTCTCTTTCAGGATGTGGTCTCTCCTCAGTATGGGCTGTAATTGTTTGATGGTACCTCATATGGGTTTCAGTGTGGGGTTGTAGGTGACAATGGGAGGGGTGTGGTCATAGGGGGTTTTATTTCTGTATTGAAGCAGGTTCTCTCAGAGTATTCAGGTGCTCGGTTCCATGATGTGATCTACTTTGGTGGAGTGCCCTTGCTTGGTGAAAATGGTTTTCAGTGTGTTAAGTTGTATAAGGGATGATTTAGTTGGTGTTGGTCCTGCTTTGAGCAGGGGGTTGGACTAGATGACCTCCTGAGGTCTCTTCCAACCCTAATCTTCTACGATTCTATATCATGGACTTTCTTCTTGGAGCATATTCTGTGGTATTTGAGTGCCTGACTGTGGATAATGGATTTATTGGTGTGTTTGGGACAGTTACTGGCAGTGTTCCCTCTAATTTTTTTATGTCCATGTGCGGAATGAATTTTGTTATGTGCACCAATATGGACGTGATGTGTGACACATCACCTTCATATTGGTGTACATAACAAAATTCATGTGGAGGGGGCTGGGGCCAAGGGATTTGGAGTGTGGGAGGGGGCTCAGGGATATGGGGCAGAGGGTTGGGGTGCAGGGGTGTGAGGGTTCTGGCTAGGGGTGAAGGGTCTGGGGTGGGGCTAGGGATGAAGGGTTTGGGGTGTGGGAGGGAGTTCAGGGCTGGGGCAGAGGATTGGGTGCAGGGGGTGAGGCTCTGGCTAGGGGTGAAGGCTCTGGGATGGGGCCAGGGATGAGGGGCTTGGGGTGCAGGCTGCCTCAGGCCTGTGGTGGGGAGAGAGGACTCCCCCCAGCCCTCTCTCCCCACAGCAACTCGGGGCTGGAGGAGAGGCACCTCTCCCCTGATGCGGCAGCTCTAGCAGGGCTGGGCTGGGGTGGAGGAGGGGCTCCTCTCCACCGTCTGCAGCAGATCCGTGCTAGAGCTGACGGGGAGGGAGGCCTCTCTTCCCACCACAGCAGGTCCACACTGGGGCTGGCAGGGAGGGGTGCCTTTCTCTGACATGGCAGGTCCATGCTGGGGGAGAGGCATCTCTCCCCGCTGCAGCCCTGAGCCCCTGCGTGGGGCTTAATAGGCAGCTGCATGGCTGTGCAGTTTAAAGGGAACTTAGGTTACTGGACCTGTGAATGTAGATGTACCCACCATCGAATTGCCGCTAAATCCACGGGACTGGCGGACCTCCTGCAGGCAAGCCGCCAAAGGCTGCCTGACTGCTGCCCTCGCAGGGACTGGCCGGGCGCCCCCCCCGCAGCTTGTCACCCCAGACAGACACTTGGAGCACTGGTGCCTGGAGCCACTGCTGTTTGGGAGTGTTTGAGGGAGCGTTTAATGGATATGTGATGGTTGTTGAAATTGTGGTGGAAATCTTTGAGGGACTTTAGGTCATCTGTCCAGAGGATGGAAATATCATCGATATATCTCAGGTATATCATTGGTTTTGTGGTGCATTTGTCCAGAAATTCTTCAAGATGGCCCACGAAGAGGTTTGCATATTGGGGAGCCATACTAGTACCATGGCTGTTCCCATGGTTTGGATAAAGTGTTTATAGTTGAATGTAAAATTGCTATGGGTGAGGATGAAATGGATGAGTTTGGTGATGTGTTTGGGGTGGATGTCTGAGGGCTGTCCATTATCTTGCAAATATTTGAGGTAGGCTGTGATGCTGACATTGTGATGGATATTGGTGTATAGGGAGGTTACATGCGTGGTGGCAAGGATGGTTTTCTAAGGGAGGTTGTTAATGTTGTGGAATTTCTGGAGAAGTCGGTTGTGTCCTGGAGGAAGTTGTGTGGTGAGTGGTTTGAGGATGATTTCTATCACACAGCTCCTCTGTCTGATAAATGATTGGTACCCACAAGAGTGCTTTCACCCAAAATCCTTTTCATTAGGTTTAAAGCATGCATCAAGCCTAGCAATAGTTTGGAAGCACCCCAGATATAATTACCCAACGTCTGAGGTGGTATCGAATGACAGCAGCAGGACTCTGGTAGCCAGCCTTCCTCCTTGCTGCTGGAGAGAGAGATGTCAGTGTCTTCTTGCTTGTGTAACCCACACACCTCCTGGGTGTGGTGCTCTGTACCCTCTAATGGCACCAAGACCACTTAGAGATTAATGAATCTGCTACAGCCTTAGCTAGCAGCCATATGTCTTTTAGCTCATGCACTAAGCTTCAGAAGTCCCAGGTTCGATGAAGACGGGGGTCTGTCGATGTTACACTTGCAGCAATCCAAACTTCTCCAAAATGCCTTTTCTGACTAAACTTTGTATAGGTAACTTAAGACAAAGCAACGACTCCTAATAACCCCTACTGGGCTGACTACTCCCTAGCAACAGTAAAAAAAAAAAAACCCTCTTAATTTCTACTTATCAGCAAAGTAGCTGCTCAGCAAAACTTATAATCAAAGGTATGCACATTCAAGGTCAGCCCTCCATACTCCCTTCCATTCCCATGAATCTGTCACTTCATCTTATCTATCCTTGTTAGCAAACACTGAAGCTACAGCTGGGCAGTTGTTTTTGTCAGCCTAAGAGCAAATTTTTACTATGTGGTGTCCAGCTTCCAGCTTATGGTAGTTAGCTGAGTACACAAGGTGGCTGCGAGTCATATCAAATCCAAGCTGCAGTTATGTTAAGGCCAGTTCTCTCATCACGTCAGGTCAAGACAAACTGAGAAATCAGATCCTGCTTCCTTTAGCTGGTGCAGCAATAAATGATAGCTGAACCTAGTCATATTCTCACTTCTCCACCTCTCCATAGTTTGGTTCCTCACTGGTCCTTGCAGTAAGTGCATAAACTGAGAGGTCTGCTGTAATTTTTCCTATTCCCTGGTACCAAATGGGCAGGATCCCCATCACAGTGCTTTATGTATTAGGGATGAAATGCAACCCTAGCCAAAGCCCTGTTTTGAGAGGTAAAGTAGGACTTAATTGGTGCTTGTGCTAGTTCTCCCCACTCACGGTAAATTTCACCATAGGACAACGGAAGTTTTTGAAAACATTGAGACACTATAAAAGCAACCACATGGAGGCAATAGACATTTGTGCTCTGACAATATATGTATACTTTACTCACCACCAGTTTGCTTTACTGTTTAATAAAGAATAGGAAGGCACTTTGTGGGCAGGTCTCCACTACAGGGTTAAGTCGACCTAAGTTACGCAACTTCAGCTATGTGACTAATGTAGCAGGAGTTGACGTCCCTTAGGTCGACTTATTGCCGTGTCGACACCGCGCTGTATCGACAGGAGAAACTCTCCCGTTGACTTATCTTATGCTTCTCATTGCGGTGGAGTACTGGAGTTGACGGGAGAGCGATCGACTCCTGGTGGATCAATCGTCGCAGCGTCAATCCACGGTAAGTGGAGACAAGCCCTAAGAATTGCCAGATCAGATAGTACTTATGCTACAAAGTAACTCTATGAAGAAGCATCAACACATGTTACATTTTTTCAGTGCTTTTTTTGGAAAAATGCATTTTTAATAAACAAATCTATAGATCAATTTTTTTTTGCCACTGTGGCACTCTGAGCACATCTTGTGGGCAAGTCTCACCCTTATTTTGAGGTCTTTTCTTTTTTTAAATTATTCCTTGTAGATCAGCCTGATAGCAACCAACTATTCCTGAACAGTAAAAGCTATCAAAATGACACAATTTGGAAAAGTTCAATCCTCTTTAATGTCAGCGAAACTAGCGACTCTTACTGTCCCCAAGTTTCCACTCTCTGAAACAAAGCTCTGAAAACTACTTAAATAATTTTCAATAAAGCATGTAATTTTTGTTCCTGATATGAAATAAAGATTAGATGCCAGTTCTATTATGAGCTACTGAAATTGCCATATAACAAAGGTCACATTTGAAACTACGAGCATTGTTCATTGTTAATTTAGCTACATGGAAACTTCAGTCATTTTGGTAATAGGTTTGTTCATTAATTCACTTTACAGACATTTCTTTTCTATCTTTAAGTATCTACTTACTGTAATTTACTTTGTAAGTAAGGATTTTGTTCACAGATTTACTATTTACAACAATTCCTGGGCATGTAACTAAGTGACTTATTTTATATGGTTTTGATGATTATGGCTGCGAATCAAGGAAGGTACTTAAGCACATATGTAAACTTGAGCACATAAGTAGTTTAACTCAGAGGGACTGCTCAAGTAATTAAACTAAATGCACATACTAAGTACCTTTTCCAGAATAGGAGCCTAGTTCATCTCATTTATGCTTGACTTCTTACTTTCTGGCTGTGTGACTTATTATTATATTTGTGTTGCAGCAGCAAAGCTTTGAGTAAAATGGCACTTTTCTTCTGAGCCTTTGTTTTCAGTAATTAAATCTCCCCCTAAAAGGACTAGTTAAGCTGAAACATCTCATATTTGTTCACTCCAATGTGAACATTTTTAAAATGTTTCAAGGAAATCAATTCAGGCATTCTTGAATTACCTGAATATCATGACAACCCTGCGATTTTTATTCTTTCAGAGAATTGTTCAGATTTTATTTGACTTGGATAACTCATAACTGGTTTGGATTTAACACTTCAGACTTAGCATAGACATAATTATTGAATAGAAATATGTGTTTTATTAAGTTTAAATAAAAATGGTGTTCACAGCATTAGCTATTCAAGTGTAAATAGTGTACTGCATATCCTCAGTATGCAGTTTTTCTTGGCAATTTCAGGATCTGATCATGCATTGACTTAAGTAACTCAGCTGCTTAAGTCTTTGCAGGATTGGGTCTTAATTGTGCATGAAGAGGCATATCCTAGACCCAGGATCTGGCTTGGGCAGAAGTGCCAGTCCCACGATCACAATAGTCTCTGCAGGCTACTCATCTGGCCTCTGTATGGGTGGAAAGAAGAAAGGACCTGCACAACAGAGCCTCTCCTTTTTATGTAGAACTAGGAAGCAAGAGTTTTAGCTGATTAAAGGTGTAAGAAAGCTGACTGAGTTTCATTTTGGAAACATATCTGATTCTTTTCACAGAGTAACAGACACGTATGTACCAAAGGTGCAGTTCTCCTCTGTATCTTCCTTCTTATGATTTGTAGAAAAATCACATAACTCTCCAAATATTATTACTCAGAAAATGAAAAAGAGGTTGAATATACCTAGATATAAATTTCCTGTGACCTACTTCAGAAGATTTTCTGGTGTGTTTAAGGGGCTGGGTGAAGGGACAAACCATCTTCTCAGAAAATTCTGAAAGTAATTCTCTTACATGAGTCATATGGGGGATACAATCTTTGTAGCCAAGTTGGTCCCAGGATATTGGAGAGACAAGTTGGTCCAATAAAATATATTACCTCACCCATCTTGTCTCTCTTATATGTGGAATCACATTTGGAATTGACATAGAGGACTTGCTCCAGAGAAACTGTGTCCAAAGTAGTGCTTTGTTTGGAATCTGTGGGTTGTTAGTCAAAACAGTCAGAACTATAAGCATTGTTCAGAAAGCCAGAGAGAAGTTGTAATAGTTGGCCTCACAGTCAAATGTTTCATTTCAAATAATATGCACCCAGCCAGATTCTGAGACCATTACACACATTGAATAGCACTTATAAGTAGTGTGCGTCCATAGATCCATTGATTTCAATGAAACTGCTTAGGTACTGCTCTGCCTAAGTAAGGGTGGCAAAAAATGGCACATTGTGAAAAACCTATGTTATGAATATAAACCTTTTTGTCTGTTAAATAATTTGCCATCTGATCCTGATTTCTGCTAATGTATCTATTATTTGCCAAATAGCTTGGTTGAACAATTTTTAGCCTATGGGCTATTTATAATCTGCTAACTCTGACCATTTCATGTTCATTAGTGCTAATTACAGTTTAACAGTACTAATGGGCCCTATTCTCTTGACATGAGCATGTAATCCATTTAACAGAAATGAGAACTGCACATTTATATGCGGAAAAATAATCTCTTCACTTAGCAAATGCAGATACAAACCACTTTTGTTTTGAGAAAGTACATTTGTGTAGTACAACGGGTAGCCTCCATTGATCCTGATATGCACTGACCCACTGTGGGAGGGATGGAGAGCTACCTGCCTCCAACCCATTCTGCCACCATGGCTGCCACAGATCTGTGATGTGCCGGAGGCGGTATGACTGCTCCCATACACCTTAGTTTGCACACCTGTCTCTGCTGGCCAATGTGGAGCGGGGCAGGGTCTTTCCCCCACCGCTGCTTTGCCACTTTTGATCCTAGCATCACTATCTAACCCCAAACAATCCTTCTGTTCAGGGGAGTATAGAGGCTGCTCTTGTGACTAGCCCAGGCATATGGAGTGCAAGGGGGGAAGGATCCTCCCTTGTGCTCCTACACAAGGGCTAGGCAGAATCCATACCTATATTATTTTTATGCTACAGTTTAATACAGTGTCCTCTGTATGTGGGATAAAAATGTTCACATCTGATCTGCCCTTCACTGTAGTATATCTGAGTAATCCCTCTGAAGAGTTCTAGGAGGGTTGGTGAATGAGGTGAGGAGCGGAATGACTTTTGGATGAATAGTTTCTCTAGTCATTGTTGTTCTGTGCTTGTGCACACTATTGCCTCTGTAGAGTTTTGGAGGAGATACATTATGGACGTGCTAGTACATTTTATGACTTGTGATCACATTCAGACAGAATGAATCAAAACAAAATGCAGCTATTGAATGGCCCCTTTCCTGTCCAATCTTTCTCCCATGTAATTTGGTTTTCACGTCTTTCTTTTAATAAGATTGGGAAAATGTTACCTTTCTCTTTGGAATGTAGCGGACAGCCATTAGGTTTTGGGTGTTCTAGTAAAACTTATGTACCTTGTTAAATCTGATTTTTCCCAATTGTCAGAGAAGGAGATAGACTGTGTAATTATAAAACAACATCTTCACCTACCATTAGATAAAACAGTTACAAAATAATTTAGTAAGTGAAATAATGCACTCTAGTGTGGGTGATTACAAAGATGTCATTTTCAGGAGCTGGAGTCATCCAGCCTTCAGCTTCATGCATCACATGAATCACATTTCAGCTACGGTGTGCTTGTTTAGGTCCCGGTCATGCAAGTCAGTCTGCTAGTGCTAGTGCCTAAGACACCATCATAATACCATTTTTGTGAAGACAGTGAGTAAAGTGTGCTGATTTCTTTAACTACTTGTAGTATTATTTATGCAGTGAGTCTAATATTACATGAACCACTTGCCATATCTTTCCAAAAAAGGTTGTTTACAGCTTATGATCATTTCACACCTTTGTATTGTCTGTACAAACTAAACACATACTTTGACTTTTTATAATAATATTTAGCATAATAAAATCTGACCTGGTTTGATACTACTCACCTTACTATTACCTTCCACCCCCTCCTCCTGCTCTCCCACCCCCTGCCCCAGCCCAGAGCCTGCACCCAGCACCCAAACTCCAGCCCAGAGCCTTAGGCAGCTGGGGGGGCAGAGTTTTTTTTGGGGGGGGGCGGAGTTTTGAGGGGTGGGTTCTGGGTGGCATGAATGACATTATTGGCCCGCTGGGAGGATTTGGCCGTAAGGTAAATGGAGTTTGAGACCGCAGCTCTATATCTTTGTGTCCAAACTGTCTAAGTCTTGCTGATTTCTCCTAGTTGTGGCCTTTCCTATCATAGCTAAAGCTTTCATCCAAGTGCTCATGATCTCACATCTCGGTTACTATAACATCATTTTCTCTGGGCTTGACAAATCCCATCTTGTCTTATTCAAATCCATTCAAAATATTGCTGCAAAGATCCTTTTCCTAGCTCATCCTTTTGACCCTGTCACCCCTCTCTTTGAATCACTTCACTTGCTCCCCCCTCCCCATGACATCAAAAACAAGTATGTGTCTTCACTTTCCAGGCCCTTCATGGCCTGTTCCCACCCTACTGATCATCTCATTCTCTATTGAGACCTTGACTCCCACCTCTGATTGGCTCACAATGCCAGCCTTCATTGGCCACTTGTTAAATTTTCAAACAAGCACATTTGTGCTTTCTCCCATGCTGCTCTCATGCTTGGGAAGAATTTCCTGTAGACACCTGCAAAGCTACCACATTGGTGTCTTTCAAATCCCTTCTTAAAGGGCAGGGCTGGCTCTGGCTTTTTGGCACCCCAAGCAAAAAAACAAACAAACAAACAAACAAAAACCCACCCCCACCCCCCACCAGTGATCTGTGCGCCGGAGCGCGGGTGCAGGGGGACCGGCTAGCGGGGGGGAGGGAGAGAGAGAAGGGGGACGGCCAGGGCTACAGCGGGGCGCTGTCACATGGCCCCTCCCACCGTGCCACACGCTGCCTGCCGGGAGGGCTCCGCTCCAGTCGTCAGGGAGGGAAGGACGAGGACTGCCCTGCCGGGCTTGGTGCAGGGAACTCCTGTCCTCTGCACCACCGCCCCCTACAGGGTGGCCGGAGCGAAACAACAACGAAAAAAAGCAGCCGTGCAGCCCTAGGATTGGGCAGCATGCTGCCTCGTTCAATCTGCCGCCCCAAGCACCAGCTTGCTTGGCTGGTGCCTGGAGCCGGCCCTTTTAAAGGGAAAAACAAATACAAAAAACTTGATAACAGTTAGGTTGCTGGTGTGCTGAGACCATTGCTTGTCATGCTAATACTGTCTCATTGTTTCCTTGTGCTTCTCCATCTGTATCCACCAGTTGTCTCTTGTCTTATACTTAGATTTTAAGTATCTGTGGAGCGGGGCCTATTTTTTCCTTCTGTGTTTGTACAGCACCTAGCACAATGGGGGCCTGGTCCATGACTGGGGCTCCTACATGCCACTGCAATACAAATAATGATGACTAATATGTGAACATTTCTACTGATCTAGCGTCGCCTTCCTTGGAAGCTTCTGTCTGTAATTTCTGGTGCTATTTTTCTGTTCACAAAACAGTAGCTCAAAATTCTCCTAAAAACTTAGGCCAAAAGCAAGGCTGTGAAGAGTGCAACCTAGAAATGGAAAACATTCACCATCTGTCATTGGGAAGGCTTCCAAGAACATGCTGTAACAGAACAACAAAAATCTTAAGCATTGATCATTTGTAAAAATAAAACAAATAAGTCCTTATAAAAAAAAAGGAAATTCAGTAGGATTTCTTTTGATTTAGGATGAAACTCTAGAAGGAGGAATTCAACTGAATACAAATGAGATTAGCTGATTGCCTGGGACATGATAGTTTCTGGAGCTGCCATCTGCCTGATTTCAAACCCAGAGATCTGAATCCTTTTGTGATTTTTGGTCCTTCAGTTTTCACTGTGTGTGATCAGAACTGAATTCCTTTATTATTACTACTATTACTTTGCAATTCCACAGACCCCCTTCTATCCAAGGATCTCAAAGCACTTTACAAACATTAATAAACTAATAATCCGGTATAGATGGTATTAGCATCCCTCCCTACCCATAGGGGAAGGTAAATGACTTGCCTAGGTGATGCAGGAAGTTTGCCGCAGAAGCAAGACTAGAATCCATCTCCTGAGACCTGTGATTTAACCAGAAGACCATTTTCTCTCTCGCTGAGAAGACAAATTTCTTTATAAAGTGGCTTGCAAAAAGAATAAAAAAGGAAACAAGCTGGAGCAGAAAAAAATGAATTCAAAGGAATGCCTTCTTCCTCCCAACATGGCTAGACATCAATGATCTCCATGTGATGAGGGAAAAAACAAACAAACAATTTTAACCTTAAAACTGGTGTCTGCCTGACTATCCAAAGACCTGATCCACCAGACCTAATTCAGACAAACCTCACCCTTGAAATCATTGGTGCTGCATCTGTTATACCACATCCCAATCTGGCCTATAGACTAAATGGATTAGCAGTATGAACCATATGCACGAGAGGACAATACAAATTCCAGTAAAACTATGGACATGCACAGTTCACCATAACTGCCAACTGCGCTGTATCCGATATATCTGTCAACTCATCGAACTGCAGTGAAAACCAGTCACATATTTCCAAGTCATCCTTTAGCAGAGTTTGCATGTCGCTTGAAATCGCATGTATCCTCCTCGTAACTGTGTTGTCTGATAACTGCAAGTCTTGTATTGCCGACAAAATCTCACGCTTGTTAGGAAATCCTTGAAACAGGCAATCAGCACCAGTCAAAAATGCTTCCTTCAACAATTCACCATCTTGAAAGGTTTTTTCTTTTTTGCAAGCAGATGAGCAATTTTAAAGGAAACAATAGTAGCACTTTTAGACTTTACCACTTGTCTAGTGAAAACAGATTGCTGGGCAGATAGAAGAAAATTAATCAACTCAAATCAAACCTTTCTCAACTCAGATTTAAGTGGATGGCTAATGTCAAAAGAGCTGTGATTAGTTTGGAAATGGCGTTCGACATTATGTTTTTTTGGCACTGCAACAGCACCCCTGAACAATAAGCAAACACATTTCCCTTTATTTTCAATAAAACCATAGGATTCTTCCCACTCTGCGTTGAAACAACATGTACATTGTCTTTTATTTGAACCACTCATTTTGGGACAAAATGTTAAAAAAATAATAAATTACAAAGCACAAGAAAACAGCAGTATCAGTGCAGTGGAAGAATACTCATAGATTCATAGATTCTAGGACTGGAAGGGACCTCGAGAGGTCATCGAGTCCAGTCCCGTGCCCGCATGGCAGGACCAAATACTGTCTAGACCATCCCTGATAGACATTTATCTAACCTACTCTTAAATATCTCCAGAGATGGAGATTCCACAACCTTCCTAGGCAGTTTATTCCAATGTTTAACCACCCTGACAGTTAGGAACTTTTTCCTAATGTCCAACCTAAACCTCCCTTGCTGCAGTTTAAGCCCATTGCTTCTTGTTCTATCCTTAAAGGCTAAGGTGAACAAGTTTTCTCCCAACTCCTTATGACACCCTTTTAGATACCTGAAAACTGCTATCATGTCCCCTTTCAGTCTTCTCTTTTCCAAAGTAAACAAACCCAATTCTTTCAGCCTTCCTTCATAGGTCATGTTCTCTAGACCTTTAATCATTCTTGTTGCTCTTCTCTGGACCCTCTCCAATTTCTCCACATCTTTCTTGAAATGTGGCGCCCAGAACTGGATACAATACTCCAGTTGAGGCCTAACCAGCGCAGAGTAGAGCGGAAGAATGACTTCTCGTGTCTTGCTCATAACACACCTGTTAATACATCCCAGAATCAAGTTTGCTTTTTCACAACAGCATCACACTGTTGACTCATATTTAGCTTGTGGTCCACTATAACCCCTAGATCCCTTTCTGCCATACTCCTTCCTAGACAGTCTCTTCCCATTCTGTATGTGTGAATGGGGCATACATACCGGACCGGCTCCAGGCACCAGCGGATCAAGCATGTGCCTGGGGCGGCACATGCTAAGGGGCAGCATTCTGTCCATTCTTGGGGCGGCAGAGTCCGAGCGGGTTTTTATTTTTGCTTCAGCAGTTCAGGCGTTTTTTTTTTTTTTGCGCATTGGCAGTTCGGATGGCAGCAGTCTGAGCTGCCTTTTTTTTTTGGCAGTTCTGGGCAGCGCGGAGAGAAGCCGGAGAGAAGCCGCGGCCCCGCGCCTGCCGGGGACAGAGAACACCAGTGCCTGCAGCCTGCAGCCATGGCGCCCGCGGACACTGTGTTGGAGACCACTGTGTTAGACAATCCCAACAGGATGAATTAAGGGCTAAATTTTAGTCATGACTCTGGGATAATGATATTTTTTTATACAACTTTTTTTTAAACTGCAGACTAAAAAAGAATAACCTGTGGAAATTACAAGAGTTAATTCTATAAACTGTATGACTATAACACTGATGACTTCTTTACTGACACTAGTGCAATGAAGCTCTTAACTACAGTTTGTGAATTTCCTACAATCACCACCAACCCCTACATTTTACTACGGCACTACTGTTTGCAACCAATTGGTAGTAACTGTATGGGACTCCTATTCCAGAGGGAATGGAACACTCAAACCCCTAAATGTCTGTTACTCCAACTCGACTGGAGAAAAATGAATAGTTCTGGGAAATCATAGGAATTTTTAGCATAAGCAATAGACATTGGGAGAGATGGTCAGATTTCAGGTTATAGGGAGTTTTGGATAATCGAGGTTCTGATAACGGAGATTGACACGTACACCATGTGTTTACCACAGTAAGTTAAGAAACAAAGTGGGTGAGGAAATATCTTTTATGGGACCAACTTCTGTTGGTGAGAGAGGCAAGCTTTCGAGCTTACAGGACTTAAGAAGAGCTCTGTCGAAGCTCAAAAGCTTGTCTCTTTCAGCAACAGAAGTTGGTCCAATAAAAGATATTACCTCACCCACTTTGTCTCTCTAATATCCTGGCTACAACAACACTGCATATAGGAAATTCAAAGTCAGAAGGGTGTGGGAATATTTCCTCTCTTTTCTGGTACTTGACTGAAAACCGAGACCAAAAACATCCATTGTAAACATATTTGAATAGGATAGCATGATTCCAGGTCTTTTGGGAATGTGGACACGATTTGGCTAATATTTATATGTACTTTATAATTTTATTTGGTTGAAGCCAGCGGATAAGTTCAGAACATTCAGAACTGATATCTTTAGGCTGACTAGCCTAATTATTAGAGCTGTACGGGAGTCCAGAATCACAAGTTCAAAACCACAGAATGTGGATTACCACCATCATAACCTTTACTGGAGAAGTCAGAGCTGTCACCTGAAGGCAGAAAGGTCTAATAGTTATGGCTATAGCTCTATTATGTTTAAGGTTTCAGGCCCAATACTGAAGTATGTTTATTACATTTGATGACCATATAAATGCCTCTCTAATTTGAATTAAACCCCAGACCTTGGACTCTATAGCACAAGTTTTAATCATTAAGACATGTATATATTTATCCTAAGGTTATCTAACTTTGGTTTTTCTTCTACTTATCCAATGGATTTTACAAAATAAGTTAAAAAGCCCCGCAAGTGCTATTAAATAAATTTGCATTCTTGGTGCCTCTTCACCCAAGGAAAGTGACACTGTACCAATCCCCCTCTTGCACAGTGAACACTCTGGCATAGTTCATGGCTACTGGTATAGGTGTCTACACATTTTACCCTCCTTGTGCCAGCAGGGGTAGCTTGTGCTGTAACCCTAGGGACTCAGCCCCAAGGTAGGGGAGGGAATGTTTGCACTAACTCCCTTCCCTAAAAATATTCAGCTGGGAGAAAGCAACTTCGCCCAGGGTTCCATACAAAATTTGTTGACAGAAACTGCCTGTCAGATGCACTAAGCTACCTATGGCACATCTCCTGCCAGATAACACCATCCACTTTTGATGCTGCACTCTCTGTCAGCCGGTCCTCTAACAGATTGGAGGTTGTCATCCCCTTGTATCACTGCAATTACCCACAGCCCACTTGCTAATGTTGGCTCTTATCCTACCATAGATTTGGACAGAAGCTGGCATTATCCAAGCTGAGTCAAACCCCTGCTAGCTCCCTGACTCTCTGTCCCCGATTCCACTGTCCCTCTACCACGTGACTGTTAATTCACCATTCTCTTTGTGTCCTCCTCTCTACAACACTCACATGCCCCTGATTTTAGCCATTTATTTATTTTCTTCAACTACGAGACCTGGATGGCATACTTTCCACAATATAAGGAGTCTACCAAGCCTGCTGTTCACTTAAAAGTAAGCTAGAGGTCAGGCCCAGATCTTGCTCAGGTGATTGAGATTAAAATTTGTTTGAGTATATTTTTTACCAGTCACACATGTGAAACTGTTTGGCTGCATGTAAATTTGGCTAAAATGGGGTTGCATGAGTGGAAGGGATTGCAAAATGTAGCTTGGCACATACAGGGGGATGAAGGTACAAACCCTTTTCATTGTCATATGCTAAAAGCATAGCTAGAAGTTTTAAACTCAGGATTCAGAGTAAGGAAGGGATTTGCAATGGAGTTACCTTGCCCACAGTAGTAAGCCTCTGAATTTTCTTTTTTACAATACAGAATCCAGCTCTTTATTTTGCAGAGGAGGAATGGGGTTCAGGTCCAATCTTTCTTTCTTTCCTTGCACTTTCACAGAGTTTAGGTTATTTTTATTTCTCAGTTGCAATATAGCAGGTTGTCTGTTTGAAGGCCCAAAGTCCAGACAAAGATGTCCTGGACACTTTCAATAAAAGTGTAAAGTACCATTTAGTACAGTGTATTAGTGCCCTTGGTGGATTAGGGGGCCTTGTGGTTAGCAGACCTAGTGGCTCCTCCCGGTGAGTATGTCTTACAGTCCTGGTCCTCCTTTACTCAGAGGTGTGGTGAGGTGGGCAGGTGTGTTGGGGTCCCTTATGTAGTAGGGGCAGTGGTAGAGAAGCCCAGGCCTACCCACTCCACTGGGCTCTGACCCAGGGCCCTAGGAGGGCCAAGAGTGTCTGGCACCTGAAGATGTCCTCTGAGTTACTCTCCCTGGCTCACTTCCTACTGCTGCTGTTCTCTCCCAGCACCAGGGAAGGTGAAAAGAAAAAGGTAACCAAACCATCAGCCCCAACAAGGCTTAGCATATAGCCTTATTCCCTCATGGAGACTTCTCTTGAACCCTTGTTAGGACCCTTCAGGGTAGGTCTGTCCTCCTCACCAGTCTTCCTCCTTCTGAGCTAGATTGCTCCCTTTTCAAGTTGGAGCAGGCTCTGCAGAGCTGGAAGGGCAAGTCTACCTGGGTGCAGTAATGTCCTTTAACCTGTTCCGGCCCAGTGTGGGGTTTGTATACCCCATCACATACAGCATCAGACTATGTAACAGAATGTACACATATAAAAATGCAGATCAAGCGGTGAATACTTTGTAGGTGTAAGTTATGGTGAGATAATTTCCTTTCCTTGGATACCTCTTGTACCAGCTATCTTCCAAAAATCAAATAGAATGCAGAGGGCCACCTCCACATCAGTGGAGCTATGCTAATTTATGCCAGTTGAAAAACTGGCTCAGAATAACTGAGATGAAAATCCTTTACCTAGTCTACACATTACTTAAAGATGACCTGCAAAGGGAAAAATTGGACCTGGGCCATTTTTGCTTCTTTATGACTGTTAAAGAAAGCCTGAAATGTCTTTCTCTCTCTCTCTTTTTTGTATTATTTATTAAGAAAAAGGCTTTAATTTCTGCTTACAACTTGGGTAGCTGGGAAAGCTCTATAGAGACCAGCGAACAAACAAAGTTATATTGTGGGGTTGAGACTGAAAATTGAGCAGTTGAGTGGGGAAAGGATTTTTAATCTGACTATTTAAAACTGTTTTTATTAACACCTAGTTACTTATTTCCACTGATGAATGATTATTTTGGATAAAGATACAAGACTGCCAACCCTTCAAGTAGGGTTTGAGAGCTTTGAAATCCCCAGGAAGCTCCTCCAGCATAACCAAGCAACATGAGATTTCTGTTATTTGCATGTTAAAACCAAGCAGGATTTAAAAACAAAACACCTTTCAGGGCTTCTTTAACACATTGTAATAAAACAATAAGGGGAACAAACACAATTAAAAAAATCTCTTTTGTATGTCACCTTTGAGGTTCCAACATCAAGCTATGAAATCATTTGAAGAGAAGCAGAGTAAATCACAATTATTTGCTAGCTATTTGATTTATTTTTGGGTAGCTGCGTATCCTTCTAGTTTGCATGAGCGTATAATAAGGGCATTACAGACAGTTGCACGGGTCAATTCTTTAAGAAAACTATCTTCTGAAACAGTCTAGTACAGCACGACAAGAAGGGATGCCAGAAAACGTTAAGAGACATCTAAAGGAAATCGAAAGAAAACCTTTTTTTTTTAAGAGGATGAAAACAATAGCGCGAAATAAACCACATTTACCAGAATCAAAGAGAAGAGAATCAAAGAACTTGATCTTAGCTGGCTGCAACAAGGAGTGAATTACTAAAACATTAAACCTTTTTTGGCACAACAATATCACTGCCAATCATCAAAAAGGAGTAACAGCACATGTAATCAAGGAACATTAAGCATAGCAAAGGATTATTCGCATTGAGTGGGAGGATTAAAAAGAAGTCCTTCTGATTCTCAAGGGTATTTTTCACTGGAGTGTTAAAAGATTCAAACTTGGCCTGTTCAGTTATGATCCTGATAAAGTCAGCCTTGACTTGCCTCAGTCTATTCCATCAGCCATGAATGATTCTTCCTCTGATCTATTCTGCGCTTCTCTGACACATGCTGGCTTACCTTAAAAGGAAAGAAGAACTAGCACACTCCCTTGTCCTATCCTTTTTTATTTAACGTACGTGCATCTCTACTTTCCTTCATGAATAAAGAGCTTGCCCACAGCTCCTTTGGCTGCTGGGCTGGTGCTGGATGCAGAATGTGAAGTCAGTCAAGAGGAGTTGCATAAGGCAGGGATGAAGCACCTTGAAACCTTTCTCCAACTAAGACAAATGGTACGTGCAACATTAGAATGAATCTATTCAGAGTTGAATAGTACAGTAATGGTACCCACCATTAACCCCTACACAGAAGAATGATCTTGCAATGTACATGCTAATTTGGAATGATAGCATTAATTGCTCAGTCCCCCAATTCTGAAAAGCATTCTGAGTCAGCGGTTCCCTGGTTCCCTTCCTGAGACTTAGTCAATATGGGGATTGTTGAAATATCCCAATATTGTTGCATTTTTACCTTTGTACTTTTCTAATTTTTCTGAGCATTTCACGATCACTGTCACCATCTTGGTCAGATTATCAGTAGTACATTCCTACTGCCATATTCTTATTGTTCAAGCATGGAATTTCTATCCACAGAGATTCTATGGTAAAATTTGATTCATTTAAGATTTTTACTTTATTTGACTCTATGCTTTTTTTCGCATATAGCCACTCTCCCAGTGACACATCCTACTTTGTCATTCCTATATATTTTGCATACTGGTAATGCCACATCCCATTGATTATCCTCATTCTACCAAGTTTCCACAATGCCTATTATATCAATATCCTCATTTCATGTCAGGCAGTCTAGTTCACGCAATCATTCCATGCCTCAGTTTCCCCATCTGTAAAATGGGGATAATGATATTGACTTCCTTTGTAAAGCACATTGAGATCCACTGACAAAAAGTGCTAAAGAAGAGCTAGGTATTATTGTGTTACATTATTAGTCACTATTTTATATGAGATATATAAATCAGTTTTGAGAACATGAATTAAAGCAATATTTTTCTATATTCATTTTGTAGGTAGATTGTACAGGAGAAAAAAACCCACCGTGTACTGAACTGAACATCTGAACGCTGTAAGAAGATGACAATTTAAGTTGTAATTTTGTAAGTGTCTCTAATTGTTACTCAAACCATTTTGATTTTCCATAATAGATTTGATTGTAGGCAATTTGAATAACTTACCTGTAAAAATTAATCCTGATAAGTTTTTTTTTTGTCAAACCTAGGTAGGCAACAGGGACATATAATAAAAACAGAAAAATATTTATGTGGAAGGATGCCTTTTTTAAAAGGAAATTATGTAAAATAAATTATTTTAAGTTGCAAGTTTTGATTTGTATGGTAGAAAAACCTCAAATGTTTCACTGTGTAATCCTTGAGATAAAGATGAGAACACACTCTTCAAACTGATGCAAAAGTATGCCCGGCTGAAACAAGGCAGCAGCCACTGGAGCCAAGAGTCTAATTGCAAGGCTAAAATAGAGGCTGATGCCTAGATTCTAATTGCAGGGCAGCAATGGAGGGCCAGCAGCGGAAGGTGCTGGATTTCATCAATATTCATCCTCCCTCTCAGACTAATGAACATCAGGAGGAGCTCCGCTAAATCAAAGGAACTAAACTGCTGTAAAATGGGTGTGAAAAGAGAGTTGGGTACAATTATTCTAACTGCATGGATGGGGAAGTGGAAAGCAGCAGAAGGCTTTATTACATGGAGAAACAAGAAAGTCTTGGCTCCAGTTGCATGGTTTATGTGGAGATGACAAGCGGCCAAGGTCTAGGCTATAATCATGTGGTTTATTGGGCAAGAAGAAGCTAAGACTTGGTTCTAATTTCAGATATTCATGTATCTACTGAAGAGCATTGTGATTACTTCAAATGAACAAGCTAGTGCAGTCAGGGCTGGCTCTACCTTTTTTGCTGCCCCAACCGGTGAAGCAAAGGAAACAAATAAACAAAAAAATAAGTGGCCGCAGCAGTGCTGCCAGAGAAGAAGAAATGAAGACGCTCCCGCCAAACTGCTGCCGAAGAATAAAAGAAAGAAGAAGCTGCCGCCGAACTGCCGCTGAGGAAGAAAAAAAGAAAAAGCTGCTGCCAAAGTTCCACCGAAGAAGGGGGAAAAAAAAAGTCGGAGCACCGCCCCAAGAACAGATGGAGTGCTGCCCCTTCAGATTTGCCACCCCAGGCACCTGCTTCCTTAGCTGGTGCCTAGAGCTGACCCTGAGTGCAGTAGGAAGTTTCTCTCAGTACACAGTGCTTGCAATCATATCTGAGATTATAATCAAGCCCTTAAAATGAACCTAAAAAGCCAAAGAAATGAATATGGAGTGTTGTTGTAGCTGTGTTGGTCAGAGGATATTAGAAAGATAAGGTGGGTGAAGTCATATTTTTATTGGACCAACTTCTGTTAGTGAGAGACGAGCTTACACAGAGCTCATCTTCGGGTCTGAAGAAGAGTTCTGTATGGCTCAAAAGCTTGTCTCTTTCACCAACAGAAGCTGGTCTAATAAAAGAAATTATCTCACCCACCTTGTCTCTGTAAAGAAAGAAATGTCAGATAAAGAGGACTGGAATTAATGCGGACACTGTGCATAAAATTATCCTAAAATGAAGTTAGTTATCTTAAGGTTGTCTATAACACCAAACGCTCTAGCATCTAAGGGCTTGCCATGTTAATTATGTCAGCACAGTGAGGTCTTAGTGTTGTTTTCAGTTTTCCCTTTTCTGTGGTTATGGAAAGCTCTGCTTAGGGTCTATTTTTTTCCTCTTGCATTTGTTAATCTCATTCCAGTTATTGTGGAAAAAGAGAAAGGTCTTGCAGTGTGTCTTGAAGCCAGACTCCATTATACTGAATTACAGTAATCCTGTCTGGAGGTGACAAATGCATGGATCTTTACAGCCTGGTCCTTGTCCAGGAGGAAGAGGTAGAGTTTCATAGCAAGTTGCAGGTGAAAGGCATTTTTTGCCACAGGCATTCTGTAAACAGTGTGGCACCGCCCACAGTGCTGCCCAATGATCAGGCATGAGTTTCTAGCTCTCCCTTCCTGCACTGAGATAGTGGGGGCTGGGACTTCGAATAATCAAGGTCTGCTCTAGTAGGCCTCAGGCAAAGGCCCCCCTTGTTGTGCTATCTGCTGGGTGGGATAGGGGAGCCCAGGCCCACCCTCTCCACCAACTGCCGATCCAGGGTCCAACAGTGGGTATGGGTAGCTACAATTGGCCATGGCGTATCAGGCCTCCATCCTCCCTGGACCACTTCCTATCTCAGCCCCTGCCAATTGCACCAGCATAAAACCCTTCTTTTGAGTCTCTGACCTGCACATCCTGTCACTTCTTTTTTGTAGGTTTTCCTCGGGTCCATGCAGGGAGACCTCAGGCAAGGTGCCCCTAGGGAAATACTTTGAGCCACAGACCACATTTGTTCCCTTCCACTTCCTGCCCCTCTTCTGAGCTGCTCTTCTCCCTTTTTTAAGCTCTGCCTGCAGGTGTGGCTGAGTGGGCTATGAGCTGCTCTTTAATCTCCTATTCTCCAGTGTGTAATTTGTAAACCCCATCCCACATTTCCTTACTATTACTAGTCAGTGATGGAGTTAAACAGGACTGCTTAGACTCCTGCACTTTAACAAATTGGGCGGTGGGATGGAGGGAGGTTGATGCCTTTGATGGAAGGGGAGGACAGTGTTCCAGCAAGTTCTCCAAAGCATTTTCTTCCTTCTGACCGGTACCACTTCAGTTTTGCCTGCATTGAATTTAAGACAGCCGCTCTTCACCTGGGATCTGATCTCCTGTAGGCAATCTGACATCTTAGCAGTGACTTTGATTGCATCTGTGGACAATGAGAGAGATCTTGTTATAATGCTGTCTCATTATCTTGCCAAATAGACTCATATAGATGTTTGCAAAGAAGGGGATACAACATGAGTGTTGGATCTCCAGGATCCTTGAGGAAGAGGAGCAATTACCACTCTCTGGTTCCTGTTGGAAAGGAATGATAGAGCAGCTTATGTGCTACACCACCAAATCCAGCTACATGTATGTCCCAAAGTGGACTTACCTCCTTTTTGAGTATCATTAGTTTGTAACACCAGTATTAATTTGTTTGAAGTTATTTCATAACTTCAACAGTGGCACTAGTACAATAAGGTATTTAATAGTATAATATTCTGCTGCGTGGACTGAAAATTGGCTGACTATACACAAAAGTTTATGTAAACAAGTTGAAGGATCATAAACCAGGGGTTATAATAAATTGGCAACTGGAATGTAAACAAAGGATTTTGTTAAAGGCAAAGTATCAGACTGAGCAAAAATATCTAGTGGAGGAATATCCTTATTCATGAAGTAGAAGAGGGAATAAACAGAACATTAATAAAACTCAGAGATGATATAAATTAGGAGGATTTGCAAATATCAATGAAGACAGAGAAATAATAAAAAGAAACCTAGAGAAGTTAGGAGCAGAGGCCCAAAATACAAGAGCAACCACTGGATGGGTAGAAACTGGTATTGCCTGCCCTGCAGATTGTGGCTTTAAAGCACAACTGAAACCTTTATGTTTATTTATATTTATAAAGTATTAGATCCATATATGAGAGAACATCTATAGTTAATGTCGCCTAACACTTTCCATTATAAGCCCTTTTTCAGTTGCTTATCACTTTGCCAAACTTTTACTGTTGAGGCTGAAATTTTCCCTGCTTGCTGTTTGCTTCAGGCTAAAATAATTAGGAAAGTTTAATTGATAACAATTAAGCCATTTCAGAAATGAGGTAAAGATATGTAGTTTTGACAATCTTAAATTTTCTCCAAAACATTTCTGAGTAGAGCTCTAGTGTCTCAGGGCTTTGGAGCAGGAAATAGAGATTCACAGAGTTTAAGGGAGCATCAGATCACCTAGCCTGACCTCCTGTATGTTGCAGGCCATTACGTTTCACCCAGTAAGTCCTGTATTGAGCTACAGTGACCAGATAGCAAGTGTGAAAAATCAGGACGGGGGTAGTGGTGGGTAATAGGCACCTATATAAGAAAAAGCCCCAAATATCAGGACTGTTCCTATAAAATAGGGACATCTGGTCACCTTAATTGAGCCCAGTAACTTATGTTTGTTTTTGGCTCAAGCATATTTTCCAGAAAGGCATTCAATCTGGATTCAAAGACCTCAAGAGATGGGGAATCTACCACTTCCCTTGGTGTTTGTGCCAATGGTTAATAACCTTCAGTGTTAAAAAGTTGTGCCTGATTTATAATTTGAATGGTCTGAGTTCAACTTCCAGCCATTGGTTCTTGTTATGCCTTTCTCTGCTAGATTAAAAAGCCTTTTGGTTCCCAGTATTTTCTCCCCATTAAGGTACTTATACATTGTAACTAAGTCTTTTCTCAGTCTTCTTTTTGATAAGCTAAATAAATTGAGCTCTTTAAGTCTCTCACTGAAGATCATTTTCTCCAACCATCAAATCATTTTTGTGGCTCTTTTCTGCACCCTCTCCAATTTTTCAACATCCTTTTAAAAATGTGGTGACAAGAACTGGACATAGTATTCCAGTATTAGTCTCACCAAGGCTATTCAGAGGTAAAATCATTCCATTCGTGTCTGGATTAACCAATGTGCACTTGGTGTATTTGCACAGGGCCCTCATTTTACAGGGGACCCCGATCACCAGTGAGGGGAAACACCCCAACCCAGGACTAGGAAAGGGTGGGGGCCCCATCTGCATGCTGTGCAATGAGACAATGGGCCAGGGGGAAGTTGGCCCAACCACTGTAGGGTGAGTGTGAGGTGGTTTTGCTCTCTAATGACCCCCTGCGGACAGGGAAAGTGGGAGGGCCCCAACTGCCATAGTGCACAATTAAAATTCTTTAATTTAGCCTTTCTCCCTACCCTTGCTCACTGCTCCCCAATTCATACATCCAAAGATTGCATTGGCCCTTTTTGCCATGGCATCACACAGTTCTTAAGACACTTAATGTGTGATTTTTAAATAATGTATAGTGGAAATTTTCAATCAGAATGTTGTGTGGTAATAAGTCAAACATTTTACAAAAGTCTTAGTGTAGAAAACATCATCTATGCAGTTGCCTTTATCAACCAAACTTGTAATATCATCAAAGAATGAAATCAGGTTTGTTTGACAAGAGCAATTTATCCATAAAATCATGTTGACTCTCTTCTAATCCTATTCCTATCTTTTAGTTCATTATCAATTGACTCCTATATCAGATTTTCCATTATTTTGCTCAGAATTGATGTAAGGCTAACTAGTCTATAGTTATTCAGGTCATCCCAGCTGCCCTTTTTGAATAGTGGCAGAAACTGCACTCTTCCAGTCTTCTGGAATTTCCCCCTATATTCCAAGATTGATTAACAATTAACATGTGTGGGCCAGAGATCTCCTCAGCAGGGCTGGCTCCAGGCACCAGCCCACCAAGCATCTGCTTGGGGCGGAGCCTGGAGGGGAGCAGCGTGGTGGGGCGCTCCGGCCCGAGAGCGGGGCCACGACTGGGCTCGGCGCCCTCCCCTGCCGCGCTGGTTGGGGCGGGGAGTGGGGGTGGGTGGCTTTTTTGCCTAGGGTGGCAAAAAAGCCAGAGCCGGCCCTGCTCCTCAGCCAACTCTTTCAGGACTCTTGGGTGCAAGTTATCCAAGCCTGCTGATTTAAAAAGGTTTATCCCTAGTAGATATTGTCTAACACTTTCCTCAGTTACTACTGGACTAGAAATCTTCATGTGATATGAGTACATCATCCTGCTTCTCTCCAAAAATAGAACATAAATATATATTGACCACATCTGCCTTTTCTGTATTATTAACAATTTTACCATCCCAATTTAGTAGTGGGCCTATTATACCATTGCTAGCATTTATTTTAGTTCTAATATACTTTAAAAAAATCTTCTTTGTTCTTAGCCCTGCCAGATATGCATTTTTACCTGATGTCCTTCCCTTATCAATTTTCTGTATTTCATGACTTCTAATTTATACTAACTGAGAGCTATTTCCCCTCTTTTGCATTTGTTATATATATATATATATATTATTTCTAATTGCTGCCTTTACTTCGCCCCTGAACCAGTGTGAACTCTTAGCCAAAGTTGTCCTTTTTCTTGATTATGGAACTGTGGCTTTTTTAGCTATCTAGTAAATTCTTCTCAAAGAACTCCCAATTTTCATTAAATTTTTCTGTCTAAATTTTTCCTTCTAATCAATGTTGCTTATATTTTCCTTCAACTTTTCAAAATTAGCCCTTTGAAAGCACCAAATATATATAATTATTGATTGGGACTATCCTTTGTTTGCCCGTATTGAATGGAATCATGTCATGATCACTGGTTCATAGGCGACCACCAACTTCTAGTCCAATGATTAATTCTTCATTATCCATCAAAATGAGGTCCAAAATAGTTTTACTTCATGTTGGGTGCAATAACTTTTGTGTTAAAAATTTTCATCTCTAATTCAGCAGAGAGTTGTTCTTTGGCTGTCCATATTAAACAAAATCCAGATTTGGTTAATTTGTAAGTCTTTGAAAATTGTTATTTGCCCATGTTCAGTAGAGCTTATTAAATACTTGCTGCTAAAATCTCTGGACATGCTATTTGCATTAGGCGTGCTTCAGCCCCATAGATCTCTCTATATGTGCAATGAAGTAAGCATGGCCTCAGCCTTCACTGAGCCTACGTTAGAGCTCTGGTTGGGATGAGAAAGAATGCAAACCTTCCCTGCACCTTTGGCTAAGAGAAAATGCACTGGGCTGAAAGCCAGGAGGAGACTTTGAATTCTAGTCTCAGCTCTTCCACTGAATGGTGTTAATTCTGTTCACTTCATAGCCCTTATTCAGTATTGCCAATCCCAAATGGTAAAGAATCATACAAGAGTGACTTAAAAACCATGAACTTTAAAAATTAATAATTTTAGGGTTCTTTTTATTTGCGTTCTTGGTTTTAAGTCTGTAGGCTCAAGTTTCCAAGCTTTTCTCCACAACCATGAGGTCGAGAAACACTTGCCTTTCTTAATGAAAGCTGAGATTCTCAGGTAATAAACTGATTCCATCAGGTGAACACCCCCTCCCAAATCATAAGACTTGTGATTAAAATTATGAGTGTTGGCAAAACTACTTAGTATTGAGCATGATCCCATATCTTAGTGTATTTCAGAAAGAATGTAGGAATGTACTCTATCTGTGCCGACTATTGACACTACACAGCTGCTCAGAAAAGACACCAACCCCTTCTTCCCCCATAAAATTTCATAAAAATTAAAATACTGAAATATTTTGGCCACAATCTGAAATATTTCAATTCAGAAATGATGCTGCAGTGCCTCATAGGAATTGTAGTTCAAGTGCCTCATGCATAGGCTGGGCATCATCATGGGAAATGTAGTCTAGCTAGGAGATGTAGTCCTACAGAGGAGAGTAAGGACATGAGGCAACGAAACTTTAATAGCTGTGAGGCCCTCAGGCAGCATAGTCAAATAAAAATATTTCAGGTTTGGGGTGTTATTTTTTTCAATGAAAACCAAAAATTTCCACTGAGATTGGGATATTTCAGGGGAAAAAATCTGTAATCAAAAATCTTATTTTCCTTCAAAAAAGCATTCTCATGGAAAGTTTTTGGCTAGCCTTAAGCCACTACACCACTCTGCTCTCAACTATGAGGAATGGGACCCAATATTGCTAAATCCCATCATTTTTCTGCTGTCTAGCAAATAGTTGTGCTGTCAAAATATGTGTTGCATCCCCTTCTCATCCACATAAGGTTTAATAGCCTACTACAACTAGTTTCAGAGTAGCAGCTGTGTTAGTCTGTATCCGCAAAAAGAAAAGGAGTACTTGTGGCACCTTAGAGACTAACAAATTTATTAGAGCATAAGCTTTTGTGGACTACAGCTCACTTCTTCGGATGCATATAGAGTGGAATAAATATTGAGGAGATAGCATAAACTGTATGTGTGTATATATATCTCCTCAATATTTATTCTACTCTATATGCATCCGAAGAAGTGGGCTGTAGTCCACAAAAGCTTATGCTCTAATAAATCTGTTAGTCTCCAAGGTGCTACAGGTACTCCTTTTCTTTCTACTACAACTAGTGTTTCTTCTTGATCTTCTATATAAATGTCTCTATTGTGCATCTAAAGGTTCTGGGTTCCAGCTCTATTGATGATCCATATGGGGGGCGGGGATCAATGTGGTTCCACTTGATTAAATTTTGGGGTTGGGGCAGTTTTCTTTTTCTTTTCTTTTTTTTTAACCAAGCAAATTACAAGCAACTTTGTTATAAGAATATTAAAATTGCTAAGCTATGCACTCAGAAGATAGGAAATGCTATAATTAAGGTTGTTTGTGCAGTTGTATATTTTACTTCTCCTGTTGGCTGCTAGAATTTTTACCACTTAGATCCACTGTGAACCCTCTTTATTCATTTCCACAAATATGAGCTCTCTTTGTCTTGATTTTTCTTGAGAAAAAAGTCTTGTATGGATGGTTCAGCTACAGTGTTAGCTTTAGGTATGAGTTAAAGATATTATCTCTGCAGTACTGGTTATGTTACTGAGGGATGAAAGCCTTCAATCTCTAAAACACTTAGAGCTCTTGTGGTTAGCATCCAGGCTGCAGAAAAAACAGAAACTGACTGATAGACCTGAAAAGCCTTCTGTGCAACCAAAACATTAATGATTTTCCTACTTTTACTTACTATTGCCTTTGTTTGGCTAGTGGTTCTATAGTGTCTGAACCAGTTGAGAAAAGTTAATGTCTGGTTCCTTATGAATAAATGTCCCACTCTGTCTCTCTCGTTCTACTCTCATCACTTTATTACTGGACATTGAACATAAATGTCATTAGCAAAATTGAGCCCGAAGTTTGGGTGGCCATATCCCCTGTATGAAGGATTATTCAAAAACACGCTAAGCTGAATCATGGTAAGTATCCTAGATCTTCTCTTTCCTCTCTGATAGGTTTTTCTGAATGGGGATAAAATATGACCCAATAACAGAAGCCACCGTCCCTCATCCCAATCTTAGTTAAAGAACTGATGCACAGTCCTCTTCTTCTGTGCCTACACAGATGGAATCTCAAGTTCGTTGCTTCTTCATGCATCTTTCGGCAATCCATGTATATCTAGGAACAGCAACAGCAGTTACATCCCATTCAATACAAGCACAGACACTGGATTTAGCACTTACTTATCATGTGTCTGTGGCACATAATAGTTTAGTCTCCTGTGGGCTGTAATACTGTGGTCTAATTTGGGTTGTTGGGTTTGGTGTGCAGGTGCTGGGTGATGTTAGTATCCTGTGATATACAGGAGGGCAGACTAGATAATCTGGTTGAACCTTCTGGCCTTGAACTCTATGACTTATACCACTAACAAATATAGCATTGCATTATTGCTTGCCTACGAAGCTGAAAGCAGTGCTGATAATTGCTGCACCTAGGTGTCAAGGTGTTTTAACATTACATGTTAAGTCATGTATCAGAAAGAACACTGAGGGTATGTCTACACTACGAGAGTAGTTCGATTGTACTTAAATTGAATATGTGGAATCGATATTACAAAGTCGAACGTGTGTATCCACGCTAAGGACGGTAATTCGACTTTGTGAGTCCACACTAACGGGGCAAGCGTCGACATTGGAAGCGGTGCACTGTGGACAGCTATCCCACAATTCCCGCAGTACCCGCTGCCCATTGGAATTCTGGGTCGAGCCCCCAATGCCTTCTGGGGAAAAAAATGTGTCGAGGGTGGTTTTGGGTAACCGTCGTCATCCAACCGTCACTCCCACCCTCCCTCCGTGAAAGCACCAGCGGGCAATCAGTTCGCGCACTTTTCTGGTGAGTGATAGCGCGGACGCCACAGCACTGCGAGCATGAAGCCCGCTGCGACCATCGCTGCACCTCGCACCTTATCATCCACCTTTTCCAGAGGCAGATGCTGAGAAATCGGGCAAGGAGGCTACGGCAGTGCGGTGAGGACATGAAGTCTGAGAGTGGCACAGACCTCTCACAAAGCACGGGACCCCGCGCCGTGAACATCATGGTGGCAATGGGTCATGTTGATGCTGTGAAACGGCAATTCTGGGCCCGGGAAACAAGCACGGACTGGTGGGATCGCATAGTGCTGCAGGTCTGGGATGAATCACAGTGGCTGCGAAACTTTCGTATGCGGAAGGGAACTTTGTGAGTTGCTGTCCCCTGCCCTGAAGCGCAAGGACACCCGGATGCGAGCAGCCCTGACTGTCCAGAAGTGAGTGGCCATAGCCCTCTGGAAGCTTGCAACGCCAGACAGCTACCGGTCAGTCGCGAATCACTTTGGTGTCGGCAAATCTACCGTGGGGGTTGCTGTGATGCAAGTAGAAAAATGCAATCGTTGAGCTACTGCTGTCAAAGGTAGTGACCCTTGGAAACATCCAGGTCATCATAGATGGCTTCGCCGTGATGGGATTCCCAAACTGCGGTGGGGCTATAGATGGAACTCACATCCCTATTCCGGGACCGGACCACCAGGCCAGCCAGTACATTAACCGAAAGGGCTACTTTTCAATGGTGCTGCAAGCACTGGTGGACCATAGGGGATGTTTTACAAACATCAACGTAGGATGGCCGGGCAAGGATCATAACGCTCGTGTTTTCAGGAACTCTGGTCTGTTTAGACGGCTGCAGGAAGGTATTTACTTCCCGGACCAGAAAATAACTGTTGGGGATGTGGAGATGCCTATAGTGATCCTCGGGGACCCAGCCTACCCGCTAATGCCCTGGCTCATGAAGCCCTATACAGACGCCCTGGACACTGAAAAAGAACTCTTCAACTGCCGTCTGAGCAAGTGCAGAATGGTGGTGGAGTGTGCTTTTGGACATCTCAAGGGGAGATGGAGAAGCTTACTGACTCGCTCCGATCTCAGCGAAACCAATATCTCCATTGTTATTGCAGCTTGCTGTGTGCTCCACAATCTCTGTGAGAGCAAGGGATAGACTTTTATGGCGGGGTGGGAGGTTGAGGCCAATAGCCTGGCCGCTGATTACGCCCAGCCAGACAGCCGTGCAATTAGAAGAGCCCAGCGGGACGCGCTGTGCATCCGGGAGGCTTTGAAAGCTAGGTTCCTCAGTGAGCAGGGTAACCTGTGACTATTAAGTTTGTTTAAAGAGAAGCTGAACCTGCCCCCGTTTCTTTACCCACTTACTGTTGACTATCCTCTCCAGCTACATACCCCATTCACCCCGTCCCCCCCCTTCCAACACACGTTTAAAAATAAAAGAAATGGAACTTTGTTAATGAACAAACATTTTCTTTATTACGGATTTCGCGGTAAAGTGTTGAAACTGGGATGCAGACTGTAGTGGGGAGCGGGCGTAGTGATGGAAAGAATGCTTCTAAACTCGAGGAATGACAGGCTCCTGCTCCTTGAGTGGTCCGCAGTGGTGGACTGGTTGTTTCAACGGAGCCTGCCACCCCTCCTTTTTGTGACTCTGTGTGTGGGGGCTATTTGACTTTGTGGCGGGGAAGGACAGTTACAGATCCCCTGCTGCGTGGCTCTGTGATCCAGGATAAGGACCGCTGCATAAGATCTCTATCCGCCCTCCCCACCACAAAGTCACATGCCCCCCCCCCAGAACATGAAAACCACCTCCCAGACTGACCAGTGTGCCTAGTGACTGCAATGTGTGTGTGACCTTCTGCTGAACCTGCCCCCGTGTCTGTACCCTGGTAAAGGTGACTGTCCTCTCCAATTACCAACCCCCTTCCCCCCTTCAAACACACTCTCCCCTAAAATAACATGATGGAAACAGTAATTAACAGAAACATATCTTTTATTAGCAACTACACAGTTAGGGGATGAAACTGGGATGGGGGCTTGGGTGAGGCGGGAAGGAAAGGACTTATCAAATTTTTGGGAATGAGAGCCTTCTGGTACTTGAGCAGTCTGCAGGGGTGGAGTGACAGTTTTCATGGCCCCTGCCGCCCCTCCTTCTTGGGACTTTGGGTGAGGGGGGTATGGGAGTTTGTGGGGGGGAGGGCGGTTAGAGAGAGACTGCAGCGGGGCTCTGTCCTCCTGCCTCTGGTCCTGCAGAACATCCACAAGGCGCCGGAGCGTGTCTGTTTGCTCCCTCATTAGTCCAAGCAGCGTTTGAGTCGCCTGCTGGTCTTCCTGCCGCCACCTCTCCTCCCATTCGCTGTGTGCTCGCTGGTATTGTGACATGTTCTCCCTCCACTGGGTCTGCTGGGCCCCATCGGCTCGGGAGCAGCCCATAAGTTCTGAGAACATGTCGTCCCGTGTCCTTTTCTTTCTCCGTGTAATCTGCGGCAGCCTCTGCGAGGGGGTTGCCACGGTAGGTCGGGAGACATTCGCAGCTGTGGGATGGGAAAAAGGGAGTGAATTCCTCACAAAGATAATTTTTTGTGAACAATGAACATAGTCTTTCTCTGTGAACAAGACCATGCACAGCACCTATCACACGTGCACTCAGGACAAGGTCGAATTTTCAGCCTTCGCATTCAGTGCCTGGGGTCTTGCAGTGGAGATCAGACAAGCGGGGCAGGACAGCGGAATTCGGGTAGCAGGCTGACATGGTAAGCCGTAGACTTTTGGCTGCTTAAAACTTAAATTATAGCAGTGCCCTCCTTTCACGTTCAAAGCAATGCTCCTATCGTTGGCCAGTTCCGGCTGCCGGCAATCCAGCAAGCATGAACTCTGCCCCTGTCCCACCCCCTCACGGCTGTCCCCGGGAAAGATCCCTGTGTGCTGCCCCTCTCCTGCCTCCACCGCGTGGCTGTAAACCGCCGGTGACAGTTCTGTAAAGGAACAGGCAAGCAGTCCCAATAGTAACATTCCCCTAATTCTAAGCAGGTCACCATGAGTGACATCACTCTGCTGAGAATTTCTGAGACCGAGAAAGAATGCATGCTGCGTGAAAGTCAGCAAAAACCAGGGCCGTATGCCGCCATGCTCTGCAAGGCAATGATCCCAGAGTACTTGATGATAGCCTGGCGAGGAAAAGTTTCCTACCATGGAGGACACAATAAGGCCGCTCTCCCCAGGAACCTAATGCAAAGGCTTTCCAATTACCTCCAGGAGAGCTTCGTGGAGATGTCCCATGAGGATTTCAGCTCTATCCCCGGACATATAGACCTTCTTTTCCAGTAGCTGCACTGGCAAGGACTAAAAAGTAGAGCGCCTAGGGCAAACTAATCATGATAAACCGGACATTGTTAGATTCTTTTGCAGTAGTTGCACTGCCAAGGACTAAAATGTTAAGCGCCTAGGGCAAACAAATCATGAAAAACCCATTGTTAATATTCCTGTTCTGTTCAGAATAAATGTTTACATGTTTAAAACACTTACCGACTGATCCTTCCCCTGATTCAGGGTCTGGGTTAACGCCTGGGGACGGTTGGTAGGGGATCTCTGTGAGGGTGATGAAGAGATCCTGGCTGTCTGGGAAATCAGCATTGTAAGCGCTGTCGACTGCCTTGTCCTCCTCCTCACCTTCCTCATCTTCCCCGTCCGCTAACATCTCCGAGGAAGCGGCCGTTGACAATATCCCATCCTCAGAGTCCACGGTCAGTGGTGGGGTAGTGGTGGCGGCCGCACCTAGAATGGAATGCAGTGCCTCATAGAAACGGCATCTCTGGGGCTGGGATCCGGAGTGTCCGTTTGACTCTTTGGTCTTCTGGTACGCTTGTCTCAGCTCCTTGATTTTCACGCGGCACTGCGTTGCATCCCAGCTGTACCCTCTCTCTGTCATGGCTTTTGAGATCTTCTCGTAGATCTTTGCATTCCGTCTTTTCGATCGCAGCTCTAAAAGCACGGACTCATCGCCCCACAGAGCGATCAGATCTAAGACTTCACGATCATTCCATGCTGGGGCCCTCTTTCTATTCTGAGATTGCATGGTCACCTCTGCTGGAGAACTCTGCATCGTTGCCAGTGCTGCTGAGCTCGCAACGATGTCCAAACAGGAAATGAGATTCAAACTGCCCAGACAGGAAAAGGAATTCAAATTTTCCCGGGGCTTTTCCTGTGTGGCTGGTCAGAGCATCCGAGCTCGGACTGCTGTCCAGATCGTCAACAGAGTGGTGCACTGTGGGATAGCTCCCGGAGCTATTAGCATCGATTTCCATCTACACCTACCCTAATTCGACATGGCCATGTCGAATTTAGCGCCACTCCCATCGTTGGGGAGGAGTACAGAAATCGACCTCTATGTCAAACTAAATAGCTTCGTTGTGTGGATGGGTGCAGGGTTAATTTGATTTAATGCTGCTAAATTCGACATAACCTCCTAGTGTAGACCAGGCCTAAAACTACTGGTTTTGCAAGGCTCACTCCTATTAGAGGCTATTTAGCCTAAGTATGATGGGAGAAAGCAATCCCTGGGAATTTTGCTTCTGAGCTATTAAGAACCGCCCCCCCCTCCAAGCTGAATTAACTCTTTCTTTAGCTGGGTGGATCTAGATATTATTATTTTTTACTTCTTATTGTAAGTCTTGTAATTCTTGTTATCCATATAAATGTCCAGTCCTTTTTGCTGATGAATGCTTGGTCTCACTGATCTCTTTTGGCAATCAGTTCCACAGGCTAATTGTGCTTTGTGTGAAAAATTATTTCCTTTTATTATTTTAAAATTTGCTGCCTTTCAGTTTCTTTGAATGTCATCGTGTTTTTATATTGAGAGAAAAGCTGAAGAGAAGTACCTTCTCTATACCATTTATTATTTTGTATGGCTTTATCATGTCCCCTACACAGGAAACAAAAGCCAACACGATTTATTTCAACACTACGTAGCTTAGGATAAAATGATTAGCACCCACCAATTTTTATGACTGATGCAGGAAGCTGTTTTTTTTAATATTGTGAAACTTCATCTTCTGTGTTTTGGTTTTAAAAACCAAACTCAAACCCAAGGGTAGTTTGGATCCAGGTTCCTTTATCCAAGCTATCTCTTTTTGTTGGGGGTGGCAGTGGTTAGGGGGAAATATGGGTTCAGAAGGAAAGCTTTAGTTTTATACAGTTTCTATCATGCCTCGACAGAAATGCCAGGAAATGTGGGGATGTTCTGCTTTTTGCAAAACAACATCAGTCAGGTTTCAGTTTTGCTTAAATAAAAATAACATTTAGGGTGGTTCAGACATAGGTTTCATTTTGTCTGAACTACCAAATTTGGGCAAGGAGGAGATCAAAAGTTTTAAATCCTGGCTTATCTCCAAAAGATTTATATTTGATTTAGGAAGTGTGATGCCATTTACATTGGCATCAGTAGCATTTATATATGGTCACTTTGCACCATGCCATGATCCTGGCACTTAGGAGATTATTTGATTTAGTTTATAGACTACCTTGTTTTTTCTCAAACCTTTTCCCCTTCTTCCTTGTCCACATGTACAGTCTGTGACAGGGTGAAACCAGGCAGGAATGGGTTAAGGGCAACCTGACTGTCATGTCTCAGCAGGGTATTTAAGGAAGGGCATGTCCTCTTTCTGGGGCTGAGAGAAAGGCCTCTGGCAACTGCAGTCTAGTTAGGACAAAGGAATAGCTTTCTTTGATGTTACTGCATGAGTTTATGTGCTTGAGTAACAATAAATTGTACCCTGAGGCAAGGGACAGAAATGGGCTTGAGTTTGGCACTGGTTCTTTCTTGGGCTGGTGAGAGAGCCCAACACCTTATATCTGGTGGAGAATATGGTCAGTCGCCACAGCCTGAAGATAGGACTGGATCCAGAAGTGCTGTTAAAATGGCTGAGGGAACATCATCAGCAGCTGCAGCAACAACAGTTACAATTACAGCAACAGCCATTTCAGCAGAAACAGGAACTATTGGATCAGGATGGTTGAGACTCACAAACTGATGTGGTGCCTTAGGGTATGTCTACAATGCAGTGTAAGTCCAGGGTTAGTGGGACTTGAGTCAGCTGACCCATGTTAGACAACCCTGGGTTTGAGAGTCTATACTGATTCTTAACCCTATATTAAGACTTTTCTAACCAAGGCTTGAACCTGGGGTTCTGGCATCCACATTGCAGCATGCGGACCTGAGTCAATCCAACCATATCCCAGAGTCCCTCCTGAAATGTGGCCGCTCTAGCCCTTTGACCATGAAGCACTGCGGGAAAACTTTGCAGCCAACCCTGCATGTTACAGGAAATTTGAACAGCCTGCTAACACAGCCCGCCAAGCAATCATTTTGGTCTGTGTGCTCCCAGCTACCGGAGCCAGCAACATGGAGGTGCCTTTTGAAGAACTTCTCTTCCTTGCACTTTCACTCCTGTGTCAGGAAATGGACAGAGCTTCTGTGAGGTGCTGATGGACATTTTTGCAGTGTTTTCTGACCCATCAAAGGTACCTGATGGATTTAATGATGGAGCAGACAGAGAAGGCAGAGAAGGAAGAGTACCCTGGCATGCCAAACTCGCACTGGCAGATGCTGCTCAGTACAATCAGCATAGCTGCTGATGTCCCCTATATAGACCAGCGTTTCTGGCACAGGGCCACAAACACAGGCTGGTGGGACCGCATCATC
Source organism: Malaclemys terrapin pileata (assembly GCF_027887155.1). NCBI lineage: Eukaryota > Metazoa > Chordata > Testudines > Emydidae > Malaclemys > Malaclemys terrapin. Next base: position 39,466,938 of record NC_071505.1, read on the forward strand.
ACACAGACCTGGGATGACCAGCAGTGAGTCCAGAACTTTTGCATGAAGCAAGCCACATTTCTGGAGCTTTGTGATCTGCTTACCCCACCATCTAGCATAAAGCTACATGCAGGAGGTCACCCTTGCTGCTCCAGAAGCACGTTGCAATAACTGCCTGGAAGTTGGCTACCCGAGACTGCTACAGGTCCACTGCCGACCAGTTTGGTGTTTGGAATTCGACAGTGCGTAAAGTGGTGGCGGAGGATTCTGAGGCAACCTAGCATGTGATTTACCCCAAGGTGGTGGGCATTAACGATATTCCTGAAGTAACTGCTGGCTTTGAGAGAATGTGATTTCCTAACTGCTCTGGAGCCATTGATGGGACCTATGTGCCCATATTTTGCCTTCCTCAAGGAGCACATGAGAACGTAAACTGCAAAAGGTACAACTTCATTGTTATGCAGGTCCTTGTGGACCACAGCGGCTGATTTATGAATGTCAATGTGAGCTGCATTGGAAAAGTTCCCGATGCAAGAGTTTTTCACCACTTGGGAGTCTACATTAATGGACAGGCTGGGACATTATTCCCATCAAATGACATTGTCATACATGGCGTTACTGTCCCCACCATTATTCTGGGGGACCCTGTGTACTCCCTTTTGCCTTGGCTTATGAAACCGTGTCCCGATTTCAGAGGCCCTGGCAACAGAAGGTTGGATGCCAGTATCGTTGATGCTGTTTGCATTACTGTGGCTTGCTGTGCTCTTCGCAATCTTTGTGAAACCAGAGGTGAGTCATTTCCCACTGAAGGGCTGCTGAATCGGTGCCCTCAGCCAGAAAGTGCATCTACCTCAGTTGGAGCTGACTGCACGCGTACAACAGAAGTCAGGGATGTTTTGTGTTCTCACATTATGAACTTGCCTGGCCCAATGCACGAGGAGGAATAGTACCTGTAAGAATGTGCTTGTGGGGGAAAAGAGAGTAATGAATTTGGGGGGAGGGTCCGAGGCTGGGGATGGGTGTGGGCTTGATAGCCATGCAATATACTTAGAATGACATAGTGAATAATGATTTGGAGAGGGAGGGCGAAGGAGGGGTGAATCACAGTATGGAAGTTATTGAAGTGTGAATTGCTGTACCTAACTGCATAGAGAAATAGTGTTTGCCTAGTAATGTATAATTGCTCCTGATCACATTTTTAGCTTTATTATCTCAAGTCATGGTTCTATGATGTGATGCACTGATAGCAATAAACTTTCTTGATGACATAAAAGGCTTTATTTGTAAACATGTATTAAAACAGAACAACAGTCACCCATTGCTAGGCAGGCCAGCTGCCATTACAACACCCCAAAACAAGTAACAGAAGAACATTTCCAAACCAAACAAAAAATAAATAAAATAAAAGTGCACGAACCAGTGCAAACATGACACAACCCCCCTACCACTGCTTGTCCCCTGCCCCCACATTCTCCTTTCCCTTCTTTCCCCATTTTCCATGCACTTGGTCCTGGGGTAGGGGGATAGAGGTATCCACAGGAGAGGGGTTCAAGAAGAAAGGCTGCATGGGGTTAATTGCCCTGCCCAGCCACTCATGGGGCTTGAACGCTGCCATGAACGATGACATTGAATTGTCCAAGCTACTTCTGGACTGAGGGTACATCGCAGGGGGATCAGGCCATGGTGTGGGAGAGGCAGCAGGAGCCAGTGCTTTACCGGCTATGATGAAGAGGAGTCACTCAAACAATTCTCTTTATTGCGCTCTGTCCACCTCCTTAGCCACCATTCCTGTTCCAGGAACTGCGTTGCAAGTGCCTGCTCCCTTGCTGAAACCCTGTCCTCCAGCTGCGCAGCAAGACCCACCCTTTCCTCCTGACTCTCAGCACGCCAGTGCTTCAGTCTTAAGTCCCTCTGCTTCTGGTAATGGACCTGCATGTCAGCCCTCTCAAGAACTTCGACCATAACTTCATCACGGAAACCCTTCCACTTCGAATGGTCTGTGAAGGTACGTTGGGCCAGGGCTCAAGTTCTGGATGTACAGCAGCCAGTGGAAGTCGAGGGTCCTGAAATAGTATAATAAACAGAGGGTTACTGTCTCAAACAGCTCAGTGGAGGAGCACAGAATTAGTTCTTGTGGAATCTCAAGTACATACAATGTTACATTTAAAAATTGAACCAAAATATCCTGGGAAAGGGATTCCCTCTGAACACGGCTTGGTTAATTGCAGTTACAAAAGTGCAGAGACAATGGTAAGTTTAAAATTGTAAGCTTTTTCTGTTTTATAAAAATTGCATAAGTACTTGGGTTGTTGGGGTGTGTGGCAAGTGGCCTTGCTACAAAAGGCTTTTTCTATCATTTCAGGCCTTTCACATTTTGGAGGACATAAATGTTCTTGCGGTGCCTGACTGACAAAGGGAGATGTTATTCCAAGCTGTGGTGGGACCCCCTGAAACGTATGCAGCTGAAGTATTCAAACGTAGAGTGACTGAACAGCACATCTGTTAATGGAGTGGGCTGATCAGCTATCAAGATGGCCCTAGAAAATACGCTCTTCTCCGAAATGTGACTACCTATCTGGAGTTCCTGCTTCATGAAAGGTTTTCAGCTACCAGCAACCAGGATTGGGTCAGAATCCATGAGGGAATTAACAGGATGCTGTGTTAGCTTCCACATGGCTTAGCCTATTGTGACTGCATGCAAACAGGCAGAACTCCACAGCCTTCCTCCTCCCTGATCATGGCACATTTCTGGACAAAAATCAACACCCCAGTCGTACTTGGGAGAAATGATTTTGTTACCTGCCTACTACATGGGTTACCTCTACCAGAAATGGACTGGATTTGGAAATAGAATACAGTTTCCAAAACACACGCTGAGTTCACTGTTTCCAGATGGCTCCATAGACTGTTAAGCAGTTATAGAGTGGCATACATACAGGCACGGCAATGTAAGGTTATTATTTTTAAGAAACAGGAATGGCCCTAGCAAAAATTTGTGCCTTTCAATTAAAAATACTCTTTAAAGCTGTTCTTTATTGTTTGTATTTTCTGATCGCCAGTTTGAACTCTATGTGGTGCGGGGGCAAGGTGGGGAGAGGGAGAGGGGATGCCAAGGTGCTGGGATACAATCTACCATTAGAGGATATACACTGGTAGCGGGGCTTCTCATAACTGTTGCATTGGTTCTTAGAGCGGAAAACCCTGCCATTACTGTAGTAATAAACTTTATACTGGAGTCAGAAAATTACCAGGCTCAAGGGCGGCTTCTGTCTCTTCTGGGTTTTCTGCAGGCTCGGCAGTGGGGATGACATCAAAGAGCTCTTCTAAGTATGGGATCCAGAATTTGCTGTTGCTGTCCCTCAGCCTGCTTGGGACTGGTTTCAGAAACAGAATCACTTTCTGCTCCTCAATTGAAGTCTGCTGCTGGCTCCCATCAGTTCCCACGATAGATTCAGGAGTCAGCCTGGCACCATCTCAGCTGACCAGGTCATCATGCACTCTGGTTGGCTCTGTGCGGGGTGCAGGGCCCAGTACCTGGTCAAACTCCTCATAGAAAGGGCATGAGATTAGTGAATTGCCCGAGGTGTGGTTCTGGTCCGTGGTCTTCTGGTAATCACTCTAGAGCTGCTTAATCCACTCCGTGCACTGGTCTCCAGTCTGGAAAATTTGCAAAGCTGCCAGCTTTTTGGCTGTCTGTTGGTACGCATGGTCATTGCTGGTATTTTTTGCTAAAGTTCACAGTTCTACTGACCTCACACCAGAAGTTTACCAAAATCTGGCTGTGCTCCTGTGACTATGAAGCAGCACACTTTGCAAAAGGCTTGTTCTGTTCAATCTCCACTGCAAACACAGAACGCTCTCCGATGGTATGCTTGCAGCTCAGTGATCAGAAGACAATGGAGTGGTTAATGCTGAGTCTGACTCACTGAGCTGCTGCTGTACACCAAGGGAGGTGGCTTCCATTTTCAATTGCATTGATCAGAGATTGTTGGGATAGAGAGGACTAAGGAAGTTAGTCCATAGGATTGTGGGATACTTCTGCTGCACTCCCAGGATACGAGTCAAGTGGGACTGTGTCTATACTGCAAAGCAATAGGGCTTGAATCCTGGGTCCTGGCTTGACTCAAGCTTGGACCCTCCATCCCCATAGGGTCCTGGGACCCTGGGTCTGAGCCCTGGGTTAGTGTGATTTGTGTGTAGATGGAAGAGGGGTTAGGCTTGACCCTAAGTTTGATCCTGGGTTTATATTGCAAAGTAGACATACTCTTAGGGCTTGGCTACACTTGTGAGTTAGAGCGCATTAAAGCAGCCCCGGGCACCCTAGCTCACTACCCGTCCACACTGGCAAGGTAAGTAGAACGCTCTGACTCCACCTCAGTGAGAAGATTAACACTTGGTGCGCATTGGCTGAAACGCCCGGGTGTCAGTGTGAATGAGGTGTTGCATTACTGTGCTCTGATCAGCCTCCGGAAATGTCCCATAACCCCCTTAAATCAAATGGCCACTCTTGTCATTGTTTTGGAATCACTGCAGGCATTCCAATATGCCCCTTGAAAGCTCCGTTTCTGACAGCCGGCATGCTTATCTGCTCCGAGACAAAGCAACCATTACTGTGGAATGCTGTGTGTGAGAGAGAGAGAGGCGGAGGAAGGGGGAAGGGAGGTCTGTTGCTGTCTGTACTTACAAGAAAGCATGCTGACATGCTCTCCCCCCCCACATACACACAATACACTCCCTGTCACACTCCACCCCACCCCCCTCATTTGAAAAGCACGTTGCAGCCACTTGCATGCTGGGATAGCTACCACAATGCACTGCTCTCTGTGGCTGTTGCAAGAGCTGCTATTGGCCTGCTAAACCCAGGGTTGTGAGTTCAATCCTTGAGGGGGCCACTTGGATCTGGGGCAAAATCAGTACTTGGTCCTGCTAGTGAAGGCAGGGAGCTGGACTCGATGACCTTTCAAGGTCCCTTCCAGTTCTAGGAGATGGGATATCTCCATTAACGATTATTATTATTAATGTGGCACTGCCAGTGCGCTTGCAGCTGTCAGTGTGGACAGATTGCAGCACTTTCCCTACTGTGCTCTATGAAGGCTGGTTTAACTCAAAGCTCTCTACATCTGCAAGTGTAGCCATGCCCTTAGTTACCTCTGGATGAAGGAGGATTTTTCTCTAAGATGGAGTCGGAGGCCTCTCTAGAGACCTTGGAACAGGTGACAACTGGTCATCAATTGCCCCAAGAAATATGGACTAGCACGATAGCTCCATGCTTGACAACGGAGTCCCCAGCTGCCTATTGTGCTTTGGGACCTTTGCAAAGGACTATGGTGTGCTGAAAGCAGACATCTGGGGCTATTTGGGGCTCATCAGGGACGGAAAACCAGTTTAGATGGGAACAGTTTTCTCTAGATTCTTGGCCTCAAGCAGTGGCAATAGCTATGGGATTTCTGCCCTTGATGGCAAAGGAGGATGTACAGTGCTTTGAGGAAATTGTGGAGGTGATGGCACTGGACTGTTTTGTCAGATCCTACCAGGAGGGCCCAAAAAGTGGATCTGCCACCATCAGGTAACATACCTGAAGGAGGCATCACGACTCATACAGAACTTCCTGGTGGCAGAACTGGACTATGGGATGATTGACAGACCTTTGAAACAGGTCTCCCTTTTGAGAGTGAGGCCAGCAGTGGCTGAGACTGAGGCTGTGGCCAGGAGATACACAGGGTTCTACTGAGAAGGTCCCAATCGGTCATGGGGCCAGGTTACAACCCCCAGGAAGGTAAAGACCAGGGTGTGAATTCCCCTGGGTGCAATAGGTGCTTGAACTAGGGGTGCTGGGGGTGCTGCTGCACCCCCTGGCTTGAAGAGGTTTCCATCATATTCAGGGTTTACAGCTGGGTTCAGTTGCTCTCAGCACCCCCACTGTACAAATTGTGCCAGTACCCCTGGTTGAACCGCTGTGTCCCTTTAATTCTCCAGTCCAGCATGTCTTTTACAATGCTTTGCCAGTGAACAGCAAACCCCTTCAGGCTCTGTTCACTCACAGTCACCAGCATGCAAAGTCACACCCAGCTGAGTTACATGAATGCTCTCCCAGACACTCAAAGGGCAACACCCACAAATTCCCCAACCTCAGCATTGCACACCAGAAATGTGCATCTCAGGACCCCCCGACCCAAACAGTGTAAGCTCATTAAAAGTTTGTCATTCCATCAAAGAGTAATGAATATGCAACAGCTTTTGTTAAACTGAGTAGAGAGCCCCCAAACACTTCAGCCAAAACCCATTAGTTTACATAAAAGATTGAAAGAAGTTTATTAGCTAGAGAAAGATAGATTAAGTGATTATACGGGATATAGACATAAAAGTCAGAATTGGTTACCAAAGAAATAAAAGACAAAACTGCAATCTAATTCCTAAACTTTACCATGCTAAGTAAGATTAAAAAGCAAAATGGTGTCTCTCACCCAAAAACGTTCAGCAGACCATACTGACTGAAAAGCTTTCCAGACAGGACCATCCTACCCCCCTCTCCGCAACCGTTCAGTAATGGTTCTTTGTCTTTCAAACAATCTTGCTGCTATGAGTAGAGGTAGGGAAAGAGGAGTAATGGGGAAGCCATTGTCTCTTATTTTATACCCTCCTTCTCTCTTCGAGGATTACCACTCCTTCCACTAGGATCCAGACAATCAGTCTGTGGTGTATGTGAGATTCAAAAGCTCCTTCCAGGTGAATTGTAAATTTCTTGTTCATGCCTTCTGCATACATGAGGGTGTGAAGTTCTGTACCTTGTGGGAACACCCAGCCCCCCCATTTTCATCCTTGTAAAATGATTGTGTGGTATCCAGTGCAACATTTGTCATGTTGGGTGTCTTCGGAAGGCTCATGATGCACTGAGCATTGTTGTTATAGTGATGTTATAGTCAAGGATTGGAGTAACCTAGCAGATCCCCGGTCTAGATAACACCAGGGGAATGTCACAGAGGGATGACATGCAAATCCTTTGTTTATATTCCCTCCCAATGGCAAATGGTTGCTTCAGTAGCCAATAGTTTTCTAACTCCTTGGTCAGTCCTTTGTTGACACTGAAGAGCGAATCTGCAGGTGTTCCTCAGAATTGAAACATGTTTCAGTAACAAACATAGCAAAATATTATAACTCCATGTACAATGTACACACATTTTAACAGGACAATGATGCTCAGCAGATTATGAGTTTTCAAATGAAACTTCATATGGCATACGTTGTACAAAATATATGAAAAGTGGTGAATGTGAGGTATAGGGTGTCATATGGGCAGGGCCAGCTCTACCATTTTTGCTGCCCCAAGAAAAAAAAAAAGGACCATGCCGCCCCAAGAATGGACGAAATGCTGCCCCTTAGCATGTGCCACCCCAGGCATGTGCTTCCTCCGCTGGTGCCTGGAGCAGGCCCTGCATATGGGGTACAGGGTGTCACACAGTATTAGACCCCAGTTTTGGGTCTGGAGTTGGTGAAGGGGTCCCTGACTAAAAGGAAGGGGGAATTCCATGGTGGGGTTGGGGAGTCCCTAATTTACTTCTGCCTGGCCTTTCTGCCCACAGAGTATCAAGACCATCCCCATGTAGGGTGATTATTTACAAGTCTTTTATAGTTTCACTCAAAGTGAATGGACCAGAGAAGTCAGGCCTGGTGGATTTAGGTTCCTGGGAGACAGTTGTGCAGAACCAGCTAATAACCCCATAGACGAATAGGCTTCATCCATGGGGATATCCAGCCCTATCCTGTGGCCAAGGTTTGGTTGTCCATGGGAGGTTGGAATACTGTAGCTAGACAGTTAGCTTACCTGGTGGGCTTGGCCCATGACTATGGCCCCATAGCCAGTTTCTGAATGGAATCAGTTGAGATAGACCCAGAACCATCATCAACACTTAGAGGAGAACTGGCCATTGGGGGGGGGGGTCTTTCTATTCTCTGATTTTGAACCCTTTGGTCCTTGGCCCAAATCTCTAAGGGAATGTCATCATACAAGGAGGGAGGCTTTTAGAGCCCAGCAGCCTCTGGGAAAGGCAGAATGGGGCAATATAATGTTGAACCATACATTCTGCGTTTGTAAGGACAGGACCCCTCCAACCCCAGTGGTAGATGCTCAGTCCAGTCAGTCAAAGCCAAAGGGATGATGCAGTGTTTCATTGGCTGTCTGGAAAACTGGCTAGTGTGAATGGGGTATTAGTCGACCCTGCCTGGGATTCTCGGTACTCTTACTGTGGACTTGAGGGGAACATCCTGGATAGGTCAGACAGAAATAGCTGAACCGAGCTCCTTGTTCCCAAACCAGACCAGAGAAAGGTATTGAACTTGGCCTGTCATGCACTATGGTCAGGCCATTTAGGGGAAGAAATGATCCAGGAGAGGTGGCAGGTTGATTCATTTGGCTGGAAATCTACCAAGAGATTAAAGACTATTGAGCTTCTTGACCTGAATACCAGTTGGTGGCAGACATGCCCACAAGGCTCCCTTAGTCTCTCTCTGCTGGTGGGAGCTCTGTTTGATCAGACTGGGGCGGACCTGGAGGGACCCCTAAAGCCAAGTCTGAGTGGTTGCTGATTTATCCTAGGAACTGTGGACTACGCCACTGGAAATCCAGAGATTATGCATCCTTGTGCTTGGCATCAGCACAAGATATAGCTAATGAGGCACTTAAAGTATTTTCCCACTTAGGGATTCCAAGGGTGATCAGAACACTGTGTTCATGTGCTGGCTAATCTAGGAGATATCTCCTAGATTAATATATGATTGCTTGTCAGGACCCTGCTTGCCATCTGCAGACAGATGGGCTAACAGAGCACTAAAACTTTAAGTTAAAGGGAATGCTGCAAAAATTTGTTACTACTGAACCTCAAAATTTGGAGTAAAATGATATCATGCTTATTGTTCACAGTCGCAGAGGTCCCACAGGCCTCTATGGGTTCCTCCTGTTTGGCTTATTATAAGGTAGTCAGTACAGGGGTAGTAGTAAGAAGCCCCAAAGCAAATGGTGCAGCCTGAATGTGCTGGTCCCAAGCCGAAGAAGAGTATCTGGTTCGGCATTGACTTCAGGAAGGCAAATGCAGTGTTGAGGTTTGACACCTATCCCATGGACAGGCTGTTGGATAGAAAAGGAAAGGCTACTACATAGATAACAATCCTGGACCACAGCAAGGGGTTCTGGCAGACACCCTTTACTCCAGAGTCCAGGGAGATAACATCATTTGGACTACACCAATTTTGGACCCTTCCATTCGGGCTCCGTGGGTCCCAAGCCACGTTTCAGTGGTTGATGGATAAGGTGATTTTACGTCACCAATCATATTCTGTGGGCTCTCTGTGATGTGGTGATCTATTTAACCATTTGGTTGGAACATCTTGAGGGGGTGTGGCAATACTACTGTCCCTTAGGGCAACGAGACTAACAGCCAACCAGGCCGAGTATCAAATTGGCAATGCAGAAATGAAATATTTGGACTACATCTTGGGGAATGGGCAGGTCAAACCTCTGGCCAGCAAGGTTACGATCCTTCTAGAATCTGTGAACCCCTCTACGGAATGGTAGCTCACATCCTTTCTGAGGTTAGCAAGGTATGGTCAATGCTCTGTGCCTCAGTTTTCCATGATAGCTACTCCCTTAGCTGACCTCTCGCACCATAAGGCATCCCAGAAGGTACTGTTATTCACTGGGTGAAACCTTGTTTTGGACTGAGTTAATCTCAGTGAGGTTGATGGGTGTGAACACATCCTTTGATTAGCATAACAGTAAGGCTAAGAATCATGAACGCCCACATAAGACAAAAGGGTTATGTGAACCCACCCAGGAGTTTTTAGACTGAGTGGGCAAAGGGGCTTTTGCTGAGTATTGTTTTGGGTAAAGTGTTCTTGTGTGAGAGAATAGAGAACAGAAACTAATAAAAAAACACCCCCCTGAGCAATGCAAGTTTCAGCGCTGTTAAGTGGCAGTGTAGACAGTGCACCAGCGCTGGGAGCCGGGCTTCCAGCGCTGGGAGCTACTCCCCTCGTGGGGGTGGGTTTTTTAACAGCGCTGAGAGAGCGCTTTAATGTTGGTAGTGAAGACATATGAGAGAGACAGGTAAAAAGCCAGAAAACTTAGCCAAGCAGTAGCCTGTGAACTCAGCATATGACGCTGCTTAAAGCTAGAGAGAGAGTTTTTAGGTCTCCTGTTGGCTAATGAGGCTTGGGGCTGTAAGCTAAGGAACTATTCTTTTGTTTCTGGTTCCTCCTGTGTCAGAGAAGAACTTGTACATTCCTGGTAAATAAACAAGATTGCAAATAAAAAAAATACCACACTATCAATGTTTTTTACCCCCAACTGAAACACCCGTAGGGTCCCAAACTTTGACTAGCCACATGGGTTGAAAAAAGGAACAATACATTGGCTCCCAGTTTGTGCAAATGCCTTTGGGCAGTTCAAACGGCTCCTCTGCAGTGAACAGTGCTGTATAGTCCAGACTTCATGAGGAGTTCATCCTGCAGATGGATGCCTCTGAGCAGGATCTTGGAGCCATTCTCTAGCAGGGGCAAGAGAATGGAGAGCAGAACGTCCTACATCCATTCTACAATGTTCCACAGAAAATTCCTGCCCATGTACATTGGCCAAACCGGACAGTCTCTACGCAAAAGAATTAATGGACACAAATCTGACATCAGGAATCAAAATACTCAAAAACCAGTGGGAGAACACTTTAACCTGTCTGGTCATTCAGTGACAGACCTGCGGGTGGCTATATTACAACAGAAAAACTTCAAAAACAGACTCCAAAGAGAGACTGCAGAGCTAGAATTGATATGCAAACTAGACACAATCAACTCCGGTTTGAATAAGGACTGGGAATGGCTGAGCCATTACAAACATTGACTCTATCTCCCCTTGTAAGTATTCTCACACTTATTATCAAACTGTCTGTACTGGGCTAGCTTGATTATCACTTCAAAAGTTTTTTTTCTCTTAATTAATTGGCCTCTCAGAGTTGGTAAGACAACTCCCACCTGTTTATGCTCTCTGTATGTGTGTATATATATCTCCTCAATATATGTTCCATTCTATATGCATCCGAAGAAGTGGGCTGTAGTCCACGAAAGCTTATGCTCTAATAAATTTGTTAGTCTCTAAGGTGCCACAAGTACTCCTGTTCTTCTTTCTGCCCTTAGAGAGAAACTGTTTGGTAACAGAGGAGGAGAGTTTAGCAATAAAATAGGCAGTCAAGGCCATTAGATTTTACCTGCTTGGGGCACCTTTTGCACTGGTTACTACCCCATGTCCCTCTGAAGTGGCTGCTTACATAATCAAAACAAAAATTTACTCTCTGGCCCTCAGCCTAGGAGTGGATGATAGATTACATGACCTGTTGGTTTTATGAAAAGCATAAAATTGAGCTTCTACTATATTGACTCCCTACCCAAGAGATCCCAGGCACAATAATCCAGTCAAGATTCTAGAGGCTATACCTTTGTACCATATACCATAAGATATTTCCCATTTTTTGCAACTTGATTAAAATAAAGATATTTATTACGGAAAATAAAAAACTTCAACCACTTTTGAGACACTAATGCCTTTACAAACAGCTTAGAAAAATCTGTTTGAAGCTATGACGAAGGAACATGTTAATTAATCTGACATTAGAAAAGCACACTATTTACTGTAGATTCATCTATAAAAAAATCTTGCATACAACTGTTTAGCAGAATTTATTTGGAAATCAGGTTTAAAATTAGTGCTAAATAATTTAGAGAGAAGACAAATAATAGGGGATCTGACAAATATATAATAAATGGTATAGAAAAGGACCTATTTGTATTTTCTCAAAATAAGAGAGCCAAGGAAATGTGAAATCTGAATGCACAACAACTAGTGGAGATTGGGAGCCTTACTAGTAGGAATCTTGGGAAGGTGGGGTCCAAGAAACTTGATGGGCAAAGGAGAATGGGAGTAGGGACCTGGAATCTGAGGAGCAGGGACCTAAAGTCTTATGGAAAGGGGACTGTTGGGGACTGAGGGCTTGGTGATGGGGGCCAGAAGCTGGGCGGGGAGCTAGAGAGCAGTAGTTTCAGTGTAGGAGTTACTGGGATGTGAGGGCTTGGAGCTTTGGGGAATGGGAGCCTGGAGATGTGAAGAGGAGAGAGAAGCCTTCGGTAGGATGTACATGGAGCATATACAAATCAAGGTACCTGGTCACTTTTGTAAATGCTAATAAAATTTCTTTAAATAATAATTTGGTGAAAAACTAATCTCTATATTTTTAAAAGTCGAATTTAGTTGTATAAAATATATTGGCCAGAGATGGATACAAGAGCTGTTTACTATCCCATCTGATTTGCAGAATGGCACTACTAAACAGCATGTGATTGTATTATGGTGCTGACATTGAATATGACTCCAAAACTTGGTTTATGACCTTGAGCCCTACCATGAACTTCTACCCAGGAAGTGACTGAGCCACTAACCAAGCCAATTGTCTGAGAGATTGTTTACTTTTTAATATTGTCTCTTTTCTAATGGTGTGGAGAGCAGGTTGTTTATTGTACACATTTCCTCATCAAAGCCAAAAGTGGCAGCAAAAGGTGCACACAAAGGGAACTTTCTGTTGATTTGCTCATTTCATTTCCTTTTGGCTGAAAGAGAGGGAATTTGATTTTCTCATTTACTGTGAGATGAAAATAACAACCTGTAAATTGCACTAAGGAGGTTGAGAATGGTACACCTACAGAAACACACACTAACAGCTTAAACAACAAACTGTAGAGATATGACTGGATATGTATCACAAACTGGCAAAATTATTTGTTACAATCCATCAGATTGGTCCTGTGACGGGTTGGATCACAGAAACCCCCTTGGGAGCTGCCACCTGATGTGCAAAGACTACCCCTGCTTCTGCTTTCCCTGCCAGCTCAGGACTCCAGCACCCTGTCTTGCTGAGCCAGACACTCCCGTCTGGCTCCAGACACAGACCCAGGGTCTGAATCACCTGTCCCAAAGCTGCAAGTTTACCTGAAAACAGCTCGCAGTAGCGTGCTTGTCTTTAGCACTCAGATGTCCAACTCCCAATGGGGTCTAAACCCAGATAAATCCGTTTTGCCCTGCATAAAGCTTATGCAGGGCAAACTCATAAATTGTTCGCCCTCTATAACACTGATAGAGAGATATGCACAGTTGTTTGCTCCCCCAGGTATTAATACATACTCTGAGTAAATTACTGAATAAAAAGTGATTTTATTAAATACAGACAGTAGGATTTAAGTGGTTCAAAGTAGTAACAGACAGAACAAAGTAAGTCACCAAGCAAAATAAAATAAAATGCGCAAATCTATGCCTAATCAAACTAAATACAGATAATCTCACCCTCAGAGATGTTTCAGAAAGTTTTTCTCAGACTGGACACCTTCCAGGCCTGGGCACAATTCTTTCCCCTGGTACAGCTCTTGTTGCAGCTCAGGTGGTAGCTAGGGGATTCTTCATGATGGCTTCTCCCTCTCTCTGTTCTCTTCCCCCCTTTATATATCTTTTGCATAAGGCGGGAACTCTTTGTCTCTCTGGTTTTCCACCCCCCCTCACTGGAAAAGCACCAGGTTAAAGATGGATTCCAGTTCAGGTGACATGATCACATGTCCCTGCAAGACTTCATTACTCACTTGCCAGCACACACATATACAGGAAGACTCACAGGTAACTACAGCCATCTGCAGACAATAGGAGTCATCAAGATTCCAAACCATCATTAATGGTCCACACTTTACACAATTACAATAGGCCCTCAGAGTTACATTTTATATTTCTAGTTTTAGATACAAGAGTGGTACATTTATACAAATCAGATGATCATACTCAGTAGATTATAAGCTTTGTAATGATACCTTACAAGAGACCTTTTGCATGAGGCATATCCCAGTTACTTACATTCACTTATTACCGTATTTTCTCTAAAACTATCCCAGTTACATTATATTGACTTATTATCAAGTTTTTATAAAACCATATAGACTGCACAACGTCACAGGTCCTCCCACTGTTTTTTTTATACAAGTGGCAGAAACCTCCAGCCCCATAAGGGCAGTCTACAATTTTCTCACTGGTGCTAGCAGTGTTTAGAGCAGTAGTAATGTCCTGTCAGTGGTGCATTTACCACTGCCATTTAACCTTGTTCAGAGCAGCCCTAGATGACACAAGGGTAGAAATACCAGCTGTCAGGCTACACTCACTCTTCCACCATTTCTTGTACAGGTGAAGCTGTCTCTGGTGTTTGCACAAGAATGGGAGAATTTCAGCAAATTGTAGACAAGGCAAGCCTTAGAACTGGAGAGAGACTTGGGATAGGGTTGCGTGTCTTGTCTCTCTCACCAACAGAAGCTGGTCCAATAAAAGATATTGCCTCCTCCACCTCATCTCTGCCTTTAAGGAATGCAGCCCAGTGAGCCGCTACCTCCGTTTTTGCCGAGGAGACATTCACAACTCCTCTTCTTAGTACAATGTGTTGCTACTGTACATAGTGTAGTATCCTATAGTGCAGGGGTCGGCAACCTTTCAGAAGGGGTGTGCTGAGTCTTCGTTTATTCACTCTAATTTAAGGTTTCGCGTGCCAGTCATACATTTGAATGTTTTTAGAAGGTCCCTTTCTATAAGTCTATAATATATAACTAAACTATTGCTGTATGTAAAGTAAATAAGGTTTTTAAAATGTTTAAGAAGCTTCATTTAAAATTAAATTAAAATGCAGAGCTCCCCAGACCAGTGGCCAGGACCCGGGCAGCGTGAGTGCCACTGAAAATCAGCTTGTGTGCCGCCTTCGGAAAGCGTGCCATAGGTTGCCTACCTCTGCTATAGTGCAATGACGCAGTGTGTCACAGAGTAATTGTACATTATATTGCAACTGTGCAGGAGGCTGTGGTGTAGGCGTGCGGGATGCCACAAGCGTGCACATTATAGTGCGTGCGCAAAATGCTCTGGGCAGCGTGCCCTGTTTCGACTGCACTTTATGCTGCCACCAAGCATCTGCACCGGTGCGCCGGTTGCTTTATTCCAGCTGTGCACTGCGCAGCCAGCGGGCTGCTCGGCAATGGTGCGATAGGCTACAATGGTGCAGCGGTGCCCAGCAGCGCGGGGGTAGGAGGGAAGCAGCTCGTGACTCGCCCACGTGGGTGGCTGCCCAGCCGCGAGCCCGGCTTCCTCCTGCCAGCTACAGCGCTACCCGCCCGCGCGCCCTACAGGCACCTGTGCGTATGGGCGGGGCGAGGGGGAAGCCGGGTGCGGCGCCTGCGCAGTGCACCGCTCCGAGTCGCTGCGGCCGCAGTCACTTCCTGCCCCTGTGCCCATCCGCCTCCGGGGTCAGTGGTCGCCGCTCCCGCTGCGCCGGCGGGACACGGGACGGTGAAGTTTACTTCGGAGAGGGAGGGGGGAAAAGAGTCCGCCCGGCGGCGGCGGCGGCTGGTGCGGCGGCTCCCTGCGCGGGCGCAGCGTCCCGCCCCGCTCCCTGCCTCCGGCCGCCGCGCTGCTTTGGCGCCCGCTGTCACCTGCCGGCTCCGCGCGGGACCCGCTCGGCTCAGCCCGGCCGCCGCCCGCTCCCCGCGGGGCTCGTGGGTGAGCCGCGCCCCCCCGGGACGGGAGCTGGCGGCTGCCCCGCACTCCGCCCCGGGAGCCTGCGTAAGTGCAGCCCGGCCGGCGGGAGCCCTGGCCCCCGCGGGGCTGCTGCTGCCCAGGGAGACAGGACAGCGCAAGCTGCCCGTGTGCGGGGCGGGCTCTCCCTGCCCAGGCGCCCGACTGTCCCGCTCTCCCCGCGGGCTGGGCGCTGCTCCGGGGCGGGGCCGGGTCGGATTCCCCCGGGGGCAGGGCCGGGCCGGGTTCATGGAAGGGGCGGTGGGCAGGGCTGGGTTCCTGGGGGGTGGCGGAGGGGCAGGGTTGGTGGGTTGGGGCGGGACTGGGCCAGGGAGAGCATAGGGGGCAGAGTTTCTGTTGGGGGCGCTGTGGGGGCGGGGGGGAGGGCAGGGTTCATGTTGTTGTTGGGGCAGAGGGGTGGGACCGGTTCCTCGAGGTGGACGCGGTAGGGCTTTCCTGTCTCTAGTATGGAGGTGAAAAGAGTTTGTGCTGGGGCCATTCATGAAGTAACATACAGTAAATGGTGCCTCAGTCACACTTCAGTACCCTACACAGAGCAGCAATGGAGTTGAAAATTTGGCAACTGTGTGGGTCAATATTGTTAATAGGAGTTATAGTTTGGTTTTCACAACTGTATGGATGCTTGTTATTATTGGGAGATGAGTCAGAAGAATCTCATCAACTACTAGGAGTCTAGGTGGGTTTTAACAATTGTGGGTGCTATGGTAGTACAAACAATAATAACTGAAAGATGGGTTAAGTCCCTACAGCTGGGCAAAGTGGTGTTGACAAACATAAGGGCCCTCCAAAACATGGATCTTTGTGCAGCCTTATTTTTTACACATGCCTAAGTTTGGTTTTTGTGGTAGACAGGGATTCATAATGTTGGTTATTTTGTCTTTTGATTTAGGGATGTGACTGGAATTTAGGAGGAAGAAGGGTTTCCTTGATTCTATAACTCTTGAAGCTTTTGCCCTTCATTGAAAGGCATGGAAGTAGACAGATTTTTTAGATTTGAAAATGTTTGATAAACACCATAGACTTTCTATCTTAAAAAAGGCACAGTTGACCTCTGAGTGGGTTCAGTGCTGTTTTAGTCTTTAGGAAGCGGGGGTATGATGTTAGTGTTGTTTAAGTCTTATGGTCTGGGAGGTGACAGAGAATTTGCTTATTTTAGCAGAAACAAGCTGCTGGATGTAGAAGGAAAGTAGGTCGTGCACACAGAAAATGCCTCTAAGGGATAAGTGTTGTCAGACTGACCATCATCACCATGGGTGCTGTGAACCAGGTATAGTGCTATGTAATACTTCATTTTTTTTAATTGATTCTGTCCTCTAAGAAGCTTTCAGAAACTGGCTGTGACATCAGAAATGTGCAGTAATAATGAAGCCATTACATCAGCAAATATGAAGTTTCCTAATTTCAGTTTTTAAAATGTTTTTTAAATATCCTAAAACTGTCACAGTAAATTACTTCAGGAAGATCAATTTCTCAGTTCTTACAGGGTGCATAATAACCCCCAAGCTCACATGGGCATTGTGTGCACTGAACTGAGGGGAAGGCAAGATACTAAGAGCAGTCACCTTGTATCTGCATTTTTTAAAATTGTTGTGTTCTGATTTTTTTCCTAGTCTGTACGTTCTTTTGCGTTCTGTTATGCTCAAATATAAGAGGATGTATTTACTTTATACCTTATCTGTTAAATATTGACAAAGTCATAGCTTTTGTTTTTGAGGAAAAAAAACAACAACCCAAACTACCACTAGCTTGTTTTGAAATTAGGTTTGTATAATAACATGGAAAATGTCACTTATAAAGGTGAAAGTGTGCTCTGTGGAGTCCAACCATCATTTTGTTAAGAGTCTTTTCATTATTGTTTTACTTAATGTTTATAGTTGGAAGTTTCAAACATAAATCTGTTTCCTCACCAATTTCTTCTTCTTTTTCTCTATTGCTTTGTTGTGGTAGGGCTGTTTATGAGGAGGTTTCCTCTTTTTTTTTTTTTTTTTGTCTCTTTCCCCCCAATCCTCCTTTTTTAAAGTATGAATGGCATGAATTTTTGGGACTGATTGGGGGAAAGTGTTGTTTACCAACTCTGAAAGTGTAGCTGTAGCTTAGCTAAAGGTAGTTTGAGAAATAAATTGACGTCTCAACAATAAATCTTTCTATCTAAATAGAAACTTTCAAGTTACTGTAATTTTTAAAAAAATAGATTGAATATACAATTCTTGCCTTAAAGCCATGCATTTTGTCCAGTTCACCTATGAAACTCCCCTTGATGTCAAGTGGAAGTCGCACACCTATATCAGAGGCAGTATATAGCCCAAAGTGTACTTTTTTTTTTTTTTTTTTTTAATTAAGAATGGCAAGTAGGTTAGTAGGATACAATATGTCATTGTGCTAGATATCACCAAGCAATGAGATAATTTGTAATGGTTGTTACGTATGTTTGTGCTTAAGGTATGGGCATAGTTGGATAGAATAAAAAGTCTACTGTTCTTAGGCTGTTTTTTCCTAACGTTATCATTGCAGTTTGAATTTGTTTATAACTGCTCATATTCTAGGGCAGTATTTCTCTTTATCTTTGAAATGTGTCTAAATTATTTTTTTAATGTTCAGAAATAGTTTTATCTTGTGCATTGAACCTTTTAATATAAATATATGTGGTTTAATTGCAATGTAGACGTTCTGGGACCCTCCCATCTCACAGGTCCTAGAGCCCAGGTGCCAGTCTCAGCCCAGACATCTACACTTCAGTTAAGCAGCCTGAGCCCTGCAAGTCCAAGTCAGCTGGCACAGGCAAGCTGCAGATGTCTAATTGCAGTGTAGAAATACCTAAGGAGATCTGAGCCCTGACTTTGCAAACACTTACATAAGTAACTGTGTTGGAATAGCCTCATTGAGTTAAATGGGGCTATTCCTGTGTGTAAAATGATTCATCTGTGTAAGTGTTTGCATGATCAGGGTTATGGTGTCCATATCAATATGGATATATGCTATACATCAGTATATTCCACTTAAAATATGACTATCTTGACCCCTGGGGATGTCTTAGCTTTTTAGTTGTCACTAGAGTTTGTAAATATATTTTAATATTGTTTACAAAGAATGGGAAATGAATCTAAATCAAATTTAGAAAAAGTGTCATTTTAGGTGGGATATCATTTCTGAAGTTGCTTGATTAAAAAAATGCTTGAATATAAAATGAATAAGAATTGAAATATAAAATTAAGTAGATATGTTCATACTTATTTAGTACATTTGTTCTAAATAATACTTCTTTTGAGGGCATAGTCAACCCTTGAATATAAATCCATACCTTCGATTAAAGTCACTGGGATCTGCCCATATGAATGCAGATGTTGAATTCAGCATTTTAATTTTTTTTCACATACTTATTTTGTTTTTGCTTGCACCGAAAAATGAGACGAGGATTTTGTGAAGGCACAATCTAACAGGCAATTCTATGAAGTGAATAGTCTAAGTGGCAGAGACCACTAAGTTATCTACAGTTCTCTTCTATTTTTGTGTATGTACATATTCATATCCATGTTTATGAAACATCATACACAGGACTATGTGAATATAAATATAAAACAAACTAATCAAAATCACAACACATTGCCTGAAATAAGCAGCTTTGATAGAAAATTTGTCACTCTTCAAATTAATTTCAACAGCAAGGAGGTGAGAATGCAAAATTCCAAATGCCATCCCTAAGCCCATATTATTATTACAAGGAATAGGGCTAGTCACCTTTATTAGCTTTCAACTTCGATGAAAAAGGGAACAAAATTTTTCCTGATGACTTTGTCCTGTTTTTCAACCAGCCTCAATTATTGAGATATATAAAATGTGTGTGTGTCTCCTCTAACTGTCATCCTTGATGTCTTGCAGTGTATTTGTTAGAACCTGGTGATCCTCCTTTGTTACAGCAACCTCTGCAGATGTCAAAATCTGGTATTCAACAAATTATCGAGTGCTTTCGATCAGGTATGAGTATTTGTTTTTGTTTTTTTTAGTTATTTCCTTGCTTCTAAATATGTAATAATACAAGTGTGTCAGTAAAGTTACTGATTCCATAGAACCAATTTTCTACACGTAATTGCAAATTTGGCTGAGATTTAAGCTCTGTTCTTGTGAGATCACCAGTTCCAGTAGGAAGTATTTTCATACATACGTGCTATATTCTTAAAACCAGAAAGTTTCAAGTCATTTTGCTTTTGCGGCACAATTGTCATTATCTCAGATACAATTTCTGCTAAGGATCCATGCCCATGTATCACCTTTTCTTGATGTTTTTTTCTTAAACTTTGAAAAGAGAATAAAAAAAAATTAGTGTCCATCTTGCACTGTTATATAGATAGTAGTGTAACAGCACTGCTATTACAATACTAGGATTTTTTGTGTGTTCTCCAGTACTGTCGTGGGTTGGCTGTGTACTCCAGGCCGGCAGCATTGCCTAATGGTGATACTCTGAAGTGTAGCATCTACCAGTGAGATTCCAAGGGTCGATTTCCCCGACCGTTACAGTTTAGGGTAATGTCGCCCACTGGGGAGAATCCAAAGGCCGCTTTGCCTAGCAGAAATAGTTCGGGGTAGTGTTGCCCACTGGCGAGAGTTCAAAGGCTGCTTTTCCTAACGCAGTGATTCTCAACCTGTGGCCCAGTTAGCGCACACATATGCTAAAAAAATTTCAAAGTTTGCTGCTCCTTGACGAGGCTGGCTGAGGAGGAGCCCTGCTAGAATGCTCCCTGCCAGCAAGGAAGGTGAAGCAGCCCTCTGTGGCGGGGGAGGTGCTCCCAGGCTGCAGGGACACACTGTAGGGTTGTCAGGATAGGGGGAGGTGCTGGGTCATCAACTCACGCCACCCATGGGCATAGTTTGGAGGGGCATTGCCCCCCCTTTCCCACCCTGATTTCTGTCAGCACCGAGCAGGGCTTGCTCTGCTCAGCCGGTGCAGGCAGGATGGGGGGAGGTTCTGTCCTTCCCATGCTGTGCCAACTCACTCAGCACCTCTTCCCCAGCTGAGCTGTCAGCTCCAAGACACTGCCTCCTGGTTCCTAGTGCCTGTCGTCGTCCTCTGTGTGCTGGGTTCTGTTTCTGTACAATGGGGAGTGCCCATATGGGGGCAAGACGAGGCAGGGTAGGGCAGGGTGAAGAAAAGGGGATGAGGAAATGGGGCAGGACGGAGTGGGGCAGGGGACAGTGTGAAGAGGAAAGGGGATGTGCTGGGAAGAGGAAGGGGGAGGGAGAAGAGATAGAGGATGGGGAGTGAGATAGGGGCAGGTGACAGTGGGGAAGAGAAGGGAATGACTGTGAGTGCCACTGCCGGGTGAGCGCTGCCTCCTCACTTCTGGGCGTCCATGCCAGAGGCGTCCGGAGAAATCAGGGGGCGGAGGGAACATGTCCCCTCACTAGCCACAGCTATGTGTCACCTCTGGGGGAATGAGCATGTTCCAGGCTGCAGTGCACCCTGAATTGCCTATACCAGATAGCGCCTGCCTGCCTGTCTCCTGCTGGCCATGTCCTGACCTGGAGCTCACAGTCAGAGCAGGAGGCTGCTGTGTAAGTTCCATCTGCGGGGGAGAGCTGGTGTGAGGTGGAAATGTGTCCCATGGGTGGCTTCGTAGCCAGGGTCCCCCATGGCTTGGTGGGTGGGATCTGCCCTATCCCTGACTGTCTGGGATCAGGCGTCAAGGGACATGTACCCGACTGGGCAGCCCCAGCAGACGGGGTGGTGTGTGTGTATGTGTGTGTGTATATATATATATATAATAAGATATCTATATCATCTATCTATCTGTAGATAGATAGATAGTGTGGATGTGGCCCATTTAACAGAGAGCGAGCTGCATATGCGGCCCACAATAGTAAATAGTTTGAGAACTGCTGGCTTAGTGGCCACTGTTCAGATTGTTCAGTGTAGTGTTACCCACTGATGAGTGGGTAGGGGAACCTGGGCCCACCCTACTCCACTGGGTTCTGACCTCCGAAACAGTGGCCCTTGCACAGGGCTCAGGGCCTGAAACCTCTAAGTGCACTCTCTAGTTCACTTCTTACCCTTGTTTCAGTTCCACTGATATCATCACAGGTTGGATTTGGGGTACCTCCTGTGTTCTCTGATCTGTCTCCAGAGTCTCTTCCATGGGCCATAACGAGTCACCACCCTCGGCTCCTGCGGTCGACTAGCTTCCAGCAGCTTGGCTATGGGATTCTGTCCTGGTGGTGTAGAGCCTCGGTGGCTTTCCAGCAGGAGGCTGCTGCACCTGAATGCTCTCCTCCTCAGTCAACCCAGACTGAGCTGAGTTGCACCCTTTTAAATGCTCCCTCCACTGGGATCGTGCCCAGCAGAGGGAAGGGGGTATAGCCTCTTGAATCTAGAGTAGCTCTTTAACCCTTGCCCACCAGCGCGGGATTGGTACACCCCATCACAAGTGCCAGTACATGACAATGAATATATGTATCTGACAGTAAAAACTGAGTTTTGGTTGAGCGTGCTCAATATAGGTAATGTTAGAAAACTTTGACCCATTACAAGGGCAGACCCATCTGAAATGTACTAAAGTACATTTTTATTTCCATAGTTCACAGCATAAAACCATAGAGATTCAGTACCAGTGTTAAAGTTTTAGGAGATTTCTTTAATGCTAAAATCTAAATTTATTTAGAGATTTTCCTTTTAGATCTGTGGCAACAGAGTTATGTGTGTGATTGAAAGACTTGTGAATCATCTCTCTTACTATAGAACTACCAATAAATATGGCTGTGCTAGCTCCTGCAGATCTGTTTGATCATTGTTGGCTATCCTCGGTACGAGGATGATGTCTGCCAGGGGGAAAAAAGTCATTGATGAGACTTCCGTATTTTCCCTTCATTTGTATTTAAGAAACATATAATACAGTGACCAGAGGGAAAATGGGAACTGAAATGTGTCATCTGTGACCTTTTATAAGGAGATGGAACATTTGGATGGAATTGCCTAAGGCCTCAAATTTGTGTGTGTGCCCTTCTCCCACCTGAAGCAGATTAGCTGGAGTCTCCTTGGGTAGCAGAGTGACCTAATTTCAAGTAATTTGTCCCCAGGCCGTTCCAGAATATCTTTGCTGGCACGCCATAAATTCATGGCTTACTTCCCTCTCTTTTCTCATTTGCATCAAGAGAGTTGGTCAGAAAGAAAAACAACTTTTGACTAGGGTTTTACTAGTTACCACTTTTGAACAAATGACATTTCATTATGGAAAAAGCGACAATCCTATGGCACCTTACAGACTAACAGATGTATTGGAGCATAAGCTTTCGTGCGTGAATACCCACTTCGTCCCACAAAAGCTTATGCTCCAATATGTATGTTAGTCTATAAGGTGCTACAGGACTTTTTGTTGCTTTTTACAGATCCAGACTAACACGGCTACCCCTCTGATACTTGACTTCATTATGGAAGAAACCTTTGATTCTTTCATTAAGCTTTTAAGTGAAATAGGACAAGCGAGCAGGATGTTTTTACCCTTAATAAGCAGTTCCAATAGAGGTTTTTCCTAATCTAATAATATTACATATAAAAAATACACATGGCTTTGTCCTCATTGTTAAGGGAGTATGCATGCTGAATGCTATTATACCAGGAGAACAAGTTTTGAAAGATAAAATTGCATATGTGATACACAAACATTGTGATTCTTATGACTACTGCAGTGCTTCTTGTCAGTGGAGTATCTGCACTAGCTGAAGAACTGTGCCAGTCTTCTATAGGCTTCATGATGAGCTAGTTTCATAGTTTCAAAATATTGCTGGACCTTGATAAGCTGACAACTGCCTACTAGCCAAAAATAAATATAAAAGATGGAGACGCTTCAGTAGAATTGAGAGGCAGCAGCCTCCTGAGAAGCCTAGTGTTCATTGCATCCATCCCCATTTCCCATAAAATTGAATGAGATCTTTCCTCCTCCTCTTCCCCTGCAGTGTGCCCACAACAGCATGGGAGGTTGTCTCTCTTCTGCTGACAGTTTCCCAAAACTTTACAGTTAAACTCACAGGAATCTGGTTATTTTCACTCTTGCATAGTACATATTTGGGCAGTAGTATCAGTGAAATTGACAATTTCCTTGTAAATTTCATTCCACCGCTGCTAGTGTGGTAGAGGCATGCTACCTGCACTGATCAGCAAATCTTTTGTCAGGTGCCATTAACAAATTGGAGATCTCCCCTCCCTACACTAATTACTGAACTTAGTGGAATTTTGTCTGTATGTAGAGACTCTTCAAATATATTTAGGTATGTTTTCCTCAGTGGTTCCACTTTGTGCAAAAATTCAACTGTTTCTGGATGAGATCCAGATAAACAGCTTGCCCTCGGAAGGGATTTTTTGCACATTTTTCTCTAGTTTGAAGTTGCTATTAACTAACTCTGTGTCTGAGTTGGTATTGTTTTTTAAACCAGTCTCCCCTATCTTCCACACCATTCCCCAAAATGCTTAAGTGATGGCAGAAAAAATCATTGCTATTACAAATATATTATAGGTATATCAAAAAAGTATTTGAAGAAATTTGATTCAAGGGACTCTAACTTAGAACTTTTATTTGAAGGGAACCCTTCAGTGAAGTGTTATGGTGGGCCCTGATTAATTTTTTTTGGCATTCTATGTCAACTTGGAGAATATCTTGATGTTAAGGGATGTGACGACAACACCTGTCTGACTACATCAATATTTTTGACTTGGGATTCTGAAATTAACCATAGCATATATTTTTTTGAGATATTGCATTGTATGATGAATGATCCTGTAGTATGGTGCTTTACTACACCAACAGTTTAAGTAAACTAGTATTTTTTTTCTACTGGATGTTTTATGTGAACGCTGTGGATAAAGTGCAGATATCTTAGGTACTTGTATGGCCTCTGTTACCATAGTCTCGGAGAATCTCACACTTTTTAATATATTTATCCTCCCAACACCCCTTTGATTTATATTATGGGGAACTGTGGCACAGAGAAAGTAAATGATTTGCCCAACATCACACAGGAATGCTGGTGAAGCAGAGAATTGAACCCAGGTCTTCCACGTCCCAGGCTAGTGCTCTCACCCAGCGATTCTCAAACTTCAGCAACCCAAGGGCCCCCTTTTTTGATTTAAAAATTTTCAGGGACCGCCAAGCCTCCCGTTCAGACCCAGGCCCTACCCCCACTCCATCCCTTCCCCCCCAAAGTCCCACCCCACTACACCTGTTCCCTCCCCCCGCTCACTTCATCACTCTACACTCACTTTCACCAGGCTGGGGCAGGGGTTTGGGGCACAGGAGGGGGTGCGGGCTCTGGGAGGAAGTTTGGATGCGTGAGGGGGTGCAGGCTCTGGGCTGGGGCAGTGGGTAGGGGTGTTGGAGGGGATTCGGGGTGCGGAGCTTACTTTGGGCGGCTCCCGAAAGCGACTGGCACATCTCTCTGGTAGCGGCTGCTAGGCAGGGGGGCCAGGCGGTTTCTGTGTGCTGCCCCTGCCCGCAGGCGTTGCCCCTGCCCGCAGGCACCACTCCTGCAGCTCCCATTGACCACAGTTCCCAGCCAATGGGAGCTGCGGAGTCAGTGCTTGGGCGCTGGCAGAGCGTGGAGACCCCCTGCTCCTCCACCAAGGGGCCACAGGGAAGTGCCGACCGCTTCCGTGAGTGGCACGGAGCCAGGGCAGGCCGGGAGCCTGCCTTAGTCCCGCTGTGCCTCCGGAGAGAGAGGAGTTGATCAGCGGGGCCTGCGGACCCTCTGAAGTACCCTCAGGGACCCCCAGGGGTCTGCAGACCCCAGTTTGTGAAACACTGCTCTAACTTATGGGCCAGTCTTCCCTGATGCCAAAGACCCAAAAAAGTCTCCAGATAGTTCCTAACTACTTAATATACTAATCTTTTAATTAAAGAGTTCCTGTATGTTTTATTAGTTTTTTTTTAAATTGTATTATTTTAAAGTACTTGAGTAAGTTGCCACAGTAGATTATAAAAATCCAAGAAACTATAAAGATTAAAGTTTTTTATATTTTTATAAAAATGTCTAAAATCACATGCACTTTCTTGAAAGATTCTTTTCATTTTTCAACTCTCTTTACAAGAAAACTCACATTACAGTTAATAGAGTTTGTCTTAAACTCTCTAAAAGCTAATATCTTGGGAAATAATGTTGCCATTTTTAACTCCCCCTGTTGTGCCTAGTTATTGGTGGTGGTGCTCAGAAGCCTGCAGCACAGCACCATTACCCAGTTCCTACAAATGGTATTGCTACCTGCCTGATAAATGGTACAAAGGTGGACAGG
Source organism: Malaclemys terrapin pileata (assembly GCF_027887155.1). Taxonomy (NCBI): domain Eukaryota; kingdom Metazoa; phylum Chordata; order Testudines; family Emydidae; genus Malaclemys; species Malaclemys terrapin. The sequence continues at coordinate 39,492,824 of NC_071505.1, forward strand.
GGCAAAACATTTGAAGGAGAGGTGAAGAAGAAATGGTAGTACTGCAAACAGTGCATACCAGAAACAGAAAAAGACTTCCAGCCTTTCACCACAAATGAAATAGAAGGGGCAGTTTAAACACTGAAACTTGTAAAGCCTGTGGGCTTGATAACATCTCCCCTGAATTCCTGAAGAACCCTGGAAAAACTAGCAGACAGTGGCTAGTCATGTTTCTCTTTAGTCATCCAGGAGAATAAAATATCTAAGATCGGTCACCGAGCAAAAGTAATAGCCTTGCTAAAACCTGAGAGTCTACTGATTTGCAACAAGTTAGCACCCATCTCTTTGCTAAACTATGTGTGCAAATTATTTGAAAGGATTATCCTTCAGAGAATTTCCCCAACTATTGATGAGAATCCTGTGTAGACCATGCAGGTTTCAGACCAAACCACAGTACTTGTGACCAAGTGCTGACAGTCACTACCTACACTGAGAGTGTTTCTGCCTGGTCTAGATGCCAGGCACAAGTGCAGTAGAACCCCGTTTATCCAACCCACCATTATCCAGCTCTCAGTATTAACTGAACAACCAGCGCCCACAGGTCCAGAAGTGGGTGATCTCTCCTGTGGCTGCTAGATGGTGCTGCAGCTTCGCACTTTGCTATTCTCTAGATTATTCGAATTTTTGATTGTCCGATCTGGCCCCAGTCCCAATTAGATTGGATAAACAGTGTTCTGCTGTATTCCTATTTTCGAGCTTCAAATGTAGCTAATGCCCATCATGACAAATCCATCAGATCAGCATCCTGGTTTTGATCTTTCACGCCATCTTGGGATAAAGCTCAATCATTTCAGATGTGGAATGGTCAGATGTGCTGCTAATAACTACAAGTGGGGGCCTTTGACTCCCTGCTTTGTCGTAGTAGGCAGTTTAGACCATGTACTTACAGGTTGCACCCGTCGGCAAGAGCTGTCTGGTTTCCCTCATGGATGTGCATAATGCCCTTTCCTCATCTGTTGACTAGTTAAGACATAGATTAACCTGTGTGACTTGAGTGTGTACGTAGATGCACTTGCAATATGTATGTGTATGTATAGTGTTGACTGGGGACTTCGAGTGATACTTATACATTTCATATGAACTGCAGTATGTAGACAGAGGTGATCTCCAGATACAATGCCAGCCTTGATATTAAATGTTATGGTTTAGATAGTATTCACATAAAACTTCTGTTTTCTACCTTAAACTAAGTAACTCATAATATCCTAGTGCAGGGATCGGCAACCTTTGGCCCACAGCCCACCAGGGTAAGCACCTTGGTGGGCCGGGTCGGTTTGTTTACCTGCCACATCCGCAGGTTTGGCCGATCGCGGCTCCCACTGCTAAATTGTGGGACTATAGCAAGTTTCTTTTCTAGTCCCATAATTGTGTAAGAAGATATGTAAGCCACACAAAAGCTTGTATATTGTCTTATTTTCAGCTGTTCAGTTTTGTAGACTGTTACAAATCATTTGGTTATACTAAATCTAGAGGAAATACTGTTGAGTTCTTGACTTCCACTGCAGAAAGTCAAATCTTACAAATGTAGATTTTTTGTTATATAGCTGTACTCCATAACAAAACAATGTAGAACTTTAGAGCCTACAAGTCCACTCAGTCCTACTTCTTGTTCAGCCAATCGCTAAGATAAACAAGCTTGTTTCCATTTGCAGAAGATAATGCTGCCCGCTTCTTGTTTACAATGTCACCTGAAAGTGAGAACAGGCGATTGAATGGCATTGTTGTAGCCGGCATTGCAAGTTATTTGTGCCAGACACACTAAAGATTCATTTGTCCTTCATGCTTCAACCATCACTCCAGGGGATATGCGTTCATGCTGATGACGGATTCTGCTTGATAACAATCCAAAGCAGTGTGGACTGACTCCTGTTCATTTTCATCATCCGAGTCAGATGCCATCAACAGAAGGCTGATTTTCTTTGTTGATGGTTCGGGTTCTGTAGTTTCTGCATCAGAGTGTTGCTCTTTTAAGACTTCTGAAAGCATGCTCCATACCTCGTCCTCCTCAGATTTTTGGAAGGCACTTCAGATTCTTAAACCTTGGATCGAGTGCTGAAGCTATCTTTAGAAATCTGATATTGGAACCTTCTTTGTGTGTTGTCAGATCTGTAGTGAAAGTGTTCTTAAATCAAACAAAATATTCTGGGTCATCATCCAAGACTACCATAACACAAAATGTATGGCGGAATGCGGGTAAAACCATGGAGCAGTAGACATAAAATTCTCCTCCAAGGAGTTCAGTCACAAATTTAATTAACACTTTTTTTTTTTTTTTTTTTTAAAAAGAGCATCATCAGCATCAAAGCATGTCCTCTGGAATGGTGGTCGAAGCATATCTGGCACGTAAATACCTTGCAATGCTGGCTACAAAAGTGCCATGTGAATGCCTGTTCTCACTTTCAGGTGACATTGTAAATAAGAAGCAGGCAGCATTATCTCCCGCAAATGGAAACAAGCTTGTTTGTCTTAGTGATTGGCTGAACAAGAAGTAGAACTGAGTGGACTTGTAGGCTCTAAAGTTCTACGTTGTTTTGTTATGGAGTGCAGTTATGTAACAAGTCTACATTTGTAAGTTGCACTTTCACGATAAAAAGATTGCACTACAGTACTAGCATGAGGTGAAGTGAAAAATACTATTTATTGTCATTTTTATAGTGCAAATATTTGTAATCAAAAGTAATAGTGAGTACTGTACACTTTGTACTCTGTGTTGTCATTGAAATCAATATATTTGAAAATGTAGAAAAACTTCCAAAAATATTTAATAAATGTCAATTGGTATTGTTTAACAGTGCGATTAAAACTGCGATTAATTGAGATTAATTTTTTTAATTGCGTGAGTTAACTGCGATTAATCAACAGCCATAGTAGTTATGTAAATTTTTTTTTTAATCATTTTACATCTAATAGATTGACATTAACTGGTAATCTTGCTCCATTTTTTTTGGAAACTTCTCTTTTAATGACCTAGCATACTAAAGAAATTTGAAATAAAAACTCAGTAAAACCCCATCTTGATTAATCAGTGTCTTACTAAAGTTTGTAGTGGACAAGTGTCCATGTTACAAAACCCACCATCACTATATGCACTCTTGTTAGCAGTTTCAGCACAGAGGCCGATGAAGGAATGGATTTGGAGCATGAGCTATTTTCTCACCACTTTAATTGGCTCTTCAGGAAAAGTCAAGGTTGGAGTACATTAGCAAGGCACATCTGCACTTTATGTATGTGGTTTTTAAACTATAATGTTTGCATGCTTACAAACACAAACTCTACACTTGACACAATGTGCTAATTCAAAATTAATCTTAAATTTTGTATTTTTCTTCAGCGAGGAAGACAATAGGCAGACTAAAGATAAGAGTCCAAATTCTGCTCTGTAATATAAGTGCAACTACATTGATCTCTGGTACCCTCATGTAACAGTCTAGAATTTGTCTACTATTCTCTTTTCATTTTGTTGCGTTCTTCACAATTTTCTGCCCTGTTTGTCAGTCTTTTTGAGTGAAAGTGCTTTGTTGTACATCCTCAGCGCTGCCTGAGGAGCTTGAAAAGGTGCTAAATAATGATTTAAATGACTAGGTGGCTGTTCTTTCCTTCCACCTGATAGGCAATTATAACTCATTAACCAAAAGCTCCCCTTCTGAATTTAGCTGTTGGTTTTAATCTTAAATCTTGCAGTCCTTTTACTTTTAACAATATCTATAATCTTGATTTTTTTTTTCTTCAGCCTAGTCTTTATGTAGTAATCCAGAATGTATGTAGCTAACTTACAAATGACAGTGATAATGGCATTTTGTCTTGCATTATTTCCTGCTTTAGCACTGAAGTTTGTTTTGATTTGAAAATTTTTGCTTTAATGAGAAAGTGTGACTTTAAAAAAAGTACCTTATTTTAAGTGTAACATTTCTTTTGTTCCAGGAACTAAACAACTTAAACATATCTTGTTAAAAGACGTGGACACCATTTTTGAATGTAAAATATGCCGCAGTCTCTTCAGAGGATTACCAAACTTAATTACTCATAAAAAGTTCTATTGTCCTCCAAGTCTCCAGATGGATGACAGTAAGTTTTATTCACCAAAATATTTAATCGAACAACCTAGAATTGAGAAAATTTCCCCTTTTATATTGTACGTAAAAACACCATCAGAAACAAGATGTAACTAATCTAACAGGTAAATGAGAGGATCAGTGAAGCAATGAAGTACTTCACTTTTATTAGCTTGTCACTTTCAGACTCATTCTTTCAATCTGTCTGAAACTCTCTTCTGTCAAATGGGAGTTTTCTGTGCAGAGAATGAGGGCAATCGATGCTCCAAAGATATTAATTTGGGCCATGTGGCAATTTAAGGCCTTGGTTCTGCAAAGGATGTGTGTAAGTTTTACTCACATGAGTAAAGTTATGAATGTGTTCGGTTTTTTGCAGAATCATGATCCAAGTCATGAAATTCAGTGTAGTTGAAAACTCCTGTATTTCTACAAGAGAGAGAGAGAGTGAGAAAATGAAAATATAAAAGAGGTTAGGTCTTGTATATGTTGATTTTGAAGATTTCTGCTTTAGGGATCTAGAGCCAGGGCTGATACTGTATGGCACATCATAATGCTATTAGGTAATTTTCATGTTGGCCTTGATATGTTGTAGAACAAGTAGTCGTATTTTATTAATAATTTTAAAAGGACACTTTCAAAATCTAAAAGTCGGTCACCTTTACCTTTTTGTTAGCATATTCTTCCTTGAACTCTTAAGATTTTTGTTGTTTTCCTTCAACCAATCCTTTATGCAGTGAGAAAAACACAAGATTATTGATGGACTGACACATAATTTGCTGTTAAAAATTATTAGTATATTATGACAAAATATACCCTAATTTAAAATAATGTATACCCAGATGACAACCTGAATTTGGTTTTGTTCTTATGGAGATGGGGGAGACAAACTTACAAATATGATAACCTATGCCAAGCTAAGTTCTAGGTCTAACACCTTGACACAATACCTCTGAGTAAAAGCATGTTTTAAATCACTTTTAGTGACCTGTAGGGGAAGGAAAAAGATTAACATTTTAAAAAAACCCTTTTAGATAGAAATAGTAATAACGTATACTACAGTAAGTAGCCAGAGGCCTGAGCTGAGAGAAAATCATTGTTCTAGGTGTTACAAAACTCCTGGAGCCAAGAGATGTTAACCTAAATAGCCCAGACAAAGCGTGGAAGGGGCAATGAATGCATAGAGAGGTAAATTGCCCTGCCTAGTGTTACACCACAGGTTAGTGACAGCTGGGAATAGAACCCAGGTTTCCTAGTGGTATGTCTACATTTAAAATGCTGCCGTGGAGCTGCTGTAACGCGTCAGTGTACATGCTACCTATGCCGACATGGGCTTCTCCCGTTGGTGTAGGTCATCTGCTTCCTGAGAGGAAGTAGTTAGGCTGACGGAAGAATTCTTCCATTGAGCTAGCGCTGGTCTATGCTGAGGGTTAGGGTGGCATAGCTACACCTCTCAGCTATGTGGATTTTTCACACTTCTGAGACCTTGGCTACACTGGCGCTGTACAGCGCTGCAACTTGCTGCGCTCAGGGTGTGAAAATGCCCCCCCCCCCCCCAGCGCAGCGAGTGCAGTGCTGTAAAGCGCCAGTGTAATCAGCGCCTGCAGCGCTGCACGTTTGCTCGCAGCGCTGCAAGCTATTCCCCTCGGAGAGGTGGAGTACTTGCAGCGCTGGCAGCACGACTACACTCGCGCTTCACAGTGCTGCCATGGCAGCGCTGTGAATTCTCAAGTGTAACCAAGGCCTGAGATGTAGCTATACCAAAGTAAATTCCTAATGTAGATCAGGCCTAAGTATTTGTCTTATGCCCTACCGATTGGCTTACAGTGCCTTTTTGACCAGCTAATGGTCTTCTTCCTCATTCCCATCTTACTTTAAAGCTATACTCCTGCACAGAGGTTTTACTTGTGCCTGCTGCTCCATTAAAGTAACAAGGATGGGTTGATGATGTTCTAATAAATTTCATTTAGCAACTGAAGATGTGGGTAAGGCACTTCTGTTATTACCATGCAAGTGTATGGCATTAACTTTCTCTCATACTTTCTGGACTGAATTGGAAAAAAATAGACAAAAATAAAGGGAGAAGAGTGAAAAGTTTAGGAAAGAACATATTTTGGACTCCACCATCTAATTTTGTTTTCTATGTAACTTTTATCCATAGAATTATATGGAATTGAGCTATTAAAATTTTGCAGCTCACTTGTCTAACAGTTTATTAAAACCTTTTGGGAAAGGACCATATCTATACTCTTTACAGCAATGAACACGTTGGCAGTTTATCAGTTTTTAAAATATATTTTTACCGAGCATGTTTTTTAAACCATGCTATCAAGATTTTGATTTGAAATTGAAAACACATTGAGCAAATGTAATTGGCAGTATTCCTGGATTAAAACTTTTTTTGTTGCACTTATCCTTCTTGCTGAATTAGATGTGATGGGCAAATATTTTGTAGATATTAAATTTTAGAGGAGCATAATGTTAGATGTACTCAAATTTGAGCATGCTGGAGCTGTAAAATTAACAAGAAAGCCAGGCAGCTAAAGCCCAGCTGTCCCCTGTGCAGGAAGGCGAGAAGATTAGGTGGCTGCCGCCCACTCCTGATGGGAAGATGAGAAGCCCGGGTGGCTGTCCCCCATTCTCAGAGATGAGAGTCCAGGGGGAAACTGGGTTCCCGGTGGAGAGGTGCATGGAGTTCTCAGGCCCCCAAACTGCCCCTCTTGAGTCTGTGGAAGCACTCCTGGTGAGGATGCGCACCATGAACAGAAGGAGGGTGGTGTGGACATCAGCCACCTCAGTAATTACTGTGGTGGCTGTAAGTTGACCTCTAAGTCTGTTGTGTAGATATGCCCTTGGGGATTGCTTTTCTGTTGCTCTTGAATATTTTTCTATGCAGGGTTGGATGGTTCAAAAACATGTAGATATTTGAAAACATTCTTCAAAGCTTAGAATCTTTTTCCAATAGCCAAAAGTCCCTTTTATGCTAGATTGTCACAGTCCGTACTTGTTGATCATATAAGGAAGTGAAGAATAAGGCCTCCTTTACTAGTCCCTGTTCAGATTGTGGCTGAGGAAGTTAGAAAGCCTGTAGGGACTGCTTCTCTGATACTTCTCTCCCCACAAGAAGGGGGTGAGGCCTAGGAGTAGACTTGGCTTCCCACTTAAATTATTGGCCAAAATAGTTGGTCAGTCACATGGGGTGAATAAGCTTTTCCATGGAAAGGGATGAAGTAACTTGCTTCCTCCTCTGAGCAGGAGAGAAATTGTGACCCTAAGTCATAATTAGTTTTCTGGTCTGCTCTGAGATGCAGCTATTCACCACTCTTTATTCAGGGTAGATTATAAAGCTATAGTCTAGCCCTTGGTGTTTTGTCCTCTATTTAACTGCGGGTGGGGAGGGGGTTAGCTTTGACATCTATTATGTTATATGAATAAAGGCATTTGAAAGACCCCTATTGTGCACCAACTAAAAATAATATTCTATCCTAATGCAGAAACTAATTTCACAATGTTTGGACAGTGTCTACAATGTTACTTAAGTTCTTATGAAGAGATCTTCATAAACTGACAAATTTCTTAATCTGAGTCCTTGCATGCAAGTGAAAAATGAGTGAGAAAGTATGAGAAGAAAAGTATACATCAGTAAGATACAGTATTTTGAATTTTCTCTTGACCCATCCATACTGAGGAAGTCAGCATGAATAAGATTTTTGTGATTGTCGATTTTAATGTTAGAAAAGTGTAAATCAAACTAACTTAAATTTTATCTCTGCCATTCTATCTAAAACTGTATGTTATCCCACTGAAACAAAACAAACCGCCCAAGCAAAAGACTGCTGCACTTATTGTCCAGGAAAAGCAAGCGCTATCAACAGCCTTTTTTGTGTAGTATATTTAACTCTATTAAATAGAGTTAAGTCCTTGTTTCATTTTATAGGTATACATATGAACAACCTCAATTTTTAAACAAACTTTAAAAGCTACTGTCGCGAGTATGAAGGTATAACACAAATGTAAAGAATCTGTGAACCTTCAACCAGCTATTTTTAAAAACTATTCATTTAGAAAGTTTTAACAAGTTTACGAATCTTTAAATATCAGAAACAAAACGATCATTACAACAATTAGCTTTTGTTTAATGAGGAATATAGTCATCAGATCTTTCTGTTTAATGGGGTGTTACTATGTTACAGACGGAGCATCATTGCAATGCCTATTGTTGATTCTCGTGGTTTGATCAAACTGAGTGAAATCTCTGTAGAGATATAACAGACCAGGCTCGTCTAGCAAATACTAATATTAAAAAAAAAAAAAAAAAGCAGGAGTGCTGTTTTTTTTTTTTCAGGTTGAATGTACTTTGAGTATTGAAAAAATGTAACCAGATATCTAAATAGCATCTCATCATTTGAGTTACAAGGAAAATTTATACAGAACCCCTAAAGGCTCTTCCCCATCCCTCCTCTATTTTTTCCAATCTCTTTCATCCTTGGGATCCACCCCCATTCCCCCCCTTATAGTCCGTTATTTTGTCTATGTCGGGGCTGGCCAAACTTACAGACCCTCCGAGCCGCATACGACAAATCTTCAGACGTTAGAGAGCTGGGGTGCGCCTGCTGGGACTTCATCCCCATGGGGCGCATCTGCCAGAGCTCGGGGCTTCAGTTTGGGGGGTATCTCGTGGCTTCAGCCCTGTGCGAGGCGCCTACCGGGGCTTGGGGCTTCAGCCCTGTAGGGGGCGGGAGTATCTCTGGGCTTCAGCCCTGCTCCTGCTGAAGCCCTAAGCCCTGGCAGGCATGCCTTGTGGGGCTGAAGCCCCAAATCCTCCTCCTCCCCAGTGGGTAGTAGAAGCCCCTAGCCCCACCACTCTGCAACAGGGCAGAAGCCCCAAGCCTTGCCCCCAGTCTGTTAGGTGGAAAATGGGGTGTGGGGGGAGGACGACTCCACAAGCCACACTTTAACTGTAAAAGAGCCACATGTGGCTTGCAAGCCGTGGTTTGTCCACTCCTGATCTATGTTTTAAAATGCAGAACACAGCTATTACTGATCATCCCAATTAAAGCATACTTCATACTGTTTTCTTTGTAATGTTAACATAGTTACTGTTCAATTGGTCATTCCTGGTGACTCCCACATCTCTTCTGGTTAGTCTTTAGGTTACTCCTCTAGTATCCGAGTTCTTTTGTTCAGTTTCACTTCTGACATTGCCAGTATGGTCTCTAGAGTCTTACGTTTTTTCTTTTCCTAATTCCCTTTTCCTGAGTTTTACCATTTGCCAAAAAGAAGAACAGGAGTACTTGTGGCACCTTAGAGACTAACAAATTCTTTTTGCGGATACAGACTAACACGGCTGTTACTCTGAACCATTTGCCAAGGGTTTTTCAGCAGCTTATTTGTAGTTACTACCTCTGGAGAGTCTTCTTGTACATTTGAGATTTGGATTTCCATCCCAAGCATCTTGAATGTACTTTCTCCTTGTTTAAACTATTTTTCTGTATAGTACTGATTTTTGAAAGCTAAGTGGGAGTCACCTTTTGCAGTGTATGTCTGCCCTCCTGAGCGCTGCTGTAATTTTCCCAGTGCTGCTTTTTTTTCTTTCTTTTTTAAAGTTGGGGCAGAGAGGTCATGGCCTTTGAGTTAGAGCTCCGAATGCTCTGACTTTTTTTCATAATTATTTTTTTCTGCTGATAATTGTGACATTTCAGCATTAGGTCTCTGGGTTTATTATTTATTTATTTATTTATTATTATGAGGCCCGGGTTTGTGTGTGGGGCGTGGGAGGGGTGCAGTAGTGCCCTGTGTGCTTTCTCCTCTTTTACCTCTTACAGACAGCTCAGCTGTAATGACTCCACAATTAAACTTTTTACATATCGGTTTGGGTTTCCTCCTTCAGCATTTTCAGGCAATTCCTTAATTCTGATGTTGTTCCTTCTCACTCTGTTTTCTATGTAATCCAGTATAAACAGAATCACACTCTGCTCCAGCACTGCAAGTCTGTTTCTCTCCGTGTATGTCTACGTTGCATTTAGACACCCTTGGTGAGCCCACACCAGCTGACTTGGGCTTGTAGGGCTTGGGCTTAAGGGCTTTTTAATTTCAGTGTAGACTTTTGGCCTTGGGCTGCAGCCCAAGCTCTGGGACCCTGCCACCTTGCAGGGTCCTAGAGCCCATGCTCCAGCCTGAGCCCGGAAGTCTACTCAGCACGTAAACAGCCCCTTAGTCTGAGTCAGCTGGCACAGGCCAGCCAGCTGTGGGTATCTACTTGCACTGTAGACCTACCTTCACTTGCTTCTCTTAGGCCAGTCTCTAGCGTAGGGCTCGCTATTCCAAGTGAGTAATTTCCTTCTTGACTGCAAGAAGCTTGGTCGTCATATCATCTCTGATGGAATTATACTCTGAGATAGTCTCCAGAATGCCTACTTTGGAAGCCATTTGATTTTCTTCAGCCCTGGCATTTCTGCCTGATTTGGCTGCCGTGTGTTCACTTGGAGTCTGAGAAGTCCCACCATGCTGCCAGAAACACTCTTCTGAACAAGGTCTCTTTACATTTTCAGATATTCTTGGAGAATCCATCCTCTGCAACTTTGTGATCTCTTTTTTGGGGGGGAGCTTAGTAGGTTTTGGGAATTGATGGAGGCAGGTTGCTTTGCATAGGCTTCAGAGCATAGGCTGCAGTTAGCCATTTTATTTTGGTCACCTCTCACAACCAGCCATTTTAGTGAAGTCGATTGACTGATCTAATGATTGTTTTTAGGAAAGGTGTTAGCTAGTCAATGGATTTGAGAGAGACTAAGAAACCTAGTATTGATTTAATGTTCATATCCTATATCAAGAACTGTAACTTGCGTCTTGTCTGCATGATCTAATAGAGCTTTATCTCTAGCTAACTGTAAGGTTATTGACAATTCTTTTTAAAAGCATCTTAGAGGTAGTTTATAATATATTCTAATATATTGTCAAATGCAGATATTAATATATCCTGGAAATAATAGAATTGCAGGGAAAATGTGTCTCAGTTCTTAATTTTGTTTTGGTGATTCAGTAAGACTCTCAAGATAATGCATTTTGAAGCGCATACCAGGAGTATTTTGTTAACTGGTTGAGGGCTTATTATAAATTGAACATATAACTAATTTCACTTGGAGAGATGGATCAATAAGTATCCTTTTTAGTCTGTCATGAATATTTACAAGCTAAATCTAATCTGATCTTAAAACACCTTATGCTTCCTTGACCTTTCCATTGCAAGTTATTTTAACATTAATATAGCTGTTTAAAATTGAAACATTTAAAGTAAAATTTGAAGTAGCTTAATAAGATTTTTGATTTCTTTATACAGATTTAAATGATCTGAACGCTAATCATATTAAGGTTATTTTGAAAAGTGCTGATCGAATTTCTGTTTTATGTATATCTTTTTTTTCAATTTACCAAGCACCCATCTAGCTCCCTAGGCATTTCCCATTTTATAAAAACATATAAAAAGTTCTTTCTGCCAATGAAACTCCCAACCCGCCACAAATGAAATTCTCTTTTCATCCTCATACCCTATTTATGTTGTTCCCTTATGGAAAACTTGTGGTTGTATAGGCCTTGTAGTGTGTCCTAAAGGTCAGTACATCTGGGATCCGATGGACAAAGTTGAGGGTTGGAGGGTGTCAGGGAGAAGTAACATCCAGAGTTGCAGGTCCTTCATTGAGACTACTCTACCTCTAGCCCCAGGAAAAGCTCTCCCTAATGATATTTTACACTAGGTAACACTCATGAAGAACAAGGTCAGGTGTTGCATCTTGATAATTTTGACTTTGGCCAGTTGTTGGTTTGTTGTTTTCCTAGAAAAGAAATTCATTACAGACACAAAGCACATCTTAAACTGGGGGGCTGCCAGGTCAGGTATACCAGAAGGAGTTAGTTAATCTCTGAGGTAAACAAAATTCCTTAATAATTCTAAGGACATCTACACTGATGTAATAAAAATATTTGTTGATTATCCAGAGAAAATCCACTACTGGACATGGTAACTGGTGGTTCAATTGGCAAATTAAGCAAGATTTCTCCCTAGTAGGCTGGCTGTAATTCTAGCAATTGTTGAAAAGTAGTACAAACATGAACTTTGAATTAAAATCAAAATTTGTGGGCACATAATTCAATGATTAGGCTGATATTCAAGGCTGACTTCGACATTTAAAAAACTAATATAATAACTTGAGATTTCTAGATGATTAAACAATAACCTTTTGTTTTTACAGACCTCCCAGATGTCAATGATAAACAAAGCCAAGCTGTAAATAATCTTCTGGAAGCCATTTATCCTAGAGTGGACAAACAAGAATATGTAATTAAGCTAGAACCTATAGAAACAAATCAGAATGCTGTGTTTCAGTACGTTTCAAGAACTGACAACCCAGAAGAGAATATTGAGATTAGCAATAGTCCTGATCAAGCTCCATTACAAATACAGGAACCTACCACTGAGCAACCCAAAACTGTTTCAACTCCCGATACAGAAACTTTAGAGTTGCCACCTGCTGATGCGGAAATAAATGTAATGCCGACTCCTGACGAACAACCTCCAGCATTAAATCCTGAATTGGACTCTTCTGATAATTCTGATTTTGGCCACCAGTTGATTTGTTGTTTATGTAGAAAAGAATTTCATTCCAGACGTAGTGTACGTCGGCACATTAGAAAAGTACACAAAAAAAAGATGGAAGAACTAAAGAAGTACATAGAAACAAAAAAGAAACCAAATCAGCGCTCCACAAAAGGACGAAATAAGAATGTGCTTGTAACATTAGGCAGAAGTTGTCCTGTATGTTATAAATCATTTGCTACAAAAGCCAATGTAAGGAGGCATTTTGATGAAGTTCATAGGGGGTTAAGGAGGGATTCCATTACTCCTGATATAGCTACAAAGCCTGGGCAACCTTTGTTCTTGGATACAGTTTCTGCTAAAAAATCTTTTAAGACCCGAAAACAAAAGTCTTCCTCAAAGGCTGAATACAATTTAACTGCATGCAAATGCCTTCTGTGCAAGAGAAAATATAGTTCACAAATAATGCTTAAAAGGCACATGCAAATTGTTCACAAGATAACGCTTTCCGGAAAGAACTCTAAAAGAGAGAAAGGACCCAATAATACTGCCAACGGCACAGAAATAAAAGTAAAAGTTGAACCAGCAGATTCTGTGGAACCTTCAACCCCTTCCATCACCCTTTCTCCACAGAATGAGTTAAAGGGAACAAGTCATTCAAATGAGAAAAAGAACACAGCAGCAGCACAGAAAAATAAAGTTAAGCGAGACCTTGAAACCCCTAAATCAACCAATCCATCTGCTGCAGGTGGCCAGCAAAAAACAAGGAAGCCAAAACTTTCAGCTGGCTTTGACTTCAAGCAGCTTTACTGTAAACTGTGTAAACGCCAATTTACTTCTAAACAGAACTTGACAAAACACATTGAGTTGCACACAGATGGAAATAACATTTATGTTAAATTCTACAGGTGTCCTCTCTGCACTTATGAAACACGTCGCAAACGTGATGTGATAAGGCATATAACTGTAGTTCATAAAAAGTCATCACGTTACCTTGGTAAAATAACTGCAAGTTTAGAAATCAGAGCAATAAAAAAGCCTATTGATTTTGTTCTAAATAAGGTGGCAAAAAGAGGCCCTCAGAGGGATGAAGCAAGACAGATTGGTTCAAAACAGGATGTCGCCTCTAACTCACCGAGTAAAAAGTTTGAAGGAGCTGATGTTGGCATAGAAGTAAAAGTCACAAAAAACTTTTCTCTTCACAGATGCAATAAATGTGGAAAGGCATTTGCCAAAAAGACTTTTCTAGAACACCATAAGAAAACTCACAAGGCAAATGCATCTCATTCACCAGAAGAAAACAAAACCAAAGGCAGAAGTACAAGATCAAAAGCTCTTGTCTGGTGAGAAACAACTAGTGTTTTGCCTCTATTTAAAAACAAACAAACAAACAAACACCACAAGCCCCCTTCCCCCAAAATCTGTTATTTTGTTGCCTGAACAGATGCTTTCCAATAGACGATGGTGTAGGAGATACAAAAGTAACGTGGCTATCACATTTGCCTCTTCAGCAAAATATGTTTTCAGTGGCTTGGAGACAAGTCAATTTCTAAACTTTTTTCTTCTGCAGGAAGTTGCAACCTAATACAGTTAGGCTGTACAGTTCTTCTAAACTGTTTTAATATTCTAAAAATCAATTTATATTGGCTTATGTTTACAGTAGACGTTTTAAAATTAGTTTTGCACTTGTTTGGTACTTGTTCACATGGTTTATCCTGCTAATGTACACATTTGTAGGATAGTTACAAAAATATTATGGTACTTCTATAGCTGATGTAAAAGTGAATTACAGCAGAGTAAATAAATCTCTACATCTAACTTGGAATGAGCAGCCAGCAGTAAACTTTATTATTTTTCTTTTAACTTATTCTATTAAGTTTCCCTCACTCTCCCAACATCATGGTATAAAAGCATCTCTTTGCATGAGTAAGAGTTTCCAGGATAGCGCCTTAAATATGGATGTTTTTTCTTTATTGTGATGACTTACTGTTTTTCCGCAGTCCTGCTTCATAGAAAAAATGGTGGCACAGGTAGTCTTCTAATTATAAAATATTATTTCTTGGTTAAATGGAAATAACCTAAAGATGGCCATTTTAGATTTCAGAATCATCATGAAGGCTTTTTGGATATTGCAGAGTTTTGTAATAAAAACAGGCTTGGGTGTGGGGAGGAGAAGCAGTCTTTAAATTATTACTTTGGAACTCGCTCCTTATTATAAATACCTGTTAAAGCTAAATACATATACCGTGTCCTGTACCTGCTATTGACTTCAACTCGGAAGTGCTCTCTTCCCGAAGGCAACTCTGTCTCGGTATACGTTCTGCAGTGGATTACCAGTCAGGCATGTGTAGGTGGGTTTTCAGTGGTTTGGTAACCACTTTCTGCTAAAGAAAATGCAACTTAACAATGAGCTGGGTTCTCTCTTAAAAATCACACTAATCTTGTCTAAGGAAGAGAGTGTTTTTAAATTTTTTGTTTGTGGTAAATTTTAGGTACCACCTTGCATTTAAAAATGGTTTCACTGTTGTATAACTAGTAAACAAGTTGTATTGGTAAACTCAAAATATTAATTTATTCCCATTTCTCCTCAGATAACTTCAAGTGGTGTACGGAAAGTTTGGAGTTCATTTGAGTGGAAAGACTTTAATTTGGTGTTAGAACCACTAATATCTTGAAAATGGTACCATAAGAAAAATGAGGAAATACTTTCATAAACTATTGTTTTCTTACTAAATTAATAACTATTCTCATGGCTTGTTATATGACAGTGCCTCATCCCAACACTGTCAGGTAACTGTTGACTTGCAATGCACAACATGCATCTATAGACTAGCAGTTAACTACCCTTGTCTCTATGCAGTCCAGCAAAGTTATCAATAGACAATGAACTTTCTGTGCTTTAAAAACAAAAAACCCCTTACAAAAAGCATTTTTTGGAAGAAAACTTATTTTTCATTTAGGAAATCAACTTGAGAGGTCACCACAGCTACTGGCCTTAGTACTGCTAATGCTGATGAACCAATTCTGTGACTTTTTATGTGGTATTCTACTTGGCTGGCAAACTTTTGCTTTATGTACTGTTTTAAATTTATTACAAATGAATGTATAAGAGCAAACACCATATTAGTGTATATTGGATGAATTGTTCTAATTTTTAGTAATTGTCATAACTTCAGTTTTTTCAGTTTGACTAATTTCCCAACTTTTGGGTATACTGAATTTCACTGTACTAAAGTTGCTGCAAAGATATTGCCAATACTTTTTTTTTTTTTCCATGCATGGTTCATAGGACAACCTTTCATTTGTAAACATTTAGGAAGTTTACAAAAACACCTACATTCCCTATTCCATATTCTTTAATTTTTTGTTTAAATTTTATACACAAGCACTTTAATGATAGTTGCAGTTATTGTTTTAAAAAAACACACTAATGTTAATATGAAGGTAGTGAATATTTTCTGATGTTTTATAGACACAGACAATCCATGCACAACCACTTCTTATAATGCTAGTTTTATTTCTTTAAATATTAATAAAAGGGAGGATAGTGTGAGACAAACTCAGAATATTTTTTTCTTGCAAGATCTTAAATGACCACTTTAGGTAGCACTTGACTTTATTGTAGGATTTGCAAAATGCTTACTGATCCTTTTGTCTATTTTATAATCAAGATATTAGCAAAACAGTAGCACACCTGCCATTATGGAAATCTTGGCAGGCTTCAGTGCATCAATGTTTTTTTACTTTTTAGAAGATATTTTGTTTAGTGATTTGTGTCAAATTGCCACAATTTGAAAGGTACTGTACATCAGAAGAAATACCATGTTTTTATATAGGTTCACTCTCTTGCTTAGGGAGACACCTTGTCATATATACTTTTTGTATAAAAAAAAATCTAAAAATGTTGATCACAAGGTCATGAATTAAAAAAAAATGCTTTTATGGATAGAAAAATGTTTGGCCTTTTTAGTGCTTTGCACTAAAAAAAATACACTGTGAATGGGAACTGGACTATAACTGTTGCTGGAAATGTTCTATATTGAATGTACATGCTCTTGTTTGGATAAATGTACTGTATTTGGAAATAAATCAGACTGGAAGTTACTTTAACAAAGTGTGCTTAGACAAAAAGGTGTATTCTAGTGAAACTGGAATGCCTTTCTTCAGTCATAAATCAATTCAATTACTACCAGCAGCTACACTTCAACATTTGCATTTCTATAAACTTTATTTCTCTATCATTGGGTCTGGTTTGTTGTATTATTCCACTGGAATTAAAAATACTTTTTGCATTATGAGAAACTTAGCAGTTGGACTGAACCCTTTTCTTCTACACTTATAGTGACCTCCATTATGTAATTAAGAAATCCTTGTCTAATCTTAGTTTTTTGTCACTTTTAAAAACTATCCTTGTCTTGATTTTAGTTAAGCAAAACTTTGTTATGGTCCTTGCTAATAGTGTTGTGAATCAAATACTGATGCTCAGGAAGACTGAATGTAGATTTTTATAGGAAAGGTAGGATCCTTATTATTATATTAAAGAATGGTGGAGGCTTTTGTAACAGTTACCCATTTTCATTTGGTTAGAATATGCACAGAGAACCCCTACTGTTGGCTTATGATTTTAATATATTAAAAAGTAGGTTACCCTTATGTGTCCAGCTCCCTAACACCTATTCCTGGATCTCTCTGTGTTAAGATTAGGAAAATAAAATGCAGGAGTGGTGGTAGAGTGATGGGAGGTTACTCAGCTAATTTTAGTATTTCTACTGACTCCATCTTGGATAAATTTAAAGTCTGCTGCTGAGATACTTGAAGGTGGAATTACGTCCCTTTTTTTAAAGGTAAGTCTCATATAACAGATCTCCACCCGTGGTCCATATATATGTGGTAGGTCAAAATGGCCCTAGCTCATAGGTGATTTACTAAATTGCTCTCTAGTTTCTACTTAGAGATGAGGTATAATAGCCAGCAACTGCCTCAACAATTGATTCCTTTTTATCTTGTGGTGGGGTGAGGTCCATTGTTTGGCTCTTTCAGAAGCTCAAGTCTCCTTTTCCTTCTGATTACATAGAGGTTTTTTTATCTCCTTTATTTCAAGCAAAGAAAATAAACAAGTATGTCTAGATTGTATAAAAGATTTGTTGCACTTACTGAATCTTGAGTTTATATTGCCACTCAAGATTTTGGGAGGGATGGAAGGTCACAAAACTTGTTTAGGTATTTTTTTTTTTCCCTTCTCAATGTTGAAATAGCAACATTTAAGCGCTTTTAATAATGCTGACTTGAATGTGATCAATAGCCACTGTGGATATTTATCACTTTCTGTGGTGGCTTGAGATAGTCATTGCCAGGTCTGGACGTGAGTTATGGATGAGGCTGTTGCCATGTACAGGTCTAGTCCTAGGTACAATATATCTCATTTTGGATTTGCCTGGTCTTGATTGAAATAGCCTATGAACACAAATCTAAATTTGCCTATTTGGGTTCTGGTTGGATTTTGTAGATCCCATAGCAAAACTTCAGTATCTTCTAATTATTCTGTGTGCAAATTCCCCAGATGTTGCATTGTAGTGAGGCTTTGTGGTCATCTAAATCTTAATGCAAGGCCCCTGTGGGATTCAAATTTATTCTGAAGTGAGATAAAACCATAACCAAGTGCAGACAGAAGTCTTCAGAAGTAGCAGCATTAGACTTAATGAAGCTTCCAGCTTAACAAAATGTGGAGTGGCAACACATTTTTCTAACTTCAAATTGTGGAACATTAGATAATCTTTTTATAAACGGTCAATATTTTAAACTAGTGTTTAAAAAAAAAAAATTCAAAACCTATTTTTACCATTGCAAAACGTGTATTGAATTCACAGGGGGGATTTATCAGAGGAAGGGGTGCAGGACTGGGCCCCAAGTCTTTCAGAATTAACCATTGTGTTCCAAGAGAGCCAGTTCTTCCTGGTTTGGCACCTTTAATTATGTTTGTTACCGTGCAGTCTTTTTTTTTTTTTTTTTTTGCCAATTAGTGTTTTGAAACAAACCAATAATAGTTTACTCTCTGGTTTGAGGTAGACAGCTTTTTTTGTAAAGTATAGCCCCATCATTGCTTCTCACTCTTGCTCTAAACATCGTATTATTTAAGTGTTTCTGCTGTGCTTTACTGTGCTACATCCTTCGTCTGCCTTAAGAAGAAAAAATTGAAGTTTCATAAAGATTTTTATAGATCTTGTGTTTTTTAACATGCACTTTAATACAGGAAACTTTCTGTATTAAGTATTTTACGTATTCCTTTTGCTTTTATAATAGGATTTATTATCCCAGAGCCTCCTTCCAGTACAGTTTCCCTCTTCTATACCATAAATATCTCAATAATTCTTCTTGCCTTTCCTGGTCTCTTGTTCCGATTCCAAGGACTTAAAAGTATCAGTATTCTCAGAACTATATGTACTATTCAGGAGATTACTTTGTGAATATTTTTCCAATACACCTAACTCATTTTATAAGTTTAAACCTAATCAAATCATTATCTTCTAGAGTCAGCTAGGCAGTTACTTTTTTTTAAAGGTATTAATAGTGGATAATTTATGTTGAAGGATTTAGATGGAGGAAAAGTAGTATGTTGTAAATGTGTTCTTTTTCCTGTTGGGGTGAGAGGTCAGCAGGATAAGAAATCATTAAGCTAAGAGAAGGGCCCACTCCAGCTTTTTTGCTGCCCCAAGCCGTGAAGGAAAAAAAAAAACCTGAGCTGCTGCCGAAGTGCCTCCGTCGAGGAAGAGAGGGACCGAAGGACCCGTCGCCGAATTGCTGCCGAAGACCCAGATGTGCTGCCCCAATAACGGACTGAGTGCTGCCCCTTTCTATTGGCCACTCCAGGCACCTGCTTCCTTCGCTGGTGCCTGGAGCCGGCCCTGGGTAAGACTCCCTTGGTGAGATACCTATTGGTCTAAACTCTGGCAGGGACGCTGGTTATAGGTGATAATGAGATCAGAAATGTGTGCAGTATCGTGTGAGAGGCCAAGAGGTGTCATAAACTTGAGTGCAGTCTTTCTCTTTGAGAGTGAGTCTTGAAATTTGAGAGGATGGATGAAAGGGTTTGTACCATTATGAGAACAAGTCTTTTGGGGTTATGAGGTGGGGATGATCTTGAATTCTCTCAGCTAATTTCATGGAAGTGGGACTGGCTGGACTGGGATGCAGAGACAATAGGAATGGGTGATTGTGTTGATGTTGCTCTCCATATTTGGCAATAGCAGCAGAGTGATGATGCACACATTTATAGACCTGCCAGGGATCAGTGCAACAGCCAGAGTGACTATGGGTGATGGGGTTACACAAGTGAAGATCCTACAAATCCATAAATCTCTGGGGCAGACCTGCAGGTGGCTCCGTGTAGGTGCTCCAAATCTGCCTGTAGGAGGGTCCAGGTTTCTGACCTTTGTAAGAATACAGGTAGTACAGGCTTGATCCTGAACTTTATCTCAGTGCAAAGACACTTTTGCATCCATAATCGAGACATATACTTCATACAGGAGGCAGCAAGACCTATTTGCTGAACATCTGGTTTGCTACTACTATTTGAACTCTGCTTGTTATGTAGATGAATTCATCAATGCTCTCCATGGTACTCGATTCCACCTGCACTGGGGTTCTGGTAGCCCAGCTCTGACGTTCTGGACCTTGATCAAGTGCCATGAGATAGTCAACCCCATAGTGCAGGTGGTGTCTTGAAGGGGAGGGCTGAAATTCTCTGACTTCTCCGCAAGCAGGGTGATATCACTGGTGTAGTCTTGGTCGGTAAACACTTCTTGACTAGTCTTGGTTCCAATGTGTGGCGTGGCAAGTCCTAATGTCAAAAGTTGTGAATTGGTGCTGGTGTGAAAGTTGTGCTCCAGAGTTAGCACAACATTTTAAACACCAACTCCTTCTGGCATAAGCCAAGGTGGAGACCTGTCGACTGAATCAAAAGCTGCTTTGATATTGATGTGTGCCACATGAAACAACAGTTAAATTCTTGATGCAGCTGAGTCAGAAACCAGAGGGTAAAGTGCTAGCAGAATGTGATCAATGGCTCCATGTCTAGTTGGCAGCCAGTATCAAGTGGAGTGCCCCAAGGGTCAGTCCTGGGGCCAGTTTTATTCAATATCTTCATTAATGAGCTGGAGGGTGGCGTGGACTTCACCCTCAGCAAGTTTGCAGATGACACTAAACTGGGAGGAGTGGTAGATACGCTGGAGGGTAGGGATAGCATACAGAGGGACCTAGAAAAAAAAACCTGAACTGCTGCCGAATTAGAGGATTGGACCAAAAGAAATATGATGAAGATCAACAAGGACAAGTGCAGAGTCCTGCACTTAGGACAGAAGAATCTCATGCACTGCTTCAGACTAGGGACCGAATGGCTAGGCGGCAGTTCTGCAGAAAAGGACCTAGGGGTTACAGTGGACGAGAAGCTGGATATGAGTCGACAGGGTGCCTTTGTTGCCAAGAAGGCTAATGGCATTTTGGACTTTTATAAGTAGGGGCATTGCCAGCAGATCGAGGGAAGTGATCATTCCCCTCTATTTGACATAGATGAGGCCTCATCTGGAGTAGTGTGTCCAGTTTTGGGCCCCACACTACAAGAAGGATGTAGAAAAAGTGGAAAGAGTCCAGTGGAGGGCAGCAAAAATTATTAGGGGGCTGGAGCACATGACTTATGAGGAGAGGATGAGGGAACTGGGATTATTTAGTCTTCAGAAGAGAAGAATGAGGGGGGATTTGATAACTGCTTTCAACTACCTGAAAGGGGGTTCCAAAGAGGATGGATCTAGACTGTTCTCAGTGGTGGCAGATGACAGAACAAGGAATAATGGTCTCAAATTGCAGTGGGGGAGATTTAGGTTGGATATTAGGAAAAAAAATTTCACTAGGAGGGTGGTGAAGCTCTGGAATGGGTTACCTCGGGAAGTGGTGGAATCTCCTTCCTTAGAGGTTTTTAAGGTCAGGCTTGACAAAGCCCTGGCTGGGATGATTTAGTTGGTGTTGGTCCTGCTTTGAGCAAGGGGTTGGACTAGATGACCTCCTGAGGTCCCTTCCAACCCTGATATTCTATGGTTCTATGAATGGAAAGATGGCATTATAGTCTCCCCATACAAGCCAAATGATCTCACCAAGTGTAGCAGGTTTCACTGCAGAGCTGTCAACAGTGGGCACTATCCTTACTCGTTGGCTTCTGGCAGAGCTGCACTGAGTGTGACTATGGTGGGGGGAGACAATAGGTTGAAATGATGAAGGGGATTTATGTTTTGAGAGGGATGGCATTATAGGGTGCGGGGGGGCCCTAAGATGCAAGAGACCGTCAGTGTGAAGTAGTGAATTGTGGTGCAAAGTAATGATGGGTTAGGAAGAGTTTGTTTTAAGATGTCTTTTACAGCTAGCCCTGGGGTTTGCTGTTTGGAGTACCTAGTTGCAGCAACAGAATTCCTTTAGAGGTCACTGTCAAATGAACAAAAGCACAGAACAGTGCTGCTGTATGCTGGAATATGGAAGCCCAGGATGGGGTCTGGTTGCAGGGCTTGGTTCCTTGATCTCAGTGACAATTGCCGGGGGGGGAAGTAATTTTGTAAGGAGAAATCAGGACCAAGATGTTTAATTTCTGTTTATTTTTGGTGTCACCTCAGGAGGCTTAATTGTCAAGAGACAAGGTTCCTGGCCTTCAGTTCCTGATGATGAAAACTCTTAGAGGGAAATAAATCATCAACAGTCTGTGCTTTAATAAAAGCTTCAACTCCTGATCCTGTGTATCACTGAAAACAAGGTAAATGTTTCTGCTAGTCTAGTGTTACCCACGTGGTGTTAACTATGCTATTTGGTACATTATAAATCTAGTGGGACTCTGCGGGGAGGAGATACGCCCATGCTGATTGCATCCAGCCTAATGAGGTCTCCTTCTCCAAAACTGGATCTGATAGTATGTTCACTTAGTAGGAAAGTCCCAGGACGGGATTAAGATGGGACTGGTTTCAGTTTGTTGCTTGACCTGTTACACTGCTATGTCAGTTTGAACTGACTAAACTGATTGCTAGATTGGCAAAATTTAATAGTTTTCTGATTTCGATTTGCATGTAGATGACTATTTTGGGGTAGCTCAGGATTTCCTGGTCACTATGACCTTGTTCCAGGTAAAAAGAACAGGAGTACTTGTGGCACCTTAGAGACTAACAAATTTATTAGAGCATAAGCTTTCGTGGACTACAGCCCACTTCTTCGGATGCATACAGAATGGAACATATATTGAGGAGATATATATACACACATACAGAGAAACTTGTTCCAGGTAGTTACTGACTCAGTTCATATAGCTGGCCACACTCTGGATCTGGTTTTTGGATTGAGATTGGAGGTTAGACAATTGGTTGTTAAGCTTGTGTCAAGGATCAACAATTAACTCCTGTGCTTTGAGGTTGTCAAGGTAAAGGACCTGTTTTGATGATTTGTCCTCAGATTAATGGAACAAGAAAAGATCCAGATTGCTCTGAGGGAGAACCTTGTTTCACTAAAAGACCCTCCCTGTGGGCTAGTAGAACAATATACTTTTTGTCCTCCACCATTAATGAGGTGACTCCTAGGCATTCTCTTCATTTTCTGAAATTCTGACTTCATTTTCATAGGTCACCCTTGTTTGTGGCTGTTCAGTGATGAATTGAGAGAGAAAATGGCTATGGTACTGGTGGTAGAAGTCTCGTAATAAGGCTGATCAGTTGCAGCATAAAGAATTTTTAAAAACTCTTACGTGGCTGTCCAGGAGGCAAATAAAAATTTATTTTCCTCCACCACAATATTCACAAAAACTCAGACTACAGATTTGTTTCAGCTGTTAGATAATCTGGTGAATCAAGACAGTCTCAGCTCAGTCACTAGTCTGACTGCCCCACATTGTGAGCAAATTGCTAGTCATTTTGCAGAAAAAATTAATCAGATTATGGATGGACTGTCTGTGGTGGCAGAGAAAAATCTTGGAGGAATAAGGGCAACGTCTTGCCTGCTAGAGTTTCAACTGGTGCTCCCTGAGGCACTTGAGATGTTGCGAGAACTTTTGTCCCTCAGTCTTTGAAGCAATGCCCTTCCTAGTTGGTGAATTACTGGGTCGCTTGCTTGTGGAGATAATCGGCACCACCTATTGCTTTGAAAGAAGCATTAAACAGTAAGCCAGTCACCTTTTTAAAAGGTTGAGATCTTTCCTTTCTGATGTGGTCATTGCCATTGTTCATATTTTTGTTATCTCAAGACTGGACTATTGCAATGGGCCCTACGTGGACTACACCCTTAAGCCATTCAGAAACTGAAGCTGGTTCAGAAAACAGCAGCTAGCTTACTGAGCAGGGCATCTTGCTAGGCGCATATAACAGCAGTGATCTGAAATCTGCACTGGCTGCCTGTTCGTTTCTGGGTGGAGTTTAAGGTGTTATGACCTATAAAGCCTTAATGCCTGTGACTGGCCTACTGGATGGACTGCCTCACGCATGGCATAATACCATAGCTGTAGTCAGAAGGGGTGCCTGAATAGGATTCTCCTTGTTACAAAAGAGAGGGTGTGACTGGCAGCGAGCTCTAAGCTATGTCTACACTGCACACCCCTGGCAGTGGCATGTGGTGAAAGGCTCTGGCAGCAGGAGACAGTGGGAAAAGGCTCTGGCACTGGGACATTACCCTACTAAAAACAGTTTAGATGGGGGAGGTGCTGCTTGGGCATGTACAGAGCCCTGTAGGGTACATACCCACTGGGTTCAGGCATGTCTCTACTTGTTCATGTAGTGTTGTCATTTACACTGCTACTTATGCCTGTGTCAGGGGAACGGGGCATGCGGTGTATGTACTCTCCACACCACCGTAAGTGTGCTGAGTACATGTGCTCTGAGATTCTGGAACTTGCTTCCCCATTTGTCTGAAATAGCCCAAATTTGGTGACCTTTCAAGCACCCTGCAAAAGACATCTGTTCGCTGGGGTTTTTGGATAGAGTTGAGGGTATGCTTTCCATAATGGTGAAGGATTTCTGAACACCATTACTATTATAAAAGCCCAAACCAAACAAATTGTTTGATATTGTGGATTCTTAAATGAGAATATTTGCTTAGTTGCTGTGGAGGTCATGTAAAATATATGCTTGGAACTCGTAACAAATTACAGCAAATGGGAAAATTACTAACTCTTCCAGTCTTCACAAGCGGTCCACTCTTTCACACTTTAAAGATTTAATGGACTGTTCTGTTTTATTGCGATAGTGCCTAGCGGTGCCAATCAAGGATTAGGGCTCCATTGTGCTAGGCACTGTTGTTGCATGCTGTCTAAATACAATTTATGAGGTGTTTGCAATTTGTTACTCTGTCAATGTTCCAAGATACTCAGTTTAATTAGTATTACTGTTGCACAGTCCTAATTTTATAAGACTTGCTTCGTCTATGCTGCCTTGCTACTTGAGATTATATTGGAGTCAAATTTCCATTAGTTTGGCAATTTTTGTTCAAATTTTAGCTTTTGAAAAAAGTGTTTTCATGGTAGTCAGTTGCTTTCCAGCTGCAATTATATTGAAGTGTGCAATTTCTCCTACCCGATTCCCTTGTCCTCTGTTGTGTTTTGGATTTCAGTGAGAGGCACCTGGCTGGTTGCAACAATGTGGCATCAGGTAATCACAGGGAGGAGGTTAGGTCACCTTTAAAAGAAATTTCATACTGCAAAGGGAGTTTTACCCTGGAAAGTGCCGGGTTAGTTCTTTGAAACTATTCTGAGTTACATGGCTGAAGGCTATGGATTTAAACACTGAAGAAATTGGCCAGCGAACAAAGCAGCAGTTAGCATCCTTGACATTAAAACGGCTTAAAAGTCAAACACAGAGAAACGAGTTTGGTTTTATATCTTGGTGCCAATTTTATAATCTCAGTATGTTGGTAACTGAAATATGATGTTGGAGTCTAGGCCAAGTTTCAGCGTTGTGTGAACAATGGATAAGTGATAAACCCCTGGAAACATGAGGCTATAGTAGAAATGCTGACTGTCCTTTACTGTAGTATAGCTGTATTAAAACACTTATCTATGTTCCCCACTGCAGTTGAAAATCTTTCAAAAAGTTCCGTTTAAGATTTTTTGAAAATGCTTAGTTTGCCAAGTTTTTATGGTTTTCAATTTTAAATTATTCATGAATTGACATTTGTGACATTAGTACATAATAGCAAAAGAGTATAATACACTCTAAAAGTAATAAAATCTTGTTTTGCTTTGAGATTAAACACTTACGTTTCAGCTGATGAATGAGATTTGTTTTTACAAAAACAGAAATACACCCCTACCCCGATATAACGCGACTCGATATAACACAAATTTGAATATAACGCAGTAAAGCAGTGCTCCGGGGTGGCGGGGCTGCGCACTCCGGCGGATCAAAGCAAGTTCAGTATAACGCAGTTTCACCTATAATGTGGTACGATTTTTTGGCTCCCGAGGACAGCGTTGTATCGGGGTAGAGGTATATTTTCTCAGGTGTAATTGCCATTAAAACATTACAGTTGTACTGAGCAAATGTACTACACTTTTGTTTACAATTTCCAAGAGTTGAAGTCTCTATCAATGGTACTGTGACAGATTTGGAGTTCCTCTGTAATTTTATGAATACTGTGTGCTAGCCTTTTTGTTGGGGTGTTTTTTGTATGACTATATTGGGATAGCTCATCAAGACTGAGAATGCTGAGAGCTGGCTTATTATCTTCAGTCAAATACTTAAGTTGTTAAGGGACAATGCCACAACTACTAGCTTTGATTTCCCCTTTTGTCAAGTCAACCTACAAATTGGTTTGGACTGGAACAGGAGAAGACTTGGAAATATGGAACAAAATAATTCCCATGGGCTTAAAAGGGACCCTCAGGAGACAGAGGGAGTAATTGTTCCCTGAACCTAACTAGTATTTCTGGAGAAGTTAGGCCTGCCTAGGTCATCATTGAAGGATGGGTAGGGTAAGGTAGACAGATGTGTGTAGACTTTTCTCAAAAGCCTTAGTTTCTATTGTTGAAATAAAGAGTATTATGTTTTGTCTGATCACCTTACATGACTAGTCACAGACTCCCTAAAGAAAAACTTCTGGTGCACAATCTCGGACCTGAAGGATAAGAACAATTGATATTCAGGGTATTGAAGTCCAGCACCTGGTAATGGAGTAGGAGAATCTCAAAGTGGGAGATAATCAGGGCTTGGACAAAAATTTTGGCTGTGTGAACAGAGAGAAAACATCATGTCTTGGAGCTGTTGTGCAGAAAAAGTGGCAAGATTTAGAAATGGCCTGGATGCATGATCGAAAGAGGACTGAGTGAAAGATGAAGCCAATATTATGGGCTTGGGTGACAGACAAGTGACAATTGAGAGAACCTTTGAGGGTTGCTATACTGTAAATTCCTATAGTAGTCTTCTATACAACTAATTCACATAAAACGATTACTGATGCATGTCACCCTTTTATACATCCAAAAGGTGGCAGCACTCCTCATTATTTTTCAGACATATGTAATTCCTATAGATTTCCCCCATCTGTTATATTTATAATATATACTTACACTTTCTTAAAAGTAAGGTGAGCAACCTAAAAGGGAAGAAAACTTACATTAGAAAGGTCAATGGTGCTTGAGTCTGACAAACAAGTTAGTCATTAATGTGCTTATGGAAAACATCTTCTAAATTGTGGCATTTGAAATTCATGACTGACATCTCTCCAAAAATCAAGATTTGTGGTCTGGGATGTTTGGCAGGCCTTAACAGCATTCATTCTGTCATCAGTGCTGTATCTCAGTTTAAAGACAGTGGTGCTGCATAATTCCTTAGTGAATATCAGCATATGAATTGCACTTTATCAGTGTCTGTTACCAGCTCCAAGCTTCATTTACCTTTTAATCTCTGCATTTTAAAATAGCAAAATTACATCTCCCTTTCAAAATGCAGAAGTTTTTCCTTTTTGGGGGGGAAAAAGTCTCAACTAGAAATTTACACTTTGCTGCCCTTAAGCCAACTAGAGGTACTCTACACATGAGTATGCGTCTTTCCCAGCCACACCTAGTAAAAGAGCCAGTGCTTCCTTTCAATCCTCCTGCCTGTGACAAGCTAGTGTCCATCTGCTACCAGGTTGGAGCTAGAACTATCTGCTTCTCCCCCCGTCCAGTTGCTCATTGTTGCTAATAAGATGGGAGGTCCCACAGTAAGGAGCAGTGCTTAATTTGTAATGAAAGAGGTATTGGGGCTCAAGCAATTTTTATTTTATTATTATTTTTTTTTCAACTTTCATAACTGATGAGGCAAGCCCAGAGGTGTTGGGGCTATGAACTGCCATGCAGTGTTGGTGCTCAGGCGTGGCACAAAGTAAGCACTGGTAAGGAGTATATAGATTTCTGCAAATGGCAATTCATTTCTTGAGGAGCCTAGGAGTTTTCTGGGTAACAATATTTAGCAACTTTTTTTTCCTAAGAGCAGTTGAAGTGGATGGCATTGAGGAAGCCAACAGACGTTCTCCACCCTGATACCTGCCTGGTAGAAGGGAGAGTAATTCTGAAGCACAAATAGGAATGTAAGCCGAAATTTCACAAGAAAGGGCGCTTCAGCTGCATAATTGTGGGATAGAGAGGGCCTTGAGATACTGTAACTACTGAACTGTCATTGCATCACCCGCTTATCTGTCGTACACTTGTGGGTTAATTGGTAATGTATTTACTGTGGTTGCCATTAAGAAATTGACACCTGCCAAGAAATACTAGGCACTTACTACAGTTTGTTATTCAGGGAAAACCTGTGGTATCTCAGCTTATTGGCAAATGCTTGCTTTTTTTATGGTGGCCACTTTATCTGCAGTATAGGAAACCCGTGTTCGCTGCTAGCTGTGTGATTAACTAACACTTTCTAGCCTATACAAAATATAGTTCACCTTACATGATACTGAAGTATAGATTTTTATATAGCCTGGGTATAATTTTCATCAATCTTTCCATTTCATTTTGTCTACCCTCTATTTTGAGTTACATCCTCTGTGATTTAATTGAACTGGGAAGATGGTTTTAATAATTAAGTGAAACAATTTAAATATTACAAGTTTGTGGTATTCAAAGGGACATTGTTGACTACCACATGGTCTTTTCTTCTTTTGGTTTTTGATTGCCTCTGTGTCTGCTCTGTTCTGTCCACTTCATACTCTCCCTACCCTATCTGCAAAGGCTCTGACTGTACTTGCCCAGGGGGTAGCTATACCAGTGCAAAACTCAGGTGCACATGCAATATGCCAGTGTATAATGGGGATTGTACCAGTCCAACTGATTCGCTAGTGATTTACTGGAGAGTCAGACCAGTGGAAGCCTTGAGCTGTATTGGTGTAGTGTGGTTAAGTGAGGGGTTTTCACCAGTGTATGTTGTGCTTCCCTAGCCTAGGCAAGCTCTAATTTTCTTCCTGTATACTAGCTTCATGCTTTCAAATCCTTTGGGCTTGTCTACACTTGAAATGCCAGTGATACAGCTGCTATAGCATCTACAGTAAAGAGCTACCTATGCTGATGGGAGGGGTTATCCCACAGATGTAGGTAATCCACCTCTCCAAGTACCGGTAGTTAGGTTGACAGAAGAATTTTAGTGCTGTCTACATGCAGTTTTCGCACCTCTGTGTGACATAGTTAAGCTGGCCTAATTTTCTAGTGCAGACCAGGCCTGAGTTTCTCTCTTTATATTGTGTATTAATATTTAATTCTTTCTATCTGCACTTAGCAACAGCCTATCCTCTTTCGATTTACTACCTCTGTTTTTATTGGCCAAACAAAGCTGGTTCTGAGTTCAACTTGATGGCATTTCTTTGTTTGCTGTTTGGTTGTAACATGACAACTTTTGTATGCTGCATTCATTCAGTCACTTCCAAGAATTGAGGCAATGATCTAGGCACCTGTCATTAACACCTACCACTGTAACAATCCCCCCCCTCCCCGTCTAGGCTCTGTCCATCACTCCACTGCAGTTTAACATGTTGATGCCCTGAATGATTATCTCCCAGATAGACAAGAAATAATAAGGGGGGAAGAGGGAGGGGAACGCACAGAGCCCTGGTATCACGGAATTGGGGGGCGGGGAAGGGGGAGAATTGGGACCCCAGTATGGGTAAAGGATGGAATGGGGGATACAGCTCCTGGCATGGGGGTAAGAGGAGGGAAGGGGGAAATACTCCCTTGTATAAAGGTGAACGAGAGGATGGAGGGGGACACATGGAGTCCCTGGCATATGGCAGAGCAGGCAATTGAGGGGGTGGAGATAGCCCCTGGAATAGGGGAAGGATTGGCAGAGTTCCACAGAGTCCTGAAATAAAGGGAAAGGGGAGTTTGGCTCAATGAGAGCTTGAGGGGTGGAAAGGAGGAACGCAAGAGCCTGTGGCATGTGCAAAGAGCTCAGCTGACAGAAGCTACAAAATGTGAGACCCCCTAGTTTTATCATAGTGACATAACTCTAGCTCTTCATGGTTTCATCATAATTTCTTGATTTATGCCTTACTTTAATATTTACTTCTGTTTTCACACAGATACTTTTTAAATCTTTTTCCCTCCTATAGATTTTAAGGCCGGAAAGGACCATTATGATTATCCTAGTCATGCATAACACAATTACAGAATTTCACAAAGTGATTCCTGCATCAAATCCATAGCTTTTGGCTGAGCTAGAACATATTTTTCAGAAAGACATCCAATCTGGAATTAAAGACTAATCTTTCCATTTTTCATTTCATTCTTTCTAATTTTCCAGCTTTTTATTATATTCTTTTTACCTCTCTCCTGCACCTCTTGTCATTTTCCATCATCCTCCATACCTTTGGAGTTCCCTTAATCTTTAGTTAATTACTTTGCTGTCCTCATAAGGTCTTAAGATTTTTTTTTCCAGTGTGGAAAAAGGATTGATCGTGTGTGTGTTAGCCTTGGTGTGTATGTTTAGAGAGAAAACGTCCATCATTCTCTGTATTGGGACTTTAAAAATCCTACATTTAAGATATGTTATAGGTCAAGCTTACAGGAAGCTGTTATAAACCACAATCACATTAAAATGATTTTCCATACCAGGCACTATGCTTCCATTAGAAGCTGAAAAATGAGGGCTGGTGGCCTAGTATGATGACCTTGCATTGCTTTGATTTCTGGTCCATTTTCCTGCTTCTCTAATAGTACCCATTGTCCCTGCCCACTGAAAATTTAAAATAAATAAAAGACATTCAGGAAGAAACTAGGGGTACGTCTACACTACCCACTGGATTGGCGGGTAGTGATCGGTCTATCAGAGATGGATAAAATGGATCCCTGATCACTCTGTCATCGACTCCAGAACTCCACTGTGGTGAGAGGCAGAAGCGGAGTTGACAGGGGAGTGGCAGCAGTCGACTCGCCGCCATCCTCACGGCCAGGTAAATCGACCTAAGATACACTGATCTTAGGTCGAACCCCCCTCCCCTAAGTGTAGGCCTCGCCTAGGGCTGTCAATGGCAGTTAACTCACGTGATTAACTCAAAAAAAAAATCACGATTCATCGCACTTATAACAATAGAATACCAATTGAAATTTGTTAAATATTTTTGTTTTTTTCTACATTTTTAATATTGATTTCAATTACAACACAGAATACAAAGTACACAATAAGAAGAACAGGAGTACTTGTGGCACCTTAGAGACTAACAAATTTATTAGAGCATAAGCTTTCGTGGACTACAGCCCACTTCTTCGGATGCATATAGAATGGAACATATATTGAGGAGATATATATACACACATACAGAGAGCATAAACAGGTGGGAGTTGTCTTACCAACTCTGAGAGGCCAATTAATTAAGAGAAAAAAAACTATTGAAGTGATAATCAAGCTAGCCCAGTACAGACAGTTAAGAAGTGTGAGAATACTTACAAGGGGAGATAGATTCAATGTTTGTAATGGCTCAGCCATTCCCAGTCCTTATTCAAACCGGAGTTGATTGTGTCTAGTTTGCATATCAATTCTAGCTCTGCAGTCTCTCTTTGGAGTCTGTTTTTGAAGTTTTTCTGTTGTAATATAGCCACCCGCAGGTCTGTCACTGAATGACCAGACAGGTTAAAGTGTTCTCCCACTGGTTTTTGAGTATTTTGATTCCTGATGTCAGATTT
Organism: Malaclemys terrapin pileata; assembly: GCF_027887155.1. NCBI lineage: Eukaryota > Metazoa > Chordata > Testudines > Emydidae > Malaclemys > Malaclemys terrapin. The sequence continues at coordinate 39,524,655 of NC_071505.1, forward strand.
GTGTCCATTAATTCTTTTGCGTAGAGACTGTCCGGTTTGGCCAATGTACATGGCAGAGGGGCATTGCTGGCACATGATGGCATATATCACATTGGTAGATGTGCAGGTGAACGAGCCCCTGATGGTATGGCTGATGTGATTAGGTCCTATGATGATGTCACTTGAATAGATATGTGGACAGAGTTGGCATCGGGGTTTGTTACAAGGATAGGTTCCTGGGTTAGTGGTTTTGTTCAGTGATGTGTGGTTGCTGGTGAGTATTTGCTTTAGGTTGGGGGGTTGTCTGTAAGCGAGGACAGGTCTGTCTCCCAGGATCTGTGAGAGTAAAGGATCATCTTTCAGGATAGGTTGTAGATCTCTGATGATGCGCTGGAGAGGTTTTAGTTGGGGGCTGAAGGTGACAGCTAGTGGTGTTCTGTTATTTTCTTTGTTGGGCCTGTCTTGTAGGAGGTGACTTCTGGGTACTCGTCTGGCTCTGTCAACTTCAATAGTTTTTTTTCTCTTAATTAATTGGCCTCTCAGAGTTGGTAAGACAACTCCCACCTGTTTATGCTCTCTGTATGTGTATATATATCTCCTCAATATATGTTCCATTCTATATGCATCCGAAGAAGTGGGCTGTAGTCCATGAAAGCTTATGCTCTAATAAATTTGTTAGTCTCTAAGGTGCCACAAGTACTCCTGTTCTTCTTTTTGCGGATACAGACTAACACGGCTGCTACTCTGAAAAAAGTACACAATGCTCACTTTATATTATTTTTTATTACAAATATTTGCACTGCAAAAATGATAAACAAAAGAAATAGTATTTTTCAATTCAAGTACCGAAGTGCAATCTCTTTATCGTGAAAGTGTAACTTACAAATGCAGATTTTTTTTTGTTGGTTATGTAACTGTACTCAAAAACAAAACTGTAAAACTTTAGAGGCTACAAGTCCACTCAGTCCTACTTCTTATTGTGTCAATTGTGAAGAGAAACAAGTTTGTTTACATTGACAGGAGATACTGCTGCCTGCTTCTTATTTACATTACCTGAAAGTGAGAACGGGTGTTGGCATGGCACTTTTGTAGCGGGCGTTGCAAGGTATTTACATGCCAGATGTGCAAAATATTCGTATGCCCCTTACATGCTTTGGCCACCATTCCAGAGGACGTGCTTCTATGCTGATGATGCTCGTTTAAAAAAAAAAAGTGTCAATTACATTTTTGACTGTACTCCTTGGGGGGAGAATTGTATGTCTCCTGCTCTGTTTTACCCGCATTCTGCATATATTTCATGTTATAGGAGTCTCGGATGATGACCCAGCACATGTATGTTTTAAGAACACTTTCACAGCTGATTTGACAAACTGCAAAGGAGATCTAAGAATCTGAAGTGCCATCCAACATCTGAGAGGGACGAGGTGTGGAGTATGCTTTTAGAAGTCTATAGTTTCCACATCAGAGTGTTGCTCTTTACAGAACCCAAACCACCAAAAAAGAAAATCAACCTTCTGCTGATGGCATCTGACTCAGATCATGAACATGAACATGCGTCAGTCTGCATTGTTTTGGATTGTTATCGAGCAGAACCCATCATCAGCATGGAAGCATGTCCTCTAGAATGGTGGTTGAAGCATGAAGGGACATATGAATCTTTAGCACATCTGGCACATAAATATCTTGCAACGCCAGCTACAACCGTGCCATGCGAAAGCTTGTTCTCACTTTCAGGTGACATAAACAAGAAGTAGGCAGCAGCATCTCCTGCAAATTGTAACCAACCTTGTTTGTTTGAGTGATTGGCTGACCAAGAAATAGGACTGAGTGGATTTGTAGGCTCTAAAGTTTTACATTGTTTTATTTTTGAATGCAGGTTTTTTTACATATTTCTACATTTGTAAGTTCAACTTTCATGATAAAGAGATTGCACTACAGTACTTGTATGAGGTGAATTGAAATTTTTTTGTTTTTTACCATGCAAATATTTATAATAAAAAAGAAATACAAAGTGAGCACTATACACTTTGTATTCTGTGTTGTAATTGAAATTAATATATTTGAAAATGTAGTAATCATCCAAAATGTTTAAAATAAATGGTATTCTATTATTGTTTAACATAGCAATTAAGATTTTTAATCACTTGACAGCCCTAGAAGAAACAGTCCCTGCTGAGAAGCTCACAGATTCTGGTCAGACAAGACAAATAGACATAGATTAGGTATCTTTACTGAATTTCAGCTAGGTCTAAAAGAAGGTTTGCTTACCTGGTATTTGAAATGCAAAAGTCTGTTTATGCCTAATCTGTTTAAGAATAGTTTTTGCCAGAAATTAGAGACTGTTTACTTATGATTTGTCACAGAACACTTCTCAAAAGATAGTGATAAATCTATCTTCTATTTCAGAACCAGAATGTACATTATAGTGTGAGTAATTTGAATATATTTAAAAATCTAGGAAAAATTTACAATGAAATATATTAAAGTGGAGTGAAGATTAACACTGTAGGCTTGTTTAAGAAGATCAGAAAGCCAGGAATTTCAAGCTTACTGTTGTACTTAAATAAATAAAAAGTCTGACCTATATAGAGCAGGTGACTATACGAAGTGGGACCTGGGAGAGAGAATGCTGATATCAGGGGGGATGTACTCTTATGTTGGATGTTTACTGCTTGCTGTGTTTTGGTTTGGATTCTTTTTTGTTAAAGAATACAGTTCTTAGTTGTCATACCCCCCACCCACCTCACCCAGCATACTGCTGAGATGCTGACTTGAATCTTTCCAGCCACCTGGTCCTTTTCAGAGGGTAGCTTTTAGAATTTGATGTATGAACATTAAAAAAAATATTGCTGACCTTTTTCATTGGTTATTGCTGGGGTACAGCCCCCCAATTTTACTTGCACTACATCCCTGTTGACCTAATGCTGCCACTATTTTTGGTGGCCTCAGAGTGCGGCTACCAACTCTTGCTAGTGGTTGCTCTCACACTAAAATACTTCATTAGCTTTAAGAAAAACAAATAAATATGCACATATACACGTCAAAATCATTGTAATTTGTTTATTGCTAGGTAGTAATTCTGTTGTAAAAAGTGATATTAACAAACATAAAAGTATCACAGTTTTCACAGAAGACTTACTCAGCCCCGGCAAGCCTGGGGACAAATTAAGCCCTGGATGGGGGGGTTGGTGTAGGCAGTAGGGGCGAGGGGTGATGGAGTTGCAGGGGGAAAACTGGGGGACCAGAACCCAAAGACCCGTGGCCAGGGAACAGGGATGGAGCCTGCCACTCCACCAACGCAGGGGTGAAGCCCAAATCCTGAGCCCCACCACCCCGGGAAGGTGGGGAACTCACCAGTTGCCGCCTGCTCCAGTGTTGTGCCCCAGCTGTTTCCAGAGGGGGGCAGGGCCCAACCCCTCGCAGTCCCAGCAGGCAACACCAAGGCCTGGTCTACACTAGTCGGTTATTTCGGAATTAGCAGAGTTAATTTGGGGAAAAAAATAATTCCGTCCATATGACCAAACTGTATTTTTCAATTTAAAGGGCTCTTTAATCCGATTTCTGTACTCCACCTTGGCAAGTGGAGTAGCGCTTAAATCAAGATCCCAATCCTGGGTTAAAGGTATTGTGGACGCAATTCAATGTTATTGGCCTCCTGGAGCTATCCCAGAATGCTCCCTTGTGACCGCTCTGCACAACACTCTCAACTCCGATGCACTATCCAGGTGGGCAGGAAAAGCCTCGGGAACTTTTGAATTTCATTTCCTGTTTGGTGACTATCAGCACGGTCCACCATCACAAGAGATCACGCAGTCCCGGATTCGCAGACGAGCTCCAGCATGGTCTGAACGGGAGGTACTGGATCTCATCGCATATTGGGGAGACGAATCTGTTATGGCAGAACTACATTCCAAAAAGAACGCAAATACATACGCTAAAGTCTCCGTGACGGAAAGAGGCTACTCCAGGGACGCAGAGCAGTGTCGTACAAAAATCCAAGGAGCTCAGGCAAGCGTACCAAAAAGCCAGGGAGGCGAACGGATGCTCTGGGTCACAGCCCCATACATTCCGTTTCTACTGTGAGCTGCATGCAATTATGGAGAGTGAGGCCTCCACTACCCCACCGCCGTCCGTGGTCACCTGCAAGGGGGGAGTTGCACGGAGCGAGGAGAATGAGTTATTGGAGGAAGAAGAGGAGGAGGAGGACAGTGCACAGGCGGCAAGTGGGGAATCCGTTTTCCCAGCAGCCAGGAACTATTCTTAATGCTGGAGCCAATAGCCTCCCCCCACTCCCAAGGTGGGCTCCCGGACCGTGACCCTGGAGAAGGTACTTCTGGTGAGTGAGAGTCTGATCGGAGACATGTGGTGGGGGGCGGGAGGGGGGAAAAACCCAGCCACACTGGGCTGTTTGCGTTTAGTTTAAAGGGCTCATCCCTGCTCAGAGCCTCATTGGAGCCACGCGGTGGGTGGGGGGGGAGAGAGAGGGGTGTTGTGTGAAGCGATCATCCCAGAGAGCCCACACGCCCTCCTTTTATATGGCAAACCCACCAGGCATTTCTTGCTATGGGAAACGGGGCCCGGCAGTTTGAAAGCATTGAAATGAATGTGGAAGAAGCAGAACCTCGCGTGCCCCTAGGGCTTACTGTGGCTGCCTGCAAGCTGAAATCTGTTGCCCGGCTGTGTGTGATGGCTTACTCACAACAAAGTGGCAGGCACTTCAGTATAAGAGGCAAAATGCTAACTTGTACAGAAAGAACATGTGCTGTGTACTATGAATTGTCTGTTTCACTGAGAAAGAGTGTTCCCTTTGTTCTCTGAAATGTATCTTTTTAAAATACTACCCTCCCTTCTTCTCCTCCTGCAGGTGCAAATGTTTCAACGCGGTCCCTATCTACTCTGTCCCAGAGGCTGGTCCAGATTAGAAGGCCAAAACAACGAACTTGGGACGACATGTTCGCTGAGCTCATGCAGTCCTCCTGCACTGATAGGGCCCAGCTGAATGCATGGAGGCAAACAATTGCGGAGTCCTGTAATGCGTTAAATGAACATGAAGAGAGGAGGGACGCATGTGATGAGAGCAGGCAGGACGCTATGGTCAAGCTCATGGGGGAGCAAACTGACATGCGGCACTGTATGGTGGATCTAATGCGGGACAAGACCAAAGACTGCCGCTGCAGCCCCTGTATAACTACCCTCCCTCCTGCCCAAGTTCCATAGCCGCCTCACCCAGACGCCCAAGGACATGAGAGGGGAGGCTACGGGGACCTACACACTCAACCCCAGAGGATCGCCCAAGCAGCAGAGAGCTGGCATATGCGAACTTTTGATTTGGTTTCTGGACTTGTCCTTCCCTCCTCCTTCACCCCCCTAACCCAATACCACCCCTCCCCCCCGGTCTACCTTCTGATTTCTCTCAATGTGTTTTGCAACAAATAATAAAGAACGGTTTTTAAACAATTGTGACTGTATTTCCTTTCATATATATATATATATATATATATATATATATATATATATATATATATATATAGGGGGCAGGTAACTTCAAGAGAAACAAACACAACTGTCACGCCATACTCTGGCCAGTTATGAAACTGGCTTTCAAAGCTTCTCTGATGCACAGCACACCCTGCTGCGCTCTTCTAATTGCCCTGTTGTGTGGTTGTGCGAAATTGGCCGCCAGGAGAGTTGCCTCAACCTCCCACCCCGCCATAAACATCTCCCCCTTTCTCTCACAGATATTGTGAAGCACACAACACGCAGCGATTACAATTGGAATATTAGTTGTGCTGAGATCTAACTGAGTCAGTAAACTGCGCCAGCGCGCTTTCAAACATCCAAAAGCACATTCTACCATCATTCTGCACTTGCTCAGCCTATAGTTGAACTGCTCCTTACTACTGTCCAGGGTGCCTGTGTATGAGCCATGGCATTAAGGGGTAGGCTGGGTCCCAGAGGATAACTATAGGCATTTCAACATCCCCAACAGTAATTTTGTGGTCTGTGAAGTAAGTCCCTTCCTGCAGACCAGAGTTCCTGAAGATGCAAGTGTCATGCACCTTTCTCGGCCATCCCACATTGATGTCGGTGAAATGTCCCTTGTGATCCACTAGTGCTTGCAGCACCATAGAAAAGTACCCTTTGCAGTTTACATACTGGCCACCCCGGTGTGCCGGGGCCAAGATAGGGATATGCGTTCCGTCTATTGCCCCGCCGCAGTTAGGGAACCCCAGCACATTAAAGCCATCCACAGTGGTCTGCACATTTCCCAAAGTCACTACCCTTGATAGCAGCTGGTCAATGATTGCGCTGGCTACTTGCAGCACAGCAGCCCCCACAGTAGATTTGCCCACTCCAAACTGATTCCCAACTGACCGGTAGTTGTCGGGCATTGCAAGCTTCCACAGTGCTATGGCCACTCACTTCTCAACTGTGAGGGCTGCTCTCATTTTGGTGTCTTTGCGCTTCAGGGCAGGGGACAGCAAATCACAAAATTCCATGAAAGTGGCCCTACGCATATGAAAGTTTTGCAGCCACTGGGAATCATCCCAGATCTGCAACACTATGTGGTCCCACCAGTCTGTGCTTGTTTCCCGGGCCCAGAATCGGCGTTCCACGGCATGAACCTGGCCCAAGGCCACCATGATCTCCCAATCGCCACATGCCGGGCTTCTAGGAATGTCTGTGTCCATGTCCTCATCAGTATAGTAATCGCGCTGTCGTCGCTTCCTTGCCTGGTTTTGCAGGTAATGCACATACTGCTGGATAATGAGTGAGGTATTTACAATGGTCAAAACTGCAGCGGAGATCTGAGTGGGTTCCATGCTTGCCGCGCTATGGCACCTGCACAGGTAATTCTGGAAAAAGGGCGCGAAACATAGGAAAGCTGTTCGGTTCAAGATGGCCGATAAAAGGCAGGAAATGGTTGTCTTCTGTAGCTTTCACGGAGGTGGGAAGCTCGCTAGAGCTGCAAGAGTGGGAGAGCAGAGTTTGCAGTGGAAGCTGTGCGGCTCAGTTCACAATGGCCGAAAAACGGCGAGAAATGGTTAGATAAGAGTAGATAGAAAGATGAGGACATGCGAGGTGGATTCATAGTACCGGGAGACAGGCGGTGCACCGTACTGCACCGTCTGCTGGCAGTATGGCGTCTGCTGTAGCTTTCACGGAGGGAGGAGTGAGTGATGACACACACCCAGAAACACCCGTGAGAATGTTTTTGCCCCATCATGCACTGGGAGCTTAACCCAGTATTCCAATGGGCGGCGGGGACTGCGGGAACTGTGGGATAGCTACCCACAGTGAACTGCTCCGATATTCGATGCTAGCCTCAGTTCTGTGGACGCACTCCACCGAATTCACGCGCTTTAGTGGGGGGACACAACACCAATTGTATAAAATCGCTTCGTACTCTAGACGTACCCATCGACAGTGCATCCAGGCGTAACAGGGAGGGGGAGGAGCTACTGCTTTGCCCCCCCTTCCTCCCAATCGTAGCCCAGGAGGCTGTGGCTGCAAGAAAAGCCACTGGTGTGCGCATCTGAGAAATGCTGATCTAGTTTGATTTCTATACATAGAACAAGCCATAGAATTTCACCTAGTAAAATCCTCCATCAAGCCCATGAGTTCTATCTGAGTTGCAGCATCTCTTTTAGAAAAACATCCACTCTTAAATACTTCAAGTGATGGAGAATCCAACATATCTCTAGGTAAGTTTTTCCAATGGCTAATTCCTCTCACTGTTAAAAATTGTATTTCTAGTCTGAATTTTTCTAGCTTCAACTTCCCAGTGTTGGATTTTATTTTGCTAGATTAGAGCCATCTTCTATATGAAATCACACTATGTAGAGTTTAAAGGCAAAGATCAAGTCACCTCTTAAATCTTCTCCAGGATAAGCCAGATCTCATCTCTATTCTAAACCTTTCCAGTTTTTCAACATCCTACTTGAAATGTGGACTCACACTTCCAGTATTCCAGTAATGATCTTATTAATAGCTGGGTGGAAAACAGTTTCCCCCTCGCAAGAATAAGATTTTCAATTATTTTCTCTCCATCAATCTCAAATGTTCATGAAGTGATCATTGGAAAAATTTCTGATTTGGGTAAATGAAAATGTTTCATACCTATAATTTTGAAATATTTTATTTAGATTTCAACCTATTTTTTACCTTGTTAGTATAAATTAATTAATATAGTGAAATGAAAAGGTGTTTAGAAAATATCATAACGGGATGTTTTGTCAACTTATACTTTTGTTTTCCAAATTGAGAGATTTCTTCAAAACCAGCCCATTCCCATGAACAGTTTTGATTTCAACAAATCATTATTTTCTAATGAAACTCCCCAGCCAGCACCATTCATTAATGCTGAATACAGAGATAATATCACCTCCCTGCTTCTACACAATATTCACCTGTTTACACATCCAAGGTTAACGATAGTTCTCATAACTACAGCATTACAGTTGGAGCTCATGTTCAGTTGGCTATCCACTGTGAACTTAAATCCTTTTCACTGGTTTATAGGAAAGTATATGAATTCTGTTTCTAGATTTGACTTGCTATTTGGCTGTATTAAAGCACCTGTTCTAATGAGCCCCGCTCACCAAGCAATCAAGATAGCTCTGTCCACCTGACTTGTCCCTATTATTTACCACTCCACCATTTTTTGTCATCTGCATACTTGTGATAGTAGTGATTTTATATCCAGATCATTAATAGGGATACTGAATAGCATTGGGTCAAGAACAGATTGCTGTAGGATCTCACTAAAAACACTTAAATAGATGGTGATTCCCCATTTACAGTCACTTTCTGAGATCTGTCATTTTTTCATCCATTTCATGTGTGCTACAGTGATTTTTGCATAATGTTAACTGTTTAATCAGAAAGTCATGCAGTACTAAATTAAATATCTTTCCAAAGTAATTATATTGTCAGGTACCTTTACCATCCAAATTTTTAATCTCATCAAAAAATGTGAGAGACATCTGTTTTCCATAATCCTCATTGAATGGCATTAATTATGCCACAGGCCTTTAATTTTTTACTGATTTGCATCCATATCAGCCTTTCCATGATTTTTTCCAGGAGCAAGGTCAAACTCACTAGCTTATGTATCCGTTTTAATTAGCAAACTTACCTTTCCCCAGTCCGTCCTTCCTTCCCCACTATTTCAAGATTTGTTAAAAAACAGCAAAACTTTTCTGTTCCCTGAATGAGCTCAAGAAAATACACTTCTAAATCCATAAGGAACCCCAAGGCCTTATGAATTGTTCTCACAGGTTTTATTATCCGATGCTGAGTAACCTTTTGACAGGTAGTTGCATTCCACTCAATCATACACAGTACAGAAATGTGGTCCAGGTAAAAACTTCCCAAAGGACATGGAACTAAACTTGATTGACTGTAATTTGAAGAATTGGATTGGGCTGGAACATAGAATATCAGGGTTGGAAGGGACCTCAGGAGGTCATCTAGTCCAACCCCCTGCTCAAAGCAGGACCAATCCCCAGGCAGATTTTTGCCCCAGTTCCCTAAATGGCCCCCTCAAGGATTGAACTCACAACCCTGGGTTTAGCAGGCTAATGCTCAAACCACTGAGCTATCCTCCCCTGGTTAAACATCTTTAACTTCCTGAAGTGATCTTGGCAAGACTGCCCACAATCACTTCATGTTCAAACTAGGGGGAAAAAGAGAGGGGGGGGGTTAACATAAGGGAGGCAGCATGGAACAGGGACCAAAGCCAGGACACCTGCGCTCACATTCCAACTCTTTCACTGGCTCAGTGTGTGACCTTAACCTTTCTGTTTCCCTAGCTGAACAATAAAGGATAATGCTTCTCTCTTTTGAAAGCTGTTGAATTCCTCAGAGGGCCCTGTAACAGAATGTTATATTAAAGGTATGCCTATTTCCTTATAGAAGCATTCACAACCTTTACCGGTTGGTTATTCCTGATCTGAAGTCAAAAATGTTCAGCCTCCCCCAATTTACTGTAGAAGTATAAATGGTAACTATATGTAATTTGAGTCTGCTTTGAGAAGTTGACAAAGAATACTGGATCCTGAAGGACAGGGGAGGGGGGATGATACAAAGGATTTTGAGCTGCTCTTTTGTTTCTTAAGCACAGCACTGGAAAACATTGATCTGCCACCATTAACTGAAAAGAGGGGTTGACTAGGGTCCCTCAATTAGGGTGAACTGTAAAGGATCCCAGGGGCAGGCAGTCCCCAAAGCTGGGGGATATTCCAATACTTAGATTTACCAAACCAGCACAAAACAGTAATACCTCACTGGCTACCAAGAAGCCAACAACACAGTTTCCCTTAAAGTAACCCAGCATTAGGCCTCCACCTAGACACCGAAGTCAAATATGATGAGGATTACTGAAACTCTTATTCATCATATAAAAAAGTTCTACCAATCCCAAAGGATCAGACACATTACCTCCTAGGGTAATGAATATTCCAGATCTTACCCAAATACATGTTCCAGATCTTACCCAAATACATGCTTATAACCAATTTTTATTAACTAAACTAAAATTGATTAAAGAAAAGAGAGAGGGTATTGGTTAAAAGATCAGTATACATACAGACATAAGTACAATTCTTGAGTTTCAGATTCATAGCAGAGATGGTGAGCTTTGTAGTTGCAAAGAGTTCTTTCAGAATTAGTTCACAGGTTATAGTCCAAGTGTTTATGTTCAGGGTGGTCCAGTCAGAGCAGGGCTCTCAACCTTGTGGCTTAAGCTTCCCCTGCATAAAGCATCAAGCAGATCTGAGATAAAAAAGGATTGGGACCCAAGACATCTTTATACAGTTTTCTAGCAGCAACTTAACCATACAGTCCTGGGCGAACAATAGGCTTTTGATGTAATCTTCTGTTTCCCAAACCTCACTGGTAATTAACTACATGAATTAATATAAGATACTTTATCCATTAAGCAGTCTATCACAAACTTTAAAAAGACATATAGACAATAACATAATTCACTCAAGATTCATCTAAATGTTAATAATCTCTTTTGATCTCTGAATTAATAGCTACAGTGACTATAGGAATTGTCTGTTTACATAGTTAATCATTAAACAGATAAGTAAACACATACAATTAGTATCACCTTTAATTTCTAACAATATAGGTTTGCATTTCAAAGTTCTAGCCTATTTAACATGGAATCGGCCTAATTACAATTTACATACCTTTCTAACATGTCTCTAAAGGTTGACTCTGGGTCAATTAGCCTGCAAGCTGCTTAATCCTTTCTGGCTACCTGTCACAAGAGGAAAAAATGAAGTAAAGTTAATTAAATTGGTAGGAAATGGGGTGGCAGCAGTAGACCATAAGGTGCATAAGTTAACTATTAAGCATATACTAAAGAAATAAGATGATGGTTTATAGTTTAAAAGTTTGGTAATTTAAGTGTGTGTACAATGCTGGCACACAGCAAAGGGACAGTGAGATGGCAGTTTTAAGAAGTTGAACCTATGGCCTGTGTGCTGGTAGGCAGAGTGTGGACTGAGGTTAGGAAAAGATCACTCCAGAAACTTCAGGGAGGGGTCAGTCAGGCAGGCAAAACTAGGTGAAACTCAACATCCCATAATAGTAAACAGCCTATAATACTAAAATTTGTTGTGCAACAGCTTTAATTGACAGATTTAGCAGTTGTGATTAGTCAAGTATGGACTAACCAGCGAAGGACTGAAGGTGATTGGAAGGATAGGCATGCTAATGCAAACAATGAAAAATAAGCCAATCAGAACAGGCCAAAAATTGTATATAAGGCAGAGAGCAAACAGACAAAAGTCAGTCCAGTTAGGAGCAAGAAAAGAAGGAGAAACAGAAAAAGATCAGAAGAAACCTAAAAGAGCAATGGAATCAGAAGCAACTGCAGAGAGATGGAAGCAGCAGCGGTGTTGCTGGACCTGAGCAGAAAGACCCTGACAGAACAGAGGGACAGAAGACTACAGAGAGTAAGCATGCCAGTCATAGTATAGGATATAGAATAGAAATAGAGTTAATGAATGTGTGTATTTGGGATAATAAAGATGAGTGTCTGTGGTGTGTTACTATGTATGAAGTTTAGGGTTTATTAAGTTTGCTGTCAGAGTCCTGCACATGGCTGATCACCATGTACAGAACATAATCACTTAAGCTATTCCAACTGTATGACACTACAGTCTTGGGTATTTTAACTTGTATACCTGTGCTAAGAGATTTGTTTGTTTTAATTTAGGTTTAGATGAATTGTATTAGGAAAGGTTGGTTACACTAAATAAAGAAAATACCTTGTTTTGGAAAAGTACTGCCTGGGTGTCATCCTTTGAGCGGAGGGCTGTATCCATGTCCTCCAGGGGTGAACAGATCTAGTCTGTTCTGGGGAGTTTCTGGAAGGGCACAGGGAGATTCTTGATAAACACTGGCAATTCTACAGGCCCCCTCCTTTGGCCTTGCAGGAACAGATTAATAGGCCAACATCTTGGGAACCTGGAAGTAAGCAATAGGTGGGCTACTCTGGGATTTTTGAGTCTGTTCTTGTGGTAACAGGGAAACAAGATTTCTTTGCTTTTGACTGTAATAAAACTTAATCCTTGCCACACCCCTTGATTGTCATTTGTGACCCCACTGGGGGGTCGCAACCCATTGGTTGAGAAATGCTGTAGAGGCCATATATATTGCTATGTGTTGGTGAACTTATTGTGGATTGGAGATCCAGAAACATCTTCCACAATTTATTAATGTTATTGTAGAAGTTACATTCTATGTTTATAAAATGACTGATTTTAAATCTGAGATGATGCTCTTTAGATCTGCCTCCCTTACTCATGTTCTCTTCGTGGAATTTTAAGTAGGTACCCCAAAACATAGGGATCCTTATTCTCAGTTCTGTTAAGGCTCCTTGATACTGTTCTAGCAGTGCCTTAATGTAATTAAGACTCGGGTCCATTTTATGTAGGAATGAAAACGAAAAAGGTCCAGATCACATAATTGGAGATAATAGGCCAGCTTGTCAGCTGGTGTAAATCTGAATAGTTCTAGGATTGAGCTGAAAATGGGGTTAAATTTTTGTGCTGATTCAAAACACTCTTCATTGGAAGTAAATCGGTATTGACTTTGGCCTGATTTATTCCCAGCTATAAAATACACTAGGGAAGAGCTGGAGCAATGGTCCACAATAAATTTTAACGTGAGAGGAAGAGTAAACATGATTAAAATCAAATCAACATCTGTTTAAAATCTGTCATAGATATTTCTATTGACCATATCCAAACTGTATTTCTCTTTGATAAGAAAATATTTTAATACGCTTGGAACAAAAAGAAACCTGAAATATTTATTTAAAATATAAAAATGACAAATCTATAATAAAACTCACTACTTCCATTCAAAATGCAGCTCTTCCACTAAGCTTCCTTTGTTAAAACTGTAAGAAGGAAGGAGAGTTATGGTTCATAAAAGACAATAACAAAACTTTTGCGTTACTAAGTATTTCTACCAAATGGACACAGCACTGGATGACCGTTTGGCCTCCTGCACAGTAGATATCTCAGGGCAAGGATTATCTCTTGTTTCTATGCACTGGGACAGAGTTGGCATTCAGTAATTATTAATTTTCCAAACAAGCCCTGTTAAAAATGCACACATTGCCAAAAATATCAAACTCTTTATCAAATCATATTTGTTCTGTCTATTTTTCATGCTGTATAATGAGTGAGACTATCTATCGGGTGACAGTTGAACAACACACTATGAATTTACGTGCACATGAGGTATTGGTTTTATGAAGCGACAGGTTTAAATATTGATACATCCAAAAACAGGATCAAATTCTTCCTTCGGTAAACATGTGTGCAATCCCACAGAAGACCATGGGGAAAAGTAATTATAACTGAAGTGTTAGATGCTTGTTGTTTTCCTTTAGCTGAAGATGATCTAGTAGTTTAAATTAGCAAAATTCCCATTGGTTTCAAGTTGAGGTGTTGACGTCATTGTTTCATAGATTCCAAGGCTGGAAGGGACCATTGTAATAATCTAATCTGACCTACTGTATAACACTGGCCATAGAATTTCCCCAAAATCCTTCCTAGAGCAGGGGTTCTCAGACTTTTGTACTGGTGACCCCTTTCACACAGCAAACCTCTAAGTGTGACCTCCCTTATACATTTAAAAACACTTTTTTATATATTTAACACCATTATAAATGCTGGGGATGAAGTGGAGCTTGGGGTGGAGGCTGACAGCTCACAACCCCCCATGTAATAACCTGGCGACCCCCTGATGAGTCCTGACCCCCAGTTTGAGAACCCCTGTCCTAGAGTATAGCTTTTAGAAAAACATCCAACCTTGATTTAAAAATTGTCAATATGCACAATCCATCAAGACCCTTGATAAATTATTCCTATGGTTAATGATTCTCACCATTGAAATATTACATTTTATTTCCAGTGTGAATTTGTCTAGCTTCAGCTTTCAGCCTTTGGATCGTGTTATATCTTTCTCTGCTAGACTGAAGAGTCAATTATTAAATATTTATTTCCCACATAGATACTCATAGACCATAATCAAGTCACCTCATAACCGTCTCTTTGTTAAGCTAATTTCCTGAGTTTATCACTATAAGGCATGTTTTCAAATCTTTTAATCATTCTTGTGGTTCTTCTCTGAACACTCTCCAATTTAACAACATCCTTATTGAATTATGGGCACCTGAACTGGACACAGTATTCCAGCAGAGGTCACATCAGTGCCAAATACAGAGGTAAAATAACCTCTCTACTCCGACTCTAAATTACCTAGTTTAAATATCCCAGGATTGCATTAGCTCTTTTAGCCACCACATCAGACTGGAAGCTCGTCGTCTTCTTCGAGTGATTGCTCATGTGTATTCCACAGTAGGTGTGCGTGCTCGCCATCTGCACCGGTGCCGGAAGTTTTTCCCTTAGCAGTACCCTTAGGAGGGAGTGCCCCCAGTAATCCCTAGAGTGGTGCCTGCCTGGCGCGGTATAAGGGGAGCTGTGCGCTCCCCCACCCTCAGTTCCTTCTTGCCACCAGTGAAGGTGCGTCGGAACTGCTCTGCTCCAGCTTTGCTATAGCTCGTCCCCAGAACTGTTCGTTCATTTAGTACCTGTAGGTAGTTAGTTGAGTAGTTAGTTTTAGTCAGTCAGTGAGCCTGTGCCGGGGCATGCCCCAGGATTTAAGTCGTGCGGTTCTTGTCATGAACCTATGCCAAGAAGTGACCCGCACGCAGACTGTTTGCGCTGTTTGGGAGAAACCCACATCAGTGAAAGGTGCAAAATTTGCAAATCATTTAAGCCCCAGACTAAAAGGGAAAGAGACATTAGGCTCCGGGCCAATGTGATGGACTCGTTGCTGACCCCGGGACGCCTCTCCGAGCCGGTACCAGGCACCGCGGTGTTGATACGCGGCGATCAGCCAGTGCCATCAACTAGTCGGCACCGCTCCCCATCCATGGGGCATGCAATGAGGACCAAGAAGACTCCCTCCTCACAACAGCACCGTGGGAAGTCTGGGAAAGAGGCTAGGCCCATGTCAGGCAGTCGTTGATCCCCGTTGGGCCCCAGGCCTCCAACTCATGTAGAGTGGAGTAGCCCGGCCCCTTCAGAACAGGCCTCTCCGGATGCCTTCCACACCCGAAGCCCTCCAGGCGGCCCAGGACATCATGTCTATGCCGGTGCCCGAAGCTCTGCCGATGTTGGCCCCATGCTCCAGAGGCAAGCCGCCGTTGGGATCTCTGCCGTTGCCCCAGGCTCGATACCGGTCTTGGTCGAGGGAATGTTCCCGACGCCAATCATTACCCAGCGTCCGCTCGGGGCAGAGTCCATGTGGATCGCCCCTGACTAGACTGTCGGGCTGGTTTCCGGCCGGCCGGGACTCCCGGCACTGGTCCGCCTCAGAAAGCGGCAGACGTTGTCCTTGGTCCTCGTCCCGGAGAGGATACCGCAGTTGGTCATGGCATGGTCATCGACACCATTCCTGCTCCGAGTCTCCGCCGAGACATCGCAGCCCCGGGCATCGATCGCCGGCGTCTCGCCATCGTGGATCCGCCCGTCGAGGCCATTTGCGGAGCAGCTATTACCGTCAATACCAGTCCTCCATGTGAAGATTGCGATCCTGTGACCGTCGCAGATCCCAGCACCGCCGCTCCTCTCGGTCAAGAGACAGCAGTGGATCCTACGCCAGCCAGGTCTCCATTCGTAGCCGCCCTTCGACGAGCCAGAATGGCCAACTCCGACAGCTGGCCCGCTGGTTCCACAGCAAGTGCAGTGGCACCAAGCGTCGTGGCCAGCCCAGTGATACCAGTGGGCACTGTGGCCTCTGGCGCAGCCCTCGGTGGCCGGAGCTACGGAGGCTCTGTTGGCCTCCATCTCCAGACCCCTGACAAAGGAGTCGGTGGAACATGTCCTCGGCACTGGGCCCGGAGTCCGTCCAGGTGGTGGATCCTCTGGTGCCAGCCGACACCCTGAGCACCGCACCCACCTCTTTGCCCCGCCCGGATGAGGCGATTGCGGCCCCGCCCCCCTCCATCCCACAGGAGGTCTTCAGGGCCCACCAAGACTCTTAAAGAGGGTGGCAGCAAACCTCTAGGCAAAGGAGATGGAAGAACCTGTGGACTTCCTATTCAACGTTGTGTCCCCATCGGCACCGGGTAGGGTGACCTTGCCACTCCATGAAGGGGTGGCTAAGATTTCAAATGCCCTGTGGCAAACACCGGCCTTGTTGGCCCCTATATCAAAGAAGGCTGAGCAAAAGTACTTCATACGTGCTAAGGGGCATGAGTACCTATATACCCACCCAGCGCCCAACTCCCTGGTGGTCGAGTCGGTCAACCACAGGGAACGACAAGGTCAGCCAGCCCCGACCCCAAAGAACAAAGACTCTCAGAGACTGGACTCTTTCGGTAGGAAAATTTGTTAGTCTTCGAGCTTCCAGTTACGGGTGGCAAACCATCAGGCTCTCCTGGGCCGGTATGAATTCAATCTGTGGGGCTCTCTGCCCAAGTTTGAGGACTCCCTCCAGGAGCGTATTAAGAAGGAGTTCAGGGTGCTCATGGAGGAAGGGACATCGGCAGCTCGAGCTTCCTTGCAGGCTGCCTCAGATGCTGCGGATATGGCTGCGTGATCGATGGCCTCAGAGTGTCTATGAGAAGGGCGTCATGGCTCTTGCTCTCTGGGCTGTCCAGCGAGGTGCAGTCTTCCATGCAGGACCTCCCGTTTGATGGGAAAGCTTTGTTTGCAGAGGAAACAGATACAAGACTGCATGGCATGAAGGACTCCTGCACGACCCTCCAGACACTGCGTCTATATGTCCCAGCTCCGGCAAAACCTAAATTTAAGCTGCAGCAGACTTCTACCCCGGCTGCCCTCCCGAAGTATGAGGCTGCCCATAAGTAGCGGGACTATAAGAGACGCCCTCATAGGCAGTCTCGATCTGCCCCCTAGCCTGGGCCCTCTAAGGGCAAACAGGCGGGGAAAAGGCATTTTTGACGGGACGCTCGGGGGCATCCTGCCAGTCCTCGTCAGGGATCCAACCCCAATAAAGCTTCCCTTCTCCAAACGGTTGTGTGCTTTCCTCCCGGAATGGTCGTGGATCATCTCGGACCAATGGGTCCTCAATACCATCTCCCGAGGTTACACCCTCCAGTTTACCTCCTCCCCACCCAACCACCCCCCGCCCCTGTTCCTCCTGAGGGACCCCTCGCATGAAGCCCTGCTCGAGCAGAAGGTGGGGCGGATCCTGGAACTAGGAGCGATAGAGGCAGTGCCTGCGGAGTTCACGGGCAATGGGTACTACTCCTGTTACTTCCTTATCCCAAAGGCCAAAGGGGGGCTCAGACCCATACTGGACCTACGGGGCCTAAACTAGCACATGGTGAAGCTCAAATTCCACATGGCTTCCCTGGCCTCCATCATCCCCTCTACAGGACGCGTACTTCCACATCCACATTCAAGGGGCACAGGCGCTTCCTCTGGTTTGTGGTGGGACACAATCATTACCAATTTACGGTCCTCCTGTTTGGACTGTCCACTATCCACTGCCACCAGGGTGTTTACAAAATGCATGTTGGTAGTAGCGGTCTACCTGAGACGGCGGGGGGTCCAGATCTTTCCCTATCTGGACGATTGGCTAGTCAAGGGCACCTCCCGGCTGCAGGTGAGGAATCACGTGGCGCTCCTCCTGTCCACGTGCACCGCCTTGGGCCTGCTGGTAAACAACACCACGTCCACATTAGTCCCGGTCCAAAGCATAGACTTTATCAGGGTGCTCCTGGACGCAGTGTCGGCCAAGGCCTCCCTCCTGCCAGACAGGTTCAAGACTCGGAAGGGTCTCATTGACTTGGTCACAAGGTTCCCGGTTACAACAGCCAGGGTTTGCCTGCAGCTCTTGGGTCATATGTCGGCGTACACGTACGTGGTCCATCACACCAGACTCAGGATGAGGCCTCTCCAGCTCTGGCTGGCCTCGAATTTCTCCCAGGCCACGGACGGGATGGACAAGGTCCTCACAGTGCCACACTCAGTGATCACCTCCCTGAGGTGGTGGTCCACCCCAAGCAACATGCTCCAAGGGGTCCTGTTCAGGCACAAGGCCCCATCGTTGGAACTGGTGTCCGATGCGTCAGACCTGGGTTGGGGTGCCCACGTAGGGAGTGTTCAGACCCAAGGTCTGTGGTCGGCTCAAGACCTGACCCTACACATAAACGTCAAAGAACTCAGGGCTGTGCGGCTGGTATGTATGGCCTTCTGCTCGTGCCTGGAGGGCAAGATAGTCAAGGTCCTCACGGACAACACGGCCTCCATGTTCTATATCAACAGGCAAGGCGGGGCCTGATCCTCTGCCCTCTGCCAAGAAGCCCTCAGGCTGTGGGACTTCTGTACAGCCCACAATATCCACCTGAAGGCCTTCCACTTAGCGGGCATCCAGAACAAGAAGGCGGATCGCCTAAGCAGGGACTTTTCCTCGCAACATGAGTGGTCCCTCCACCTGAAAGTGGCCCACCTGCTCTTCCAAAGGTGGGAACTCCCCAGGTGGACCTGTTCATGACTCAACAGAACCAGCGATGCCCCTGGTTCTGCTCCGGGGGGGCCTGGGAAGGGGCGCTATCTCCGATGCCTTTCTCTTGTCGCGGTCAGGCAGGCTTCTCTACGCCTTTCCCCTGTTCCCGCTAATCAGCAGGGTCTTGGAAAAGATAAAGTCGGACAAGGCCCAGGTCCTCCTGATTGCCCCGGCGTGGCCCAGGCAGTACTGGTAAGAGACCCTCATGAGCCTGGCAGTAGCTCCGCCGTGGCTGTTACCGCTCCGCTCGGACCTGCTCTCACAGGACCAGGGCCGCCTCCTCCATCCCAACCTAGTGGCTCTCCATCTCATGGTGTGGCTGCTCAATGATTAGGGGGAGAGGAGAGGGCGTGCTCAGAACAGGTTCAGTGTGTCCTCCTTGAAAGCAGGCGACCCTCCACTTGCCGTGTTTACTTGGCTAAGTGGTCACGATTCTCTAAGTGGGCGGCGGACTAGGTTGTCTCCCCGGTGTCTGTCCCTATCCAGCTTATCCTTGATTACCTCCTCCACCTGAGGGCCCAGGGCCTGGTGCCCTCATCGGTCAAGGTACACCTGGCGGCCATATCAGCCTTCCATCCGCCGGTGCAAGGACACTCAGTGTTCTCCCACACTATCACTGGCTGGTTCCTTAAAGGTCTGGAACGCCTCTTCCCGTACTCTAGGCCCCTGGTTCCACAGTGGGACTTAAACCTGGTCTTAGCTTGTCTCACAGGGCCCCCGTTTGAACTGTTGGCCACGTGCTCCTGGTCTCACCTCTCGTAGAAGGTGGCCTTCCTGTTTGCTATCATGTCGGCTAGATGAGTCTCGGAGCTCAGGGCCCTGACCTCCGAACCCCAGTACATGGACTTTCACAAGGACAAGGTCCAGCTCTGCCCACACCCCACGTTCCTCCCTAAAATGGTCTCCGCATACCACATGGGTCAGGACATTTTTCTGCCGGTCCTCTGCCCTATGCCTCACGCATCCAGTGTGGAGCACTGCCTCCACACGCTCGACGTGCTGTGGGCCTTGGCTTTCTACCTCGAGCGGACTAAGCCATTCAGGAAGTCCTTGCAACTGTTTATCGCCTTGGCTGAGCGTGCAAGGGGCCAGCCGATCTCCACCCAGAGGCTTTCCAACTGGATCACTTCGTGCATCCGGTCCTGTTATGAGCTGGTGGGCGTTCCCCCGCCACCCATTGTGAAGGCACACTCGACCTGGGCACAGGCCTCGTCAACTGCCTTAGTAGCCCACGTCCCCATCCAGGACATTTGTAGGGCTGCCACGTGGTCTTCAGTTCACATGTTCACCTCGCACTATGCGATTGTCTCCCAAACCAGGGAGGACACCGGGTTCGGCAGGGCCATCCTGGGAACTTGTGAACTCCTACCCACCTCCCACAGATATAGCTTGGAATCACCTACTGTGAAATACACGTGAGCAATCACTCAAAGAAGAAAAGACAGTTACCTTTTCCGTAACTGGTGTTCTTCGAGATGTGTTGCTCATGTCTATTCCACATCCCACCCTCCTTCCCCTCTGTCAGAGTTGTCTGGCAAGAAGGAACTGAGGGTGGGGGGAGCATGCAGCTCCCCTTATACCGCGCCAGGCAGGTGCCACTCCAGGCTCCCCCCTACGGGTACTGCTAGGGGAAAAACGTCCGGCACCGGTGCACTTGGTGAGCACGCACACCTACTGTGGAATAGACATGAGCAACACATCTCGAAGAACACCAGTTACGGAAAAGGTAACTGTCTTTTCAGCTAATTATCCACCTTAATGCCTAAATCTTTTTCAGAGTCGCTGCTTCCCAGGATAGAGTCCCCCATTCTGAAAGTTTGGCCTACATTCTTTGTTCCTAGATGTGGACATTTACATTTAACCATATTAAAATGCATATTGTTTGCTCGCTCCCAGTTTACCAAATGATCCAGATCACTCTGAATCAGTGACCTGTCCTCTTCATTATTTACCACTCCCTCAATTTTTATATCCTCTGCAAACTTTATCAGTGATGATTTTATGCCTTCTTCCAGGTCACTGATAATGTTAAATAGAGTAGTGCCAAGAAATAATCCCCGCAGGACCCCACTGTAAATACACCCACTCAATGGCCATTCCCATTTACATTTTAAGACCTATCAGTTAGCCAGTTTTAATCCATGTAATGTGTGCCATGGTTAATTTTATATTCTAGTTTTTTTAATCACAATGTCATGCTGTACCAAGTAAAACACCTTCAAAAATTCTAAATATATAACATCAACTCTATTACCTTTTTCAACCAAGCTTACAATTTCAAAAAAAGATATCCGGTTAGTTGGACTGGATCTATATTCCATAAACCCATGTTGATTGGCATTAATTACATTACTATTCTTTATTAATGTAGTGCCATATCTGCCACTCTATTGGCTTGCCTGGGATCAATGTCAGGCTGACAAATCTATAATTGTTAGGCCATCCTGTTTACTCTTTTTAAAAATTGGCACACTAGCTTTCTTCCAGGCTTCTAGAACTTCCCCAGTGCTCCAAGATTTATTGAAAAATCAACATTAATCTTCCACGGAGCAGCTCAGCCAGCTCTTTTAAAACTCTTGGATGCAAGATATCTGGAGATTCTGATTTTAAAATGTCTAACTTAAGTAGCTTCTGTTTAACATCCTCCAGAGATACCAATGGAATGGAAACAGAGTTATCATTACCATGTGAAATTATATCATCGTTTTCCCCCCAAAAAAACAGAAACAGCAACATTTAAACACTTGTGCCTTTTCTGCATTATTATTGATAATTCTACCATTTCCATTTAATAAATGGACCAATGCCATTGTCAAGATTTTTTTTGTTTTTTTGTTCCTCATATACTTAAAATAACTACTTATTGCCCTTAATACTGTTGGATTTCTTCTTCTGTCACTTTGCTTTCCTTATGAATTGTTATTCTATTTATTCTGCCCCAGAACTAAAATTTAATGTTTACCATTCTGTTTTATGATTGGATTTCACTTCAGAGGGAGGATCACCTATGGTAAGACTCTTAGATCAGCAGACATAGATGAGAAGAAGAAATATCAGAATTCCCAACTATACAATTTTGTATAACTTCATCTGGGATTTCTCTACCCTGGTAATTTATCTGTGACAGGAGTATAAAGACCTCATACCTATTCTTTATGGTGATATTTTTGGCTGGATGCATTGAAGGCAATGGAATACAGAGGCTGACTCAGACTACTAAAATTGGATACTTTGGACTCTATACAAAATGTACAGATTAGGGCTGAACTCTGGGACATGTTAGACATGCTTTCTTGAAAATTACCTGACCCATGCTCTCTAAGCAAACCAGCAATGGGCAAAGGCCTCGATCATCAGGAGTCCAACACTGCTAACCTGCTTTCAGGGTTGAGGGCACAGAAGTTTTAAACCCAATCCCAACATGTTTAGATGATTTATTTATTTGTAAATCTGGCCAGCCAGAGCCTTGTTCAGGAATTACTGTTTTTTCCCTAGGAACATCCAAGAAAGGCGATTTCTCCAGCTTTATGGCTGTACAATCTTGTGTGGCCTGCATGGGCACAAAGAGGGTAAAGGAGGGGGTGGCAGATTGGCATAATCTTTCCTTCCTTCCACCGCTAACTCTGTAACATGCAGCTGCAGAGCTAGAATTGTTTTCACTGTGATTTGGCACTGGCGGCTTTCTATGGCTTGTATAGCTTGGAATATCATGGGTATTTTCAGCTGGCTCTGGGCCCTGCTTAAGTGATCTGTATGTGCTATAACTTGCAATAGTTTCCTTCTTCCTGCTCCTCAGTGCACCATAGACTAAATACATGAACTATAAAATAACAATTCATCCATTTAAAGTTTCTAATTATCAAATTATTTAATTTGTAATTGGACACCATGTAAAGTTGACCAGAGGAGCAGGTAAATTGCAGTGTTATCAATCCTCAGTATTTTATTGGGAGTATCATTATATATTTGGTGCCTTTCTTAAAGCACCAGTTACTGGATTCATTTGATTATGTGAGAATCCCAGCTTTCATTTTGTTAAAAGTAAGTTTCTAGCCTTCATGGTTGCAGAGAACAGCTTGAAAATATGAACTGAGTATATCTAAAAGGTGCAGAAACCAGATGACAAATAAAATGAACTCCCAATTTAAAAAACAAAAAACTTATAATTCTAAAGCCAATTATGATTTTTGACTGACTGTGGTTGGCAGTTCTGAAACTGACCAATGCATGGAAAACTTTACTGAGTACTGGATGTGGAAAATGATGGTCTAAACAAATCATGCCAGAATCAGCTCAGTTCTTCAGCCTTCCAAGATATTGCAGCCAACTTGAGTACTATGAAGTTTAACATTTGTGGGTTAAATTGTTAGAAAAAGGTAAGTTTCTTCTCTGTGGGAACATTCTGATAATTTTCAGAAGAATGTGTTCTCAGACCAAGTTTTCCCTTTCCCGACATTTTTGTACACCCTGCTGGTGTAATGCCTCCTTACACCCAAGAAGTTAGGTATACTATGGGTACGTCTACACTACCCGCCAGATTGGCGGGTAGTGATCAGTCTATTGGGGATCGAGTTATTGCGTCTAATGTAGACATGATAAATCGATCCCCGATCGCTCTGCCGTCGACTCCTGTACACCACGGCGAGAGGCAGAAGCGGAATTGATGGGGGAGCGGTGGCAGTCGACCCCGCACCGTGAGGACGCGAGGTAAGTCGACTTAAGATACATCAACTTCAGCTACGCTATTCTCGTAGCTGAAGTTGCATATCCTAGGTCGACACACCCCGCCCCCCCCCCCCCCCGGTGTAGACCAGGCCTAAGTGCTTTGATATAAAAGATAATGCGTGGATCTGGTCAAGTGAAAAATTTCTCTAAGTTTTAGCTACCTGCATTTTGACAATAGCTGCTGATTGTAAATTACTTTTTTATTGCTAAAAATATCAATAACATGCCTGTAGCTATTCTCACAGCAAGTATTGCCATCAGATGAAAACATGCTATTCTAGCAAGTAATCTCTGAAAGAAGGCATTAATAAATGTGAATATAACCCAGAGCTTATTTTACATTTTTAATGAGTCACATGTAGTCTGAATATTCATTGAGCCATTATTATTTTATATGGGATTCTTATGAAAAGTTCTTAAGCAAACATCAGATGTATGAGGGAAAAAAAGTCTGAATGGTGATATTAGCCGTACATTGAATCAAAAAATTAAATGGGCTCCACTAAGTAAAGATTTTCAAAAATTATCCAAATTAAATCAATGGGCTTTAATATGGATTATAATGGGTATATTTTTAAAAGAGAACGTCAGATTAATTTTCTTTTAGTAAATATGTTTTTAAAATATCAAATTTGCTTTCATTTAATTAGGTTCTGTTTCATGGTCCATGTGACATGACTTTAAGTACAACATCTTGGAAATACAAGCATTTCAGAGTCCTGATTTTAATACTCTAGTGAAATTGTTAGAATTGTGAACATCAGACATGAAAACCTTATCTATAAAAGAACCGATTCATGGGAAGTACTAGAGAGATCCCATGCTTTGGGAATCCTCTAGGAACCCTAGAGGAAAATTCAACCCCCCAGATGCTTGTGCTTGTACTGTCAAGCATCTCGAGATTTAAGAGCGTGAGCCACTTATGTCAGCTTGCTTACATTTCAATTTTGTTATTAGGTTTGTGTATAGAGAAATTTTCACAGGCCTGGTGTAAAGTACAAAAAAAGAAGGGGAGGCACAGACAAGTGGTTCATTTTTATACAAGTCGTGAGGTCTTCATAATCCAACCTTATGAGCAACCAATACGACATCTGGGTGGAATAATGGTAGCAGTTTGTTCCCAGTGCAAAGCTGGATGCTGTTCCTCTTCCCTGCCCTGGCAGAAAGACCCTCTTTTCCACGGGCTATGTTACTACTACTACAGCCCTGAGGCTGTAAGAATTTCTATACCCTCGCTGGATTTGTCTAGATTAAGGGCTGCTCTACACAGAAAACTTACATCAGCATAGCTGTGTCTCTCGGGGATGTGAAAAAAACCACCCCCCAACAGACATAGCTACATTGATCTAACCCCTGATGTAGACAGCGGTAGGTCAATGGAAGAATTCTTCCATCGATCTAGCTACTGCCTCTTGGGAGGTGGATTACCAACGCCAGTAGTTCTCAAACTTTTGTACTGGTGGCCCCTTTCAGACAGCAAGCCTCTGAGTGAGACCCCCCCCCTCCAATAAATCAGAAAACACTTTTTTTTATCTTTAACGCTATTATAAATGCTGGAGTCAAAGCTGAGTCTGGGGTGGAGGCTGACAGCTTGTGACACCCCACCCCAGTAATAACCTCGCAACCCCCTGAGGGGTCACACACACCCAGTTTGAGAACCCCTGACCTACACTGATGGGAGAACCCCTCCTGTCTTTGTAGTGAGTGTGTAACTGAAGTGCTACAGCGGTGCAGCTGTAGTGTTTTAAGTGTAAACATTGCCTAAGGAAAGTGATTGAGGTTAGGTTGGGGCTAGTTAACATAGGTATGACCCACGGTAACATGGGGTGGCTCATTTCTTCCCTAGTGGCTTGACCACATAGAGAGGTTTATAGGTCTGCTACTGCCATTGAGCTAATGCTAGTTCGGCCAGTAGAGGCGCACTCTCTAAACGTCTACATGTGGTCTAATTAATATTTGTTGGCTAACCCTGACCTCTTTTTCTAAATTAGATAACCCCACTCTGTGTGGGGCAATGGCTGGTGGACCTTAGTTCACACCTAACCAGTCTTTGTTTTCTGCGGTGTTCAGGCCTTCAACATTTAAAATAAATCACTGACATGTTTGTCTGGATGTCAGAACCCCATTTAAAAAAATGTATTGTCATTGTTACTGCTCCCTTTCCTGCTAATTCAATGATAAATTCACACCGAGCGTATTTGTTAGTGTGTCAGTACTGCTTGAGCTGTGAAATCAGAAATCCTTCTCCCCATCTCTAGCTCACTCCAGCCTTCTTCCGGCTTCTCCTCAGGGATGTTCAGGAGAGAGAGAGAGAGACATCATGTGGTGGGACAGCATCGCCTGTTTCCCTTGATTTTCAAACTGTCATTCTTATTTAGTCACAACAGGTAAGAGGAAGGATGGTCCAGTCATTAGGGTGGTAGCCTGGGGCTAGGGCAGGGGTGGGCAAACTACAGGCCGGGGGCTGCATCTGGCCCTTCAGATGTTTTAATCAGGCCCTCGAGCTCCTGCCGGAGAGTGGGGTCCGGGGCTTGCCCCGCTCTTTGTATGCCGTAGCTCTGCATGGCTCCCGCAGCTCCCATTGGCTGGCAATCGCAGCCAACGGGAGCTGCAGGGGCGGTGCCTCCAGACGGGGCAGCGCACAGCGCTGCCTGGCCACGCTTCTGCATAGGAGCCGGAGTGGGGACATGTCACTGCTTCTGGGAGTCGCTTGAGGTAAGCACTGCCCGGAGCCTGCACCCTGACCCCTTCCCATGCCCCTATTCTAGCCCTGATCCATGTCCCACCCTACAAACCCCTCGGTCCCAGCCCAGAATCTCCTCCTGCACCTCCAGCTGGAGCCCTCATCCCTCCACCCACACCCCAACCTCCTGCCCCAGCCCAGAGGCCCCTCCCACACCCTGAACTCCTCATTTCTGACCCCACCCCAGAGCCCGCACCCCCAGCCGGAGCCCTCACCCCCTCCCGCACCCCAACCCCCAATTTTGTGAGCATTCATGGCCCGCCATACAATTTCCATACCCAGATGTGGCTCTCGGGCCAAAAAGTTTGTCCACCCCTGGTCTAGGGAGTTCACTGCTCTGCTACAGCTTTCCTGTGGGACCACAGGCAAGTCACTCAGTCTCTCTGTGCCTTAAAATTTTAAGGGCTAGATCTCTAAAAGGACTGAGGTGCCCAAGTCCAAAATGTAGATCCTCAAAACCCCCGCTGAGCTGCCACCTAATCCTGTAGTTGCCTCAATTCCATAAGGGGGATATTGGAAGGGCATCTAGCTTCTAGGAGGTTTAATTTGTAGAATTATGGCTTGCTTCAATACAATATCCTCATAAAGTGTTTAAAATTGTATTACTAGGAGTGTCTTTCTGTTCATAGGAATGTGTGTTAAACTGGTTATGTAACTAAACATATGGAGACCATTGGACACCCGGCTTTAATAGCCCATGGACTAGATTGGATAGTTGAACCCAAGTTCAACAGTTAAAAGAGAGAATGGAGACTCTCACCAAGAGTCTTGCTTTGCTATGGGTTCTGAGTCCAGCAAGAAAGGTCCAACTCAGAATCCTGCATTACACTGGGGATGAAATTCAAACAATTCCACTAGTGTTGACTGTCACAGTTTCAAGGTAACAGCACCTGTAGTCCCCTGTAGTCCTTTGAGGGCAACCACTTAAAGGTTTCTGGCTTCCAGTTGTCACCACTGCTGGGCAGAGCCTCACTCTCTCATGACTGGGAGTTTTAAGGCTGCACAACCCCCTGCCTTGCAGCATGATATCCCCAGCTAGCCAGTTGGTCTAAAACACCAGCACCTGTGCTTTGCTTTCCCTCCAAGGGCTATGACTATGGTATTGCCAGCAGTTACAAGTTACCACACAGCTCTTTCTAAGCAAGCACACTTGTTAAGTAAAAGCATTACAGAGAAAACATACAGAAAACAATAAACATTCCTATGTGCATGTTAAAAGCTCAACAGAAGTTACCCATCAGCCTTATGGGGCCTGGGAGGGGAAACATTCACCCTTGGAGCACCCCCTTTGCATCTGTGCATCAGTGGTATGCTCAACTCGGGCACCTCCTGCAAGCCATCTGCAGCTGGTTCTGGTCTTCTGTGGCTCGGCTTTCCAGACAAGTTATGTAAGTTTCAAATCCCGTCTGGGGCCTCACAAACAATTCAAAACTAATCCAAGTAATTCTGGGGCTACTGAAGTCTTCTGTTTCTACTTCAGGCCCTAGCTCAGGGCCTCTCCCCCATAGGAGCCTACTCTCCTCTGTAGGAGGGTCCTGCCTCCTCTGCAGTCTCTCCCTGGATCCCACTCACTTTCCAGGGTCCACCATGTAGGCATAGATCTTGTTGGGCATTGAGTAAACTCACATATAGGGTGATGTGAGTGCAAACTTAAACTGTGAACAATGATCTGAGACAGTGTTTTTGGACTTGTTAAGTGGGAAAACCCTGAACTGATATGTCCTCCCCTTATGTCAAGCTTAAGTGATTGGTCCTTACATGATCCATACGACGTCCAAACCAATTAGATTCAAGAAGTAAAGGTGTCAGTAGCTAAGAAAAATGTATACACATGGTGTAGCACGTGACGTGATGTGGAATTGCGGTATCAACCTGTGCCAAAATGCCTTGTGCTTGAGCCAGGCCAGTTTGAGTGTAGTGTTGCTGTATGCCTAATAATAGGGTTACCATACGTCCTCTTTTTCCCGGACATGTCCGGCTTTTCGGCAGTCAAACCCCCGTCCGGGGGGAATTGCCAAAAAGCCGAACATGTCCGGGAAAATGGCGGCTCTGTTTAAGAGCCGGGCTGCCTGAACGCTACCGGCTTCGGGCAGCCCCGTGCCTCCAGACCCTGCGCCGCCGGAGCCCGGGAGGGGAAGTGCCCGGCTGGGGGCGCAGGGTCTGGAGGCACGGGGCTGCCCGAAGCCGGTAGCGCTCGGGCAGCCCGGTTCTTAAACAGAGCCTCCAGCGGCTGCGGCTCTGTGTAACTGACACTGTGTCAGTTACACAGAGCCCCGGGGGCTGGAGGCTCCAGCCGCCCCCGCTCTGTTTAAGAGCCGGGCTGCCCAAGCGCTACCGGCTTCGGGCAGCCCCGTGCCTCCAGATCCTGCGCCCCCAGCCGGGCACTTCCCGTCCCGGGCTCCGGCAGCGCAGGGTCTCCAGGCACGGGGCTGCCCGAAGCCGGTAGCTCTGGGGCAGCCCGGCTCTTAAACAGAGCCTCCAGCGGCTGGGGCTCTGTGTAACTGACACTGTGTCAGTTACACACAGCCCCGGCGGCTGGAGGCTCCAGCCGACCCCGCTCTATTTAAGATTTAGGTGAGGATTTTGTGTTGAGATGGAACTTCAGGGTCCCTGATGAACTAGTCAACAAGTTCTAACAAATACTTTGGAATCTGCCATACCTCCTGCACACTTTGGGGTTTCTACTTAATTTCATTTTTTTAATCAACACGTTTGTTTTTCCACTAGCTAAAATAGTTGTGTTACATTCCCCAAGACTCCTGTATGCCTGTTGAATGGAGAAGGTATACTGTTACGGTGACCATGATTATAGTTTTAAGTTCCTAGGACCTGTAGATGTGAACAGGATTCTAGGTGGTAGTTTGGTATAAGTATTTGTTTATTTTGAAGGGGACCCCTAGTTGCAACCTAAGTATCAATGATAGTGAACACTGCTATTTTTTCTGCTTTAGTAGTGCACTATCTATACAGACACTGATTAATGTGTTGGCCATGCCTTCTGGCCAAATGGACTGTGATGATGGACTGATTGTATAAACATTAATAGAACATGAATCTCCATTTTATCAGACACCTATCTTAAATGTTTCTACGGGTCTCATTACCATAGTATAATGTCTCACAACACTTCGATGAAATAGAGAACTGCTGCTAGCCCCATTTTATGTTTGACTTGCCTGAGGTCACACATGAGGTAGAGAAGCAGGTAATTGAAGCCTGTTTTTCCAATTTCATGCTAGCATTCCTACCACTGGACCATCCTTCAGTGTCAACTTGAAACTGCTTTGGACATTTCCGACCATTCTTGGCGACATCAATCCGCTTGCTAACTCAAAGACATTATTTTTTTAAGTCTTACTAAGAAGTTTATTTCTGACAAGCAATCTGACAATATTCTTGTGAATCACTCAGTATCACTATAATGTATGCTGCCATTCGTACAAGAAATAACCAGATTAAATAATGTGTTAGGCAGACTATAAAAATAGAACTGTTATGTTTTAATTGTAGGGAATGTGTTCATTTCTGTGCTAGGCTGAGTGGCATGTGAGTATAGACTTGCAGCCATACCACCATGGGCTTTGATCCTGCAGTGAGCAACGTGTGATTGCATAGGGCTGCCTACACAAAGCTCATTATTGGCTCAGGGCTGGTAATCCCCCTTTATACCGTACTGTACAATTGGCTAGCTGCATTTTTTTCATCACCTACTTTTAAGTACAGGCTGTACAGACACTTTACGTCCTACTCTTACGGCATATCAGCCCCTTTAAGGCCAGGATTTTAGAGCACTTTCAGAGTTATAAGAGACAGCCTCTGATTGAATGGGAGCATGTGACTGGGCATGAGCACAACCCGCTGGCGGAAGCTGCCTGTGGTCTGTGTGTGTGTGAGGAGGGGATTTGGAGGGGAATAGCGGCGTGCTGGAAGATATCAGAGCATGAGAGGGGGCAGGGTTTGAAGAGGACCAGCTCTGGGTTTATGGCTAAGAGGGAGCTGGGGAAAGAGGCTTGTGACAGCTGCGGGTAAGAAGCCTTCCTGAAATGAAGAGAGAAGTAGTAGATGGAAGCCAGAGCAGATGGCTGCTTCTCTGTATAAAGCCTGGAGTAAAGGGAGGGCTTGGATTTCCTTATTTGCAATAATGAACCTTGTCATGGAAGGGGAAAACTTATCTTCACACTATCTCCCACTGTCCAGGAGACTATTGGTTGAGTGTCTGCAGTGTAAGTATTGGTCAAACCTTTAATTACAAAATGTTGACCAAAAAAAAGGGAAAATGCAGACTTCTTCCCTTCTCACCCATCCCCCGGCCTAGTTTTCCACCAACACTAATGGGCAGGAAGTAGGAACCTTATGAAGTGTCATTATTATGTGCTCGTGCTGGCCCATTATTCAGCACTGCCTCCAGAAGTTCCATGCTTTCCTCCAATAAGAGCACTCATAAACCAGTCAGGAAAAAGCACCAAGAGGCATCCCCATGATGATGCTTCAATCTCTTCTTCCCCTTCAGCAGGAGTCAAACAAGGCTGGCTTATGGCACTTCAGTAAATTGTTTTTTTTGGGGGGGAGAATGAAGGGGGCAGGGGCGGGGAAGAGGGTACCCATTTGTGGTCCAGAGTCTAAGCTTGCTTTTAAAACAAGTCTCTTGATCTACTCTCTAGTCCTTAGTATAGCAATGATAACCTTCAGAACGTGTGCCAAGTGGAAACTGATACAGTGACGCCTTTTACCCCTGATTTGGTGAGTGAGAATATAGAAACAAATGGGGATTTTGAGGGAGGTCCTGCTAAAATTACTCCTTGTAGTGAGATGATAGTGTGATGAATTTTTTTTTCTGAAGGGCAAGAATAAAGGACACATAAATCAATTATTTAATCAACTGATTGATTGCTGATTCCCTCTCATGGTTAGGTAGATTATTGTAAGCAGGTCTAATCTACTGCATGGTACTTGGCTCTCTTCTCATTTCATAAAGAGTAAAAAATAAATGAAATATTTCAATTCAAATTTCATTAAAAATGTCAATGCTGGAAAATAGAAAGCTTTCAATAAAATACTGGTTCAAAAAATTTCATTCAGCTCTAATAATTTAGTCCAGACATCACTGTGCAAGGAAAATTGTAGGTTAAGGTTACGACACATTTGATTCCGGTAGCGGGGTGGTCACCCCGCTCCGGTTAGGAAGGGGCGGGCTGAGCTGGGAAGCTCAGGCCTGGTGACCTCCCAAGCTGAGGCCTGACAGGAAGGCCTAAGGAGGTACTGGGCCTGCAGGGAAAGGCAGCAGGTCCAACCCCCTAGCCAATGATGAATGGCCATTTCAGACTGCAGTTTGCCCCTGAGTAAAGGGGCTAGATGAGAACTGGCAGTGGGTCATTGAGGTGACGTGGGCTCAGGGGATTGGGGTTCCCTGGGGAGGGGAGACCCAGAGTGTGGGCACTGCTGTGGGGCAGCACCCCAAGGTAAGGGGCACCGGGGTCTGGGAGGGACGCAGGGCCTGAAGTGCTATAAGTGGTGGAGATCAGGAGGAAGCAGGCACCAGTAGGAAGACACCGGCCAGCAGGAGGTGCTCCGAAGCAGGAACTGAGCTAATTCCCAGATGACCAGCAGGAGGCGCCGCAGCAGTGAGTACCCGCCATGCTACAATTCCGTTCACTATTCTTTTTCTTCAGACTCACATATACGAATTAGAAGACTGCATATTTCTGTACATTTCAAAGATCTTTCAGCCATTTCAAAAAAACTCTTTGAACTCATTTAAGGGAGGAGACCTTTCAGGTGCGTACAAAATCGTCAATCTTTCTAAGGATCCCCCACATCCCTTTTTCGGTGTGAGTGGATGGCCTACTTGGAATTATTTCTGTTAGCATGTTAATGAACACTTTACCCGAGGGGTTCTCTTTGTTTCCTAGCTAAATATAATTTGGAACGCTAAAGTACATAGAAAAAAATATAAATCTAACCTACTGCTATAGCAGATAGAGTTCATATCAAACAGCAACACATCAACCGTCAGTCATAAAATGTCCCATTAAGATGACAGATGAAGTAGCAGTTAATAATTGTTAATGTTTCCACCACAGAAGAGTTCCTGTTCAGTAAATAGCTGGTCTAAATGCTTTAATTATACTATTGGTGATTACCATTTTTTAGCCCACAGTTAAGCAATGAAACACAATAAGGCAAGAATCATTAGCCTTAATACCAACCACAAGAGTGAGTGGCTTTTAAATGTCCTCGGTGAGTTTGTTAGAAGAAAAAATGCCTGCATTGTAGCAACTTATTACAATTGGCCATTGATTGTTTTGTATTTAAAGCAAAGTTTAAGTAGAAAACCATCAGCTTAATGAATTCACCATATCGTTCACAAATGAGAGTTATCAAAGTGTTTTGTGGATACAGAACATAAATTGAACAGATTTTGTGACTCTGAGATGAGTTTTGTTTCATGATGGGCCTGCTCCTGCTCCCACCAAGTCCATGGTAAAACTCCTATTTATTTCAGGAGTGCAAGATCAGACCACTGAGGGGAGAGGGGACGTATGTGTATGTATATGCATTTTCAAATGAATAGTAAATGTCAAGTGTGACAATAAGGGAAATGAGTGTCTCTTGCGACTGTAGTAAAGAAGGATTAAGATAGGACGGGATCATGTTGTCCCGTCAGTAGCAATAATATGTAGCTCTCTTATAGCATTCTTCATCCATAGATCTCAAAGTGCTTTACAAAGGAGATGGGGAAACCGAAGCACAGAGAGGTGAAGTGACTTGCCCAAGGTCACCCAGCAGCTTGTCAGTGACAGAGCTGGGAATAGAAATCAGGTCTTGAGTCCCAGTCCTGTGCTCCACTAGGCTATATGGCTTCTCTCTCTAGAAATTACATAGGAAAAACTATGTTATTTGTTTGAAGAAAAGAGATTGAAATTGATACATGGCTCTCCCTTTCTCTTATAGATAGAAGAAGAATTATTATGGGTGAGGATACATTGTATAGACCCTCCTATCTGGTTGGGAAAGGGTTTGAAGTGTTATCCCTGAGTAGGGGAATCTCAAGGGAGAAAAAAAAATGTTAGCATAAAAATTATTTGCTTTCTTTGTAGAGACTGGGAATGGGACTGACCTCAGGTGGAGATGATTGTTCCCTTAAGTAAGAGGATTTTGGGCTTTAGAAGAGAGGCTGTGAAAGTCACTGGCTCTAGAGTTTCAAGGAACAGGGAACAAACAAGTGAGACTCGCTCACCTGAAGGCAAGAAAAAAACCATTTGTTTTGCAAGAGAGACAAGTGGATGAAGTAATATCTTTGATTGGACCAATTTCTGTTGGTGAGAGACAAGCTTTCGAGCTTACACAGAGCTCTTACTCAGGTCTGGGAAATAAACTGTCACAGCTAAATACAAGATGGAACAGATTGTTTAGCACAGTAGTTAACACATATTTCAAAGGACCATTCAAGGTGAAGTGGCCTGTTAACAATTCTCCAGTCATAGGGGGAAATGAGGAGGAAAAAAACCTGTGTGTGTGTGGGGGGGGGGGGGGCGGGGCAGGCGAGGGTTAGTGGGTTACAGATTGTTGTAATGAGGCATAAATCCAGTGTTTCTATTCAGTACATGATTTTTAGTGTCTAGCAAAGATTTTTGTTTTGCAAGTAATTTGGACCATAGGAAGACTAGTTTTTGCTGTGGTTGCTGGTCAGAGTGGACTGGTCAGTTCCAACGGGTCTATCTGTAAACTTACACAAATGTTTTTTCAAAAATTTTTCTCTTTCAATATCTAACCCTATTGCTCTCAGATATAATGGGTTTGATGTTGGCTTTAGGCACACATATTATAAAGTTTTATTTGGAGTGGGAATAAGAAACAAAGGACAATACGAAAAGAGAAGAGGACAATGCCAATTGGCCTGTACCAATGTGGTGACCTCTGCTCCTAGGTGAATGTCTCCTAGTAGTCTCCTATGATGAGATCCAGTTGAGTAGGAAGTCTGGAGGGGAAAAGTTGTCCTCAGTCTCCAAGGCCCTCCACTGCCCATCTGGAGGTATGTCTTTCCTTTGTGGCAGGACACGTGTGGTCTGCTCTGATATTTGGCATTGTTGCAAGAAGTAACTTTTGCTTCTTAAAAAAAATTCACCCCATCGTCTAGACTCTAGGCTGAGCACTAATACTGTTTAATCAAATCACAATAATGTCTGTTTCTAGCATTCCAGTCAGCTGTTCTTATTGAGCCTCTGCATGAAAGATGAAGAGCCAGTGACTGCAGATTGCTTTGTGTGTGACACAAATGTGGTGTCCAGACACCTCTCCTACTAAGATTTGGCTATGGAAGACCTTGTTAAGTTATTGAGGAAAGGTACTGAACTTCAAAAGAGACCTTGGAAGCTAAATCGATATGGTGAGACTGTATTACTCACAGCTGGAGAAGTTTAGAAACTACTAAAAGACTTGAGGCTGTTCTAGCTTATGCCAGGGACCAGGCTGGTCTTTGGTTAGCCTCAAGACCCTGGGATGTAAAGATGGTGTAAATAGAGCAGCTCAGATATAGCCCAGGAGCAGGGCCAATATCTTAAGTCACCCTAAGTATTTGAACCTGCACTTGCACCTGCACTTGCACACACCCCCACTTAAGCAATATGTGTAGCTGAGGAAAAGCACCTAAGTTTTAAATATACCTCCCAACTAAGGACTTGTGTACATTGTTGCAATGGTGCAGCTTCAGTGAAGACATTACCTACACCAATGGGAGAGTTCTCTCGTCCACATAGGTACTCCACCTCCCTGAAAGGTAGCAGCTAGGTTGACAGGAGAATTCTCTCATTGGCCTAGTGCGGTCTACACTGGGGGCTAGGTTGGTTTAACTGTATCACTCAGTGGATTTTGCACGCCCCTCAGCAACATAGTTATACTGACCTAATTTCCAAGAGTAGGCCTAAGAAGCTAAGAGATGTTCACACCTCAATACAGTTGTGATCTAAGGTGACTGGGATCTGTGCTGTTTAACTAAAAATCACTTTCTCTACAGTATTTTATTACGTTAAATGGAGTCTGAATTCCTGAGTTTGAATTATACCTGAAATTACATTTCTACTGCTTGTGTGAAAATCTACAAAAACCAGTGGTTTTGTAGCTGAGTTGGTCCCAGGATATTAAAAAAAGAAGGTGCGTGAGGCAATATCTTTTATTGGACCAGCTTCTGTTGGTAAAAGAGACAAGCTTTTGAGCTTACTGTAAGCTGGTCCAATAAAAGATATTACCTCACCCACCAAAGCCATGAAAAGTAATGTTTGGTTTTGCAGTGTAGTGCATCAAAGTGTACTTGACAGATTTATGTTAGATTTCTTGCCATTGAATAGGCAGTAATAAAAGTAGAACCTAGTTTATCTCATACTGAGATAAGTACACTTTCCATTTTGAAAGAACATGGCATTTTGTGCACTTAGAGTAGCAAACAATCTTCTGATAAATTCTGTTATGTACACGACTTACAAGAACGCAAGGCTTGAATATTAGGTAGTTTCATGCCTTTGCAGGCCAAATCCTGCTCCTAACCTCAATGGGAATACTAAGGCACGTAAGCCAAGCTGAGGTCATATCCTAAGAGGCAGCTGGAACCACTGAGGGTCAGTGACTCTCCGGCAGAATTTGGTGGGAGGGAAGAGGCTCACAAGCAGGGCCGGCTCCAGGCACCAGCTGAGCAAGCTGGTGCTTGGGGCGGCAGATTGTTCGAGGCAGCATTCTGCCCAATCCTAGGGCGGCACGGCTGCTTTTTTTTTGTTTTTGTTTTGTTTGGGTTTTTTTGTTCTTGTTCCGCTCCGGCCACCCTGTAGGGGGCGGCGGCGCGGAGAACCAGAGCGCCCTGCAGGGCAGTCCTCTTCCTTCCCTCCCCGCTGATCGGAGCGGAGCCCTCACGGCAGGCAGCAGGAGGCGGTGCAGCGGGAAGGGCTGCGTGGCAGCGCCCCTGCTGTAGCCCTGGCCACCCCCCTCTCTCTCTCTCCCGCCCGCTCCCCCCCCCAGCCGGTCCCCCTGCACCCGCACGCCGGCCGTGCCGCAGGGTGGGGGTTTTTTTTGTTTTTGTTTTGCTTGGGGCGGCCAAAAAGCCAGAGCCAGCCCTGCTCACAAGTGTTCAACTGAAGCGCATGTTAGATGAGAAAATCAGTGAAGGGTAGCAATCTACAGTGACTTTCTTTTGGGCAGGGAATGGAGCGCTGCCCACCTGATGCCATTTAAAAGTGAAGGTTAGACTCCACATGTGGGAAAAAATAATGTAGCTTTATTCTCTGATTTATAAATTGTTGCTGAGTCTCGCTTCAAGGATGGCTGCATTTCAGTGGTGAGTGAAACGCTCTCTCTAGTTTTATGTCATTTTGTGAAGTGCTCAGGGATGAAAATCACTATATCAATATTTCCTTTTTTCACTAGTATAAAAACAAAATGGGAGACTGTTTTCAGAAGCTACAGAAGTTGGTTCATACACAGAGAAGTTATTAAATGTATATAGAACCACATCGGCCCCACCCTAGAGGGAGCTGGACTGGAGAGTCCCTGTGAAATAGATATAATATGTACTTCCCTACATGGGTGTTGTGATGCTTAATTAATTAGGGCTGGATTCTGATCCTCTTACTGAACAGCGCCCTATTCTACAGGGGTTCGCAACCTTTTGCTTTCTGAGGCCCCCCAATGTGCTATAAAAACTCCCTGGCCCACCTGTGCCACAACAACTGTTTTTCTGCATATCCAGTAGATTAAAAGACAGAGCTGATATTAGGGGGTAGCAAGCAGGGCAACTGCGTGGGGCCCCCCACACCACAGGGGGCCCCACAAAGCTAATTTGCTTCGGCTTCGGCTTCAGCCCCAAGAGGCGGGACTCGGGCTTCGGCTTTCTGTCCTGGGCCCCAGCAACTCTAACACCGGCCCTACTCTCTAGTTTATTTTGGTGGACCACCTGAAACCTGCTCGTGGCTCCCCAGAGGGCCACGGACCCCCAGTTGAGAACTCTGCTATTCTCCAGGTGGACCCATTGATTTCAATAGGACCACTTGCGGAGTAAGATAGTATTTAAGAGAAATAAGAGTCTCAAAATCTGGCTCTCATTTCATTAGTACTTATAGGGGTTAAAATAAAAGTGCAGAGTTCTGGCTTGTGTTGGAGATGATTTAACTAGTTCGTGACACTCCCATTTTCTGGAAGGACCAGGTTTGATCCATAAACTTCATGCATCTTACACTTGTATTCATATGAGCCCACTGTATTCTACTTCTGGAGGTCGCTCCTTCAGATTTAAACCATATGGAGAGGCATATGTTTAAAATCCTCACTTTTGTAGCAAGAAAATGCATCAAGTTACGTCACAGTGCTCAAGATGGCAAGTCTGACTCTAGTGATGTGCATTTAAAACAAACAAACTAAAACCCAGAGATCCTGGCATGGATATATTCCAGTATACATCAGAATCTCAAAACCTGTTTACTGAATGGTGGGCTCAAGTGTATTTTTGCTTTTTCTAATAGAGGGATAGTTTCCAATAGCTGAACCCTTTAAATAGCTGTGGATTGTAGGCTATTCAAGTTTGAGAGTTAGGCACTAAAAATATTCTATTTCATTCATGTATCTTGATTCAGTTTTGTGGTGCTCAACACCTCTGCGACCTGATAACTATTTCCCTGCTTCACACTCCCAACTCTGGTATCTCAGTCATCTCTGAAAAAATTATTTGCAATAAGAGTCACAATCAAGGTTTTCTCTCTATATATTCTATCTTAGAAGACTGTGTGCTTCCTTTGCTTTCAGATACCACACTCGGGGTATAGATCCCATGCTTTTTCCTCTTTTTTTTTTACTTTGAAATTCTTAAACATTTTTATTGTTATGCTTCATCTCATAGAAAAACTTAATTTGTTAGAATACATAATACACAAGTGTTGAGTTTGCAGATGCTGCGATCTTCCTGCTCACATAATGATATTTGCTTGAAAAATTAAATCTCATAAAAGATACTCAAGAGGGAGTTAGTATCAGTGAGCACATCTCAGGTTGTAAAAATCAGCCCTAGTAATAGTTAGCACTGAGTTCCTTATAATAATAGTGTTTTATAATCATGAATTGATCAATGCTAACTACCATTATGATGTAAGTAGGTATGATACCTATTTTATAGGAGGGTAAATAGAGGCACAAAGTAATTAAGGGCCTTCTTGGAGTTAAATGTCCTCAAAAGTAATGCTTAAGTGGAACATAGGCCTTGTGCTGGTCATCAACCCAGGAATGGATTTCACCCAGGTGGGTAGCCAATTTACCGGGATGGTTAAATCCCCTGCACTTATAGAGCTGGGCATAAGGTTGATATTTCAGTTTGGCCAGAAAACTGAAAAATCGGGAAATATTTGGTGCCTGAAATATTATCTAAAAACATAGGTGCTGGAACTAGGAGTGCTGGGGGTGCTACAGCACCCCCTGGCCTGAAGTGGTTTCCATTATATACAGGGTTTACAATTTGGTTCAGTGCACCCCCACTATAAAAATAGTTCCAGCACCTCTGTCTGAAAAATGTTTGGAATGTCAGCAAATCAGAAAGTTCAATTCTTAAAAGGTTTGGAACTTGTCAGCCAATCAGAAATGTCGGTCTTGGGCTTCAGAAAACTGTGTATCCATGGTTTTGTCTATTATAACCTTTAATCCAGTCATTAGGTCACCTGCCTGGGATGTGGGAGACCCAGGTTTGAATCCCAACTGTGCAGCAGGGATACAAACTCAGATCTCCCCCCTCCCAGATGAGTCCTATACACCAGACTTATAGGCTAGTCTGAGGTGGTTTGCTCTCGGGGTATGTCTACACTATATGCGCTTCAGTGGCGATGTTGCAGTATAAATACTTGCTTTAGCAATGGAAGGGATTTTTCCATCGATGTAGTAAATCCACACCCTCAAGAGGGGGTAGCTAGGTAGATGATGAAATTGTTTTTCCACCTAGCAGTGTCTGTACCAGAGATTAGTTCAGTTTAACAGTGTTTCTCAGGGGTGTGAATTTTTCACACTCTAGAGCGATGTAGCTAGGTTGACCTACGTTTTAGGTGCAGACCAGGTTTTAATCTCTCCTGTTGAAGCTGTTTTAATTTACCAATCTACTAGAATTCTTTGAGGGGGTCAGCAAGCATGTGGACAAGGGGGATCCAGTAGATATAGTGTACTTAGATTTTTGGAAAGCCTTTGACAAGGTCCCTCACCAAAGGCTCTTAAGCAAAGTAAGCTCTCATGGGATAAGAGGGAAGGTTCTCTCATGGATCAGTAATTGGCTAAAAGGAAACAAAGGGTAGGAATAAATGGTCAGTTTTCAGGATGGAGTGAAGTAAATAGCAGTGTCCCCCAGGGGTCTGTACTGGGACCTGTGCTTTTCAACATATTCATAAATGATCTGGAAAAAGGGATAAACAATGAGGTGGCAAAATTTACCAATGATACAAAACTACTCAAAATGGTTAATTCCAAAGCACACTGCGAACAGTTACAAAGGGATCTCACAAAACTGGGTGACTGGACAACAAAATGGCAGATGAAATTCAATGTTGTAAATGCAAAGTCATGCACATTGGAAAACATCATTCCAACTATACATATAAAATGATGGGGCCTAAATTAGCTGTTATCACTCAAGAAAGAGATCTTGGAGTCATTGTGGATAGTTCTCTGAAAACATCCATTCAATGTACAGTGGCAGTCAAAAAAAACAAACAATGTTGGGAATCATTAGGAAAGGGGTAGAAAATAAGACAAAAAATATCATATTGCCTCTCCATGGTACGCCCACATCTTGAATACTGTATGCAGTCCTGGTCACCCGATCTCAAAAAAGATATATGGAATTGGTACAGAACAGGGCATCAAAAACGATTAGGGGTATGGAACAGCTTCCATATAAGGAGAGATTAATAAGACTTGGCCTTTTCATCTTGGGAAAGAGATGACTAAGGGACGATATGATAGAGGTCTATAAAATCATGACTGGTGTGGAAAAAGTAAATAAGGAAGTGTTATTTACTCCTTATAACACAAGAACTAGGGGCCACCAAATGAAATAAATAGACACAGGTTTAAAACAAACAAAAGGAAGTATTTCTTCACACAACGCACAGTCAACCTGTGGAACTCTTTGCCAGAGGATGTTGTGATGGCCAAGAGTATAACAGGGTTAAAAAAAGAACTAGATAAGTTCATGGAGGATAGAACCATCAATGGCTATTAGCCAGGATGGGTAGGGATGCTGTCCCTAGCCTCTGTTTGCCAGAAGCTGGGAATGGGCGACTGATGATGGATCACTTGATGATTACCTGTTCTGGTCATTCCCTCTGGGGCACCTGGCATTGGTCACTGTCAGAAGACAGGATACTGGGCTAGATGGACCATTGAGCTGACCATATGGCCGTTCTTACGTTCTTGTATAAACACATTGGCCAGAAGGCGAGAGTGAGAATGACATTATAGCTGGGCGATTAAGACACTCATCTGGGAGATAGGAGATGTGGATTCAAATCCCTCCTTTGAATCAGGCAAAGAGAAGATTTGCCCAAACTTACTAATAACTAAAGCCTTTTTCCATCTGCCATTAGCTGCAATAGAAGCTGGATGAGTGTGTGTGTGTGTGTGTGTCCAAATAGTTAGAGATACAAAAGGCAGAATTTATCATTCAACCTCACTGAACAAAACCATTGTAACTTATTTTTTTCTGAAAAATAGAAGGTAGGAAACCTTATCTTCTGTGCCTCTACTTGTGAGAAATCTAGTAAACAGCTCTGTACTTGTATGTTTGCTTATTACACTGGCGAGGGCACTCACTGAGGTCTGGGAAACGTATGTTCCCTTCTCCTCATCTGGCAGAGGGGGAACTGAGCCGGAGCCTCTCACATCCTGGAGGAGTTCCTTAACAACTGGGCTAAAAGTTATAAGGGCAAGGGCGCTGGAACAATTTTTATAGTGGGAGTGCTAAGAGCCACTGAACTAAACTGTAAACCCTGTATATGATGGAAACCACTTCAACTCCATATACTATGCCACCCTTACTTCTATACTGCTGTTGGCGGTGGCTCTGCCTGCAGAGCTGGGCTCCCGGCCAGCAGCCGCCATTCTCCAGCCGCCCAGCTCTGAGGACAGTGCTGCCGCCAGCAGCAGCACAGAAGTAAAGGTGGCAATACCGCTATTGACTGATTTTAGGATGGCCGGAGATCAGTCGAGAGATTCATCTCCCTATCCACATCTATCATCGCAGTTTAAGCTTGCCCAAAATAAAAACCAACAAGAGTGCAGGAGTAAAACTCAGGTACATTTATTAAACTAACAACAGTTCAACAAGGTAAGTAAACTGGGTATGCTATAAAGGACTCCCAACACAGGTAAGTAAAGTAAATAGGCAAAGGTGACACTATAACTATACTGACTGTGACCAAAAGGTTTTACTTCCTCCCCAAGATGGGTTCCAGGTGAGCGGTTTGGAGGACTCAAAAGGTCTCTACTATATCTTGCAGCTTATCTGGAGCCTCCTGACCTCACGGAGCAGATCGGGATCGACCAGGTGACTCGGCAGGGTGAGAAGTGGACCTCAGGCAACAGATAGGTGGTAACTCTGTTTAGTGCTGGTGATTCTTCTTCCTTCTTCCCTGCGGCGTTGTGGGTATAAGTAAGATCCAGATGAGAGGGTGGCAGCTCACCCTTGCGTGCAAATGTGTTAAACCCTCCCACAACCCTAAGGCGTGGTGCTCTGCCTTATGAACCTGAGTACAGCACTCTGCCACTCAGATGGACAGCACCCTCCTTTAGATGTGCTAGCCCTTATATGCCCTGCTGTTACTGGGCAGATTGCATGTTGCATGGTTGCCCGGTTGCCCGCCTTTTGGCAAAAAGGGCGGGAAACTATCCCTAAGGAGGGGGAAGAAAGGCAGCCAAGATGGATTCCTAGTTGTTGCTAGGATGGCGTGTGGGTATTAATATCTAGAACAGAAATACAAAAATTCTCCTCCTACAATAACGTTGTTGACTCCCTTTTGGGTCAGGACCACCAGTTTGAGAAATGCTAGTTTAGCCCATGTAAGTATGTCCTAGATTTCTAACACATGGCATCACTAACAGAAGCTAGCCCACCACCCTGATTTTCTCATTGTTAGCAAAGGATTAACACCCTCCCCAACACCCAAATCCTCCATGACAGCATGGCACAGCATATTCAGGATAACAGTACATGAAGTTTCCAGGGCGATATTTGTGAACCATTACAGGATAGCAATTACAGGCTCAGAAGACCCAGCAAGGGCTGGCAGTGCCCTCCAGCTTGCCTGGGGCAGGCCATTACTGCACAAAGCCAAGCAGTAACAAATGACAAAGCCCAGGATGACAGCCTCAGCTGGCCTCATTACAGCATTATATATAAAACCCCCCTTCTCCCGCACTCCCAATATGCACAGCATGCAAGACCACCCTGGAACTGAGCCCTGCACCCTGTTCCCAGCAGGTAAGGTGACCAGATGTCCCAATTTTATAGGGACAGTCCCGATTTTGGGGTCTTTTTCTTATATAGGCTCCTATTACCCCCCAACCCCTCCTGATTTTTCACATTTGCTGTCTGGTCATCCTACCAGCAGGCCTTTGAGCACCAGCATTTAATAAAGGTTTCTTGCTCCTCACTTGAACCCAAAGGAAACAGAAAGTTACAAGGGACGGGGGAGGAGGGCTGTAATTAATTCCACGGGCCCGTTGCACCTCTTCCTGTCCTGTTGCCATAACCCCTGCTCTGCCCCCTGGCTCAGCCCTGCTCTTTAATTTCCGTGGTGCCCTGTCCCGCTGCCTCCGTCCCGTGCGCAGCTCGGCCTCTGCCCCGCCTGTGTGCGTGTCAGCCCCAGGCTCTGTGGCAGGAGGGAGGGAGGGATCTTCGGTGCGTCACATTCACCCAGCTCCGGAGCCTGCAATTCCCAGCCGCTGCCTCCAGATGGAGCCTGTTCACCAGGCCCGGCCCGGCCCGGCCCGGCCCGCTCAGCGGGAGCAGGAGAAACCCCAGCAGCGCGCAGGGCGGGGAACAGCCTGGCGCGGGGCTTCCAGCTGACACATCCCGACTCGCCCGACGCCTGCCACCCCCGGGAACCCTGAACGCCGATCCCGAGAGGAAAGCAAAGCTGGGGCGTCCCGTTACTGCCCCTCACCCCCCAAGCGGGCACAAGCACCAGAGGCGGGGGGCCGCGATACAAGATAGAGAACCCCCCCGTCTGTCCCAGCACCCTCCTCCCCGCTAACGCTGGTGCTGGAGAAAAGCCCCTCACCCCCAGGGGAGCCTCTGGGTACAGAGGCCAAGATGCGGCCACTTAAGGTATCTGCAAACGTTGATGGGCAACTGAGGTGAGAGCAGTGATGTTCTGACAGCCGCCTGCGGCCAGTTGCTTGTTAATTTCCACGCGCGGGCCACGTGTTCCTCGATGGCCCG
This sequence comes from Malaclemys terrapin pileata, assembly GCF_027887155.1. Taxonomy (NCBI): domain Eukaryota; kingdom Metazoa; phylum Chordata; order Testudines; family Emydidae; genus Malaclemys; species Malaclemys terrapin. The sequence goes on from NC_071505.1 coordinate 39,568,625, forward strand.
GTGATTATTATTTATTGATCACAGACCAGCACCAGCACCACCCGGAGCCTCAGGAATGCCCCGCCCAAAGGGTTCCCTCGCTGTGTCTGAATGACTTAACATCTCTTCCCTGGGCTGGGGCTAACAGCCATGTTCCTTAGGAGCCCATATGTTTCCCCCGCCTTATCTCCCTCCCTCCCCCCAACCATAATTGGCTTTTACTGCAACTCAAACCCGATAGAAACCCTTGTTTACCTAAACGTTGTGGTCTCAGACCGCCGCCCTGGGGAAAGGTGTGTGTATGTGTTAACTGCGGTGTGTGCAAAAGGAGGCGAAAGCTTGTAAGACCTGGGAGGCGGGGTACCCGAGTCTGAGCCTTCATAGCCAGATCCAGGGGGCTTCCTATCGGCGGGGTTGGTTTGTTCTGCATCCCAGATGTGATTTGCTTGGCGCTAAACGGCGGGGATTATCCTGCGAGATCCCGAGCAGGGAAAGCTCCCTTTGCCCCTGGCCAGGCTGAGTGCCTGATAAGAGGTGGATTAGGAGGAGAGTTAGACAGACCAATAGCGGCTGCCAGTGGGTGTATTTGTTATTCACATGGAAGAGACTTCGCGTCGTGCTCTGGAATCGCTGCCTCTTTCAGCACCAAGAACAGCTACAAGTGCAGCTCCTCGCGCGCCGGCATGCACTGAAATGGGGCTGAGAGCCACCGAGCCGGCTCCTTCCCAGCAGCTTCTTCCAGAGCCAGGGTAAGACCCGGGGGGAGTGTGTGTGTGTGCGGGGAGCCAGAGCCCCCACTATGCTAAGAGCGCGGGGGCTGCAGCTATTTATCCGAGTGTTGGATGCATCAAGTTGGCCCGTTCTTGGAGTTTGGTGATTTGATTTACTGCGAGGGGGAGGAAATTAATCGGGGTATCCAAACCCAGGCTGGCGATTGGGGAGAGGCGAACAATGGTCCTTTGCTTAGATTCATTTCAAATGCCAAGAGGGGGCAACCCAGAGCTCAGCCCTTGCGGGTGAAAGGCAAAGCAGTTGGGCTAAGAGATCAGCACTGAGGTTTGAGCTCGAAGCGGTCCCTAAAAGTTTTTTTCCGGGGTGTTTTTGGTGGGCGAGGAGGCACCCGGGTTGGTTTTGCTTGGCTGCTCTACAGTGTTCTGCAGCAGCATTGAAATAGCTCTCCTGGCTACCTGTCCCGGTCTGAGCAGCGGCTCCTTCAGCTGACTGTACCGGGGAAGATCGCTGAGACGCGGATTGTAGGGTAATTACCGAATGCTATTTCCCAACGGTAGGTTAGGGCGGCTTTGATTAATTCCCGGGACTTCTTCCACCGTTTCTCAGCAATACGGACATGCAACTATTTTTGATCGAATGGAGGCTCAAGGTATTTGTACCATTTTTTGGTGGGGGGGGGCAGGGGAGAAGGAGAGAGGGAAGTCAACAAATAAGCGTCAATGCAAGTTTTGTCCTAGTTAATATCTTCTGCTAGAGACTAGTATCTGCTTGATCTGTGGGGCTTGAAATAGCCTGGGATTTTATTGTCAATTGCCTCCTAAAACCAGCTCGAATTAAACGGCACGTTTAAAAAAAAAAAAAAAAAAAACACAATGAGCAAAGAACTATCCTAGCAAGGACATTTGTAGCCCTGAATTTCAAGATTCCCCCCTTCCTCCTTTAAACGCATCCTATTATAAACCACAACGAGGGGAAGTTTTCCCTTAGAAGCACCCGAGCTTTCCACCTCCTTGTTTGTTTCGGTTTCTGCGCGCTGGGCGGATAAAATCACATAAAGTATTTAACCTGTTTATTAAATGCATAGTAATAAACACTGGATGAGTGCAGTAAGCTGCTGCCACAAACTTCTATTCTAGCAGGGTGGGGATATCTAGGGCTGGGACGCGTAGGTAAGGGCACCAAGGATTCCCTTCTTTCTGTTATTTTCAGTAGCTTTTGTTTTTTTCTTTTCTTTTTTTTTTTTTAAAGCAGCCTGATTCTGTCCCCTTTCCCCAGCGTTAGGTAAATCGAACCCCAGGCACTACCAGAAAGGAGCCGGGCGGAATGTTTGTTAGAAGACAGAACCCAAATCCATCTGCTCAGCGAAACAGCGCGAAGATCCCTCGCAGCCTGTTCGAAGCTGCTGAAAATATATACTAGAACCCCACAAGATACTGGCTGGCTGGCACGTGCCGGCTTGTGTCAATGAAACAGCCACCAAACTGCGCAAGATATAACAGATCCCCCTGACAGCCAACATGAATTACTTCAATCCGGTTGCAAGTACCTGGCGGGGGGGATAGATATGAGGGGGGCACGGTGTGTGTGTGTGTGGGGGGGATCCCTCTACTTCCTTGATGTTTCTCACAATACTCAACCCAAAATATGGCTGTTAATAGAGAGGAATCTGCACCTCTCCAAAGTAATCTCACCTCTGTTTGGGAAGTGTTAGCTCTCCCACTGGATGATGAGTCTTTTCACAGCATTGTGCATGTGTTTAATGTGAGAGTCATAAGTGTTTGCAAGGGCTGCGTGAATAACGCATAACCCTCCCCCCAACCACCAATGAAAATCGCTAACCGATCCGAATTGCACGCAGACTCGGCACAGGATGGGCATTTGGCGTTGGAAAGCTTCTGACCTTTGGAATTGGGGATTCGTTAAAATAATATTTGTTTTTTCTTCAATAATAACCTGTCCCATTAAAAGTGACTACTTAATTTAAGGAGAAAAAGAAATCGCCTGTAGCTGTGCATAGAGGCTGCTGATCATGTATAACCAAATAGCGGAAAGTTTGTTTATTTCACGTTAGATTTTTTTTTTTTAATTAACGGTAATGAACAACAGGAGCATTTGGTTCTAATCTGGTCATGTGCATAACTACCTTGCACACCACTATTTGGGTTCTAAGGAAGATTGGTGGGTAGTAAAACAGTTAAAATACTACAGCTGCTAATGATAATGAAAGACGCCAGGAATAGTGGGGATAGCTTAGCTTAGTGTTTTAATAGAATTCCTCAAAAACAGAAGCAAATTGGTATGGTAGACGTGAGTGTGGGAAGATAAAAATGGCTTAGTTAAGTAAAAGTAGAGAACAATAGAGGGCTCCCTGCTAAGAAGGCTAACACCCTAGATAATGGTTGATTTTTGTGTAGTTTAGCTGGAAAAATTGGTGAAATGCAGCTTATCCTATTTCACTGCTGAAATGGTTACTGGACCTTTTCACTATGCAGTAGAGGACCCTTCCAGGTGGAACTAGTCTAAAAGATCCACTTAATGTTTAAGCACTTTGAGGTGCTGGGATGAAAAAGGCTACAGAAGTAAAGAGTATCGTTATTAATATAAAGGCAGCCAGTAAAGAAGAGGGAAAGGAAAGATCTGCCACAAAGAAAGCAAATGAGGACGCTGAATGTTTCAACTGAGATATTGGATGTGCAAATTAAACCTGCTGATAGGCAGCTTTGACTGTGTATTGGCACTTATACAGCCCGTAACCCAAGCTGACAATGACCTTGGCAGTATTAGGATGGTAATTTTTATGTTGGGATGAAATTATTCTTGAGCAATTTTGACAGTGTATTAGGCACAAGCAGATTTTCCTTTTAATATTAACTTTCCTGTGCCACCTAATTATTTTTCTTGGACAAATATATTTCTCAGAGCTGTTGCAAAAAAAACAAAAAAACAAAAACAAAACAAAAAAACCCCACTATTCTGCACTTACATTTGAGTTCCCCACTGTCCCTGTTAGGGTGTTCCAGGTCCTGGTTGAAGCACGGAATCTTGCTCTAAACTACAGCTACAGCTGATGGCCAGAGATTTGAACTCTGGTGAAGAAACTACTCTAGGCTGACCTGGAAAATTTCACTGGTCTTCTTCACCTGTTAGACCAGGGGTGAAAAATCAAGACTGAAAGGTGTGAATATTGATAGAGTTTGTTCAGTTGTAAGATCAGTCAGGGACAGAGAGAAATGTTTACTATGATTTTCCTTTGGAAGATTTGTGTATTAGCTTTAACCTTTTATTAGGCCCACACTTGGAGAGGATTTGTTTTGGCTTTTAAAGATAGCTTGTTTAAAAGATGGAGATTCACAGGGTAGGATGTGAAGGCAGAAGCTCTGGCGATACTTGAAGTTGCCTTGAGAAGAGTCTGAAATAGACTGATCTGAGACGTTTCTCCCATGCCGTATGATGAAAAAATAGTTCATATGGACTGGATGCTGATGGTGACTTGCCTTGGTTTTTTTATTGTGTAAAGGGTACCCTCAGCAGGAAGAAGTGATGAAATCCTTACTCATAGGACTGAAGTAAATGGGACTACTATAAATAAGGAGTACTCCTCAGGGGCGCTGGAACAATTTGTATAGTGGGGGTGCTGAGGGCCATTGAACCAAACTGTAAACCCTGTATATAATGGAAACCACTTGGAGCTGGGGGTGCGGCAGCACCTCTAGTTCCAGAACCTAAGGTACTCCTTCAAGTTAGGGTTTTAAGAGTGAGGGCCTAAGACTTCTACAATCCACTTACATTGTTAACAAAAAGAATCTGCTTTTATATGAAATTCAAATTGTTGTGTTTAACTGGCAACACCTTTACATGATATATAGTTCTCTTCACATATTTTCTCATCACTGAATATAGTGCACTGTAAGAGAAAATATTTCCCAGGAAAATATGAGAGTTAGCCAGGGCTGGCTCCAGGCACCCGCCGAGCAAGCTCGTGCTTGGGGTGGCAGATTCTACGGGGCGGCATTCCACCCAATCCTAGGGCAGCACGGCCGCTTTTTTTTGTTTGTTTGTTTTGTTCGCTGATCCGGCCACCCTGTAGGGGGTGGCGGTGCGGAGGATGGGAGCACCCTGCTGGGAGCGGGCTGCACGCTCTGTCTGCCCCAGGCAGTGCCAGGTCTGTAGCAAGCCCGGCAGGGCAGCCCGCGTCCTTCCCTCCTCGCTGAACGGAGCGGCACGGAGCCCTCCCGGCAGGCGGCGTGGCAGCTGGGGCCATGTGGCAAGTGCCCCACTGAAGCCCTGGCCGCTCCCCTTCTCTCTCTCTCTCTCTCCCCCCCCAACTCCTTCCCCCACCCCCTCACTAGCCGGGGCATGTCTGCAGCACAGGGAGTCCCCCTGCACCCTGGCTCCGGCCGCTCCGCAGGTTTTTTTTTTTTTTTTTCCTGCTTTGCCGCTCTGGCCGCGCTGCAGGATTTTTTTTTTTTTTTTTTTGCTTGGGGCGGCAAAAAAGCCAGAGCCGGCCCTGGTGTTAGCATAAAAACTAGGCAGATAACAGTCTGTTACTATAGATATCTTATTTTCATATTACAAAGAGGAAAGTCAAAAATACTTGCAAGATCCTCTCCCCCAAATTTTGGAATGGAAGGTTTTTACATTCTCGTTTTATGAAACCAAATCAATTTTTCATAAATCTGAACAATTTTGTGGGTTATCACTTGAAAAGAAGATACATTTGAGCAAAAATAGCCTCTCCTTTTCTCAAAAATACTGTTTTTTAAAAACAAAACTTTGATATGATTTAGTGAAAACCTCATCAGCTCTTCAAAATGCTGTGAAAAGTGAAATCCGGGAAATGTGAAATTGCCTCAAACATAATCGTCAATATTTTCTTATAGAAAAAAGTTGCTCTTTTCACACAGTCCCAGTAAAGAGTCATGTCTTTAAACTGTCGAACAGGTCATCGAGATCCATGAAACTAGATCAGTGGTTTTCAAACCCAGTACTGGGTCACGGAATGTAAGGCACTGGGTCGCGGTGGTTTTGGTCAGCACCACCGACCGGGCCGTTAAAAGTCCCATCAGCAGTGCTGCTCAGATAAGGCAGGCTAGTCCCTACCTGTTCTGACACCACGCTGCGCCCCAGAAGCGGCCAGCAGTAGGTCCAGCTCCTAGGCGGGGGAGCCAGGGGGCTCCACACGCTGCCCCTGCTGCGAGCATTGGCCAATGGGAGCTGGGCGGGAAGTGCGAGCAAGAGCCACAGGGAGCTGCTTGCATGCCTTCGCCTAGGAGCCGGACCTGCTGCTGGCTGCTTTCGGGGCGCAGTGTGGTCTGCGGTGCCAGGACAGGCAGGAAGCCTGCCTTAGTACCCCCACTGCACTGCTGACCGGGAGCTGCCTGAGGTAATCCTGCACCCCAACTCTGTGCACCAATCCCCTGCCATAGCCTTGAATCCCCCCCAAAGCAGGAGCCCCTTCCTGCATCCCAAGCCCCTCATCCCCAGCCCCACCCCAGAGCCTGCACCCCCAGCCCAGAGCCCTGACCCCCCTCCTGCACTCCAACCCTCTGCCCCAGCCCTGAGCCCCCCAAATTCAGACAACCCTCCTGCACCCCATGCCCCTCATTCTCAGCCCCACCCCGCAGACCTCACCCCTGCACCCCAACTCTCTGCTCCAGCTCTGAGCCCCTCCCACATCCCAAACCCCTCATCCCCAGCTCCATTGGGTCATGGGCATCAACAATTTTCTTCAACTAGGTCAGCAGAAAAAAAGTTTGAAAACCACTGAACTAGAGGAAACATATTTCCCTATTTGTAATGCATAGAGTGCTACTTGAAATCACAGCGTGGGCATATGTGATTTTAAGAATATTTTTTGTGGGAGGATCTCGTCATATATTTGTATTCATTTTACTGACACTACTGTAAATTAAAGGTCAGTCTTTCAGTAGTTTTGTTACCAAAATAAAGCCACTGCCTAACCCATTAAATTATTTATCATTTCAGCTTATTATTTAGAGTTCTTTATATTAATGAACTCCAGTAACGAGACTGACTAGTGTAGAAGTAATGAGTTTGTGATCAGAATAATGAACTGTCTTATTACATAGTGCGCATGTGCGCACACTGTCATTGCAGTATTCATGAGACCTTGCTTAGTACAACACTGAACTCCAGTGTACTGAGCTCGAATCTTCTATAACCATGCTTTACCAAACAAGAAATAGTAATATTCTTAAAGATCTGGGTGATTGCTGAAGGAAGTACTTTCAGAAGTTAAACATTATCCTAGTTCCGTGATAAAAGCTTCCATCTCCCCCCTCACCACACCTATTTATGTATTAAAATGAATGTACATGATAATCTATGGAAATTTGTAATGTAAACTTTGCTTTAAAAAGCACTTAAATTCAGCTACTACCGGATACAATTTTAAGGCAATTAAGAGCAAGCAACCTGTGATCTTTTATGTTGACTTGAAGTGATGCTGTGTGTTGCACTTCCTCTTGAATCTATATGCTCAGTGCTGAGGAGATGTGTACATTTCTTCTCTGAAGTTATTTCCCAGTGAGCACTGACTACCACTATAAAAAACCTGGTAAATTGGGAACACATTTGGATTAATCCAGTTTTATGGTCAGTCAGAAAGGGATTATATTGTACTTTGAATGGAAACTCTGAACATGAAACACAATTGTCTGGATTTATAGCACAGAAGGTTAATATTTTTTCATATAAGTAAAAATCATTGATAAAAATGAAATGAATTTAAATAAAACTTTCTACTTAGCTATACAGGCTCACAACAACATAGTTGTAAAACTTAATCAATATAGCCAAAGTGATGTGATACGAATAAATTAGGCAATATAATAAAAGCTTTGATTTCTTAGAAGACATACAATAAGACTAAATCTATTAAAATTTAAAATTAATGCTTTATAATGAATTTCCCTTCCATTTTATAGGCAAGTTATGGCCATTAACATCATGAAATACACACTTCTTTTTGAAAATTAACAATATTGAACGATAGAATGCATGATGACTAATACTCAAGTATTATGTAGTATTGCAAAATGCTTATTATGAGATTTTTTTAACCTTCCAATTATTCTAAATTTACTCATCCTAGATAAGCTACTGGGCCTACTTGTACTCCCAAAAATCCTTTAGAAGTCAAGTCCACTGTGTTTGACCTACCACTGTACATGTGTATAAGGATTGATACCTATTTCTGACGCTTCAATTTCTGAGTAGAATATTCTTCATTAGAAATGGACTTTGGTCTAACCATGCAGCCAAATGACACATGGGAAAAAAAGCAGCAGTTTTCTTATGAATATTCTGAGACATTTTAAATTCTCTACTCTTGCCTCCAAAATTTCAGCATATTGTTAAATATGAGCTGTTTTAAATTTTGTTAATTCAAAGAACTGATTCTGAAATCCTTGAAAAGTGGTGCTAGTATGTATAGTCTAAAGACGTGGCTGTTCATAATGAATAGGGGATCAGTAAAGAAGTATCTCTGTAGATTACTTTAGATGTAGAGACGCTCTTGTCTCTGGATGGTTAAGATGATCAGTTCTGATTGGTTAATGGTTCTCTTGTACTCACCAATATATTTTGAGCCAATTTCTGCCCTCAGTTACTCTGATGTAAATCAGGATCAACTCAACTGACTCCAATGTAGATTTGTACTTGGGTAACTGAGAGCAAATTTTGTCCTACTGTCTTTAAAGCTGGAAATAAACTCATTGGGCTAAAGCCTGCACTCATTTATATCTTGTATATTTACAGAGAGGCCAATGAGATTATGTCAATCAGCACAGATTTTGATCCATTTAGATTCAATCCCCAAGTAAATTCAAACGAACTAAATATTTAGAGGCATTGAAAGTTTTGTGCTTCATGCACTTCGGCACTTTAATATTCCCTTTTATTCACAGCAATTATACATGATTCAATTTCAAGTCTTTGTTTTGTTACCAATCTTGGTGAGCTACTTCTACGTAGATGACACTCTACAACCAATCTTTTTCACAGGCCTTCAAACATCCATTATTTTAGAATTCTTCTGTAGCTTCTGTGATTTGAGTAAAATTTGTTTTGAGAAAATTGAGGAACAAAATAATATTTAGTGGAAGATGATCAGTTTAAGGGATTATAGAATCACATTTTTATTTATATTATAGCAAGTCATATTAAGACAAAAGGGGCTTAACCCCTCCCCCCAAATATGATATCCTTGGTACTTGTAACAAAATGCATTTGGTGCTAGACTTTTTAAAATACGAGTGCTAATTAGGTAATTTAAATGTCTAAAAAACTAACACAATCAAGTTAACAAAGTTAGTTACTGGTGCTTAGATACCAAGCTAATAGATACCTTAAAATATTTAAGATAGTGTCACTCTGATTTTTAGATACAGGGTGAATTCCTGGCCCCATTCAAATCAATGGGAGTTTTTCAATTGGTGTTGGTGAAGAAGGATTTCACCCCAATTTTGCACACTCAAATCCAAGCACAAAACGGAGGCCTTGTTAATGTCGGGCCTCAAATTAAGTAAAATATAACTGAAAATATATACCTTATCTGGTCAAATATATTGTGAAACTTTGGCTTGGGAACTTATTATTTTCCCATTAACTATATTCAGAGTTTGAAATTATTATTGTTTATGGAGCACTATAGATGTACATGGAACTGAACAGAAAATGAGTTGTGCCAGAGAAGTAACACCATTACTATCAAGTGCTTCAAAAACTCAAGTGTGTGCTTAAGTTTATGCACATTAGTAGGCTGCTGAATTCAATGAGACTACTAAGTGTAAATCTTTGCAGGGGAAGAGCCTTAGACTGTAATAGGATGAATGGGTCCAATACAATATATTGTGAGATTTAATATATTGCAGAACAAAACCCAAAGAGGTATATAGTCTTTGTATCTAAATGTTTCATGCAGTGCAATTGTAAATAAAAATTACTGATCTGACTGAGTATCAAGCTAGGCTTTGTTACCTCAGTGTTGCTTCTGCTTTGCTGCTATCATCAATCTCTCAGCTTTTAGTACAGTGCAACCAGGTGTTCAAATTCACAGTGGGCCAAGAATTAGTCCCTTACATAATGTGGAAAGTAAAACCTATGCAATGTAACTCATATTCCAAAGTAAATACTGTTGACAAGCACAAAACTGCTGAACTAAATAATATTTTTCACTGATTTTTCAGGAGTACCTCAGCTGCAGGGCAAAATGCAAGGACATGAGTCGTTGACTTCCTTCCAGCATCAGAGCCATAGATATTAATCTATATTTCAACTTCAATCTACAATAGCTGAAAACACCTCACCACAAAACAAATTAACCCATGGTACTGATGGACGTTTTTTGTAAAACATATTTTAAGAACTTTTGTTGAGATCTATTTTCTACTTGTGGCACAATTCTATATTGTTACTTATTGGGCACCGATGGTAGCTTTCAGAAGGTGCTGCTTCAAATGGTCCACCTCCTCTTTTAGCAAGAAGGAACTTCGGGTCTTGGATAGCAACAACGTCTGCGGGGAAAAATGGTATACGAAGGAAAGCGGCTCGTCTCCTGCCATTGTTTCTTCCTATTAACAGCCAAATTCTACTGGATACTCAGTATGATGCAAAGAACTCATGGCCAGGAATATGCCCACTCTATTCGACTGGATGGGGACATCATCTTGGGAGGACTGTTCCCTGTCCATGCAAAAGGGGATAGAGGGGTGCCTTGTGGGGAGCTGAAGAAGGAGAAGGGGATCCACAGACTAGAGGCAATGCTATATGCAATAGATCAGATCAATAAGGACCCCGATCTTCTTGCCAATATCACTTTAGGTGTCCGGATCCTAGATACTTGTTCCAGGGACACTTATGCATTGGAGCAGTCCTTAACGTTTGTGCAAGCTTTGATAGAGAAAGATGGTTCAGATGTGAAATGTGCTAATGGAGACCCACCTATTTTCACTAAGCCAGACAAGATATCAGGTGTAATAGGTGCTGCTGCAAGTTCTGTATCCATCATGGTTGCTAATATTTTAAGACTTTTTAAGGTAGGTAAAGTTTTCTACTCTTCATTTAAATACCAACCATCATGATAATAAGTAATATGACTGTGGCATTTCCATTTTCATAAATAAAGGGCCAAAATCAGAAGTTCTTGCCTAGTTATTTCTCAAACAAAGCATTGAGCAATGATAGAAGGCACTATTCTTTGAGATGTGGGGTGCCTCTTGCAAAGTGCTAAGCACTCTCAACTCTCACTGGCTACACTAGGCGTTGCAAGTTCTCAGCATCTTGCAGGAATCATTCAGTACATCAGCCCTGGGCAAACACTATGGGATTTCACTCAAACTGTGTACTTGTTAATATAATGACTGCCCTACTGTTTAGTCCAGTGGACAGATTACATATATAGCGCCACTGACTGCAATAGAGCAAAAGGGGCTTCTCATGTGTGTAAGATGCTCAGGATTTGGCCCAGGGTTGTCAACGTTTGCTTCATAATTTAGTATTTTCAAGGATCTAGAACTCAGTAGTTAAATTTAATCTCAGGGAAACTGTTTTCTTAAAAGGGAAAATTCTGTCAGGAGTTATACCCCTATATAGAGTCTCATCTAATCTGCTAGAAGTTAGGACCATTATTAAATATATGATCTTTCTAAAAGAAAACAGAGTTGTCCTTTTAAGAATTTTTTCTGTCTTGGGGTGAGTATCTGACAAGTAACTAGACCATAAATCAGGCTAATCATGCTGGATATTTTGAAAACAAAAATTCTAAGGGTATGAAGTTTTATAAATTGGCTATCACACCTGTATTATTTTACCATCGGATCTGAGAGCTGAAAGGCGTAACAGGGAATCCCAGGGATACTTTCACAGGCCAATGTTTTATATTGGATGTGTATCTGCTCCACATTGGGACAAATGGATCCTCATCTAGGAAGCGTTTTGACCAAAAAAGGGGACAATTGTACTATGTTGCCCCACTAGCTGAGAACTCACTGTTCAAAGCCTGGGATAAATGTTAGGCCAGTTCACTTGAAATATTTACTCATCGTCCTCAGCTGTGGTGCAGTTACTGTAAATGTTGCATACATGTATCTGCAGACATGTATTTGTTAAAGTAAGGGTTTTAATTGAAACACAAGCAGCTACAGTCAAGAATGTAAGATAGACTTGGCATATACTCTTGAGTACTTTAGTTCCACAGTTTTTTGGGGAGCAGTTTGAGACAGATATATTCACATCCTCATATGTCATGCTATTTAAAGTGATACCATACAGTTTATTAAAATCTACTGTGCTAAAAATTCCAAATGGAAGAAATATCTCTTGGCATAAACATACTTATATATAAAAATGAGGTATGCACTATGGCCTGATTCAGAAAAGCACTTAAAGTGATTAAGGACTGAAGTTTTATTGACATTTGATTGACATTTAACATTTGCTTAAAGTTAATAGTGAATAGATGTCAGATTTCTTACATATTTAAGCATGTGCTGACGTGCCTTGCTGAATTAGGGACTGTGCCTTTTAGCTTCAATGAGATATGTCACATGCTAGTGATAATATGACCCCCTTCTCACATGAGGCCTATTCCAAAGTCCACTGATGTTTTCAACTTGTGAAATTTCACAGCTGTTGGATGGACATAATGAGTCCAATTTTTGTTTAACTAGTTACAGACTTATACTTTCCAGATTCGTCCTCGGTTTAACTCCCCTGACTTAAATGGAATTACACCATGGATGAATTTGACTCAGAAAGTCTGAAAATATAACAAGCTATACATTATGCATGCAAAATGAGCCTGCTTCCATGGACTTCAAAGGGTTTGGGTCAGGCCCAATATGCAAAGAGGGTACATATCTTCACCTAATGGGATACAATAACCTTTCTAGAAATATTTTCAATTTGGTCTTAGTGAAAAAAGGAGGTTAAATATAAAAATAACATGAAAGTTATACTCAGGCCAGATTCACTCTTGCTTTGCACCTTGTGGTATTATTTATGTATGTGCACAGTGGTTGTAAAATGCTACCATTCTGATGTGATACCATTTTGCACTCACTCCGCATGTGTATAAATGACTACGCAAAGCTGCAAGACAATAGACCATCAGGCCCATGATGTCTTACTGTGACAAGCACCCCCAAAACATTACAAGTAGTACTTTGTCAAACTGATTATGACTGAAAAATAAAGTCTGTTGGAATGAGGCGAGAATGGCATGTTGGCTATGTTTTAATTCTTTATTTTTTGTCATTGCTAATCTTTTTTCTGTATTTAATTCTATGTTCTTCAATACTAGATCTGACCCACTTTGCATATTTCCAAGATAATCAAATGAAACGTTTAAATATAAATCCATTTGTAGGAGGACCAGATAATTTCTCTAAATGGGAAAATATGCTTGTAATAAACTAGTGATTTGATTTGCATGTCTAGTCAAATGAAGTGTTACGAAGCATTGTCTCTTCTCTTGAAATCTTAATCACTCCTGTACATTTCACAAGGTGATATTTTTTCTATTCAGACTAGTTACCAGTTTTGGTAGATCACTTCAGTCCAAGAGTTGTGTTGACATACTATTCTTTGTCTTCAGTGTGCTTTATTATGTTCTACAGTATAAACAGTTGAAAGGTGAGCCTGCCACATCTACACTTGTCAATTTGGATGGACGGATGAATGAATTCTAATCAATAAACTCAGTTGGAAGTGATTGGTCAGCTAACATTTAATTTTAAATTCTGCTTGATGGTAAACAGATAATGGTAAATTGAATGCTAGATGCTTCCAGTACACACAGTGGCTGTAGCTTCTGTCTGAAACTGTTACTGTTCCATTGTCTGTTAATATTCATGCTGATTCCTTCCATTAAAATGTCTTATCTCATTTCCTTAAGACTTGGTGCCCATTGAAACCCATATAAACCCACTGAGTTCAGTGGTGCAGGAACGGGCACTTGTGTACTATCGAGACTATTGAGCTCAAGTGTTTACGCCACAGTTATATAGCCCTGCAGACAGCTGACCTGGGCCGGTGTAGCGGTGCCGCAGGTCTTTTATCACAACATAGACATAGCCAGAGTGTCACGGGCTCTGGGGCTATAAAATTGCAGTGTAGACATTTGGGCTCAGGCTGGAGCATGGGCTCTAGGGCCCTCTCCACTCTGAGTACCTTTCCCAGACCCAAAGAAGAGCTCCATGTAGCTTGAAAGCGTGTCTCTCTCACCAACAGAAGTTGGTCCAATAAAATATATTATCTCACCCACCTTGTCCCTCTAATATCCTGGGACCAACATGGCTACAACAATTTGCTTACTATAATCATTTTGAAAACTATTATCTTCCTTGTTATTTATTAATTTTGGTGCATGTTTGACTGTTGAAAAAATCATAAGAAAGGAAGGAATTTGAGTAGAACTTAGGGTGACCAGCTAGCAAGTGTGAAAAATCAGAATAGGGGGTGGGGGATAATAGGCACCTATATAAGACAAAGCCCTGAACATCAGCACTGTCCCTATAAAATTGGGACATCTGGTCACCCTAGTAGAACTTGAATGTCTTCTTGAGGCACTCTGAAGCTGGAGTAGAATATGTTTTCAATCGTTTTAAGGAGGATTTCTTTCTGTCCTTTCTTCTGGCTTTACACTTCAGCTGAGAAGCAGCCTGTGCACTGGAGACTTGTTAAGTCTGTGTTGTAGGAAACGGGTTGATTTCAGGCCACAGTCACTATGAAAATTTGAGAGCGTGAGACTTGCACCAGTTAAATTATTTGCTAACTCTGAGAGTCAAGGTACACAAACGAGATTGTAAAATGTTCTATATTGATAACAGCCTTTTATTCTTTTAAGTTATGCCTGGTTGAATTCCTGTCTTTACTGGTAATAATCACACTAGCTGTTGAATGTATCTCTTTTTAATTGATGCACTTTTTGAAGTGGTGAACCTATTAAATAATGCATAGCTCTGAAGTAATGGTCACTTTAATGCCTTTCTTAATGCAGAGTCACCTAGATTACCACTTCCACTCTTTGTTACTATTGAAGACAGTGTAGTAGACTGATTTAAGAAACTAAGCCTTGTAAGACATGTATTAGCTGTGAATTGAGAGCAGCAAGAAGGAAAGAAACCTATGAATTGTCTCAGATGCCAGTAATTTGTCTTCTGAAGCCATGACGGCTAACTCCTGATTTCCATTATGCAATAAGATTGCAAATAACGTTCCGCTGCAGACTTAATCAATATAGCATCACATGGCACCCCTCTGGGGAAAGCTCCTATTTACTCATTCAATTGATGTAACACAGTTGCTGGTGAAAGAAGGAGACATCTCTCTTACATTTAATTATAGACCCTGCACAAATGCCCTTAATGTACAAATTACATAGGATGATTTTTAATGTTTGCACTTTGGACTGGACTCAGAAGGTTTGATTCTGCGACCCTTACATGAGTAGCCCCATTGACATGAGTGGGACAACTTGCTTGATTAAAGGCTTCAGGATCAGACCCTATTTCAGTGCCATTTTAGGAAATATTCCCAGTGATTTTATGCAAGCAGAATAGAAACATAATAATTATTAATATTTAACATTAATATAACACCATAGGGGTTCAAGATACTTTACAGGAAGTCTTGGGGCTAGATTCTCAGCTGGTGAAAATCCACGTAGCTCCAGAGCTGAGCATAAGGCCCATAATCCTTGCCCCAAGAAGTTTGTGCTCTAGATAAGAAATTAGTGCTCAATGAATGTCACTACATATGGGGCCAGATGCTCAGCTGATGAAATCTATGTAGCTTTATTAAAGTCGGTGATCACCACCATACAAATCTGTGTTCCACACTATTTTCAAGATACATGTTACTCACCCATATTCCAACCATAACAGTTCTATTTAACAGCTTGAACCTGTAGTCTGAAGTCCAATATTACTTTAATGTATACGCTGGAGCTACTAAATGCAGGGGTTGCATACTTTGCTAGATCTGCATGTGCAATTTATCAAGTGGAAATCTGTGATGAAATTATGGGCCATATATTAGATAGTCCAAGTATGAATATATGTATAAAGTGGTTACAAAAAGATTCTGAACAGTAGCTGGGGTTTTTATGCTGCTGTTGCTCAATTTAAAAAAAAATATTGATTCAACCACATAAAACACACGGGTCGATAAGCCTAGCTGATAATCTGGTTGGCAGCATAAACTGATTAATATTCATAGGATCCTTCTGTCTCAATTCCTTTGCAAGAAGCAAGCAAATTGGGTACCAAAGAGAGAGGCCCTGATCCTCGGCCAGTCTCCTGACAAGTTAGCCAAGCTACAGTTCTGGTTTTTTATGTTTGTATATCTCCACCAATATCATATGGGGATGTTTTTTTTTCTCTTTTTCTTTTCTGCCAGCTGTTTGTCCAAGGAACTAGGTGTTAGATTCCAGCTGTTGCAATGAGGTTGCTTGTTGTGACACTCTATACTAATCAAGGTGCTTGGTGCAAACTTTGTCTTGTCTTTATCTTTGTAGGAAGGGGAGGGAGAAGATGTGAAAGATGATGTTTAGAAACATAGGGTACATCTACACTTCAAGCTGGGGTGTGTGATTTCCAGACCAAGGAGCCATTCTTGTGCCAGTTTGCTGAGAGCTACCAGGAATATGTCTCCTCGAGCTGCGAATCATCCCCCAGCTTAAAGTGTAGCCATACCCATAGATTCCAAGGCCAGAAAGGGTCACTGATTGAGTCTGACCTCCTATATATCACAGACCACAAAACTTCCCCAAAATAACTCCTGTTTGAACGAGAGCTTAACTTTTAGAAAAATATCCAATCTTGATTTAAAAATTGCCAGTCATGGAGAATCCATCAGGACCCTGGCAAATTGTTCCAATGGTTCACTACCCTCGCTGTTAAAAATGTGTGCCTTTATTTCTAGCCCAAGTTTATCAAGCTTCAACTTCCAACTGTTGCATGCTTGACTTTAATAACAATGCAAGATGTCAAAAATAACAGGCTCAGCTGGAATTATTAATCAAAGATTAATAGAGCACTACACAAGACACAGAAAGAAAACATACTTCACCACCTTCTGTGAATGGTGAAAGGATGGCATTCTGTTCCTTCCCTCTGTAACTGGAGGAATTCTGTTAGTGTTCATTCCCAATCTCACTCTCTAAACCTCTTTCCTTTTATAGGGTGTGAGGCAAAGAAATTCCTGCTGGAGAAAAAAAATTACTTTCCCATAATAGATACTGTTTTCAGTATCTCAGTTGACCTAATTATTAATGGAATTTCTTTTGTGATGTGATTGATAGGCTAAAGGACTTCCAATTCCATTAGTATTCAAAACACCTGTTGTGTTAAGACATCCTAGCATCTTCCAATGGGTCATCACTTCATAAATCACAGAAAACATCTGTGGTAATAAATATCCCCTATCAGTTACAAAGCATAATTGGGTTACAAGCACCCTCTTATTAATTACCCAGTCTAGTTTACTGTAATATACTTTTGTAGGTCCCTTCATTAGTTTTGAAGGGCTCTTTCCCTGGATGTCTGGACTCTCACAAACTTAGAGGTGCAGGGGATATTTAGGTGCAGCCCAGTACTTAATTACATGTCCTAAATTCAGTTTAAGGACAACACTTTTCAGCTTCATAAGTTCAGGGGACTAAATTTATAGATACACAACATAAAAAGGATTTTGGTTAACATATATAAGAATTCTGAGAGCTTAACATATAAAAATTATAAAACGTTAATATTTATTAACATAACCTTTGGATCGTATCCTACCTTCATTTGCTAGATTAAAGCCCATTATCAAATATTTTTTTCCCCATGTAGGTACTTACAGAATGTGATCAAGTCACCCCTTAACCATCTTTGTTATGTAAATATAGTGATAGACCCCAAAAGCACAATCTAAGGCATGTTTTCTAATCCTTTAATCATTCTCTTAGCTCTTCTCTGAACCCCCTCCAATATATCAACATCCTTTTTAGATCAGGATTAATTATCTATTTATTCTTTTTCAGTTCCTGAAATTGGCTGGGGATTTCAAAGTACAAATATGACATGGGGTGAGATTCTAAACTGCATCTTTAATAATGATATCCATCTCCTAGAACTGGAAGGGACTTTGAAAGGTCATTGAGTCCAGCCCCCTGCCTTCACTAGGCAGGACCAAGTACTGATTTTGCCCCAGATCCCTAAGTGGCCCCCTCAAGGATTGAGCTCACAACCCTGGGTTTAGCAAGCCAGTGCTCAAACCACTGAGCTATCCCTCCTCCTAACTCACAACTCAGGGGGAGGTGGGCCTAAAATGGATTTAAGTCACCTATGCACCCTCCAGATTGTAGGCTACTTTGGCTCTTTTACTCAATATAAAATGTCTGGAGTGATGGCGAAGATCTCACCCATGGCTCTTGCCCCAAAGAGCTTCAGAGTGGGATAACGAATATTAGAGAGGATTTTTTTGTTGGTGAGGAGAAGAAGGGTGGATTACAACAATATGATGTCATGGCTCCTGAGTGAAGACTAGGGCACAGCATGCATTTATTTTTTATTCTAAGATTTAGGGTTTCTAGTGGTAAGGGTAGGTCTTATTATTGTCTACAGGTATAAGGCAGGTACTTCTGCCTTATAGCACAGCATCCCCTGTTCTTCCAACAGAAAAGTGTGGGTTCTGCATCTCTGTTGAGGATTTCAAATGTGGGGTATCTAGGTGTCAACTCAATTTTTATACTGAAAACAAATTTGCACAGAGTTTGAAAACTTTACCAGACAGAGGTAGGGAGATGCAAAAGGCGAGGTTAGGGAATCTACCAATGAGGGAATCTCTCCTACCATCCACAGCTGCTGAGTAGGGAAAGGTATTGGACTTTCTCTGTGGCTGCTGTCCAGCATCCTACATGGTGGCTCCAGCTCCCATAGCAACCTCTGGCTGGGCAGTATTGGAAACACTTGAAGCTCCATTTCATTCTTGCAGCTGTAAAACAGAAAGAGCTTTCTGTTCCTTCTTCCACCTCCAGACTCTTCTGGCTGTTATGAAGACAGGATCTTCAATAGCCTATCCCTCTCCCAGAGCCTCCTCGCTGCTGAGAGGTGCTCTATCACTCCATCTCTGGGCAAGCTGTAGGGAACTTATATAACATTGTGAATCTTGAAGCACGTGTCAGCCTGGCTGTTTGCATGTGTTACTTGCACACAAAGGGCCAAATCCTGTGCCTGGTTTCCATGGTAATAAGGAGTTTGATAGCTCCATATGGCTGTGTAAACTGATGCTGGGGATGTTCTGTTTGTGAACACAATGGGGAAAGGAGACAACCTGCAGTGGCAGACAAGGACGTGCTCAAGGCAATAGAGTAAATGAGCTGCGCAGCTACCTACTCCTATGGATCCCAGTGCAGACGTTCCCCAGCTGAGGCTGCCACCAGAGCTGCTGGCTAGAATAACTTTTTTTGCAGCTCCCATGTGTGGTGGCTGGGGAAACTGGGGAGATGGGAGGAGATCAGGGTCCCTCCATTGTTTTGGTGGGTCAAAGGTCACTAGTTTCCCTGGTTAATGGGAGGAGATATCTTTGGGCTCATTGTTTCTTCCAGGCCAAAATCTCCATTTCTCAGCTGTCTGCCATGGAGGCTTCTATGCAGTCTATAAAGACCATTTAGTGTCTGTCTCTCTCCTGGGCTGATTGCCAGTTAGATGGGGGGAACTTGGCTTTTGTTGGAACATCTGGAAGAAACAGCTCATGCTCAGTCCCACCCCTGACTTTGCCTCTCTAAGAGCTTGGCTGCCATATATGGCAATCAGGCTGGACTGAGTCATGGCCTCATGTCACATGAGGACAGCTCTTATTCCTCAAGCTAAACTCACTTTCTCGGGACTGGGTGCAGAGGAAACAGTAGGTTTAATCTTTCAGCTCAGCTCACCTCCTTGTGTTTCCATGCATTTAAGTCTAGTGTTCCTTAAAATGTCTGAATCTATATTGAATGGTTAAAGTCTGATGGAAAATAGAGACATTTGCCTACACTGGTTTCCTCCCATCTAAAAATCTCAAGCTCTCTTTAATCTTCCCGGCGCCACTCCATCTGTCACTTTCACACATTTCCTAGTCAATGTCACTGTGGGAGCAGCCCAGGGACAATGGTTTGCGTGTGAATCAAGACGGGTGGACAGTATGCTTGGAGAACTGGGATGTTAGGCTTTCTATTTTTTTTTGCCAAAATATACCTTTAAAATATTTTTGTTTAAACAATGGAAGCCTTATTTACCCAGTATGGCCAAATTCTCCTTGTTACACTAGTGCAACCCTATTGACTTCAGTTGCCTCTTGTTGTATGAGAGGAATTTGGCCCATAATATTTACTTTATACATGTTTACCTTATGTGGATTATATGCATACGTATCTATAAAATGTAGGTGATTTTCAGGAGCTTCTGTTTTGGTTTTACACATAATTGTCCAGAAATTCAGGGGGTGTTTTTTTTGCAAATAAACACAAAGCTTGAAATTGCAGTTCTCCAAGCATGTTCTGGCAATTTCTTTGCCTTGTGTTGTTTCGCATGAATACCCTCAGCTGTCAGCCTTGTGCTGCTCCTACTGTGACATTGATTAAGACATGCATGATATGTGAGTGTGTGTGTATTCAAATGACTCATTTGTGACTTTTTGTCACTTGCACTGGGCACATAGTCACAGAGGGAACAATAATCAGGACAGTGTCTCATCCCTCCCTGATTGCTCAGGCAGGTCCCCAATGAGTGATAGGAAGGAGCAGTCCCTGAACTAAATAGAACATAGGGACAGCACCCTGTATAGCGCCCTGCCCAATATGGCCCAGATATCAATAGATCTGGATGTCCTGTGTGTGTGTTCTCCTGATCAGAAGTTGGTTTGAAGAAAATATATGCCTTTTGGTGGCAATTTGAATTGTGTGGGCCCTGATCCTGAATCCACAGGAGGGTTATTTGTGTCCTTGTGAAGTCTCATTGACTTCAGAGACTCCATGTAGGTGCCAGACCCATCCAAACCTGGCTACAATATTAAGGTCATGGTTTCTGAAATTTATAAAAGGCCTACTCCTCTTGTCAAGGAGAGATTAGCCACTAACTTTGATGGGAGTAAGAGCAAGCTCTAGAAATCTACCCAAGACATTGGCATACTCATCAAAATGTGGTGATTAAACCATACTAGCATTCAGTTTACTGTATCAGCCTGTATTTGTCATTAATATTTTCTGCAGCAGAATAGTTGAAATAATTAGCCACTTAAAATTAATTAGGATGAGATTATTTTTTTCCTCTCTATAGTTAAAACCAAGTTGGAAAAAAATCTTATCGGAGATGTGAGAAAATTTTTCTTTATTTCCACCCCCCATTTAAAAAAGGGTTTAAAATTAACTTTTTAAGATTAACAGATTTGTCTTTAGTTGTTTTCTAGATATTTTCAATTTCTGAAAATATTTAATTATAAAAGGAAACAATAGCCAACACATCTTTTATTTTTACAGTATTTTCTCTCTACTTTATTACAAGCCCATATCTATCAGTGCCTGAACATCTTGTCTATTATTGGTTAGAACATGACATTGAAAACAATTTGATTCCCCGCCCCCTTGTTTTTGACAGTTCTGCTACCATTACATAAAACAGCTTTTATATCTCTTTATGTTTCCATGGTAATAGATACCTGGATCACCTTAGAAAACCCTAAGATTCAACTATGATTATGCTGTCAGTGACAAGTTTAAGTGTCATGGGCGAGAAAGCAAATACCAGGGCAACAGTACAGATAACTGAAGTGTACAGCAAATACTTTACAACTATCAATAATGAAATAGTTCAGAAATATTTTAACTGCAGCCAGAGGAAATAATGGATTTCCAGATTCCATGAAAACTGTTCAAAGTGATTAGCATCAATTTTAATTTGTGCTAAGATGTTCAAGGCAAGGGAGTGCAAAATCAACCCAATACATTGTATTTTACGGTATATTAGTAATTTAAATATGCTCCTAAAGTTCTAATATTTCTTACCCATAGCTGAAGGTAGTAATGACTAGTGGCTACAGAAAAGGCCTAGCAGTCAGGAAGTTTGGGTTATATTCCCAGGTCTGCCACTGATTCACTATGTGACTGTGGGCAAATTACTCAACCTCTTTGTGCCTCACTTTCCTAATCTCTATAATAGTTAATAATATAGAAAGGTCATGTGAGGCTCAATACATTTTTATAAAATGGTTTTGTTGTTGTTGTAAATAAAGCTAAGATGTTCAGGTTTCTATATCATTCCATGTGTATATCAACCTGTGGATCTGAACATCTTACAAAGAGGTTGTAAAGAGAGGCCAATGGTCTAATTTCTTTCCGACTCCCCCTGGGCAAATGGGACACTGTGGTTTGTTTTGTTTTTCTTTTCTCAGATGAAGGGCTCTGCATAGGTGGAAAGCGTGCTTTTACCTTGTGACTGAGTGGACTAGGCCCAAAGCCCCCCTGCTGGAAGGCTCAGCGTCCTGCCACATCCATCCCAAGAAAGGAGCAGTGGAGAGGTCCTCCAAGCAGGCTAGAATGGCTGTAGGGGAAGCAGCCAATCATAGAGACTTCAGGAAGCAGCCAATGAGGGGCTAGCAGGCTCATATAAAAGAAGCTGCAGGGCTAGAGTGAGTTCAGTCTACTAGGAGGGATTGGGGGAGCAAGAGGTGCTCCTGGTGGCTGTACAGGTTAAGGCAGGTAGTTGCTGGCATGGACTGGGGAAGGAAAGGGATAGCTTCTGGCTGGCTGCTAGGACTCCATTAAGATGGGCTATGGGGAAGTGGACCTGGGAAAAGCAGTTAAAGGGACATGGCCCATTGCTGCTACTTAGAGGGTCCCTAGCCTGGGACCCAAAGTAGTGGGTGGGCCTGGATCCCCTCACCCCCCCTACAGCCATTGGGGAAGTGGCTGTGCCTGAGAGAAGGGAGTTTAGACAGGCCCAGGGAAGTGACTGCATGTGGACCTGTTATCCCCCTGGAAAGGGACTTAACTGAGAGGTGCCCTGGTGGGGTCAGAGGACTAAAGGGCATGTGAAAAGCCTCCAGGGAGGAAGCCCTGTGGGATGGGGCTCCACCCCAGAGCAGGATGCACATAAGCTGCCAGCTAGGATTCTGAGATAGGTCCTGTTGATCAGATTGAGGATTGGAGCCCGGGGAGAGCTAAAGAGATGTTGCCAACAGAGGGGTACCATGATGGACCCGGTTGGACTGTTAAAGGACTGAGCCCAGTGAGGGCTGCAAGATGTCCTGGAGAGGGAACTCCAGGAGGGGTTTGTTTGCACATGGACTGTGGGTGCCTCAGCCAGAGGACTGAGTCACCGGAGACCTGCCTGACAAATGCAGTGGCTGACAAGGGGCATGGTGAGCTGAGAAATTGAAAAACTGCAGGCATGCAAACCGTCGACCAGGGGCCACTTGTGAGAGGTGGGTGCCACCTCATTACATACTCTTTCAAAGCTGACTTTTTTTTCCATGAGATCCTGTCCATAATAATAAAAATACATAGATACAGCACAATTCACTGAATTATTTCCCCCTGTCACTTATATTTTCTTTAACAGTGCAAATAAATGCTAGTTTCACAAAGAATTCCAAAAACAAGGCCCAAAGGCTAAGGTACAGAGTCCACTAAGGGCCAGCATCTGAACTGGAACATGAATCCCACGGTGAAAGCTTTTTAAGAGACTTTGTCAATAGAATACACACTTTCTCAGTATAGAGGTCTCCTGCTGCTACATAAACGTGAGGTGAAGCCAAGACATTTATTTTTAAAGGAGACATTGATCCTGTGACAGTGTTTTAGTGCAATGATTTTATTTTTATTAGCCCAAATGATAGATATAGATGAAGCCTTATTTTTCTGGAGGATGTCAGCTGTAGTAGAGTGACAGTTGTACAATATTATTACTGACCTCCTGTGTTCTGACAGTCATTGGAGAACAAGCACTACTTTGTGCTACAGCCAACTAGTAAAATAACCGAGGGTTTTTTTTTGTTTTTCTTTTCTGAAGCACACCGTGCTTTTAGGAATAAACTGGCTTCTAACTAGCTAAATGTTTCTTCTTCTGGTAGCATTTATCAGTGAACAATAGTCAGCCATACAAGAGTCTTACTGAAAGGCACAATTTCTACTTGGTTTAATTAAACAATGAACATCAAAATGCTTCTCTGGGCTATGATCAGATTATGGACCCTAACCAGAAAAGTTTTATGCTGTCTGTGAGAGGAGAATGGATGTTTCTTCTGCTTGCTCCCCACCCCATGCAGAACTTCTTCACACATGGAGGGCTTGAGCAGAGCCTGAGATTCCATACCATAAAAGGTAAAGAAGGTCTTAGATATACTTACTGGAAGGTTATGCACTGATGTGGCAGGCGGGTGCCTGTTTCTTAATCCATCATCTATTTCCTTCCCCAGAAGATTCTTGTTGGTCCCTCTTCTGTCATCTTCTTCCTATTATTATTATTATTATTATTTTTTTTTTTTTAAGACAACCTTATTTTATCGCCACAATTCCCAGCACCTTCACAAGAGAATACTCCCGTCAACATTCTCCATTCACATTCAGGCAAATGTTCCCTGGCCCTGCTCTGATAAATGGGTGAGGCTCTACCTCAGAGGTGGGCAAACTATGGCCTGAGAGCTGCGTCCGGCTCTTCAGACCTTTTAATCCGGCCCTCAAGCTCCCACCGGGGAACAGGGTCAGGGGCTTGCCCAGCTCCGTGTGGTTCCTGGAGCCTGCACTCCTGACCACCTCTGTGCCCCAGCCCTGATTTCCCCCCCGCCACCTTCTGAACCCCTTGGTCTCAGCCCGGAGCACCCTCCTGCACTCCAAAGCCCCTCATCCCCAGTCCCACCCCAGATCCCGCGCCCTCAGCCGGAGCCTTGTTTCTCTCTTCTCCCCGCCCCCCCCCCCCCAGCACACCAACCCCCTGCCCCAGCCCAGAGCCCCCTCCTACCTTCTCATTTCTGGCCCCACCCCAGATCCCACACCCCCAGCCAGAGCCCTTATTCTCTCCTACAGCCCAGCCCCCAATTTCATGAGCATTTGTGGCCTACCAGACAATTTCCATACCCAGATGTGGCCCTCAGGCCAAAAAATTTGCTCACCCTTGCTGTACCTGGTCTCAGCTTGTGGAGGCAGCCAGGTGCTGAATCTCAGGAGGAGGAACTGGAATTTGGGTAATGAGGGGGACGTGCTGGGGCTGGGAGTGGAGTATACTGGGAAGGCAACTTCATGGGGGTGAGGGAAAATACTAATGCTTGAGGAGATTGGGCCCTCATGTGACAGAGAGATAAAAGATTTTCACTTAGGCCTGCCATGGGGAGTTGGGTCAGAATGATACTGCTAATGGAGAGAAAGGAGGAAGGGAGAAATCTGACTTTCTCTTGTCTGTAACTTCTCTAACACTTACCACAAGAGAATTACTTTTAGTTGGGGCTTCTGAGATGTAGCAAAACAGTTTGGGTGAGTGTTAGGGAAATAGCGCTTACTATACCTCATCTTCCATTGTCTCATGCACTGTCTCCTACTTCCTAACCCAGAATGGTGGAATAGGAACAGAATAGACTTCTCTCTACTCCACAGGAGGAGCAGCTTGCCAGGTGAAAAGTGGCAATTAGTCTTCTCTCCCGTGCCTGCTGCTGTGTC